>NC_046622.1:11628991-12228991 GCF_900324465.2 Anabas testudineus
CCAACCTAATTAATTGAATTACTGAGTAGCTGCTGTTTTGCTGTGCTCTGCAAGAGGTGCTCCTTGAGCTTTGACATGCAGACTTGAGAAAGTACTGGAGAAATGAGATTTATTGCCATTTATCACTTGAGAAGAAACTGCGGGCTGCCCTGAATAATTCTGTGTTTTTTAAGTCAGACCCACATGAAAATCAATTCTGTATCCCTGTATTACAACACTCTGGCATAAGTGTATTTCTATGTTGCTTAGCCACATCAATTGATATGGTCTGGCTTGAAGGCTTCACATATATATTAACAAAATATAGCTTTGTTCCAGACTAAACACAGTGAGTCTAAAACTAGGTGATTTACAGTACTTATTGCTACTTATAGACATGTAAAAGTACTGTACATGTGGTGCACATGTACACAACATACACATACCGCGCATGCACTGTTGATAAATTAATTTCAATTACATATCGACAGTTCAATTTTAATTGTGCAGAACCTGGAGGGGTCCCAAAATGTGTTTCATCTTTGTAAAGAAATTATCAAGGAGTATGTCAGATGCAACATAGACAGATATCAACATTCTGGGCACATGGATGTATATGTATATATATATATATATATATATATATTGTTGCATGTAAAAAAAAAAGGAAAAATTAACCTACTAATGTCCATCTGTCTGCTGCTAGAGCAGAGTGGACAAAGAGGAGCAGTCACTCCTACACCTAGTGTACTACAGTTAAAATGTGAAGTATGCCGTTACTGTAAATCCACACAATATGAATGTATGTCATTCAAACTACAGGAGGGTACCAGCCTCAGTACCTTTCTAGAGAAAGCTGACATTCTTTCCTCCTCTGCAATGGTCAGATAAAGAAGAGAATCCAAAGTTACATCATTGTTTATTCACCAGAAAGCATTCAATTCTCAGACATTTATGGCTACGTTTGATGAAGTGTTTAAAGCTCCCATATGACTTCTATGATAAAGCTTCTGACGGTTTCTAAATATTTATTCAAACTACAGTGTATTATATCAGTATTGGAAATGCAATGGAAACATTATAAATCAAGGGAATGACAGCATGTGGACTCCTAGAGCATGAGCAAAATGCCACCAGTATCAGCACAGTTGAAAGTGAAATTGTACAGTGAACTACAGCAGTATGTTCACGTTTTGAAATGTAGAAAGCTGTGATGTTCTTTCATTTTTTTCTACATACAGTGACCTCAGAAAGCGGCTTAGCACAGACCATAGGCAATGCCATAATGAACAGGTCGATATTAACAACGAAGTGGAACACACTCCACCTGTTAATTAACCTGGTTGATGGACGTCACCAACAGTGCATCTTCTCAACAACGGAAGATTTCTATATGCATTTGATGAAATACTAATTAACAATCTCAAAAACTCTTTTATTTAAAACCGTTGTAAGTGAAGTCACAGGAGATTATAAAGCTTGCAAAGTTTTGTTGAATCTTTTAAAGTTTAGTTTGATAAATAAGAATTTGAATCTATATTTACTGGCAATAATCCCATACAAACCTCATACTGAATATTGTTATCCATTAAGTGAATTTCCGACCCACAATGCCCACAATTTTGTGTGCTCAATTATTAGAATATTTTTTTTATTGCACTGGCAATTATGCAGTTGATATAATAGCCTACATGATTTGTTAGAGAGTGTTGTACAATATGAGCTTAGGCTATTTTTCACTACCTTGTTAAAATGGCTACATCTCTGTGAATGCACTCGCAGGGTGCAGACAGCGTACATAGTTTTAATTGTGGTTAAACAGAACATAAAAAAAAAAAAAAATCAAGTGGTTTAAAAATTAGCACTTAGTTTTAAAGCCATTCAGTGATTGTGTGTTCGTCTTCACTTAAGCTCCACTCCACTTGTCTTTGGCAACATCGCTGAAAGCTTCAGTAATCACTGGGGCTTTGTGCTCCATTTGTTACAGATTGCTAATATGTTGTTAGGCACCTAGATCTGACTGTGTTTCTTTGGATATGCTCATTTTGTCATGTATATTAGTTTTTAACCTTTTGTGAGTAACATGCCATTGATGGGAGCGGAAGGGCATTTGCACATAATGTATAAATAACAGCAATTGTCAATATGAGTTAAATTGGGTCAAAACAGAATCACTCCACACTAACCTGTAACATGTCACTGTTAAAGAGATGGTCTGCAGTTAATAACATGGGTGATTCACATGTAACTCCTAAAGACTTATGTAGATATAAAAGTTATATCTACAGTACATCATTTAGTTCACTCACTAGCTCGCTCTTTTCTCTCGTTTGGTTTTTTGACTGTGGATTATGGTCATAACTGGTACAAAGAGGCTGTTAAACGTTGAGAAGAAGTATCCTGTCTCCCAAGTCATTTAATATTATGCCCCCTGTGGGTGCACTGTGGGTTTAACAGCGTATGAGCCCTGTGCATCTCCTAATATTTTCCTGCTGCCTGTGTAACAACATTATAATACAAAACACGTTGTTGTGGTGTTTTTTTTTTACTGACTGAGGTTTTTTGGATAGAGTGACCACCTTGAATTGTGAAAAGACAGTGAGACGCAGAATGAGAGCAGGATCCAGCTGAAATAGGAGGTGGATAATGAATGAGTTCTTTCCAGCTGTTTACTTATTTTTATTTTTTTATTTTTTTTGATAGAGGCTTCATTGTTTTTCATGACAACAAACTGGCTTCACTTCAGCTCACTATGCACAAATGTGTCCAAATATTTCAGTTATTAAAAAAAAAATCCACGCTTAGGGTTTATTTGTATTAAATAAATGATTGCGAGTATTGGAAATTTGTTTTTTGCCTGTTTACCTCATTCACCCTGGTTGTTCACCCTTCAAGCACATAAGCTCTATTGTTATTCTTTGCCCCTACTCATCATGTTCTTAGGCAGAATGCAAATCTGTTATCCTCTGGTTCGGCCGCAGAGGGGTTGTTTTTGTGTGTAGCTGTTAGTTGCGCTGATGAAAAGACCACCTGTCATCCTTCGGCCCTTTGATTAGATTAGGAGGTCAGAGGGATGGATTAAATTGATATGAAGTAGACTAGGTTCTCATGCCGTGTTTATTGTGTCATTATTAGAGCTCTGATCTGGAGCCACTGGGAATTATTGTACATTTTATATTAATAGAGGGTTTGTGCCTCTAGTCCAGATGTCATTTTTGCAAAGGAATGCAATCTCTGTGTTAATTGTCTGTAACTATTCAAATATGCAACTCTGGCAATCCATACAAAACTACAAATGTGAACCACTTGGTGATAAGTCATGAATCAACAAAGTCACTGACCTTCAACCAAGAGTGTTTATACATTTAGTTTAGTATTTCATTGGACAAGAAAAAAAAAAGATCTGCTGTTAGATGAAGTTAGAGGCTCGTCAAAATGACCTCTTCTTGGTGACAATAGAGTAAAGTGACATTCAGTCCCAACCAGAGTGATAAATCAGAACCATGTAGCTGAAACCTCTGTAGATTAGTAATGTCTCCTTTATAGTGAATGCACACCTACAAATAGGAAGTGATTACAGAGGTTCACTCCATGCCACAACAACCCCAAACCAAATAAACTCCTGCTACAATAATTAACACCATTGATTTGGCAAAATTAATTACACCAAGTCATTTGAAGGCGCGATTTGTTTTAATTGATAGTTAATTGTAGTAAATTTGGTATCTCAAGGAGATCGTTTTAGTCAAGATACAAATTATACAAATTAATTTGAGTACATTCATAGTTTTTTTTTTAATCATATTAATTACTTTTCCTACACAAACCCTTGGCTGTAATACCTGCCAGTAGTTATATTTATAAAATATAAAGAAATGGATAGATTGAAATGTCCCTGTTGAATATTTAACAGGCATAACCAGAAAAACATGTTAGTAAGCATGTGGTGCATATGGGTATTTTATGACATCTTGCATTGTGGTTGCATGAGTGTGTGACTAAAAACTGGATACTAATGAATACTACACTTTGGTCTTGAATGCTAATATGGCCTTTATCCATTTTCATGGCAGGGCAGAGATGGTCTAATTCATTGTTGTCTGTAGAATAAAAAAAAAAGCAAGGATTCGAACTGGGAGGAGGGGTGAAACAAGATTTTTGTTTTGTGAATGTGTCTTATTTGTAGCAGTGGAGACCAGTGGAGTCGCTCCTATTCTTATTATAATTAGAATCGCACCCTCTCTGTTTCTCCCATGGCAGCTCTCGTTCCCACAGTGAGGACCCGAGCCTCCCAGCCTCACACTCAGCCACAGCCACCCAGACAGGCAGGCTCGGCAGCAGCAAGAGAAAGAGAGTGAGAGAGAGAGAGAGAGAGAGAGAGAGAGAGAGAGAGAGAGAGAGATGGAGGGAGGAGTCTAGTTGTGGCGCTCTCTAGCCCCTGACTGTGTCTGCTATGTGAGTGGAAGAGCAAGAGAGAGAGAGAGAGAGTGCGATAGAGAAAGAGAAGGAAGGGGGGGGGGCAAGTGGGAACTGTAGAGACTGAGAATGGACGGGCAATGAGAAACCGTGCGAGCGAGAGAGAGAAAGAGTGGTGAGCGTGTGTATGCTCACAGTCAGCAGCGGAGACACACACACACACACAGACACACACACACACACACAAAGTCTACAAGCTCACATCAACAAGAGAGCGTGTGAAGCAGAGCTGACCACCGGCAACTCTGAAGAGTGACACATAGAAGAGGAAAGCCACAGAGAGAGAGAGAGAGAGAGAGAGAGAGAGACTTAAAAGAAGAAGAATCAGCAGAAGAAGAGAAGGACCAAAGTCAGACTACCAGCCTTCCACTGGTAAAAGGAGACACCACTGAGAGACTAGAGCATCCGTCCCCCACCAGCAGCACAGAGGAGCACTGTCTCATCTCGTGCATGTGTTTGTGCCAACTTCTTTTTCACCTCCGCCTACTGTTTTCCGTAGGTTTTGCCCTCTCCGCTCCCCAGTCATGATCCCTTGGGTCCTTTTACTCCTGTGGATATCCGGACACGGTGAGTTTTTCCAAATTAAGTTGCTTATTCATCACATCTTGCGTGCTTGCGATTACTATGTTACTTGCTGGCTGGGAACTGTGCCTTCGAATTTCGTCTCTTGCTGTGATGTCTGAGCTTGTGCTGCCTTTCGTGTTTTTAACTGCTTATAATATTGGCAGTCCGTTGTGCACTGTTATGTCTGATGCGAACGAGGGAGGAGGAAATGAAAAGGACGGTGACAGTGCGTCTGTCCTGGGGTGAACGAGCTGCGAATAGTTGGAGTCTGTACGCTTCTCCATCTCTGGTTAAATACTTCCTATGCAGCCTTGATATTCCTGTCACACACACGCAGACATGCACAAACAAAGCCCTCTAACCCCACTCCAGTGCAGTCAAGCATTCACTCCCGAGTCACATTGTTTTGAACTGACAGCCCTCCTCCATTGAGTCCAACTATGGGGGGTCTGGTCAAAAAGAACAGAGGGAGAAAAAGTTAACGGTAAAGTGCTTCAGAGGGCAGACTCGTGAGTATAGTTCGGCAACTCCAGCCCTATGGACTGTATCCCCCGTTGTTTTTTTGTTTTATTTCTAGACAGTCTGTTTGTGGACAGAATGAGGATAGATTAGTTGTTTCCCCAGCTTGCCACCAGGTGGTTGTCTTTGGAAAACAATATAAGTGAGTAAAGTGGAGCAGAACTCTACCTCTGTGGAGCCGCTGTGATGTACGGTCATGCACAGGTCTGAATGACACAGTGAGTGTTTGTCATGTCTGGCTCCACAGCGAGCGACCCTGGATTAAGCTTGACCGGCTCGAGGTCAACGACACAGTCGCCACCCTCTCTTCGAAGTTTGACCCCGTCACGCTGGACTAGGTTCTAAGGAGGGAACTGACTGAAAGAATGTGTCTATCTGTTCATATGTGTGTGTGTGCGCATAGTTATTTGCCCAGAGGGGGTTGTAACCTTTTGTGTTGAAAAACAGCACAGAAGAAACAGAACCCAGTCGTCATGAATCTGATATCTTCGTCGGCTGACACGTTGACGTGTCGAAATTGACAGCTCAAAGTTGGCTGCTGACGCGGTGGCAACACATGAAAACTTGGTAAACAAGATTATTTTTTTTTTAACAGCGCTGAATTCAGCTGTTCCACAGCTTATAACAGATAGAAAATAAAAAAGAAAAGCACTGCTCATCAAATACAACCGTTTGCTGTGATTATGCTTTTCTGCTGACTCGTTTTTTCGTTTAAAAACCGAGAAATAATCATCAGGAACGACCAATTTGAAACTGACTGGAGTGATGAAGCTTCTAATTCCCTCTTAGTATTCCCTGCACTTTAAAGAGTCTAGATATCTTTCAGCTTTACTGTCTCTTTCCTTTGACGATGTTCGAGCTGGGACAGTGATTGCGTGAGTCGAACCGCGAGGGTGGACATATTAAAGGGCGGTGGAAGTTTTCTGTCAAGGTCACTGCTAATGGGGCAATTACAGCGCTTTAAAAGCGGCATACAGTACACTGCACACATATATTGTACAACTGGCAACTGTTTCTGGTGTTGCTGCTTTGGTGTATTCGCTTTGTCAAGTCTTTGTGTACCATCTGTGCTTAATGTGATACAGCAATAAACGATGAGTTCTTAGTTTCTTCTCTGTCACTCAGCTAAATACCACTAAGTTTTTCTCCTTAAAAAAAAACAACAACACACAACTGACTTCTGCTGTATTTCTGTAGACGCTGAATAACCACCTAGGTATATCACAGATTAAAACTGCAAAGGGGGGTTGATTTATTGACATGCTGCGCATGCTTTGTATTGGGGGTTTGTGCTTTATTCCACAACCATCACATTTTCATTCACATACCATCACAGACTTAGCCCCAGTTCTGGGAACAACTAACACCACATCTCAGATAGCACCAGCAGGAATGAAGTGACTGCTACAACTGGAACGAGATGGGATTGCTGTGTATTTCAGCACAGTTTGTTATTACCATAATATAAGAGACAGCTTTTTCTGCCAGGTAAACAGGGGATAACAACCTACCTTCTCTATGCATGCCTCTGGGGGGAAAAAAAGTGCTTCCCCCGTAGCTTACTGTTGTTGTACAAATTACGGCTCTGTTTATGTGCCGAGTTGGTGTCAGCAGAAAGCTGCGGAAAACAATCTCATTTTTATGAACAGGGGGGCAGCGGGGAGTTGTGGCCGTATCAGTCATACACTTAGCTGTCCTGTGAGAGGGCGCACAACAAAAGAGAAGATGGAAATGAGAGACAGCCCAAATGCAGAGGCACTGAGCAATTCTTTTTTTTTGTCTCTCAACTTTGAGAAATAAACGCTCCAAAACGAGACACGGGGAGACAATAAAGAGGAGGAAAGCTGTTGCGAGACTCTCTTCGTCCTGACTGGGCTGTTACAGCATCTAGGGCACCTTTTCTTTCACTGTCACCTCTCCTGCCAGTGACAGATGACACCAGTCAGGAAGATCCAGGAGACAGTCTCCAGGTACACATTCACCTCAGGCCAAACTTGTCCAGGACCTTGTCCATCTCCTCACACCGGCTCCCTGCCATTCATCCTTCAGCCCATCTATACAGTGTCCGGTGTCTCTAACTACATTGTTCACTTGGTCCTTGGTCTGTTGATTTCACTCCTCACCTTGCAGCAATATGTTTCTCTCTCTCTCTCTCTCTCTTTCTCTGTGACTCTTCTGCTGCCCGTCTCGCTTCTGCCTTTGTCTTTCTCCCTCTCTCACTCTCTTGCTGAGATGCTGTATGATTGAGTACCTTTGCCTGTGCTGAGTAAAGGGTGAAATATGTGAGGGCATGATGTCCCCATGGAACAGGGGCAGTTTAAGAATTGTACTAGATGTGCCAGACTCTGAAGAAAATGTGCTAGAGAGAAAAATCACACGTTGTCAATGTTAAGTGTGTGTCACTTTCTCTGCGCCTCTTTTCTTCTTACTCTTCCTCTCTGCTTTTCTTTCTCTGTATGATACCTTGTGAAATTAATATACAATCTGTCTGGCTGCTAGTTTGTTCCACTTTTTTGGGGGGGAAATTAAATCTTTTTGTCAGGCTCCCCTGTATCAACGTTTGACCACTAGGGGCAGTGCTGCTGCACAGGAACAAAATCCCAATCTTCTTAAAAAATCTCCTGCCTCCTCCCTGCCCCCAGTCTCCTTCATTATCTCCCACCCTCTCACATATCTCGCGTCAGAACTCCTGATTTCACCACTTCGCCAGACTAAGCTGTTTCTTAGACCTAGAAAGCATGTCTTAATACCCCCGACAACCCCTATTTCTTTTACTGCTGTCTATTAACTGCTGTCTGACGACCCTAAACCAGCTTTTCATGGCCAGCAGGCTTTGAGACATAATTCTAAACCAAAGTACAATTAAATGTCTTTCCAATGTCATGTTTGGATTTGTGGATTTTTATTGACTAAGAGCTGATTTTCGCTCCTCCAAAAGGAAAAAAAGACGGAAAGGAAGCTTATTACACTGCAAAACACTTCTCAAACAGAAATACCAATTTTCATCCACATTATTATGAATAGTTTTTTGTAATCAAGAGACACTGATGTCTAATACATGAAATTATGAGCATAATAAGTCAGAGGAAATTATTTGATTTATTCGTATTCTATCTGAATGTTGAAACCAATATACAGGTTTTTTACATATTGTCAAAAACTGTCATGCTTCACTATTTAAGTTTCATGACTAATAACCATAAAAAAAAAGAGTGGTGTGTGTGAGCATTGTCTGTATTCTGGTGGGAGTCTGATACAGGGTGATCGACAAACATGGTAATAAACATGAAAGTGTCCTTGTCCTGTTCATGTGATTTCATCAATCGCTATATATGACAGTTGGTTCATGTAATTCTAGCCATCACACCATGCAAACACGGTGACAGATGATGTCATCGCTTTGTGATGGAACCCAGCGGCACGCAGTTTGTTTTCTTGTTTGTGCTGCATGTCCCATCAAGGCTATCCAGCATAAGTCACCTCAAACACTATGACCCCTGCTCATTTCTGTGCCACGATAGATTAAGTGCACTGTAATCCCTCAGAGCTGAGCTGAGTGTCCTGTTGGATTTTTATGGTAATAAGTAAACATATGAATAAATAATCTAGGAGACTGATGCAGCGCAGCTGAAATGTGTAAATCCCAATGTTTGCCAGTAGTTGTGGCATGACAGAAATGTTGTCTCCAAGAAAAAACTGTATATAATATGTACAGTATATAAAGTATATAATAAGAAATATAGAGATGAACCTATATAGTTGTTTATATATGTGTTGTTGTATGTGTCTATTTAAGAAAACTGCCTTCTACATATTTCAGTTCTAATAATCCTAACATAAAAATGCCAAATGTAAGTAAGTATAGTATATCCACTGACTGCAGTTTGGATAAAAGCCTCATTTCGAATCTGTCAGGATTCAGGTCAGCTAGAGAAGGGAGTGTGATTAGTTTGGAGCCTTCTTGGAAAACCAGGCAATGATCTGCTTCCCCTCATGCAGTCAGTCAGCCAGTCAACAAAATCAAGCTGTTTACTGTTGGGATTCATTATCCATCTAGAAGACCCTCTTCCCAGCCCCAACAGTTTTCTTTAGCACCAACCAATCAACCCCCCCAAGCCCCTCATCTCCTCTCTCTCTCTCTCTCACTCTCTGGATCTCATTCCTCGGGGATGAATTTATCCAGATTGGAGCACTCAGCAAAAGGGCATTATCCCGGATTACATGTCTGTTGGGCGGCAGTGTTAAGTAATTCAACCAGATGCTGTTGTGATCACTGGGTCACCTGTGAAGGCAGGGTTAGCAGCTGCACGTCTTCATACAGCTCTTTATTGTCAAACCTTTATCCATCGGAGACTTTGTCCTCGGAGGAGAGCAGGAGAGATAAGTGGAGTTGGTCGGTTTTTAAAGAGCGTTACATACAACATGTTGTTGAATGTGTACGAAAGCCCTCACTAAACCAGTTAGGGTTTTATTTGATGAAAGATTATGGGATGGATTAATGTCTTCTAAATTGCAGTTAAATGCACAGGAATCAACAGACTATGTTTTTCCTGCTAAAGCGAAGAAAGGCGACTCCATAGGAGTTTGGTTGCTCAGTTGTGGGGGGGGGGTGCTGAAAGTAGAGTAGTGCTGGATCATACTGTGTTATTTCTCCTTTGAGTGGGGAGGTGTGGCCGTACCAGTCATATCTTAGCTATCCTGCTAGAGAGTGAGGGGAGCAGCTGGGTTGAAAGAAAAATTGTGTTTTTTAGCTCGTTGGTGTCTCAACTAGCCGAGAGAGTTTGATACATGGAACATTTTTTCCTCTCTATTGGGATCTGTGATTTCTTGTAGAACACAGATGCTTTATGAGGTGGGTTCAAACATGAAGCTATATGATAGATATTTTCTCCCCTTTTTTTGTCAAAACTCTGCTTTGCAATGCGAGGCATTAATAAGGCTTTTGTTCAAGATGTTCACGCTGAGAAAATGTTGATTTCGTCTTACGTGCAGCCGTTCATTTAAATTTTTAAAACTGAATGGGAGATTTTGCTTCATTTTCACACTCCTAAAGGGTTTTTTTTTTTCATTTCAAATACGGTTTTGTAGTTCCAGAAATTGTACCATAAAGAAGCATCAAGCGAAGAAAAAACCCACTTGAATCCTGTGTCTAGAATGCAAAATGGTTCAGAAATATATCCAGAGTTCCCCTATCATTAGATATGTATTTTTTTAGGAACTCAGTGTTCCTTGTTTGCTGTGCAAAGGTGACACCACTGTGCCTGACTCAACATCTGCCATGGAAACAAAAACATGGCTATGTGGGTGAAAATGTAAAATCTGGACAAAAGGTGAAATTATATTGTACATTGCTTTTATACACAAATACAATTGTTGAGCTAAAATCTAAAAGATACAACATTTTTAATGTTTGTAGTAATTTTATGCTCTGCTAATGAGAAATCTAAACTAGGTTTGTAGAGTTTTTTGGTCACCTACAGAAATTTGTAGCAGACTAATTTGTATGCCTGTGACCTGACACTGCCACAGCACAGTATTGCAGCTTATGTCATGTTATATGTCCCCACTGCTTGAACATTTGTATATGAACCAGCCACCCGTCGCATTGATGTGACTGTGCAAGGCCGAGTGGGGAAAGATGCATTTGGTGCTTCAGCACAGGAGGCAGTTGAGGAATTGTGTTGCTGATCTGATAATGACTTCCTAGTGTTTAGAAGAGGAAGTTTCCATCACTCTCTGCTTCTTCCTCTCCTAACATTCACATGCCTAAGCTTCATAGAAATGTGTATGCATGTGTGATCTCTGTGCATTTGCTACCGTGCCACGACAATTACAGCTGCAAGCCTTGAATGGCAATATAAATGCAAATCAGCCTTTTAACTTGTACAAGCAGAATCTGGGGAGGGAGAAGCTTCTCACCTGTGGATGAATGAGGATGTGTCTCTGCTTGCCATTACAACTAATGTGCATGTTTTGAAAACAATGAAAATAGATCACATTTATATGTATTTCTATTTGCAAGCAAGCCTCGAGGCTATTGTATGAGTCTGGACTCCAGTGTAATAAAGTCCACTCTTGGGAAAACTTGTAGAACATTTGGGACAATCGCACATTGTGATCTGCCTCTAGCATTGCATCCCTACTTGTGTGCTTCCCTTTTACGAGATACATCCAAATTGTGCTCAGCAGTGCTAAATGGAAAGGCTTGGTAGCTTTTATTTAATAAACTGATAGGAAAACAGTTCTCTCTGTGGTACCAGACACCAAGGGTGAGAGGCATGGCTTTTTTGAAAGGCTATTTGATCTGGCACTGATGCCAAAAGATGTTTTATTCAGAAAAACACATCAGACACCATAACAGCACAAACGTGCTCTTGATCCAAGCCAAAACTTTTAACATCTGCCAAGGGGGAAAGTGTAGCT
This sequence comes from Anabas testudineus, assembly GCF_900324465.2. Taxonomy (NCBI): domain Eukaryota; kingdom Metazoa; phylum Chordata; class Actinopteri; order Anabantiformes; family Anabantidae; genus Anabas; species Anabas testudineus. Next base: position 11,640,953 of record NC_046622.1, read on the forward strand.
TTGAGAAAAATGTCTAATACTGCCTCCTTCCCCCAACTTTCCCATACACTGTGTAGAGTGTTTTTTTCAGATGCCAAATAAGACTATGAACCACCTGCCTGTCTGTAAGACAATTAAGCAATTTGGAAGAAAGGGCCATTCACTAGTGGGGATTGCAGCTTTAGCACATGAGCCAGAAACTGCCCTGAGTACCACCCCCTCCTCGACAAAAAAACTCTTCCAGCACCACTAATTTTGGCAAGGTGACAACTGATTCCAGTTTGTGTGTTTGTTGAGGGAAATGCACGAGCGTTTGACACCAGTCTTAGGAATTCTGCGACATGAGGTGCTTGGTTTTCATGTTGATAGAAAAATCCCTCTATCAGTCTCCAGACGAATTCAGCTTGAGGCCTGTGGCTCTGTGTCATTATAGTTGTTTACGAGGCAAAGCTTCATCTGGCAGAACCACCATAGAGAGAGACACGCTCTGAAAGACACACACGTACACGCACACACACCCCATACTCTCCCTTACATTACCAAAGACAAATCTGCTGGTGCAACGGATGAGAAACCCTGGAGTATGTGAGTCCTGAGAGCGAAATAGTATTGGTAGCTTCTATAACATGCTATAAATAAAGGGTTGCATCGATCTTCAAACATTAATATATCCTAATATAAGAAAATAGCTGTATTGATTGTAAGGCTGCGCCTCTGATGTTTCTTTAATATGGTACTGCTGGGATTCACTCTCCCCACTTTCATACGTAGCCTATTTTTATACGCAATAATAATGTGGTGTCAAAAGCAGGATCAGCTAAAGGCAATCCCTAGGTATATTTCACTATACGGGGTCTGTGCCACACGGCACCTTTCAGTGCCTTGGCACTTCTTTTATCTTATGCTCTTTCTTTATTAGCTGAACTCTTCAAGTGGATGTCAGAAACCTGATAGAGTAAACAAAGTGAATTAAAGTATAATTAATTTTTAGTGGCCACTTCAATATTCACTTTGCTGATTTGGAGGTTGAAAAGCTCTTGTTGTACTCTCTGATTTTATTTTATTTTATCAAGTGCAATTTAATATTGTGGAGGCTGGCCTGGCCACTGAAAAAAAAAAATGCTAATGCACATTGGGAAGTTTAAATGATTTGCTATCCTTTCAAATCTGTTGGCAGGGGTTTCAATCTGGCTGGCATCCTGGGGGAATTCACAGTGGTCATTGCTCAATCCCTGGGGGACATTAGTGCAAATCACAAAGGAGCACAAAAGTCATTTCAGTTTTTCACTTTCATTTGGCCAATGCCCAATACTAAATGGCAGAGAACTTGCTCACAATACTGGCCCAGGCAAACCCATTGCCTGCCCCGATTTCTAACCTTTTAAACCTGATTTAATCAAATCAGAGTACCACACTGCAGACCCATTTGAGACAACCCAAAGACAAACAGTTGAAGAGGAACCAAAAGGCCTTGGGTGAACCAAGGGCAAGGCCATCCATTACATCCTGTGCAATGAAGAGCACAGGGACACAGAAAATGCCTGTGGTGCACAATGATGAACAGACTCCACATCAGAGATTGGATTAGAGTGGCAAGAGAGAGAGCCCTAAAAGCCATACACAGTTTATTGAAGCCTTATCTAAAGCGATAATGTTACTAGAGAAAAGCCCATGCAATGATGGATGAGTGGACAGTGCCCTGTAAAGAACTAACATCAGACGAGATGGGTATGGTAGATAGGCAGGTCTACCATGGTCAACTCTTCTTTTTTGAAGAGCAGGAAGCAGGACCAGTGGATAGTTACGATAAAATGGACCGTCAATTGCTGGCACCCTGGTTACCCTGCAGTGTCATCATCGCAGGTGTATCTAGTTTAGAGAGGCTCTGAGCTCCGGTCCACTGCAATTTAGGTCCCATTTCATCACTGATACCCATGAGGCATTTTGTGGAAAATGGTAGCAGTGTTATTGGTGAGATTTGTATTCTCTCTGAAGGCTCTGATCTCTGCAGTAGTTAGGTTTATGATATATGAAATCTATGTTTGACCATGTCTTGTCTTTATACGTTGTTTTTCTAAGGGGGTCTGCAGTGCAGTTGTCACACTACTGTACGTAGGCATGCAGAAAATAGAAATAGAAATAACATGAAAACCAAAAGTATATCTGAAAGCTGTCATGGAGTCGCGAGAGGAAGACAAAGTAGCATTTAGGTAAAAGTCCTGTTTTCTTTTTTTTTTTTCTTTAGCATAACTAGAGGATTTTCTTCCTGCTGAGGAGAGGAGGGGGAAAAAGAAAGAGAGAAAGAACACTCTAAAGGAAGGGCATTCTTGTCACAAATTAAAACATATCTGCGTCTTGCAGTCCTAATCCTGAATGCCAGTGTATTTCTCGTCTGAGTAGAGTATTTGTGCGTACATGCAAACAAGCACAAATGAGATTATTCCTCACTTTCGTTGTATGCTAATTTTATTACTTCACACTGCTTGCCTATCTACTTCTAAACAGCTTTGGTTCAAACTACATGTTAATGTTTTTTTTTTCAAAGCGTATTATGCTGTGTATTTTCAGCCGAACGGCAGAGAAAGATAACAGATTTATAATAGTATTTAAAAAAATATATTGTTTTTAGCTTATGTTGCATTGTGATTTTGTTGGGAAAAGTCAATGCCACTCAGTCCCAGTGCTGTGTGACACTGACACAGCAGGACATTAAAAATACAGAAGGGCATCTAAAGAATATCGTGGCAGCACACAGTGGGATGTTCAGAGGTGTCACCAGTCCCCCCATCACCTCCAGGGCATGGCCCTTAAACTTCGCCCAGGTAATGGGCATTAATTATTAACAAGGGTTTCATTAAAACATGCAATTTGCTCAGACCCAGCTGTACAAACAGCCTCATTTGAAACATGGAGAAGGTATCTCATAAATTTATGTTGGATCTCCTGCAGCCTAAAGAGTCTTCTCCAGATGTGTGTGCTCCACACTGAGTGGAGAGTTAATGACTTGGCGTCCGCTGTCAGTCTTCATCTGCAGGCTCTCTGAAACTGCTTAATACTTTAATATTTTTCCTCAGTTTTTGCTTGGAGATGTGTAAAATCTGTTTACTGGATTGCTTAACTATTTAAAACATTGGATCTGATTCATTTATTTAGCAATTAGCAAATATTTGCATTCTAATTTCAAATACAGCTAAATTCATTTATATCCACAACATATTTTAAATACAAGAACCTCTTTAAAAGAGAGCCTTCTGTGGGTCTGGGGATTGGTACTTGTGTTGTTTACTCTAAAGCAGACATCCTTTAGCTTCTCCCTCAGCTCTGATCCTTTTGATCATCACCTCCGTATTGGATATAAAATGGAGAATGAACAACTCTGCAATACAAGTGACTTTCAGAGTTCTGTGACTCTTTGAAGGCTGCCAAACAAGTGTCTTTCATCTCAAAAAACCAGCAGCGCCTTGTACCAAAAGAGAACAGGACAAAATGAGAGAGGAAGGCTGTATACAGGGGTAGGACATGAAAAAGTGAAGACTGTGGGGTCTCTTTGTGATCGCATTTCCTCTAAGGCCTCCTGTAAGGGAAATGTACTTCATACAGAGGTAATAGCTGGGCAGCTGTCAAAAATCTAGAGCCTGAAAAATGGTGAGAACAAAAAAGTTTGACTCTATGTAGCAGGCCAAGAATATTATTTGCCTTCTGAAATGCTAATTCCTTCCCTTCTCAATGAGGTAACAGGTCCAACAGGTAATGCAGAATGAATCTTGGGTAAATACTGATGACAAAATTTAAGATTTATACGTGCATCTTTGGCAGTGAGAGACATTACATATTTTGTCTGTGGCAATATACAAATGGCTACCATGGTTTGAAAATGGTTTCCTGACACACAGCATTAGATCTGAACAACAAAGATATTGACTGTTTGTATGGGGAACACTGAACAGGAAGTGAATTCAGCAAAATCCAAATAAAGAAATTAGTGAGCTCTGTTGTGTAGCAGACAACAATGGAAAGAAAAAAGAAGAGAGGCACATATTTCTAGAATCTGTTATCCTTGAATTAATGATGGAACAGGAGCAGCAATGTTCCCCTACTGAGACATGAACCAGATTTCAACCCGGAGCTCCCTGGAGGTGAGGGCCAGCATCTCTCTGACAGGACATCTGGTCCCTGAGCATGGCCACCAGGGGGTCAGTGTTGCCACCTTAATTGTAATGTCTCCCTCTTCCTCCCTGTGCAAAACTAGGGCAGCTTTCCATAAAAGAGGAGGAGTAAGAGGGGAGTGACTATTTGCTGGGCCATGTCGGCATGCCACATCATTTAAGCTGACAACTCTAATAAATTACAGCAACAGATTGCTGTGAACAAATAAAGCTTAATGGAAACAAAGTGAGAATTATCAGCCAAGAAGAAAAAAAAACTGAGAAAAAGAAAGAAATTAGTGCAAAGAGAGTAGATGAAAGGATGTCAGGCCTGCATTACACTGGCATTAAATGAGCAAATTGCCACTTTGAGAGATAGGAAATGTTCTGTTCTCATCACTGCTTCTGTTGAAGATCAAGAATAATGAGCGTATCCCTGAGCAGACCCAACATATGTTTCCTATCTGAGTTCTCAAAATCTTCCCCCTCCATTGCTTGCTTCGTCTCCCTTTCTCCTTGTTTTGCCTTCAAGAATAGATTATTCTGCTCTGTAGGACCCTTGCTCCATCAATTCAGCTAGGCCAGCGAAAGCCTGTAAGACCATGTCGTTAAAATGCTTAGGCATGTGGAAGAGAACGACCAGATGGAAGGAGGTCAGGGGAAACATTTGTCAGGTGCCATCAGTCTGAAAGCTGTCCATCTACAGACCGTTGCAAGAAAGGCATGTCAGAGACAGTCCACATTTACCACCCCAGATGTATGACATTGACTTGGAAAAAAAAGCCAAATGCAGTGAGAGGTACCGTGTAATGAGCCCAAAATATGCAACACCCCCATTAACGTGAACTGCCAGGTGCACAGTAAGTGTTGGCGTTAACCTAATTTTAAAAAATAAAAGCTCTCAGCTTGGTGAAGTGAACACACTTCCTCTGAGAACAGACAGGAATCAGAGTCTGAGTCACAGCTGAGTCATATCCATTTGATCGAATACAGGTAGGCAAAATTGAAGCAACCTTTGGCGACTTTAGTAATTTGGCACCATTGGGAGTAAAGGTCAATTGCAGAGGTTTTATTTTATTCTGTGCCAACTTTCTTTTCCATTTGACAGTTGTGCGAGTGAAAATGTTTCCATATTTCTGACCTGTTTTTAAAATTATTTATTTATTTTTTTGCTTTCAGTCAGTGATTAAGTGTTACATGTGCAATGAGATGTGTGCACCCTGAATACAGTCTTACCATGGATGGTGGATGGATAATAATAATAACATTAGTTTAAGTAATCATATATTACAATCTTAAAAACTAAAAAACAATCTCACTACCCGTTCTCAAATTAAGTGGAGTGGTTGAAGATACCACAGGGGTGCTGTTGTGTTGCTGAATTAAATAGTGAAGCATCTGAGCCCTGCGGGGAGGTCCTTAACCACAGGCAGAAGTTTTCTCTAGCCTACTTTGTTAGCCAGAATGTACTGGACACAATCCAAGGTTAGTAGGCACCATGGACATAGAATCCCATTGCTTTTATAATGAGCTCTGCAAAGGAACTGAAGAGGTCAGACAACACAAGACTAAGATGAAAACTAATTGAGAATGTCACTCAATAACAATAAACCAATAAGCCAAACTGCTACCTCCTTATGCATGAAAGCTGTTTGAGCAACCACTTAAAGTGGAACAGTGAGGGGATCTAGGGGAGACGGGTGTGAGGCATAATATGTGTGCCTTGGGGATATTGTGCGTCCTGCTTTTTAACCACATTCTGTGTGCATTTGTGTTTCCACATGTGTTTGTGTGCGTCCCTGCATGCACCTGTGTGTGCATCTGTGCATGCTTTGTGTGAGCAAGTACTATATAGAGTTTGTGCACTTAGCGTTGGTGTGTATGCATGTGCGAGTGTGAAGAGACCATAGAGGTCCGTCCAACAGAGAGCACTGCATTTTGAAAGGTGCCAGAATGAGTTTGTCACAGAGAGCGTAAACTTGAGGAGAAAGGGGACTGTGGAGAGAGAGAGACCTTCCCCAGGCACCCAGAGTCTGTCAGACTGATTAAGTCACACGGCTGGAGTGAGAGTTGGGAAACTGAACCAGAGCATGCTAGGGGAGCATGGTATGACAGCGAAGAAATAAAGAAATAAATAGCAACATGTAAGTATTAACATGACCTCATGCCACATGTGCACTTACTTATACCTGACCCTAGAGACTCACGCTGGGACACAACACACCAGCCCGCATCCCATCCTCCCACCCTGCAGCCTCCTCGCCCTGGGGCGACATAAAGCAGGTCAGGGGCATCTTAAAGTTCACGAAATGCAACATGACAGGACAACTCTAACATATGCCTGTATGACAGTGAAGCAAATAGATGACTGATGGCAGAGCACTTACGGGGAACAGAGAAAACCCAGTATGAGGAACACTGACTTCTCTGCGTTACAGTTGCTGCTTTAGTTTATCCTCTTAGGGCCACAAACTGTAAGTTTTAACTTGATAATGAATGGCTCTATACTCATTTGTGAAACATGAACAAAAAAAGAATCAGCCCACTCTGAGGCCTGACCTGTCTCTCAATGCTGCTGCATGTGGCAGAAAGGCCAAGGACCTTCGAACCCTCAAGAAAGAATGGCAGACTACCACACCACATGGCCGTATCATCCACCAGACTGAAAGATGAACTCTTGTTCTTTGTTCAAGAAACCACGGGTGTTCTGAGATGCCCTACATACAGTGTCTATATCTCTCTCAATCTATCTCTCTCTCACACTGAGAAGCACGGCTGAGTTGTTGGTATATGGCAGAAGGGCAGCATCATAAACAATACTGAAGGCTACCCACATACAAAACTTTTGGCATAAAAGTGCAAATGAGACAAGAGATAGAGAATAGCTTCCAGTAATGGCCTCAGTAAAGCCAGGTAGATGGTGGATAGTTCTCACTAGCTGGAAATGTAAAAAAAGGCTACCATTTCAACTTTGTCCTCCTACGACTGGCCACCCCCATACTGAAATTAACATCACTCATCCTCTCCTCCACAGGCTCTAAAATCCCAGTGCAATGCCAAATCACAATCCATAGCACCTCTAGCTTTAAATGCTAATTGTTCAGTATTCGAAGAGAGAAAAGAGCTCCCTGAATTAAGAGTCATTTAGCGAGAGACCGAGTTCAGCACAGCATTGTGATACCTAGGGGCTAATTTCTCTGCTATCTTGCATAGATCTCTAAAATTGTAGTGCCGAGTTGCTCTCTCCACATTATAATGCAAATTCAAACCTGCGCTTAGCTTCGCAAGTAATTACTATGGCAGAACAAAACAGCACATTTAATAGGTTCAAAGTATTTCATCAAACAAGAAACAAGAAAACTACCTTTGTGAGAAAATATGGCTTTTGTCTGTGTTTAGGACCTAAAATCGATGTGTACTAAACAGCACTTTGGTCTTTGCACAGGTTTTAATTTGTCAGACAAGAACTTGTTTCAGCTGTGCTTCTTTCAAAGGGCATTGAAACAAATAGATTTCTCAATATTGAGAAGCACTCCAGGAAGTTTTTTTTTTTTTTTTACCATCCGTACACTGGTGCAAACAATGGGGGCAGTACGAGCATTTGATCAAGGACTCTGTGTTGATGACAATGGAAAATCTGCAGGGTGTCCCAGGAGTGTTGTAACCTTACATTCAAAGTACACTTTTACTTTACACTTTTTCCTTTTTGGCATCCTCTCTTCTGCCACTTTCTTCACTGTGTTGACTGAATTTAGTTGCCAAGATCAGTCAGTATCATCAAAAAAAAAAAATGCAAATAGATAAAAAAAAGTGAGTTCATGTTTTTTTTTATTATTACTTTATCTTGAGATATTGCATCTTATTTACTGCATTTCTTTTCTCATTACTGTGTCAGAGATGTCATTTTAAATATTTCAGTGTATGTCTATATGTGTCCATGTGTTTTGGATTCAAACATGATCAGGGTCAAAGGTCAGATTCTCTAGCTGCTCTGTTTTTCCTACGGCCATCCACTGCCACTTCTTTGTGGCCTCTGTCTGAACTAGACAGGCATAAAGAGCAATCCTCTATGGCTGGGCTCGACCCCAGTGCTTTGACTGGTCTGAAGGTCTGGGCCAGTAGCACCAGCTGGGTCCCTCTGCCACTTGCAATACATACTTGGATAACGTCGTACAACTGCAGACAGCATGTGGGGGTCACAGTGACAGTTGCTGTAAGATCTCTGTGCTGGTGTCACTAAGTTCTGATCTATTGCGATATGTGGATTTGAATCTAATTAGAAATCCTCTTGATCTTCCGAACAATAATCTAATCACTCGAATTAGGCGAATACTTGTGGTGTGTATCGGTGCACTTGTCTTACAATTGAGCCTTATGTTTTTAACATATAGAGGCTTAATTAGGAGCCTTTCCAATGGACTAGTCTTAAATAAAGCATTAATTAAGACTCTCATTGGGTACTAAGAGCTTACTAATTAGAAGTACCTTACATGGATGTAGGTATTTTGTGGACACAGTAATTGCGATAGAAGGTAAATGTCAACATGTTCACAAAATGGACAAGTAATTTAATGTACTATAAATAAATAGACACAAAACCTCAATAAAAAAGTAAATAGCATGCACAGACACCTGACAAAGGAAACAATGTGAGCCAATAAAACATTAGGTTACATTTTACAAATGCTGGTATTTAAAACGAGCCTTAGTTGACAACATGATATAATTTTCTATCATGTGTTTTCCAAAACCTCACAGACAGACACTGGACTGTATATTTGCATGTGCATTCTCGCTGTCAGCTGGTCAATAAAACAATAAAACACACAGTGTAATGAAAAGAATGCCCACTGAGCTAGACACAGAGCCATAGAGCCAGTTCAGTTCAGACTCTTTAATCCAGACACCCCTTTTGCTTTCACTTCTTCTTGCAGAGTGCTCTGAACCTGCTGCGAAATTGAATTTTCCACCACTGTGTGTATGTGAACCAACCAAGCACTGCATTGTCAGAGTACTCAATTAGCTCCCAAGGCGGAAGCCAAAATGTTTTCCAACAGTAAATGTATTCTTCACAGGGCAAGCTCTTATTAGCATAATGCCTCTATTCCTATAGCACGGAGTTAGAGTGCCTGCCCAAGGTTGAAAACAAAACCGACAACAGCCTCAAGCTTTAATATCAGTGTCCCTCTATGCCATATCATATCATACTTAGGAACTTACTGGAGTCAGTGAAGAGAAATGTTAACCTCTGCTTAAAATATCTCATTAGCATAAGTGAAAACTCTTTCTGGTTTGTGAGGCTGGAAGGACTGCATTTATATATATATAATATCAATGGGCTGAGGCATTAAAATCAATCTGCACTCACAAATAGCTGAACAGTTGTCTGAAAGAAAGTGACATTGAAATCAGACTACGAAACTTTTTTTTTCCAACTGAAAAGATGTAATAGAAAAGAAAAACATGAAGACAAAAGCTTGTCTTAACAACTGGAGACCCTGGCAACTACTTTTACTTGGAACCCACACACTTTCTTTGACTAAAGTGGCACTATGGTAGTAATGCAGTGGATGTAGCACAGACGGCCAAACAGTCAGAGGGTTGTAATCTTGCCTGCCAGTGCACTATAGTGGCTGCTCACTCTCATTATTAAGGTGCCATCGAGTCCAAATTTAGAGCCCCTGTGTTTGTCTCCTACCCTGGGCCTTGTATATCAGCCCCAACACGCACACACACACACACACACACACACCCATGACAGCTTCCATCACACACACAAGGCACGGATTTCAAATGGGATGCGGGTTGAGGTTTGTTAATGGTTTGTGGTAATAGGAGACTTACTCACACCCAGTACTGGTGTAAATTTTGCCAACAGTCTTTTCACAGAGGGTCTGTCACAAAGATTGGGCAGATGTCAAATGTGAAGCAAAGTGTCAGTCTGCCAAAGCAGCTTAATGTAAAACCAAAGGCGGGATGAGGTGACATGGGTAATGATGTTTTGTGTGTGTAATTTTATTATTTTTTTAACTGAATCATATATTTCACTGTTTTTTCAAATGTATTATAAAGGAATTGAATAATGAATATGCCAGTGGTAATAGGATGATCAGTTTTATTTTTCATGCTGTATGATTGCTGATGAAATTATTTGATGTGCTTACCACAGAAAGTGTAGAATAAAATAAAGCGCTGCTAATAAGTTACATTGATTTACGTACAAAGTCCTGTAGCTATTCAATTTGAAGCTGAAATAATTAGAGAGAGAGGAAATTGTGAAAATAAATGGCGCTGGCTGGCTTTTTTCCCCTCGGTGGAAATCAGGGTTGCAGGAACGCACTCTTTATTAAATTTGAGACGTTAACATTAAGAACCTCAGTGGAAACATCCTACCATTGTCTTTGGTTTGTATCCCTGAAGGCCAAAATGTTAACGGTTATGTAGACATAGGTGTATGTGTAATTGGATGTGTGTGTAGGAATGTCTTTCAAAGTGTCTGCTCTGAAGTGTCTGAGTTAACCTTCCCGAGGCTTTTAATGGAGCACTCAGATTAGTGCGCCCTCTATAAGGCAGAGACAGCACCAGGATTAACCTTGTTTTAAATGTGCCGTGTGAGAAAGATTGGTTGACCTTATAGTGACATAGGCTTTGGACAAACCATCTCGCTTGATAGAAACTGGCTGTTAATGGACTTCACAGTGCCAAGAAACACCCTGACGACATATGCTCATGTTTGAGATTAATATTATTTGCCTTCTACTCTCCCTACTTGCTACAGAGTCAAATTAATTTCCTTCTTTGGCACGTCATTTTGGCCCCTGTCCTTTGGCAGACCTTCTCTGACGCATTTCTTTCCCCTCAGAAGGACTATGATCTAATTTTGTGATCTGCTCTGGTCTCACCTGCCCTGTCCAGGAACAGTCTAATGCTCTTTAGCCAGGAGTTTCAGAAGAAACAGTGTCTGTACCATTTGGGTGAAGACTCTTCTAGTCTAACAATTATGAAAAGTCATGTATAGTGCTATATTATAAAGAAATCAAGAAACACAAGCAAATTACATCCTTCGAATCTTCTCAAGCGTGTCAAATATTTCATTATGAGGACAACAAATGATGTTTAGATCCAATATGGTCCTCATAAGGTCAGGAGAGAAACAGAGGCACTGCAGAAATGGTGGAAGAGTCATCATTAATCCTCACCATTAACAGAGGCCATTGCCCAGGATTGGGGCAGTTGGATTCTGTGTCTGAGATGAGCTGCACTTCCTGAGAAAATGAAACAGGATGATGGAGATCAGTGACAATACCGACTGGATAATCATGCCCAAATCACAGCCATCTGCTCTCAATCTCCACCCCGATCTACACGCACTGCCGTCAATCCCTTCCTACCAAATCCCTAAATCCAGACAATCTGTAGCACTCAGTTTAGGACCTCTGCTAATCCAGCAAGCAAGCCCACATTACTGGACAGGAAGGTACAAGACCCCGTGGACCCTTCCTCCCTCTAGAAATGAAATGTATCCTTTATGTTCCGCTTTTATAGGCTGATCCATTGCTGTTTCATAGATTCCTCTTTAAGTGAGCGGGCATACACAAAATGCAGGAAGTAAAAAATAACAATATGCAAAGATAGTTTTAGTCTGTAGTGTCTATTAATTAAACAACAAATTGAATACTAGTTTAGCAGGAATGCAGGGTGTAAATACAAACCAAGAGGACTTACTGATTACTGGGAGATGCCTTGACAGCAAGCTTGATGTGGGTGGAATATGTTTGTATCTCTTTTTTTTTCAGATATGATTCATATATAAAGTGCCACCACAGATAATGGTGGCACTATGTGCTACTACAACATGATGTACTTTTTACCAGTCACAGGCAAAGTCATATTTAGAATATCACACCAGAGAGTGCTGTGTGTCTCGGGCAACCGGTCTTGTGGCTAGAGGGTAATTTCAGGAACCTGAAATACCAATTGGCTCACTGTTGAGTTTGATAGGATGAGGAATCTTGATAAATGAAATGTACCTTGACTTTTCCTGATGCATCCGCTCAGCTGCAAACCTCAACTGCACTCACTGTTTGAGATTGGTGTGACTGCCAGAGAGGTCAGCAACTAATATTTTTCTCCTGAGCACTGATACAGAACATTTCAGAAAGCAAACAACAGACTCAAACCCCTTAAAAATAATGTAGAAAAATGAAGCAGTCTCTCTGTGACACCCACACTCAGTACACATTCTGATATATAAACAGTGCATTGTTAGAAAAAATGGGTAAAAAGTCTTTTGTTTTCTTGAACATAATAAAAAAGTATAAATTTAATCTCTAAAATATCATATTTGTTCATGCCAAGTTTTCTTATAAGGGTTTTTGGTTAATGTTTTTGCTGTTAACTGTTAAATAGTGAATCTGAACAATAGTAATAATACAATTATTTTTTCCTGTGGCCTTGCGAAGGTCTTTCTGGTCGCATACATGCCACGGGAAGGGGGGGCTTTTCCTCTATCTCTCTAAACTTATCTTCCTTCAAAAGATCATTAAAGAAAAATGCAAAGTTGTCATTTATATTTTCAGAAAAAAGAGTAATCTTTGTTAACCATATCACAAACATGTGTTTGGTTCTAGATAATCTTAATTACTTTAGGAATTGGTTAAACATATCAGGGTTAAATGTTATCTGATTTCACAACCACACCACATAGTGCCTAGACTATGTAAATCAGTATGCCGGATTGTTGTTGCAGTGGTTATGGGGAAAATGGAGCTTTCATAGAAACTCTGTTATAGCATAACCCAAACCGGTGGTGGATGTAGTTCAATATTTGATGCTTCAAAGCAGTCATACCTGTGTGTCTGGTTGGATAAAGAAGTTGGACTGCTAAAACAGGAGTAGCAGTTTCTTCTTTGCGTGTTTTCTGTGACTGGCTCAGTTGTCAGTCTTCCTTTCATGCTCAGTATACCTGTGTCGCCATCTGCATTTTAATGTGTAGCGAGGTAAATGTAAAATGAAAATACCCAGCTTAATATAGACACAGATTCAGTTTTGACTTAAAAGAAGTCTCACTTAAATAGTTAATGTAGAACCCTTTACCACAGACATGTTACAGATGTTTTCTTTCCATCATAATTTAATGGCCAAAGAAGGAGGTAACCTCAGTCTCAGCTTGTACGTTTTCATTTAATGGGTTTTGAGCTGCATCCACAACTTCTTCTCTCTCCTTTGGGGTCTATCTTTCATTCTCACTGATAAACAGCTGTGCACTCTTGCATTTGATTTATTGCCTTGTTTGTTTGGCTTAACTTCAAATAAACACAGCTAAGCTCAAGTGTTGACTGTAACCCTGCTGGAGACAGACGCATTCTTGTCCTTGCTTAACAAAAGGCCTGACCGTCTCATTGAGGGGAACTTATATTGTTCACAAATTCTTTTGAGATAGTGGAATCTCAGATAAAATGGAATGCACCTCTAGTTTTCTTTCCAACAAAAGAACCCCAAGAGCATTGAACTTAAGTTGGATTAAACTGCAAAAACATTCGCAATTGTTTTGGAACTCTTGTGTCTTTTCAATGGAAGTATGCATTGTCAAACTTCATTGAACAATTGTTTAGAGCGATAAGGTTAAAGTTCAATTAGTCATTTCTTTTTCAAATCAAAATAAAATGCTTAACTCGAAATCTTAAATGCCACCATATAATAACAATGTCCCCATCATCCTTTTGGATTCACCAACAACTGCAAGTGCAACACAACTAACTATAGATGAAAGTTACTGGGAATCCTTTTTTTTCAGTTATCAGTTTGCCCCAGCATGTTAGATTTGCTATTGATCATTCACCACATTTCACTATGTTTTTTCAGTAATTGTTCAGCTAGTGTGCCCAAAAATATCATCCTTAACATCTGCTCCATACGTAAACAAACAGCAGCTGCCAGCAACTGTGGTGGCCTAAATGCAGCGTGACATGATGCTTCTTTTTAAGCTCTGTAACTATTTGACTGTGCATTTTAACTTCGCGTGATGGAGAGAGAGATAGAGAGAACATGAAAAGCTGAGATTTCCATTTTTAATAGCTCTACCGTATATAGAAAAAGTAGATTTCACTTTTCTAAAGCATTTACTCGTGTTTGTTTGTGTCATTTGGCACAACACTTACTGGGACTCAGACTTCATACAGTTTCAAGGTTTACAGTGTTCTGTGTAAACAAGAGACAATGAGAGCTTGATGCAGGCAATTTTTTGGTTTGTTTTCTCAAGATAAATTCTTAGTTTTGCTTAGTAAATGTTCATACGCTTATGGAGAAATTCACTGCGTAGTCTGCTTTGAGCTGTAGATGCAGATAACATGGTGCTCAGGAGATATAAGCTAAAATATGACCTATTCTATTGGGACATAATTGTGAAGGAGTTCTTCCACACTGCTATTATGAACTACTAACATTTTAAGCAACATGTAGACTTATGCAAATGACAAGGTCAATACAGTTACTGTTCATATACTGTATATTCAGAACAGTAAACAAGCACCTGCTGTATATGTCTAGTTAAACTGTTTAGTTCTTAAAATGTAATGCACACCAAATAGAATTAAGAGTGTTCTATGACCTTACTGTAATTAGAAACCTCACATAAAATATTCAAAATAAACACTGATTTATTCTTGTATTTTAAGAAATACTGAAATAATGAACCCTATTTATAGTCAGTGCTGCTCTAAACCTTTCTTATAAATGTAGCTTAGGCAAAAGCTGCATTTAATCAAATTTTCATCCAAATGAAATATTTCATTTTTCCTTCATGTCCGTTGGGAGACGCAGTATTTCTAATCTTTATACAAAGGATACAGAAAGCATCTGTTTCACACACTGACTTTTTATATTTACTGTTATGTGCAGCATATTGTAGAGTAGTTACAAAGTCAAGGTGAGCATTTGAAGTAGTGGAACACCAACGACTGTTCTTGGGTGAAGATTATCTACAGCCAGCCCAAGAGCCATCCATTTAAGTGACTTTATCATTAACAGGCACAGAGTATGGGTCCACCGAGTGAAATGGAAAAGCTGGGAAACTAATGGCACTTGACAGATACTGGTGTGAGATAGCATGCTTATCGTTGTAGAATGTGAAAAGAAGCCATTTTCCAAGATCACAGTGTGTGCGGTGGAATGTGGGGTGGTTAGGGTTGGATGGTTGTTGGGTGAAAAGAAGAAGGGGCGGTATAGAAAAAGGTATAACATAATGGAACAACCTAGTCTGTCATGTTCAAACCAGTAATTTGTAGTAGCTGGTTAAATGTTACTTATCCCTTTCTCAAGCTTTTCTAAGATGGAACAAGAGAAAGTACAGAAAATGTGAGTTTTGCAATAAATCTTCAACATTACATTGCCACCTCAACAGTTGAAAGCAATAAAGCCACCACTATGGCACTTCCCAGAGTAATAAATGTGTTTTTGTAATACTACAGTGTAAACATAGCAGACGAGCTTTATAAATGTACAGAAAATTAAGATGGAGTTCACAGTTTCACGTAACGGCAATAACACATTTTTTAATAAATGGCTTCTCTGTAATCATACAAAACTGTTGATTTTATTTGAGATTAGTCTTTCTTTTGAAATGCTGTATGCTCTATTAATCTCATATACACATAGTGCAATGACTGAGTCTTTTTCTATCTGAAAATGGGACCCACTTTACAGCCTTTCCAACTGTTCACATAGTGCTCTCTACAAGGTGGGTAGCTGCACCCTCCTAATGCTAATTACAATTAGTTCCAATTCAATTACACAAGGTCAGCAACTAAATCAGTCTTTGACATGCACGTCTTTTTTGTCAGGCTACTGAATGAGTAACACTCGTTCAACGTGCATAGACCTGTAAATGTTTTTCTGAGCATCTGAATTACCATATGAAAATCATCACATCCAACTGTCATAAACAGTACTAGAAAGACGGATGCAACATTTAGGCTTTCCTCTGAACGCAACCTTATAGGTTAGTCACCTTCTCATGAATGATTGATTTCGGAGAGAGAGGTTCTCCATACTCTCATTTTTATTTTTTTTTATGCACTAATCTAAAGACCTGAATGAGCAGCACCGGAGATTGCATTACCTCCCCAGTGGCTGTTTACAAAGCCTAACTGATAAGAGAAATGACTTGGTAAATAACCAAGGCGTCCCTGTAAGCTCTCTTCATCCATGTGGGGTGTGTGCATGTGTTTGATACACTCATCTACTAAACTGCTCTCAATTAACTGGGTGATTGTTTTCACCAGATTGGCCCCAGTGATTAGAAAGTGTGTCCTGATCCTGAGTGTATTTGCCTGTATGTGTGCGTGTTTTCTTTAAGAGTTTGAAGGTTGCTTGGATGAAGGTCGTGCTCAAAAGAGAGGCTGATTATATTTGTGTAATATGATATATAACATATCAGTATCTCTCCCCACTGATGCTTTCAGTGTTGCCTACTGAACACTGTCATTAAGGGGAAATATGTTTTGATTCAATAACTGTTTACTGAGGCATACTGATCTGACTTGGATATTGCTGATTATAGACTAAAAAAGCTCATAAATCTTACATCGCTCTATAAGATGAGGTCATTTAAATGCATGGCAGGACATACTGCTAAATATTGCTACACAAAATGATTCAGGCTCTCAACGTGTGTGATGCATAATGCAATTTCCATTACTACTGCAACCACATGTTGGCCCCCTAATTCAAAGGTAGCAAGACTGACCATAAGTTTGCAGAGCCCTTTTTTTTTTAAAGTTAGCCTTGCAGAGTGCTTTTATTTCCTCTGCAGTAATTGGCATCCATTAAGGGTCTCTTTGCTATCATTGCAGTGGTTTTCAATATGCCGTATAGTTAGAGCTTTGTATATTGCTGAATAGAGTAGAGAGGTCCCACCCATCATTTTCTAGTTTCCACCACCTCTGTTTCTTTTACACTTAAGAAGCAGTGCTGTAACACAGCCCAAAATCAAAGCTCACCCACTTCTCCTTGCTGCACAGATTAATCTGAGGCACTCAGCATGAAATTAAGAATTGATTGTTGTAAGACGATTCTGCTTGGTTAACTTGATTCAGTAACATTCGCTCATGCAGACTGACACGCCATCCTGTCCCCTAGGCCCTGGCATTAATTCTTTTAAATCTGTGCAGGTGACCTCGCTGTTTAAAGATTTACACTGGTGAGAATTTTCTCCCAGTGTCCTTGCTAATTAGAGCATCGCTGCTCACTGGTGACAACCACAGCTCTTTGTTGCGATAACTGAGTAGGAACAGAAGAAATCAGGCCATTCAGTCTCTCATACATCTCTTCTACAATTATGGCACTGTTCCCCAGCATGAACCCTTTATTGTCCGTCACAATTTTGTTAAAGGTTCGCTCCAGGCACGGGAGCTGGAGAAGAATAAACACCTGAGTGTTGAGAGGCACTACATTGTGGAGGCAGGCAGCCAGTCAGTGACAGGTATGACAGCAATGTTCTCACAAGTAAAAAATTCAGGAGAAAGCTATTGTATCTTTGATGAGTTGAGTTGTGGTTCCTCTCTCACTGATGTGGCACTTTGAATTTCTCAATAAGGCAGATGCCTCTGCTGTGATGAATGACTGCAATCAACCCTGATTTTTTTTTTCCATCCAAAGTACAGCTAAACTTGCAGTACATGTCACTATGTGCCTGCAGTGGAACAACTCTGATAGTACAAAGCAGAACTTTCCTCACAGAGATTTCAGACAGTATGGACACACCATGTAGATAAGCCACTCAGTGATGACTCTGTGCTGTATATAACTGAGACCACATGTGTGCATGCTTGTCTGGTTGCCTGTCTCCCTGTCCTCATATGCCTATTGGAAAAAAGATCATCCTCACACCTTGGTGGTAATCCCACACAACATGTGGTCCAGACAGGGGCTAAAATCTGGAGATAAGTCTTTGGGGTTTACGGACACACACAGAGATCCATATGGGGAGCCTGAATGGTATCCTTCTTCTGCCTCTGTCCCCATTTCCTTATCCAACATAGCCTTTCCTTAAATAACTGCCTTTGAACTAATCTTAAGAAAATCTGTCCCATAGATGATGGTAATCAGGTTCTACTCTTTAATAAGGGAAGGCAGATAAATGCTGTTGCACACTATCATAGTGCTGAAAGTTATGAAAAAGTTATATATTTTTTTTAGTTGTGTTTATTGGGTAGTTTCACCGTCTCTTAGCCCTCTGCTAAAACCATAGCAGTGTTGCAGCATGGTATAATAATACTGAGTAATACTGACTAGGTGTTTTTACCTCAAAGCATTGTCAGTTTTGCCACAGGTACCTACACTAACTTTCCACACTTTCTCCAAATCCATGCTGTCAACCAATATTCAGCACAAATAAAAGAAACATGCCTCATGTTCTTTTCGAACAGAAGGCATTGCTGGCCGGGTCTAAGAAGGATTCGACCCATGATTTACTTTTGTTCCTTATGTTTTTCTCTCTCTCTTTTTTGTGTGAATAGTGGGTGGGGGGTAAGATTGTCTCCCAGAACAGTCACACACAATCAATAGTAGCTACAAGTGGAAAGCTTGTTGACGCGTTCTCCGTTCTTTATAGTCTTCTGCACCACATGATAGCAATATTTGATTTTCTTGTCTATGCCCTGTGGGATTTTTGTTCTGTCCAACCTTGCGTTTGTACCATAATATTCCCCCCGGCCCTTGTTCTCACTGTCTATGTCTTGGCTTCTCCTCTTAGTGCTTCCTACAATATATTCAGGTGCCCGGTTCTCTCTTGGCCAAATGACCACCCACTCGCTATGGTCCCTGATACAATAATTCTACCCCATGCACTGCCCTATATTTGATAGCTTAAGGGCTATGAGGGCGCTCTGTCTGTCATTTAGCATGACAGCAGCGCATACTTATTTGCCATTCTATTTTGAGGCTTGATTGACGGGCCAACAGCCTTGACATTCTTGCAGGAGTTGTGGAGCCTGTTATTATGCATACATTAACATTCTGATAAACACATGGTCGGCCATTGAGGAAATAATTACATGCCATCACTGTACTGTCTGGAAAGAGTGCGCTTTGTTGTGTGTGTATGCACGCACACATTCATCTGCATGTTTCATCCCATAAATATGATCTCTGTTCCTCTCGTTCCTCCCTGTATATTAATGAGTTCAACAGCAGCCCCTCTCATTTGGAAAGCACTCCGCTGAAGCTCATGTTGTACTCTGATTTCTTAGAACCCCCTACAAAAACTCTAATTGTTTTTTCACATGGTAAACATACTTCCCAGCAAGATTTGAGATTTTAACTATGCAAATCGCTCACTCTCTTGTGTCTGATGCCCTTTGTATCTTGAACAGGGCTGTGGAGAAACAGCATGCAGACTTGTTTGTGACATTTGGAGACTAAACTGTCTCCAGCAGTTTAGTGCAAAAGAAGAGTATATGCATTGAAGTTTATTAATAGATTGCTTCTGGAGTAACTGTGTCATAACAGTTTATGCATTCAGTCCTTATGATAAGCTAAACCAATGACGGGGTCATGAGAAGTTTGTCAACAACTAATCACAGAATGTTTTCATGGATTAAAAAAGTCCACAAAAATAGAGGATCTTTTTAAGATAACTTTTTACCAGCCACTAAGAATAGTAAAACACATGATGAAATACTTTATAATGTCATCTAGTAGAATATTTTCATTTCTAAATCATACACAATGCACCTTTGTCAAACCATCACTTTTCAGAACTGACATTCATATTAACATTGACAAGTGACTAACAACGTTACTTTACCTCTGCACAAAAGACCCAGTGGGCTAATTATAGCTTGGCAAGCAACATATTGACCAACTTCCCAGAGGCTCTCAGTCACCACCTAAATCGAATTCTGTTCACAGCACAATAACACATAGTATCAATCAAGCAGCCTGTATCTCCCGACATCTCCGAATTATTGATGGGTCATGGTGGTGAGTGATCATCAAAGTGTCAGTGAGTTGCCCTGCTTAATCTGCAGAACTGTGACATTAACTTCTGAAAACGTGTATAAAAACAACTCATTTCCTATAAATAAGAGAAATATCGAAGTGTTTTGTGGTGCACTAGACTAATATTATGTGTCATGGTTATTACAGTCCCCTCTAAACACCCACCCACCCTACACCTTGATCTGCAGCCCTGACACTTTGTGAATTATACATGTGTCAGCAAATGCAGTATATGCAGTTCCCCCAGCACTCCTAAAATACCTTTATAAAACCATGAAGCAAACAATAAAAAAAAGGCTAAGAGCTGCAAGTCTGGCAGAGGGTGTCAGATTATGCTATAGTCAGCCAAGCTAATTAAGCACTAGCTCCCGAATTTGTCTGAGCACTTGCACCTGGTTCTGTATTTATATATATATCTATGTGGGTGTTTACATAGTTACAGTTTAGCTTGGTTTCAGATGACCCTTTGGCCCAGAAATTGTATTTCTGTGAAAGCTGCAACACCCACAAATTCTCACTCCATCGTCATGCTGCTTCTGTCTGAGAGGAGGACCCAGAGGAGGCCCCAAAGGGAGGAAGATCCCCTTTGTAAAAGTGCAAATGGCAACATGAAGTATGTCAAGCTGACAAGTAGGACCCGCAAGTCCTAAGGGAGCCATGTCAGTTAACTGCTGTCTACCAAGCCCAGTATTTGGTGCAGTTTGACTCCCAAGCTCCTTTAATCTTATGGGACCCCCATCAGTAAATCAAAGACTGCAAACACTATCTCCCCTTTGTACCTGGAATAGAGCTCAGGCACTCATGGGAGAAACAGGGCTTACGTGAAAGAATACCTAATGCCTGTGTGCCAACGGGGGCTGCCCGGCACTAGAGCGGAAACCGACTGGAAAAGTGAAAGCAATGTGATGTGATCGTTGGGCTCTTTTAACACATAGTCCTAGCGAGAGTGGGGCTTTTTCAATTATTTAACCTTTTTCTTTGCCCTTGAAGTATACATTAGTCTTGTTTCATTCTCTGTGTGTTAACAAGCAATGTCTGGCCTGCTCCGGCAAGGATGTTGCTGTCACCACCACTTCACTTCATTGTGTTTTTTGGGAGTGGTGGATCAAAGGTAAAGTAGTGTGTTGTCATCAAGCATCAGCTAAAAGCAGCTATGGTGACAAATAAATGGAAATGCTGTTTTTTTATTTATTTATTTTCAACACAGCTTTCCAAATAATAATAACAGACACCTGAGTATGCAGACTCTTGAGGATAGAGACAATGGCCATGTGTGGTGATAATGGATTTAGCAGGCAGAGCGTGTGTGCACAGATGTAAATCTCTGCTAATGCACACGACCATGGCAACTGAGATTGTGTAGACATTTGGTTTGGATCTGAAATTTGTTATGAACATTATTATTTTTCCTCAGAGTAAAATGTTACATTCCATTTGAAGAATTGTGAATCTAAACTCATTACTAAGAAAAATATGTACTGCTGCAGAATACTTGTTGTTTTAGCCACATTACATATTGGCAAATTGATTCCCATTGAAGTCATTACTGAGTAGTGTCATAAGGGGATTCATTACACTTATTACATTTAGTCAGTTATTATTATACATTATGTGAAACTCAAAGGAGTACACAGGTAGGGTACAAATAACAAGGATTTGGTTTACACTATATCATTTTTATTTGCAGAAATACATTTCGCTATTATAATCCCACGCATCAATTTGAATGAAATACAACTACAACAAAGAAGACAGTGACTATCAAAATGAGGAATTAAAAATATGCTACAGCAGCAAGCAAGGCAGTTTGCATGCTACAGTATATTTTCCAGCTCATCAAATCAGATGAATCCTGCATGTGTTTTGATATATTAATTATTTAACCTAAAGGGAAGAAAAACATGCACCTTCTCAAGAAACAAAAAACTGCATCTCAGCTCCTTTAGTATAGGACAGCGCGTATATATCTGCTATCTTACAGGATGCACTGTTAAAGGCAACACACAACATATAGCTTACAGCAAAACTAATTCCTCCTGACCTGGATTTCAACAATGTCTCAAGGCTGGGTCTTCAGCATGTGCCAGCCTGCACAGCTTGAGTGCTTAAATTTAGACAAAACTACCGTCTGCCCCAAAATTACTCATGCTGTGGCTCCCCTGGGATTCCTGTTAGCTCATCTACTGCTCCTTTCTTCAAAAAGGCAAAGGGGCTGTGACCTTTCCTCGCTGCCTGTGGTGTTTGTCCTTTGCATGGTGCTATACCTTGACCTTTTCAGTCCTTTTAGATTCCAGCAGGTAATCAATTAGCTGCTACTTAGATTATCACAGTCAAAGGTGAATAAGACTTTGGCGGTATTCATTGTATGAAATATTGTTTTTAATGATTTCTCAGCCTCCCTAGTCCCTTGGGTATGTGAGATGAACTGAGGTGTGAAGTGGGTACCTGTAACTTTCTCTCTGTGCATTGGATGTAGGTATGGCGTTCTGATGGGGTTTGTCCTTGAAGGCAATGAAGGGACATGGGAAAATGCCAACACTGTTTTCTGGATTGTTAATGCACAAACCTGGTACTGCTTCTCTTTGCTAACGTTTGAGAGAATGCAGGCGCCAAGCAGAAAAGGTCTAGGAGAATGATGGACATTTAGCTGAGATTGAGCAGTGTAGTGTTAATTAACTGAGTACACTACCAAAGTCTGATAATTCAGTGTGTCAAGCCTTATCTAATGAGCCCATTTTTCCACCTTGTGTAGAAAGACTTTATATTTGGAACACTTGATTGGATTGTTTTTTGTTTCCTCCCCTGACAATCCCTTTCTTAATGAGTCTGTGATGTGATTTTAGGGCAGAGAACCTCAGCTTTTCTGCAGGATTAAAACATGCCCTCGGATTGGTGTAGTGGGTCTCCCTGGCGACAACAAAGCCTTTTTGGCGGAGCATCGACCTTCAACCTGTAAAGGAGGCCTAGACCTCTATTGGGAATGCAAAGCAGATGATCATTGCTGCCTCCTCTTGAGTGGGTGGACCGGGTTAAGGATTTGTCATTGTTTACAGTCAAGTACGAACAAAAGTTATTTGGCATGAATAATAGTGGACTCTTGCTTGGGGGAGGAGGAAGCTCTGAGTGAGTCATAAAGATTCTGGTTTGGCAGGAGGTAAAACAAA
Source organism: Anabas testudineus (assembly GCF_900324465.2). Taxonomy (NCBI): domain Eukaryota; kingdom Metazoa; phylum Chordata; class Actinopteri; order Anabantiformes; family Anabantidae; genus Anabas; species Anabas testudineus. The sequence goes on from NC_046622.1 coordinate 11,664,240, forward strand.
AGCACTGCTGGAATTGGTCAGAGATGACAGGTAGGTGAAAACTTCAAGAGCAAACCAGCCTGTTGCTGTCTGAAGTCATACAGATAAAATAAGGGAGCCTGTTCAACTGAAACCTGTTGTGAGGTGAAGCAACAGCAGGGGGCTTGGGTAATGGTCTGGACTATTAGATCTGGCTTTGCATGCGATGACCTTGGGACAAGTGGCAGGTGGCAGAGATTTAAAACTTGAAATGTACAGCTTTGGTCAATTTTATTTGTAGCGGTTCATTTGTTTTTAACCTTGATAAGTGTGAGACTGGCCTGTTTACTAAAAGGCACAGAGATGCTAGCATGAATATAGGTTAGTTCCTTTGTACCTTTCATGCTCTGAGTTTAAATACCTGAATACCAAAAGTCATTCATAACTGTCCCCATTCATTTCAACATCATTACTGACTTAATTTCTTTGGCCAACGTCTTTATAACACAATCACAACATGCATTGTCATCACTGATACAAGCAGCATGTTGCCAAGAAGCATCTACTAAATTTGCTTTTAAAGCGCATTCATTCACTATTACTGATTGAATGCTTCCTGCAAATACAAGCTTTAAGTTTCAAGGTTTGGCACATGCAAGTTTGCACGTTACTACACAGACACACACATATATTCACCATTTACATTCTTGTTGTCAGGCAAGCTCCACGTTCCTTCTCCTTTCATGTTTTTTTCATTCGCTCTCTTTCTGTCTCTGCTTCTTTCACTCTGCTTTACTTCCCAAGGCTTCCTTTAAGGAGTATACACACCACTTTATCACGCTGATGAATCAGGTGGGCTTCTCAAGGAGAGGCCGTCCGCCCATAATGCAAAGACAAATGCCCCCTGTCCCCATCAGCCACTTCTTATGTTTAAGGTGATGCAGAGAGACAGGTTGATTAAAAGAAGGTTAAGAGAGGCTCTGTGTCGTCACTCAGCCATCATGACGAATTGGTAACAGGCAGGTCAAGGGTATTGCAGCCCAGAGATGGTAGTGGAGGAATGGAAATGGTCCCCCAAGAAACCCTTCTCACCTAGTCTTCAAACGTACACACACGCACGCACACAAACCTTGCTGCTCTCCTTCTTTCCCCTTGCTCTCACCGTGCCACAGTTCAGCTGGATTTACGATCGTACAGGTGCTCACAGACAGATGTTTCAGCCGTGTTTTAATTAAGCCAGGCATTTACACTGACAAAGTCACATAGAGGAGAATGGGACCTGAAGGGATGAAGATGATGACCTTTTCTCGGTTTGTCTTACTGGATGATTCAAATTCATGGTGTTCCATAATTCATGCTAAATTGTGTACTGTTTTCCTTCAGATCAAGGATTACAGTATTTTGAGTAAGAGAGCGAGAGAAAACATGTCTCAGAATACATTTTAGGCAGGCAGAGATGGTTTTCTTTGTACCCCATACAAAGATAACAATAAAACAGAATTTCTCAAAATTGGAATTTGAATATAAACAGGTAAAGATGCTTTGTTTTTGTTTTTTTTACAGAGGAACATGTGTTTCTGTTTTATTTGACCTTGAACACGGCTGATGATTCCCCCTGCAGCATTTAACTATATCCATGTTTTCATCACAGTATTATGTCACAAATTAAGTCACATATGTGCCCAGAAACTTGAATACATACACTATGGGCATTTGCTCACACATTCATCACATAACTGTCAGTTGGAAAGACAGTTGAGAGCAAGATGAATGCCTGGTGAAGTGCCATATCTCAAATAGGCATATTCTGAAAGCCTGTGGAAATAAATTGGTTTGTGATTATTTTCAGACAAGTGATTAAATATCAGGTTTAATTATGCTCAGCTTGAGTAAAACCAGACAAAGTAAAGAAACATCTAAAATTAATCTTTCTCTCATAGAACATGATGAAGCTCTCTGAATATTAACAAGCTTATCTTTACTGAAGAGCATATTATGACTGTAGCACTAGTGCTGCAAAATGTTCTCAGCTAATTGTTAGAAAGAGGTCAACATGTCATTCTGGCATTATCTTACCATGGAACAGCACTTATGGCATATTGCAGGACTGCTTGACATACACATTTAAGTGCATCGTGCTGTTGCTGGAGGCCTGTGCACTTAGAAGAAAGAAAATACTCAAAAAAAACTCCAGTATGCAGAGTTAATCACTAAACCAAGGCTACTTTCACTGTGTTGTTTTTCTTACTGTTATTATTGCTGCTGATGTTGTGCAGCTGTTTTCTTCCTGTCTTCATAATGCATGAGCTCGACTACGCGCCTGCTATTATTTTGGAAGTGTTGGCCTTGCAACATCAAACACAGTGACTTAAGGGAGGAAGTAGGCACCACAGCCAACTAATATAATCTCTGCAACCATCTGTCTGTCGCTAGGCCTCGGGAGGAAAGAATCAAACGTGATGAAGATGGATTCCTACTTTTCTGGATTCCAATTCGGATATGTGACTGTACACACACTCACAGCCTTGTTTAGCACCTGTGAATTATACAGCAAAGCCCGCTTATTGACTGAGGAGAGTTTATCTAAGATTCCCATTACTTTTTTTTTTTTCCCACTAATTTTATTTGCCACAGAGTTTTGCTCAAGGAGAATGTCTGAAGTTAAATTCAGAACAAAGGTGAACGAAAACAAGTATGTTTGTGTGGGAATTAAGGAGGCACCAGTCTCCCTCTCTCCATCCTGTCTCAAATGACCACAACATCATGTGATCCATGAGCCTGGTTCTATCCCGATAACGCTGAACTGAACTGTCTGTGAATTTATTACTTGAAGAGAGGTTCTCTCTTCATTTTATTCTGAAATAAGGAAAGATGATGAGCTGATCCATCTTTCTATTATTTTTTTCACCTCTCCCACTGGCATCCAAGGTATGCTTATCTGAAGCAGCAGGTGCACAGAGCTCATGGAACTTCATCAGAAAGGCTCTGTGAAGCCATGTGCGCTACCGGTGAACCTTTACCTCCGCTCCTCCTCCACAACTTTGAGCCCCATAACCCCTACCCTTCAGGCTAAGGGACAGGCACACAAATTACTTAAACCTGGAAAGAAGCTAATGTCATAGTAGGGTGACAACTTGCATTGCATGGAAAAGGTCCCATCTGCCCTCAATAAGTTCTTTCCCACAAGCAAATGCATAGCAAGTGGTGCCTCAAGAGAGTTGACAGAATACTGGGTAGGGAATAGAAATTGAGATATTGAGTGGTGCTGTGGAGCTCTGCTTCAGGAAATGAGTGCTTAAATACCACCTACTTGTATACAACCCAAAACTATGAGCAGTATTTTTAGGTAACTACTTTGTCCTTTAAAGGGAGAAAGTTTATCTAGTTCGTCTCACAATACCTGGATTAAACCCTGTGTTGAGGGTAGTACTGAGTCAAAGTACTGATTCAGCTTTACAGTCAGTAATAAGTCTGTCTTAAAATGGAATTTAGATGAAGAATTTGTAATGAATTAAGACCTACACATGTTTTAAAATGCATTCCCATCATATTGTACTGGACAAAAAGCCCAAATATGTGTTAAAATGGTTTGATAGGCATGTTGCTGCATGCTGCTAAATTCTAGTGCCAGGGAGGTCATAGCCAAATTAACACACCAATCTGCTCAAAAACACAGTGATAAGGGAGCATAATCAGTTTTTTATTTTGTGAGGGTGAAACTTGGAGCATTCAACAACTACAAGATAGACACTAGACACATCAGGGATTAGCTTCATTATTTGCACAGGATTATTTTCATGGCCTTGAAATGTCATTCACAGTGGGCTGTACTTACAATAACAAATATTAGTAAGATTAATCATTACTTGATGTTTGGGTGTTGAGTATTAGCGCTGCTATAGAAAAAGGACAGAACTTGCTTGTAAACTGTGCTGTAAATGACCATCAACCATAAAGTGGTGAGAAGACTCATAAACGAGGCTGCATGGAAACAAGAACTACACACACACCAGGTCTCTGGGGTCTGTAAGACACAACTTGTGACTGTGTCCTTGACCATTTGCATGTTTCATTTAATTGCTTAATTACTTTACACACATGTACCTTGTACTGAAATGGTTGTTAAAATGAACTTACATGTATTTTCAGATTTCACCTGCTGTATAATTTTCTCCTTTGGGTTTGCATTTTTAATTATTAAATCAAATCTGATCTCCATACTACAATACTGAGCCCGCCAGGTCTGGTTGTGATAGGGAAACGGTGGCTTTTCCTTTTTATGTGCATTATCACTCTGGGAACTATTGTGTTCGGTAAATCTCTGAAATCTCTTCTCCCTTTATCAGCAAAGTGCAGGTATGCAGTTCACACTGTACGTCAACCAACACAGGCTAGAGAGTCTCTAAATGCTCGGGGGTGGGGGTGTGTGTTTGCTGCAATTATCCAGTGTTTCTGCTGGACTTGTCCACCCTCAGCCCTCAGCTACTAAAGGTGCAGCATGATGGTGATTGTTAAAAGGCAACTAACCTTTCCATTAGTTTGAAGAGTGTGTTAAAATCTTCTAAAAAAAGCAGAATGTCTTTGAAAACCAGGGAGAATAAACGTGTTACCGCTGCCATTCTTTTACTGATAAACGTAACACTTACTGATAAACACTTACATGGTTCTAGGAAACAATTGGGTTGAAGATCCAACATGAGTTCCAGTGATTTTTGAGCAAATTTATAGTGTTTTTACCTGGTAAGTGAGCATCTACCTTCCTACAAAGCCTCACATTCATACCTGTAAAACCCAAACTGATTTGTCAAATTTATTGTAGGACTGTGTATAGCTCTACTAGAGAATGTCAGGGTTAAGTGCCCTGCTCCTGCTTTTCACTGTAAGTTAGAGTCATTTTTAATAAATTCAATATTAGTGATTCACTTTCCCTGCCTAGCTGTTCTTTTTTCCACTTCCTCTCCACTTTTGAATATAAGTCAATACAGTTTGAACCGGTGAACTTTTCGTTCAAAACCTGCTCCTCTTACCTTTTGGTTTACCTCAGAACCAAAATGAAATGACACAACATTGTTGTAACCAGAAGATGAAGAGAAAACATGGAATTGCCATTGATTAGAATTGATCCCAGCGAGCTGTACAGTTGAAACATCTGTACTGTACTTGTTTCCCTCTTCAGTGTGTGTAGGAGAGAAAAAGAGGGAGGGGGGCATGACATGTTGCAAAGGTTCCCAGCCTGACTTAAAGCAGGGTCAGTGTGTAAAATTGACATTTTTATTACAGCAAAAGTAAATATTTAAATGTACGTTTGCAGTATATAACCGCACTAGCAAAAGTGAATTTAATACCATTAAAATACTGCCCAAATAAGAGCGTAGGAAACAAGTTGAAAATTGAAGCACTCACTATATAAAAGTGTTCAATATTGACATCCAATGAATTTGTTGAGATACTCATCTTTTAATGCAGTTTCACATAATTAACAGCTCAGGCTCTTTCATGTAAAGTACTGTGGGTTTTCAGTTGGAAGAAAAAAGTGCAACTTTGTATTATATCTTATGTAATAAAATAAAATACACTTATAGATACACAAAAAGTAGCTGGAACAACTTGTCTACCTTGTGATTAATTTCATTGATTTGACCAAACTTAGGTCACATTTTTTAGCAAACTTTTCAGTCCAGACTTGTAACCCTCTCACTGTCACTGCCATCATTTACATTTAATCCTGTATGGAGTACATATTTTTGGACACAACCAAGGGAATAGTGCAAAGCCCTTGGAAGGTGGGCAACTTGTATTCGCAAAAGGTGAAGCTTAATGGAAACTGGGGAAGGGGAAGTGGGGAAGCTGTACTTGAGATAGGGCCAAGGAGGAGTTGTCAGCTTTGATTTATTAAGTGCAGCTCCTGCTCTGACTGCTGGTAACTTGTCAGTCCCCACATAATGGATGGGGCTCACAGCTCACTGCTCCGTGATTGGCTTTTTTTTTTTTTTTCCCTTCCCTGGACTCTGTCCGTCGGGCTTCTCATCCATTGCTATCTTGCTCCCATTTCTAATTAATTTGTTATTCACAATCTACACTACTTTTCCTGTTTGCCCAGCTACAGAGGACCCAGTAGGCCGCTCTTTTTCTCACTTGCTCTCTCTCCTACGCATCCCTCATTCAATATTCTCATTCGTGTTTGACAGTATTTCCCCTTGGTGTCAAAGTTGGCAAATGACTACTTCCCTCCCAATCCCATTCTTCTAACATGGTGTCGGTCCACAGCAATACAACTACGCTCATCATTCACTCACCGGAGATGCTTTGAAGCCTTTGTCTCTATCCTTCACCAGGGAGTCAATGATATCATAGGCTTAGAGTCTCGTAGAGCCCTCTTACCAACCTTATCCTGTGTAGGTATGTTCTTTAGCTCTTTTCTGTGCTAAATGTGCCTGGAGTGAATCGAATCCTTGGCCATTATCCCAAGAGCTCTCCATAATTTCAAACATGGAACTGAGGAATTGAATACATATTGATGCTGAAGTACAAGAGACGCATGGTGGTGAAAAAGGCAGAGTAAAAAGAAATGATTGCATTGAAATAGCTTAGGCCTTTTCCAATTCCAGAGCACTGTGATTCAGACAAGAACAGACTCACTGGAAGTTTGAGCTTTAGCCTTCCATACAAAATACAGTGTGCAATGAACTAGACATCGGCATGCTCTCGCTCACAAGTTTTGTCATTTCACGTAACAGATGTTCGTAAACAAATATAAGTCATATAAAAAGATGAGACAATGCAGTCCACTTTATTCGGAATAGAATTAAACTAGTGAGATAGCAGCAACTGTCAAGGATGACTAATGTTGTTTGTCTTATAAGGAGTCAGCCACAGAAAATGGACAAAAGTATATTTTATGCTTGGCAGAGCAATCACAGCTGGGGGTGGTTTTAGCTTTTAAGGAAAGGCTTGCAAGCACACCTCGTTCCACATACACAACAAAAAAAAAAAAAACAAAAAACAAGCCACACATCCAAAATCTAAAGTTTGAGGTAAGCCTCTGTGATGTTTGTGCTATGACCCCCACACTGAGCTAATGATTGAAGTTACATACGCACACATTTAGACACACAAACATCACACCCAGCATGAGCCTTGCTGCCCTGCGGTGGACCTATCCACCGCAATCCCTTACATTTCCGTCCTCTGCGATTAGCTTTGTCTTTGGCCAGATGCAGTGCAGCAGGCCTTGAGGATCTAACACAGTATGGGGAGCTATTACTCAAAAACAATCAGTCACAACCCACTCCGATTTTTTATTTTTATTTTTTTGGATTCCTTGTACTCCAACTGTCTCACAAATTACAGATCTGAGCACAGCAAAGTGCCTTTGAGTTTTTTAAACATAAAGACAAAAAATATCATACATTGACGCATTTGTTGTCCTGCATAAGTCCTGCAGTGTTAAGCATTTCTGCATCTCTTAGCAAATATGACACATGCTATGGTATAACCTAAGCTTTATATCATGCGACTCGTTTTACTCTTATCTTATGTATTAATTAGCGCTGGAACTAGCCATTATTTCCATAAACACTTAATCTGTTTATTTTCTTTTTATCTTGATGATGTCTCTGTAAAATGTCAATACTCATGTCTACACAAATAAAAATACTGCAGTGAAGAGAAAATATAAAAAATATATATGTAAACAAACTGCATCCACAGACCATGCAGCCGCCTCAAACACCGTTTAATAGATCATGCACTTTTAGTTGCTTACAACACATAATACACTCTGCAGGTGACGGTTCATTGCAGATGTATGCAAGTTGGCTGGGGTGATTAGAAAGTGACATGATAAACAAATAGAGGTGTCATTATCTGACAGGTGTAGACCTCAAGGGAAGGAGGTAGATTCTTTTTACAAGACAGAGTTATTGATTTGAATAACTATACCCTACATCTAATGTGGTGTGTCATTGGTGCTACTCCTGCAGTATCCACAATCCATCTCTTATCTGTCAAATGTGGCGTAGGGGTGCGCACCATTATTTGGGTGATTTATGAAGAATTTCACTGAAGGGGCAGTTTGTCATTCAGAAGTGTCCGGGATTAGGCATCTTCACAGAGGATGAAAGAGCGGACAGGAATGAAAGATGAGCGAGAAAATTGCCAACAAAGAAATCTGTGATTCTTTTTAATGCCGTCAGATACACAGTAAAAATGTAATGATTTTAAAGCTGGTCAGCTGAGCAATCATCCAATCTGTGTTACTATTTTATTCCTCATAGTTCATGGAAATCCGCATTGCCTCATTTGAATGATAAGAAATCTTTTATTTCCACCTCTCACTCTCCGATCAGACTCTGTTTATGTCACAGTGTGTTTATTAGTCAGTGACAGGTGCATCTAAAGGGAAATAAACAACATTCCATATACTCTCTCTCTTTCTCCCACAAAGAAAGCAAGAGAGGAGGAATGCTATGCTCTCTGATGTAGGCCTTTGTGACATGTGAAGGTCACCACACGAATTGCAAATCACACAGTGGTTAGCAGCTTTTGAGGGCCGCCCGTAACTTATTTGCTTTCTTTTATCCCCTGCAAAAACTTCCCGTAAACACACACACACACACACACACACACACACACACACACACACACACACACACACACACAGACACACACACACACACACACACAGACAAACACACACACCAGCTTAGATGTGGCAAAAGATTGTCAGTATGCATCATGGGAATCTAAAATTCTCTCTCTCCATGACCATTTATACTTTTCACCTTTACCATGTCGGGTTTTGACACCAATAAGCCTGGTGGCATATGTTCAATTAGCAGGAAAAAATGTGTGGAAGAACATCAGAAAGACTTTGTTGACTTTTACATTCCTGCTTCTTGCCTCATTAAATGCATAGCTGTAACGGATGGTTCAGCCCCTTTTCCACTGAATTTCCGCAAGCTGAAGCATACAGTCAGTTTGAATTTGGCATTTCACTGCAGACTATTACTGAGCCCTCCTGGGGAGATCACGTACAGTATGTGTGTCTCACATACTCAATATGGGAATCATTATACCTCTTACAATTAACTCAGTTTGCATTCTACTGATTATTACTGTCATTACTATTTGTAGTTCGCTTCTATTGACAACCTGTTCAACATCAGTTCGAGCCTATGTGCTCTAGTTTGAAGAGCAGGAATCAGGCGTGTTGATCCATCAAGTGATAGATAGAAAAGATACTAGATATGTCTGTAGCAAACAGGGGAAGGGATAGTGGATTACAAGCTCTGAGGTAAAACGGTTTAGCAATTCAATAATAGGATAGTGTAAATTTGAAATATTTAGTTTCTGTTTGCATTTTCAAAAACCTACATTAACAAAAGTATCTGTCATTTAATAACTAAATAAATATACTAAAATCCATGATTTTAAGATTTTATTTATAAACTAACAACATGAGATGATATCACATCATATTGGGGCAGGCTGTAGATCAGGAGGTAGCACAGTTGTCTACCAATCATGGGATTAGTGGTTTGATTCCCCACTTCTTCTATCACATGTCGAAGTGTCCTTGTTTGTGTGTGCGAATGAGAAGCAGTGTAAAAGTGCTTGGAGTACCTGTTAGGTAGAAAAGTGCTATATAATTGCAGACCATTTATAGGATTTGCTTTTGTTGCTTATGCGTACATCAGCATCATGGACAGCGCTGCACAACACAAAAACTGTACAGCAACATATGCTTCTTAAAAGAGCCATGTTTGTACAGCCCCTTGTCCTTTTGTAAGACATATTTCCTGGCTTTAAATTCTTCTAGTAAATGTTAAATCTGATAATGCATGATGCACGCAGCATCACCTTTCAGAGTAGGCTGCTCTGTGTCTGTTTTGGTACCATTTATGGGTAAAATCGTGGCACTTCCCTGAGTTGAACTGAAAAGCTATCCAGAGGTATATGTTTAGGTTCATTCACCTCAGTTCATCTGGAATTTTACAGCTTCACCAGGATAAGGGTTGAGGGGAAAAAACAGATGCAGAAATGCCACTGGAGAAGGCAGGAGAGAAGGCACAGTGCCAGTTCCATTTGTTCAAGTTGCAGTTGCCAGCCAATATTATTAATGCTAGTTCCCATCACATTAAAATATACAGAGTTGTTATGACATCTACAAGAACAATAGGAACCTTGTGTTTGTAATAAACAATAAATGATTATAATATCAATAATGAGTCACTAATGTCAGGAAATTTGGCCTCATTTCGTGGAAGGCCAAATTTCTGGATGGATGGGCCTGGCCCTCTGGGGCCTGTCCACGATGGCAGGTCTGCTTGAGATTAATCAGTCACTTATGTGTTGACTTTTAAAGTGTTGTGATGATTTTTCAAAACCACAAAATGTTCCCTGACTCCTCAGGGAAGGTAAATGCTGCATAACAGTTAGACATGATCAAATGTAGTCAAGGCCTCTGCTGCAAGCCTTCAAATTTACTTCCTGAATGTCATGTCACTGCTAATTTTTTTAATCAAACAGATGAACAGGTGAAACTGATGGGCTAAACTTTTGCATTTCATGACTCATTGTAAGTTTTATTGGGATATTGCCAAGGCTGCTCATACAGTATGCTAACTGGTGATGCACTGTGCCTTAATGCATTTTTGAGAGACAGTTCCAAAAACCTAAGTAACAAAAAAAAAAAAAAAAACGTGCTTGGCCATCTATCTCATTTCCTTTTTTCTCAACTATGACAAAAAACAGGATTGAGATCCAGTTAAAAATTCCGGTCAAACTCGAAGTTAGAGTACAGTGTGATAAAAAAATAAAAAAAAAAGAGCAAACATGAGTAGCACCAATCACTGTAAAACCGGACACGAGTAATTGATGTGAGTCCTGCACATACACAGGTGTCAATCACAACCACGCAACATGATGCCATTTAAATATGAATGCAGTTTTTTTTTCCCAGTATTATTAATTCAACTACCTCTTCATTTGCTCAAGAGCCCTACAATTTGATTAGCACATGCCACCCAAATAATTTCTTAGCAAATAACTATTCTTTAGTGACTGTGAAGTCTTCTGAAGAACCATAAAAAGCATGATTTATTCTCTTGATTTAAGTGAACTGTCCACTGACCATCAACGTGGGACTACTCCACTCAGCGACTTGTTATTGCACGCTGAGGGTCGTTCTAAATTTGGTTTCACTCCCATTTGCATTAAAGAAAAGCAACAATTTTCAAATCTGGAAGATGCAATGAATCCAATATTTGCAGCAAATTGAAACACAGGTTGAAAAATACAGAAAACAACTGGTTTTCGATGGCCTCAAGATTAATCTTTGTACACTCCGAATGACTCTCTGGGCCAGATTCCTGGAATCCTGGTGAAACTTTCATTAACATAGAGATTGGTGATGACATTGTATCCAATGTACAGAACAGAGCACCTGGAATTAATCAGATGGGGATAAAAGATTGTCCCACATGTTATCGCTTGCCACCTGTCCTTGGCTAGACTTTCAGTTCTCTGCGATTTCCCTGTGTTTTCATCGGCCTACTATGATTTGTATCACAGTAATTCAGTCTCATTTTCCCTGCATGATCACCAACTATTAGTAGCTTAGTAGTGCAGAGCAAACAATATTCAAATCCTCAAGTTTTTTGTCTTTCTCCAAATGCTAGAGAAATGTTATAGTTTGCTGCTGTTTCCAATATTGTGATGTTGTTATTGGGAAGTTAGGTGAATAAGGGGGCAAAGGGCATTCATATGCATCTTAAACGCAAATATTTGTATGTGAGCAAGAAGAAAATTATTTTCATTTGATTCTTTTTCACTACTCTACATATCAAGTTAAATACATGTTTTGAGTTGTCAGGTTTTTCTTCAGCGAACCAATTGGATGGGTGCAAAAAAAAAAAAAAAGCATGAGACAAATTACTTTGCTTCAGTGGTGAAGCAAAGGTTGAATCAGAGTTGCGAGTCAATTAAATCCATCAAGACAGAAAATTAACTGAAACAGTCACCATAGACTTACACTGATCTGCAGTATCTGTAGGTAAACCCTGATCTGTTTTCTCCTCTACATGCCACCTCTCATCTCTCTCCTACTCTTGCTTGCTTATTTGCCAACCCTCATTTATCTCAACAATCCAATAATTTATACTTAGAAGCGACTAGGCCAAGGGAAGCAGCAGAGGGTGAGCCAAAAGAGCTAGCGATAGTGGCTAATTAGCTACAGCTGCTGATGGGACTGCTCCTCGCCGGCTGCCAGAAGAGCCTTGACAAAATTGTTATCAAATGCAATCAGAATATACAAGCCATTTTTCACCATATTAAGATCCCATGCAAATTGGAGCTAGTGGGGGGGATGGAAAAAGAGTACTCTGTGAGAAATAATGCATGTATAGGTATGTGTGAGTCAAAGTGTGCTAGAAAAAGCAAAAAGGGTCTTGACTTGAATAATAAACACGACGTTTCTGTTATTTTTAACCAAAATGAGGAATTATGAACTCTTAAAAGTAGAATGGCACATGTGTAGCTAATAAATTGGCCTAGTGAGTGTATGGTATTCCTTTCACTGACTTGGTGAGACATTTCTTACTAAATGAGACTCTGGAACACGGCAACCACAAGAGCCCAGGAGAACACTTTTCAGCTTAGCATCCCTGCACTAATGCTGCCATTACATTCATCACATTGTACCTCTCCATGCTTGATCCTGTAGCAGATGGCTATTGTTCTGTGTGCAGCATATGAGCGGACACGTTGCTTTGTGCAGTTTGTCCGTAATGTCTCAGGTTTTTTAAAACCAAATATCTATATCCATGAGGCTGAAGTCTAATCAGCACAAATGTTCACAGCACAGTAACTAAGTATGTATAGTATGTGATGGGTCAGTCCATTTTGTCCTATGAGATGGATTTAACGAGACCTTCTGGAGGAAGAGGACCACTAACCTGTATACTGCCAATGACAGCAAAGCTTTATTCTTTTCAGACCTGGCTATAAATAAAGGTCTTTGCACAGACTTAGACAGTGAAGGAAAGCACACAGTGAGGTATTACAAATAGTGGCACAAACAGCATGTTGCTATAGGGAGTTTTGCTCTGAGTTATAATGAGATGATGCTGCATGTGACAAATTATGTCTAGCAATGTGTACAACTATCTGTTCAAACAGTAGGTGGAACACCTCTCATTTGTAGATTTTGTGGTTTCATTTTATGTTAACTGTGGTCAAATTGATTTAGTTTGCTCCCGCCTCCACATCCCCAGTCATTCTGAAATCAATCTCAATCTTTTAGGTACATGAGAGATCATACTGAGTGATTTTCAGCAATCTGCATGTTTTCTGTATATATATATATTTCTATACATATGCAGTCTGTGTGTGTGTGTGTGTGTGTGTGTGTGTGTGTGTGTGTTTGGGTAGGAGTGTGTGCGTGTGTGTGGTGCCTTTCCCAGGTGTTTACCCTGGCGTTAGGTCTTGGTCTGGGGAGGCTTGCGAAGGCCAGCCTGCTAGCAGCAGCTGGAGAGTGTCAGCAGATGTGAATTGTCAAGCCTTCTGTTTGGTTCATTAACTGTTCTTCCACTTGCACCAAACACAGCTGTTGCCTGGCCCACAGAGCAAAGGGGAATGTGCCTCTGTGTGTGTGTGTGTGTGTGTGTGTGTGTGTGTGTGTGTGTGTGTGTGTGTGTGTGTGTGTGTGAGTGTGCTTGGGTGTTAGTAAGCCTGATGAGTGTTCAGTTTATATTCGTGTTTATTATTGTGCATTTCCAGTCAGTACAGTGCAGATACATGCTGTAGAGGAACCAGCTCAGGGCACTGACTCATATCATTTTGTTTTTCCCCTCTCAATCATCTCATTATGCCGTCTTTCCTTCTCTATATTGCTTCAATATTTCCCTGCCAACTGTTTGGTGGTTCTGCCAGCTAACCAGGCAAAGTATGGATTCTGTTTTTTTATTGTTTTCCATCTGTCAAAGAAAACTTTTGCAACAGTGTTTCTTTATCTTCTACTATGTGAAGTGCATTGGCAAAAAAACATAAATAACATATTTTTTCCTAGATAGCATTGTCTGTAAATGAGTGCAATAGCATATATGACTAGTACTAGTAGTACAAACAACTGTACAGCATAATAAGTACAGCATGTCACATGCTGCATCTGTTTGTCATAATAACTCAATCAATATCAATCAATAACAACTTTATTGTCCCCAGGGGGCAATTATTTTTGTAGCAGCACAGTAGCACATGTCACATTGAAAATACAGTCTAGGTGGAAATAAACATTCATTTATTTGTCTATTTATTTTTTGTGACATTTACTCATGGCATATCTAACAATTGTACCGGCTGGACAAGGCTTGGTTCCCTCTAATATGCATGCAGATTGCTATACCCTCAGAATAAATATTTACTCAGAGCCAAGGTCTGCTGTAATTAACAGGAAGGTGGCTGGAGAAATTCTATTATCCTTCTCTCCGGAGTCATCAGCCGTTCTGCAAGTCTCTGGTCAGCTGGCTACGAAGATGTCTCATTCACACATGTCTACACAGCATGTGAGATGCATACTCATGAAAATATGTGTATCTGCATGCATGTATGTGTGTATGTGCATGTGTGTGCGCAAAAAAAAAAAAGGAAGGTCAGTCAGCAAATGGTATAACTACATTAGGCAAGTATTTTCTCTGCCAGCATTTTAATTGGATGGTAAATTATTATTTTTTGTAAATAATGCTTAGGATATAAAATCAGTTCTAATCGTAAACTCTTGCAATATTTGTATGGATAATACAAGTGCAGTGTGCACAGTAAACATGGCAAATCCCAGTAAATGTTCCTGCTTTATGTGGTTATAATTGCACTGATGGAAGCAAAAACCATATTTAATTCCCAAATCAGAGCTGCAAAGATTGCTAAAGATATAACTTTTTTTAAGACATTGGCCCCGGTGGTCCACTAACCGCAAACAAAGTTAGTAGAACTTTGAAATGTTACAATCCATGCACTTGTGACATAAAGACATGGAAGGATGTGATACTGTTAAGTTTGAGAAGCGCGACATAGGGAAGAAGGGGAGAACAAAGAGCACTGGGGGTGATGTGTGCCTGTTGGTTTATAGCAGTAAATTCTTCAGCACTGCCAGTGTGAGTACAAAGCTTCCCTCGCCTGCATTTTAGCAAAATCCCTCCAGTCTAATTAGGTGAAAAAGCACAAGATGTTTATGAAGCATTGTAGGCAGCCAGTGACAGCCACTAAAGAGTCATTGACTGCGAAAGCGGTGACAGAGTGGATCGACGTGCCCACAGAAGAATATGCCATGAGGGTATTTACCCTGAACCAGCGGAGTTTGCACAGATGACATCTTAATAAGCTGAGCACTATGATACATTTTTAACAGAGCCGCTCAGTGTCTCTGGAGTACCGTGCACCAGTTCCCATATCTAATTGGGTTTTCACTTCCTCCAGCATCACTGTAGCGTTACATTTTTGTTATATAAAGTTATATGCTTATCCCCTAGTACTTTATTTAGAGTTGTCCATCCATAACACCTTTAATTTTTCTATTTCATATATTTCTTTTTTTATTGATTTTGTAGGGCCTGAAGCATCAGACCTCCATACAGACGTCAGCTGTTTAAATATTACTCTCGTATTTTGTATTTGTGTTTTGTATTCTCTAACTTTCTTCTTTGTAGTAGCACTCCTTTCTTTCTGAAAACTCTTCTTTGACAATAGTCTGAAATGACACAGCGTAGATTAAAAACAATTATAATGAAATACAAACAGATAAACACTTTTTTTATTTTTGCAATTCAGTGATCACTGTGCAAATAGTGCGCTGATTGTTTCACACTTTATTCAGACAGGCGTGGGGAGTCTATTTTCCAAGCAAACAAAAAATGCTGCAACAAATGGTCAAGTGCTTCTATTTGAAAATCATGTTTCTTTCACTGCGTAATGGAGATCCCTCTTCCTTCACATACCACTTGTGTAGGCGTCAGTGTAACTTTAGCAAAATGTGTTCTGTAACAAATGAGGAGCTGGTCAGTATGTGTCAACAAAACAATAACGGTTTCTTGCTGCTGTACTGTGTCTGAAGGACAGTTGCTTTTCAGACACTCTTTATTGGTACCACTGGGCAGTATTCAGCTGTTATGGACATGTGGCAGTGTCTCTCTCAATAAAAGGAAATGCAGTTTTTATGTTTTTCTTCACATCACTTTTGTTTACATGTTTACTGTTTCTGCAACAGTCTGTATCAACCACAGAATAGGTCAATGGGACAGAAAGCCAGGTAAAATAAAGGATACGTGAATTCATTGTCTGTCTTCTACAAACCTAAGCAGCACAATGGTGCTCTGTCAGCCTCCCCACAAATTGCTCAACTTGCGAGGCAGCAGTGTGGGAGTTGGATCTCTGGAGGCCTGGTGGTTTAGGCAGAGAGGGGGGGGGGACAATGTTCAGCCTGCATGAGCTGCCAGCGAATCTGTTAATTAAGCATGCTAATGGTTGTAATTGTAACTGGTGGTGAACCCAGCTGCTGAGGTAAATGCTAGGTTTAGCCCACTGGTTGTCAGGATTCAACTTTGTGCGTGTGTATGTGTATGTACATCAAGTGCAAGCACACTTATTTTCAATGGATGAATGAAGAATGAAGCAGGCAAAGAAAAAGTGATAGAGGTCACTACTTCAACTGTGTAAGCCAATGATCAACACAAAGCCTTGAGTGTTAGGCAAAAAGACTGATTAGGTATTTTCAAGTGCACCTGCAAGTTCATTTGACATAGGTACAGCAGAGCAAATTGCAAATCAGCTGGCTGTGGCGCAATATAAATCGTGGGATGTGGTGATTAATAAATTCACTCTTATTCACTGGACTTATTGCTCTGAAACATCTGTGGCAATCACTTTGATGCATTATCAACACATGGGAAGGAGCTTCTTCGGGAAATTATATCGCTGTCTGATTCCTGAAGAGCAGCATCAATCTGGTGCTACTTCAGATTGCTTTTACTATAACTTCAATCATAAATGGTTACATCATACCACAAAATGTGAAACAACATCATCTGCAACAAATTGCATTTCAATAATAATGGATGAAAAAAAAAAAAAAGAAGCTTCAAAGGAAGCAATGACGCACAGGACAGATACAACACTGACATGTTGTGTTCAGTCTGATGTGTGTAATACTATATGCATTTATTTTGTTCCTACCTCATGTCACAGGATTTCATTGAGGTAAACACACTGAATAGACATGTAATGGTACTCCGTTCTGGTGTGGCACTTCTCAAGTCAGAAGCTGCAGATTTACCAACATATATGACCTACTGCCTTCAGATGGCTGCAGGGACTTGATGAACAGAAGGGATTTCTTTACAACACATACTGAATGGTAATTATTAGTCAAAATGGTTTATGTACAGTAGTACATATTAGTACATAGTAGAAGTATTACTCTATTATAGTTGGGTGTTTGATCTGTGTATTTTTGTTGTATGTTGTTGATAAAATCACCTAAATGGCAGATTGATTTCACACCAGCAATAGACGTGATTATGTTATCACAATTCTCAGCCCAGAGACATTTCCACTAAAATACCAACATTTCGCTTTGTACTGTCTCATTCGAGGAACCTTCTACCTGATAGCAACTCTCCTCCATGCAGTATGCAGTCTGCTCTTGCCACAAAACTATGACACAAATGTGCAAGTGAATTTCAAGGTCGAAAATTTACTAAATTATTGAAAGTGCTGGTCATTGTGCTGCCATAAAAGAAGAGTCAGTCTGGCCTAGATGGAGAGTGGGATGGAGGTGAGTAATAAGAAGGAAAGGTTAGGGGAGATATAAAGTTGAAGGAGTTTTTTTTTTCTTTTTTAACCTTTTGGCTTGCCTTTTTCCTCCCAGGATCAGAAGTCATTACTGTAGCTGCTTCCTGCAAAATATCCAATGGAGCTTTGCCCTCTGCCCATGGATTAGGATTCTAAGACTGGGCTAATGTCAGGTTAATGCTGATCTCACCCAAGTTGGCAGCAGCAGTGTGCAGTGACAGCTTCACGGACAGGTGTAGCAGTAACCTCTAACCTCACTCAACTTGTTGAATCTTTGTAATTCAATTGCAGTTTTTTTTTTTTTTTTTTTTTTTACTTGGCGTGCTCAAGGACACACAAACAAAGTTTGAGCATATTGAATAACATAAAGTAATTATTTCTTCTCCAAAAGAGAAATGTTAAGAGGGCTTAACATGTGTTTTCAACATTCTCTGTCTTTGACATTTTCGGAAAGGCAGGAGACATCTTGGTATAAATTCACAAAAAAGAAAAGCTAATAGTCCCTCCAAAAGCAGACAGTTGTCTCTTGACAGAAGAGTTTTGTTTCATAAAATATTCATAAAGGATACAAAAGGACCATTTGACACAGCAATGAGTGAAAAGCTTAAAGTTGGGACTTTATTTTTTATACAAGAGCATTTCATCATCTTTCACCTGCTTTTTAATGACAGCGAATTTGATGTAAGCCTTGGTACTTCTAAATTCTATTTGAGCCAGGTTTAAAAAGCTCTTGTAGTGAAATCTGTCTAATCCTTATGGTGAACTACAACACCTTCATAAGAGCAGGACTCCTCTATAGCATTCATTGTCATAACCATAATAAGATAGACACACACGTATACTGTGATAGTTGTTTTGTTTCCACAGTAAATTGTGAACATTGTATTACAAATTCTAAAACCAAACACACAATGTAATGTAAATATGCCCAGTGGCATTAAATGTCATAACTAAAATATATGCTCCTATTCTTATTGCTGTGCCATTGCATGCAGCACACTGTGCATATGCACAATAACAAGCAACAAAACCAGACATGGGGTAAAAAAATGATTTATTCTGTTGTAAATAGGCCGACACCTGTCACAAAGCTGTTGCATGAAAGCCTTGGGGGGAATTAGACGTTGATGTT
Organism: Anabas testudineus; assembly: GCF_900324465.2. Classification (NCBI taxonomy): domain Eukaryota; kingdom Metazoa; phylum Chordata; class Actinopteri; order Anabantiformes; family Anabantidae; genus Anabas; species Anabas testudineus. The sequence continues at coordinate 11,683,174 of NC_046622.1, forward strand.
AAAAATGACCTTTGTTCAAGTCAATAAGCAATTTTACATTATTCGTCTGTTAATCACAGAGAAGTTATCGAGGCAGGGGAAATGCACAAAGATGGGTGTTAATGTGGGAGAGATGTGACTATATGTGCAGGACTGTGTTCAGCACATACTAAATGAGACAGAGATAGATAGGTAGATAGATATATAGATAGATAGACACAGACCACTCTGGTTCACAAACACATACACACATAGCATGTCCTTCCTTTGTCCTGTTGTCTGCTGGCCTGTTAGTCTCTAATCCTTTTTATCTGTCCGTGCCGTGTTTGCAGGTCTTTGTTTCTGCGCAGGCATCCTTGTTTGTGTCTATGTGTGTCTATGCTGGGTGGCCGTGCGGTTTGCGTGCGGCTGTTTGTGATGAAGATGTCAGAGGGAGCTGATTAGCTGCCTGTTACCTTTTCTCCCAGGAGATGGGGTCTTGCCACAGGCAGAGAGTGACAGATGCTCACCCATATCATTACTGTAGGCAAGAGCACTGAGTGGAATTTATCTTTCTCAAATATTTCTTCGACCTAATCATTTAAATTTCTATGGTTTTGTGTGTGTGTTTACATCTCTCTTAAAATAAAATATCTAATAATGTATGTATTACGTGCAATGCATTCAGGGACTGTTGTGAGATTCACAAAGATTTAAAGAAACATTTGCCAAGTGTGTAGAACGAGACGTGCAAAACATCCAGGTGAACTTCTGACCTTGACAGTGCTATAAACTGAAGGTGGTTTATGCACTAGAGAGTCTCAGAGGTACTTAGAGTGCTGCAGAGAGCCGGAGGACAGAGCAACACTATGAGATCAGAATCTGTTTTCTTGGCTTTGGGATAGCTCCTGATATTGAGCTTGGAATTACTTTCATGTAATCCATTCATTCTCATAGCTGATTCCTGGAGGAACCACATTCTTGTGATTACTGTGGTAATCTCTTCCAAAGGCTCGGGTATATACTGTACAGTCAGTCAGAAGTGTACACTAGTTTGGACGTTTCTCAGTATTGCTGACAAATTTGACAATGGCAGTACCTAAAAGAATAATGTTTCTGAAAAATTTAACCAGTTGTATACTTTCTCCATTTTAGTCTTAAGAGATTTTATCATTCTTAAGACCTGCTGTGATTAAATACCATCTGTACTTCATGAGCTATCTTGAATCATCAGTTAAAAATATTATTTTTCCTAAGATAACATCGCTCTAAATAAGACACTGTCATCATTCTGGGCTTGGAGAAGGACCTGGCATAGAAATTGAGCAAAACCTAGCCACAGCCAACCATGCATGATGTATGTTGTGCTTGGAGGGTCATGAGACAGGAACAGTTAGGACCCGCTGATCCCTCATCAAACATCACCCCCACTGGCTTCCAATGCCAACAATTCAACAGCAGTGTTTTGCTATTGTTGAAATTAGTGGTAAAGAGCAAAATATTGGAGAAAGGAAGCTTCCTCCTTGCGACTGCATCCTTTGACATCCATCTGCACCATTAGTCCTTTTGACACCTGGTTCCATGTGGCTAGTTGGCCTACAGGCTGGACAACTAAGACAAGGAATAGGGCAGCAGACACAAATGACCCCCCTCAGGCCATCCTTTCATCCTGCAGGAAAGGGGAAAGGACAGAGAGAGGAGCAGACATAGAGTGGTTCAACAGGGGTATATTTTTATACCTAAACACCATGTGGCATTAACATAAAGGCACTAACATGCACTGGCCCTTACTCTTGATAATGATGGAGCTCAGGTGGAGAAAGAATTTTGGTTAAACCAAAGGCTCCATTTTCTTTGTTGGTTGTTCTCTAGCAGCTTGTTCAGTTCTCAGTCCAAGAGCTTACTAATAGCATTATCACACAGCCCACTTGCTGCACGGTAAAAACACAAGAGCTACTAAAAAAGTTGTCCTCTTTATCCTTTTGACTTTTTATTTTTTTAAATCTTTTAAGGGTGTTTACGGTGACATGTTCTAGTGGGTAACAAGTATTATTGATAAGGTTACATTACCTGGGGTCTTTCACAAAGAGCTTGGTTTTCTCCCTCTAAGCCTGGCAAACATCATTAGGAAGCCGCGGAGTGAAAGTAACTAGCACTGAAAGCCTGAGTGCTGACGAACCTGTGCAACAAACACAGGTGGCACCATTAAGAGTAGTGGGTTTTCAAGTGCTGGCAGTGGCTGAGCTATCATCATGTCACCTCTGTCCACACAAAAAAAGCACTGAATGGCCAATCTGCTTCTTCTCTCCACCCACAAAAGGTCATTTGCAGAGAGACAGTGCTTTCAAACAAAATGTGGCAGGCTTTTTCTTTCTGGTGGCCTTAGGAGAAATACAGGTGCTTCTGTATAGGTAAAAATACTTACACTGCAATTTAGGATCTCCATAAATTTAGATTTCTGTAAAGTAAATGCTGCCAACATATTTCACTGTTTGGTAAAATGTCATCATTTTGAATGTATGTGTATCTCAGCTGCTGAAAACCCTCCATCCAGCTCTACAGTCCAGTGAGGCAGGATGAGGAGACTGTGTGAGTGGGAGTGAGGAGCATTGGTGTTTTGTTCTTTGCTATCATGAATGTGATGATTAGGTCGAGCACCGTGCAAATGAATAAACAAAAAAAAAAAACGTAACCTTATGCATTGCAGCAGGAGCTGTAATTTCCCCCAGTAAATTATTGTCACTCAATTTTATATCTCCTTTCTCTTTGGCTGTGCTTTACAAAATGCATTGTAAAACACACAAGCGCCTCGGAAAAGGCTTTTCAGATTCAACCCCTTCATACCTGACGGCCAAATGATGGTGTTAAAAAAACGTTTCCATTACCTCCAAATTTGCTGACAGTGTCTTTTTCCCGATCAAAGTTGATTATGGTGAGACAAAAGCTTTCATTGTGCTCGTTAGCCCACTCAGGAGGCTTTATGATGACCATTAGTAGATTTGTCAATTAAGCATTCATTAGAGCACTCTGATCCCTTTTGAGGCAGCCCTCTATCTATATGTGAGAAACCTGATGGTAATTTTCCCTCACTGTTAGTCTATTAGTTGAAGTATCTGACAGGTATTGTAATTCTGATCACTGGCACGACATCAATTACAGAGGCAAAACAGAGATTCTGTGCTGGGATGGCCTCAATAATCAGCAACCTTTTTGTTGACCTTTCTATGAGTAAAGTGTATTGCATCAGGGGTTGTCTGTTGTTATTTCACTGTCTGTGCTTGCGTTAAAACGTGTCTTTGGTAGTGAACTACAACATACTGCACAGCACTTTACATGGTTCAGAAAAAAACAAAACACAAGGATGAGGAGAAAAGAGGATTTTTGTGGATAGCAAGGATGAGTGATTCAGAAAAACGGGGGCGTTTTTAATCCGGTGTGTCGCCACTTAAATCCCAGTCACTTAATTTAACCTCCTTTTGTTTAATTAACCTCAGATTTCAGAGCTAATTAGGTTCAGGTATTAAAGACAGATTATTTTCTCTCACTCTAGCTGTTGGCAGAAGTGTGGATGTGGTCTCGCGTTGCATCAGATGAGACCTGATCTGGTGTCATATTGGGCCTTCAGGGGAGATGGAATATGGTGACAAGGAGAGATCTTGCCCGTGTGCATGTGAAAGAGAGTTAGGCCTTAGCGTTCAAGAGTTCAAGTGGTGATTCCATTATGTTGAAATGCCAGAGATTTTGTTTATGCATTAAGTAAAATTCATTCTACCTTGACCTCTATTGAGATCCTCTACACAACAAAAATCAGATTTTTTGTGTAGAGAAAAAACTAATTAAGTGCAGCAGAAAGGATCTGTTCTATTTCTTTTCAGTTCTTTTCTTTGTGAGTTTGTGCCTGCCTGCTTAAAAACATAGTTTTCTATTGAATTTTAAGTGCGTTTCCATTTGTGTGAGAGAGACACAAATATATTTCAAATCAGTTCTTTATCTCTTCTCTCCGCATAGCATCTTCTTCAGGTCTAAAGGGCCTAATTTCATAAATGATGTTCGCAAACATCATAGCTCACTATCAGAGTGGTCCCTTTGTGCTTTTATAATAGTACCTAAACACAGGAAATGGAAATGCTGGAAATTGTAGACCCCCCCCTGTCTTTAATATGGCTATGTAAAAGTGCAACAACTCGCAGTACTGCCCAGTCACAGAACATACCACGAGCTGCGTCTTCTGTTCACTCACTCACCAAATCTGTCACGACTTGCTTCATTAACCTGATGGGAGATCCATGACGAGTGGACCCTGGACTAACCTTGCGTGGCTCACAAATCAATGTCCTCACATCGGGGGTGTGGGAGGAAGGGCCCAACAACAACATTCGTCCTATCTGTTGGTCCACAGTACTTGGGGTTAATTATTGAAGCGGTGATTGCAAATGGGCGAGCCACTTGTGCGACTGGAGCGTAAACAAAAGCAAATTGGAAACAGGTATTACACAGCTTCCATATTAGGCCTCTCTGAGGTCTTTGTCTGATTACAACAATCACCGCATGTGTCTCTGGGCAAGATAAGTGAGGCTCATGGAGTGGTTTTAAAGCACAGGCCGGAACATCCATCCCTCCCTCCCTCCATCCATCCATCGCTCCTGCTTGATCCTCTATTGCCACTTACCCATATTTGAAATTACAAAAGCCTCTCTTATGGGTGGCTTATCACCCATGTAATGGCAAAGTTCAAATGTGAATCCATCTGCACAGCTCAGAAAGCCATTGAAATCCTCTCTTAACGGTGGTGGTGTCCACAGCAACTACTGTCAATTTATAAAATATCTGGTGTCTAAAAAACGGATTAAAATTTTGAGGCTGTCGATTGAAAACGAGTTCTGTGCTCTTGTGGACACAAGCGCTTAATCCATTTTACAGCATGCCTTTTTGAGAGGATGGACAGATATTTTTACTTATGACAGCACACGCTAAGTTCCAGCATATTCAGTTTGCACTGCGGTCTGTTAAGATGTCCTTGTTAGGCTTCTTTGTCTGTGCAGCCACAACCTTTATCAAATGTGAAAAGTAATGATTAACACTTTTGTGCACACAGCCAAGAGTTACACGGAGGAACATGAATCATCACAATCAAGTCGAATAACAGAAAATAGTTGCAAAAAAAGTTACAAGGAGGTAGTAATGAGAGAAATACTTTGCAGATGTTTTGAATGTATTGAAATACAGAAGCATGCAATGTCACTATCACACGTTTAAGCTGCGCTAATCTATACTCGGGTGTTTAAACATTTAAAAGAAACTGAAGGCACTTTCACAGAGTGGCTAAATCTCATTTTACGCCTCTTTGGTTCGTGCTCGAAAAAGGGCCAGAATCATATAGTATTTCTGTATATCAATACTTAGAGTGGAGAGAAAATGCCAAAGCCTGTAAATCATTTACTTTGCACAGGTGACTTTTTCTTGAAAGGGACTATTTTGATTTCTCTGGCTTTGCCTCCTCTCATCACAGCAGTGCCTAGCATTTCCCACATGCACATAAGTGCCCTGAAAATTCCCTTAAACCTGCACAAAGAAAAGGGATCGGTGCATATTTTTGATCGAAAAGTGTTTATATTTTTTATATAGTTTACTTTCATGCCCCGCACAGCAAATAGAAAAGTTCACACACACACATGCAGCCCTTCATCTCCCTTACAGCCTGAACGCTTGAATAAATAAATCATTGGAATTGTCAAAGCTTTGCAGTTATCTTACCAACTGAAGAATATTTAGTATTAGGTGATTCTCACTGTAGGATACCGCTGCGGTATTGATGTTTTTTAGCCTGCTTTTTTGAGTCAGAACCGCCGAGGCAAAGAGGCGCACACACACACACACACACACACACACACACTGACAAACCCAACACAACACAGCAACAACAGAAACACAATGAAGGGCCTCTCATCCAGGGCCTCAGTATAATTAACTGGAGAGGCTGAGTTTAGGGATTACTCCAGGAGGGGCGGTGAATTAAAGCTCAGCTAATGAGTTGAAGTTTCTTAATTTGTTCTCCCCCGTAATTCCAGAATGGATTAGCAGTAGCTTTAGTCGCCTCTTCCCACCGATTAGCATGGCTCGCTTAGTTTAGCATTTAACGGCGGGGAGGAGAGAAGAGAGGGGAGCAGTAGGGATGGTTACACAGCTTATGAGTCAACTTGTTCCGCGGTAAATTCACAGCAGTGTTCGGTAGATAAAGGCATTCACCTACTTGGGAGTCAGGGACAATGAAATAAGGTCCACTGTCGTAATTAAATCAGCGCGTTGAGAAGAAAGAAAACATCAAATATTTTACCTTGCCTGGCTAAGGTGGTGCATTTTCTACAATGTGGGTGTTTATTGTTCAGAGCTTAAACTGTCTTTGTGTTTTATTATTTTGAATTATGGCAAAAATAGTAGAATAAATTATTCAGGAGGAAGCCCCATATTTCACGAGGTTACGCAGCGCAGCATCACAGAATCAGTTCTCTATCTCTATCCCCCCCCCCCCCCCCCCTCTCTTTCCCGCTCTGTCTCTTCAGCACCAGAATAGTCAATTAGGGTTAAAAGGCCCTGAGAGTGGTGGAGAGCAGCCGAGCTTAACAGCTGGACCTGGCACGGCACCTGATGCCTAATAATGAAAATTGACAGGACTAGTTTTTAATTCTCCTGCTCCTTTGAGCCGTGTTGAACCGGAGCTGATACAGTTCCACCCCCGGACCAGCTGGGGCAGCACCACTTCCTGGGTGTTTCTTAGCTTCCTAGGCTTGAGTTCACTTTGCCTTTTGTTTGTTCATTCTGTTCTCGTTTTTTTTTTTTTTGTTCTTAGATTCTCCAAATGTGTTTCTTCTTTCTTTTGCAGTGACTTTGTTTTCTCCTTGTCCTTAGTTAGATTTAGCATTGTTCGTTTTCTCCTGCATAGCAGTGACCTTTCTGAAAAACCGCCATCACTTGGATATAAGCAACACCTGCACAGTGTTATGTTATTGTTACTGGTATTGTTTCTTCTTCTTCTTCTTCATTTTCCCACTAAAAACAAATCAAATTTCATATGAATGTCAAGTGAGAAAAAAAAAAAAGGTTGTAAAATCACATTCTATGTGCTGCTCCTCTTCAAAGTATACAGTGTGCCTTCACTGAAACATCTAATCAGAGCCTTAAAGGATCAGTGTTATCATTGAACACCAGGGAGCCTTTCCTCCACAGCACATTTAGTGGTTCCATTCATGCTTGGATCGAGCAGACCAACAACAAACGGTGTGAGAGACCAAACACGTAGATTGCAGAGTAATGCTGTTCACAGCCCTGCTGAGAAGCATATATTCTTCTCGGGTCATGGTTTCCTGTGACTCATTTTGCCCCTCATAAACTCCAGAGTTCACTTATAATCCTGTCATTTAATCAATACTCTGTCATTCTTTGAAAACCCTTTGTCACTAGCAGAGAGATGCAGTGCATGGTTTAATTTGTGATGTTCCTTTTTAGAAAAGTTTATATGCCGTAGGAATCCTAATTTTATACCAAGGATCTCGTTATTAAGAAAAGGAACATTTCCACAATATACAGTCCCAAAATAACTCATATTAGACTAGTATTATTTTGCCTGATTGCGTATTTACATTTACAAAATCTGACTCAGTGATACAATGAAAAACACTGCAAGCCTGCTGGCAGTATTTGGACTCTCACACTGTCAAAACACCCAATAAAGTAGGTGAGAGGGTCCTGTAGCCAATTAGGGAGCAGTAAAACACCGAGACTCGAGAGAGATTTCATTGTGAAACAGCTTCTCTGCAACATCCTCAGATTATTTTTAGCCCCCGCCCTAAAGCAGAGGCTTGTGAAAGGTGTGTGAATATGCCCTTGCCTGGGAAATGTCACACCCGCACCGCAGCATCAAGTGTTGAATTCAGTCCTAGCTTAAGGTATAAAGTCAAAACCACTTTCGGTCTAGAGCTGAACATGTGCACTCTCATTAGGATCTCTTGTAAGTGTAGTGGGGAAAAAAACAGAACGGAAACGGACAGATTCGAAAGCCTACGGCTGACAAATTAGTGGGTAGATGCACCGCTATAAGCATGAGCAGCCTGTCTGTCCGATTAGAGTGACGTATGCATCTCATTGGTAGACAGCTTTCATCAGGAAACTCAATTGCCATGGCGACAGTCGGGTGATTCAGGAATGGAGCAGTGGGTGAGTTTGTGACACACTGTGTCATATTTGCAGGCACTTACTGTATTCTGATATTGCTCTTGTTTATGGTAGCCTGCTGTTGTTTCACCCTGGTTTAGATGCTTGGGCTGAGTAAGTGTTAGTGAAGCGGAGAGTATTCATTCACTGAAATGTGTGGGGTCTCTGGCTGTCAGCGCCAAACTAGAGTTTGCTAATTTTTACACATGATCGTGCACCAGTAAGTTCATAAGACTGCAAAAACACAACTGCAACATAAACTGTGTGGGAGGAAGTCGAGAAGGAAATGCACACATGTAAGTGAGAGGGAATCGGTGATCTCTGTTTGCCGTAGTAAATGCAGGGACCTATTCTTTAGCCAGAGGGTCTGAGTACCGCTGAACTCTGCTGTGACCACAGTCTTGTTGACAGCAGCTGCACTTCACACACGCTCCCCCAGGCCTGATGTGTCCACTATTCTTTAGAGACGAGACCAGACTATAGAATTAAAGACTTATAGAGTGCAGCCTGGACAACAAGATTGATACAGAGTGATGTGGCACCCACTAACAAAGACCCCAGCCGGTAGCTCCTGTCTTTCATAGATACTTTTTTTATTCTCAGCTGGTTAACCCGCCTATGTCTGCACAAATATGAAACCCAAACAAATGCAGAAAAAAAAGGAGAAGATCTGAGTGAAGCATGTAAAACCATACATCAACAATCGCTGAACAAAGTTAATTAAAGTGGAGTTTGCGCTGCGATCTTGTTTGTTCTGGATTTTGTGTCAGGTTTTTTTGCTAGGTTTGGGAAACAGCATGTGCTCATTTTAGATGCAGTGCTGATTTATTTATGTATTTATTATTTTCTGCCAAAGCGTTATAATTAAATCACCAATGTGTTGCTATACTATTGATTTGTTATGTTTTATTTATTTTTATTTCTACTTCAACTACACACTTACAGCACCACATTTATTTGGACAATATTTAGACTACGTATGCAAACATGTGAACAAATACATCCAGAGTTTTTTTTTTACTTCTCTCACATATTAACATTTTCTGTATTTGCCCAGAGTTAATTCCTATATAGTAATAAAGCATATGCTAATCATATTGTATAAGTACTCCTCATGGTCCAGAGCAAAGGTTCTCCTCTACTCTTTTGATGTATGTGTGCTTATTATGTAATGAATGTGGCAGTTAATTTTATGGTAATCAAAATCCTATTTTCCCAAGGTTACTCACAAAGTCATGTCTTGGTTCTTTTGTCTGCATTAAATTAAGTTGAAGTTGCTACTCATGGTAGCTACCATTGTTCAGTACAGTAAACCGGTCCACAGGTGAGTCAGTAATAGGGACAAAAGGATTTGTTCATTAAAGGTCCAGGTCAGCTGTTGTTTTAGAATAGATGGAATATTGCATGACTAATTCCCCTATGAGCACTATGAAGAAGATAGGTTCTCCACAACGTTATTTCATTCCATAATTCATCAAACACAGAAATTTTCAAGAAGGATTCATCACCAGCTTAGAGATTTTTAATCGACAATAGGCTGCCTTGTAGTTCACCGATGGGTTTCTAGACAAGCCGAGCAGCAGATGAAAAATGAACATGAAAAGCAGCGTTAGGATACCTGTCAAACCTGTCAGTTCTCCAAACCTTGTGTGCACAGTCCTCCTTATGATGAATTAATGATTAATCAGGATTCTAAAAAAAAAAATGTTTCACTGAATGATGGGAGAATAATGAGATCGTCTTTGATCATTTTATGTTAGATCGTGTCAATAATTTGTGGTTAGTCATCTGAATTGAGCAACTGAAATTCACTGTGAGCTGCAAACCCATTAAACCAAAGTGTTCTTCGAAATCTTCCACATGAACAAACCCACCACAGAATCTCTGATATCCAGGAAGATTTGAGTTACAGCTCTCCTGCTCTGCAGCAGTCTCTCAGGCAGGCTCAGACATCCAATCCTCGCTGTGGACAAACCGTTATTATGTCCATGATTGGACTCCCTGTGTGGGAATACCCAACACTTTCTTCTTTGACTGTGTGAGCCTAATGCCATGTGGCAGGTCCGGCACTCCGCTGCCTAAACACATCTGTCATGTTTTGTCATAGTGACACAGCAACCAGCTGACTCCCACCTCTGTGACAGGGTATACTATATCAGACTGCAGATACATCCATCTGCATGAAAACATGTGCAAACGAGAGCGATGGACAGAAGTTGGGTTGTGGTGGCAATGTACTATTTAATGTAGCACAAGGTGCAGAAGTGACAAAAACTGAGACATTGGGGGAAAGCCTGAGAGTTTTGACTGAGAATGTACATGAGCAGAATAAAAAGTCTAATAAACACCTGTATAACATAATTTACATTACAAAAACTGCACATGCACCATTAACTTCAGCATTATCAAATTATTTCTCACCCCTGTACGTTTGATTGACACAGTTTTATCAAACAATCTATTGAGATTTTATATATACATATATATAAACAACAACAAAAAAAAAAAAACTCTCAAGTACTTCACAAGCCTTCATACCCACACGAAACTGCTTTTATTTAACACCCTGTACCAAACTGTTCTTTGATTCACTTTTCTCTCAAGTTGCTCAGCCAGTATTGATGTCAACAGGAATTGATTGCTGTAGATCTGACCTAGAAAAGTGAAACAAATCAGTAGGATGTCTGCTGGCTGGCGCTGCATGGTACTCTTTTTCTGGGCCTCTCTCTACCCTTTAGCATCTACAGTCCAAAATCGATTTGCATTAAACAATAAACAAGTGTCCAAGGAAAAGTTTTATGTGTTAGTTGTTCTTGATGATAAGATGATAAATTCTATTTAGTTTTCGTATTGCCTTGAAATGATGCACAGTCCACAAGACTCAACAATGGCTCAAATGGAAATAATTAAATCAATAATGTATAGGAACTAAATAAAACAATGCTTTTGTTTTTCGGACTCGCAGAGCTTGAAAAATCGGATTCTACATTCCTTTCTTCCTTCTTTTCCTCAAATGCGCACACACACATACACAATGTAAGTTGGAAAGCTGTAAAAAACATTGAATAAAACAGTTGGCAAGGGTTGTAATGGTACGATTTAGCACGGAATTTTGATGGACACTACCTCCAACTATTATTTTTGCAGAGGCAGTTGGAACTGTATCTCGCTGGAGGCAAAACAACAATACTGGGGGCTCTTGATACTGTGTGAGCAACGCACACACACGCCATAAATTTGTGGGCTCACACGCTCCTTGAGCTATGCTAATTAACCTATCACAAAGTGAAGAACAGAAATGTTAATAAATGAAGACGTCTGAGAAGACAGCGCAGATGTACTAAGTGTAGGGGTCACTCTGGAATTCTCCAGGCTGAAATCTGAATAAGGTTAATTAACTTGTTTCTGTGGCACCAGGCAGCCTGACTTCATGTCATTGTTGGAATGTTTTTTTAATCTTTTGTCCAACACAACACCAAATGTTATTTAGTTAGTATTTAGTTGATCATGTCGTGATGGGCCTCGGTTTAGTCATATTTTTTATTCCAACTTTTATATTGCACATTCATTGTGGTGCACACAAGCAATTCTGACACAGGGCCGTAACTCTTCTCTAGCAGAGCTGCAAGAAATGCATTTGAATTTTAGAGATGCTGAGATTGTCACATATTTGTATAAATCAAGAACCCAGTGTGAGACGAGGCTTAGGTAAGATAGGAGGCTTAATAGTGATGGGGGAAGACAGGAACATAACGTACAAGGAAGTAGTAAAACTGAACCAGCTAATAAACACAGAGCTAAACATAAGCAGAGTCTATGAGCAAATGGGAACAAATGCAGCTGCCTGTATCAATCATTATTATTAGGTGGGAACTTGAACAAAGGAACAATGGAGGAAGGGCAGGTGAGTGAGTGTATGCAGCAAATAGGGAGGACAGGAGGGTAGCAGCCAGGTGGCTTTGTGTATGTATGCAGGGACCAAGGGAAAGGAAAACAAAGACCAGAGGCCAAGAAAGGGGGCCAAGTCCTAGACCATGATGGAACTATTGTTTGGCAAGTATGCCACTGGGCAAACACATTAAGATCCCTCCGGTACTGTGGCCCCTGTGTTTTCATAGTGGACTTAACCTGTTTTAGAGAGGAAGGGAAGTGATTCCAATGGTGCGGTTCAAGCTGAAGTCAGAAAACCTGCCAGCAAATGCTCCTCTAATCACTGTAATATTCATAAGGTAAATAACCTTATGCACGTTGCAATGATCAAAACACAGCAGCTTGTGGGCTATCCTTTTGAATGCTAGTATTAACCACGGGGGTTTCTGAGAAATGCATGTAGGTAGACATAATTCTTCACTGTCAGTACTAAGCACTTACGGTAAAGAGACAACAAGCTAAGTTGAAACACTTGTTCCCAGTGGCCAGGCAGTGTGAGTGACAGGGATGAAGGAATGAAAGCCACTGTCACTCAAGATTTCCTTGCCTGTCATCAGAAATGTGGTGCCTGTCATCACGTCGAGCAGACGACGGGGCACAGGTGGAGCTAAAAGTGGGAACAGCTATGGAGAGAGTTAACTGTGACTGACAGGAAGAACAGAGCAATTACAGTACCTGCCAAGGGTTTTGAGTTCACTAGAGGTGAAGTAATTTAGGAAGCAATGTGTATCTGTTCTTTAAATCTTTCCATTTCAATCTCTGTATTTTTTTTTGTCAGATATTCACTAGCCACTGATATTTCCCCTGTCTCTTCATCTTAGGTAAAAGGATTCTATTATGCTGCACAGTTCTCAGGCTTTGCTCTGTGCCTTGTACTAGGAGCATTTCCTATCCAAATTGCTGCAAACTGCCTGAATTATCACTGACCTAAAATCATATTCGTTGCTCTAACAATTCAGAACTCAATCATATAAACAGTATTCTGGCTATGTGGGGTATTTATAAATCTTTTGTACTGTACTGTATATGTAAAATACTAAATGAAGTCCTCCAGGTACCTTCTACACTTCTTCTCTCGTTAAGAAATAAATCAATAAATCAAAAGGGTCACGTTCTGAATCTCCAAGTGTACAGGCTCTCTAAACAGCAGGAGACAAACATGGCCCCTCTCCAGGAACACAAGATGGCACAGGCAGATGGCCAATTACATCCTATAATGCCTAATTGTAAATGATGAGGCAGGTGTCAAATTAGACCTACCTACAAATGAAGGAGAATTCATAACACAGTGCTTGAAGTGATTTTCTTCTGTAATCTGTAGAAGAAGCTCATAGCGGTTTTTACTATGAATCCGTACAAGAAAATGACATATACAGTATAGTCAGTTTCATGAAATAACCTGTTAGTGAGAAACGTAAGATTTCAAATGCCCAGTGAACGGCATCGACTCCTGGTGAAATCCAATTACAGGCTGTGTGAAAGATGACGGGCAGTGCACATGGAATAGTGCTGAGTTCACAGAGGTTCATTTCACTCGGCGAGGAAGAGGTTGTGGCTAGGTGGCAGAAGTGTAAATATCACACCAAGAGTTCTTCATAGCAATCTTCAGAAAGTACTGACCTCTGCACAGATGCAAAACAGGAAAGACTTTCAGTCAATAGTGAATTTGCTGGATTTTTCATTAATTCTCCCAAGGAGTCTTTTAAATTCAGCTTGGGCTGAATTAGGAAATTCTCTAAAAAGCATTTTTTTGTCCTGTGGTCTGTTCTTTTATTTGCCTTTATTAATTTGCAAGCTACCACACCACCAAATTTACAGCTTGGTCATGAAGCCTGTAAAAAGTAGCTTATTGTAGTGTGTGTCTCTGCTAATGAAAAGCGCTATTGAGTTTAACTACAGGATGACTCATACTGTCAACACCAAGGCTTCCATTGTGAGCATTATTTGTTTTCTTTACTTTTCCCTATACTTTAAATGTGTGTTATATTAAATGTCTAGGGTACCATGTGCCATGAAAATGTGTAGAAAAACATGTGCGGTACTGTAATTGTCCCAAACACAAGACAGGTCTACTTGCATGGATAAAATCCAGACTGTTCACAAATGCAACAATAAGGCTCTGCAGGGAGGGGGATTGGGCATCAGTGAGTCACTCAAGGTTGTTGCTACAAGGCTTTAGAAGGGCACTTTGATTGTCTCATCAGTTAAATAAGTCTACATTGCTTCATCTCTCTATTTGTTTGTTGCTCTTCACTCGCAGGTCACTGTGTCCGTATTCTCCTGTTTGTCCTCTCAAACCTGATTATTGCCTCTCCATCCAGACACAGTCACTTCTGTTAATTAGAACAAACCCTTTAGTCATTGAACATACGTCTTTTCTTTTCAGACAGGCCACGACTGGAGCAGACTTGTCACAGACCATTAATAATTGGAAATGTCTAACCTTTCTGTCTTTTCCCAACCCCTGCCACCTCTCTCTGGTGGCAGCACAGTTCCTGTCCAAATACATTGAGCTGCTAAATAGCCACGACCAACCGTCCGGAACGACCCGGCACTGAATATTAAAAATCCATCAGGCAGCAAATCAACAAGCTAGTACATGGCAAACACTATTATTTTCTCATGGTGTTACTGTCACCCTTGAACTCCCATTAACGCTTCAGTGTCGGAAAGAAAGTGAATCAGCACCATTATAGAGTCTGAGAACCAACAACCTATTAGGGACTTCTGACCTGCAGGTCCAAAACTCTGTCACGACCATGGGAGGACAACCATGTTGAGAGACTGTAGTATGTGTGGAGAAGAGAGGGGAAATAGTAAAAAATCAGAGAGGACAAATCAACAAACTTCAGGACACCCAGAGCTGATGAAAAAAACAAAAAAACAAAAAACTCTGGACTCCATGGACAAAGAAAAATGTTGATTGCTTGCACACACTCAAAGGTTGGACCTATAAAAGCTTGCCCTTGCCTGAGCAGCATGGCCCTTTTCTCTTATAAGCATGCTTGTATGCTTTTAACGTTGCTCTCTGCCATCTCTGCGCTCAGCCTTTGCCCCAGGAAGACACTATTCCATTACCCCCCCCACACTCCCTCATTCAGAGAAAAACACAAACACGTGACCGAGCTACAGCATGTAGGGATCTGGGCGCTGGGTGGGGTCATTTAGGTTGTGCTCTGGGAATTTAGGCCGTACAGTGCGTATATATACAGAAAGTGAAATAATACTAGGATAGGAAACTTAAGTAAATCCAAAACTAATTTAATAAACTTCTTTTTTCTTTCAAAAACATACTTGCTATCGATGTGCACTTGAGTAATCAGTTTCACCTTTTCTTTTTATTTTGCATGACCTGAACATTTGCTACGGGACATACAGTTTGTGGACAGTTTAATCATCACAGCAGTTTTAAACATATTCAAATGAGAACTTAATAAATATATCATTTAAAATAAATGAAAGAAAGCTCTTATTTTGGTATATTAAAATCAAGATCTTGCCAACTTTTACCACAGCTGCTGCTATCTTTGTTTCTTGTTAATTGACTGCTATCTGTCTTGTTCTTTTTTGCATTATATAGTGTGTCTGTGATATTTCTATCACTGTTGCTAAACACAGCCTTCAGTAATTTCCTAGCATATTCCCAGTGCAATGCACAACAAAGAAACAGCAAATCCCTAGATAGCAAGCCCTGGGCAAAGGACTCTGACCCACTCCACATGGGCAGCTGAGCGTCCCGCATTGCCTGCCCACTCCACAGCATATGGAAGCAAACTGCTGCCAATGGTGCAAATGGTGGTTTAAATCCATCTGAGCCCAGCCGTCACACGGTGGCACCTGCGGCACGAGCTCCTCAAACTAAACTCTGCCACAATCAGGCCATGGGTGCACTGAAGAGAAACTGCTGCAATATAAGCCCTCTCTCCTCCCTCTAGCCAAGTTGATAAGTATTTCATCTCTTCCAATCTCTAAAACCATTTCCACACACATCTATAAAAAACTGAAATCATAACCCTGAATTGTGTGTAAATGCTGATAATATTGTTGATATATATTTCCAACTCTCACAAAGAGGCTAAATTGGATTTTGAAATTATTGCTGTATATGTTTTTTGACACTGTTTTTTTTTTTTTTTTTTTTTTTTTGTTATACAAATAAATGAACAGCGGCTGCTGTCTGTGATGCTCCTTCCCTCCCTGCCACAGGGCAGACATTAGTGTCACACTCTCTTCAATAGAGGCATGTCATAAAAGACACATCAATAACCAGAGACATCCCAATGTTCTCCATTATTATTATTTCTTAATGCTAGGAGAGGGATGATTTAATGCCTTGCACATTTTTTTTCCTGCCTGCCATTGCTTATCTGTTCATTAGCATACAAAGCCCTGTTTTAGTGGTGGGGGGTTTGTGGTAGATAGCAGCCAGCCAGTTAACTCATCTTACTAACCCCCTTTGTGTGCGTTTCTTGCTGCCAGGGCTAAAGATGATGGTTTTCTGGCACGTTTGGGAGGCTCTGTCACATTAATCCTTCCCACACACTGCTCCAAACCCAGCAGTGCAGAATTCTACTGCAGAGTTGCTCAGATGGCCTCAGATACTATAAACAAGAGAGTTAAAGACAAATAGTGTCTGGCAAGGGAAAAAAGAAGTTGGGCAAAGGTAAAAAGTCATTCAGGAATCTGTGCTTACTCAGCTGACTTTGTGTGTATGTGAAAGAGAGGGGAAAAAAAAGAGATGCAGCAAGAATATAAACTCTGCTTAGATGGGCAGTTTTATTTTTGGGAAATCATTCCACGCCTTTCATAGCAGGACTCATAAGGCATCTCCTCCTATTGCATCTGGGAGATTGTGCTGGCTTTTCTTGCATGCCACGCCTGTCATGTGTTTGGGGGCTGCAGTGTAAACTTGCTGCCAGGCTTGGCCTGAAAAACGCATCTCTATGCAGGGAGCTACTGCCTTCAGCAGTATGGTTGCTGTCTGCCCCTATCCTTCCAAGTATCTCCAGCATCTTCAAGCCCTTCCAGCTTTCTGTTACCTAAATGGGAAGCATCTGCAATGTCAGGGGGAGACAGGAGCTGCAGACATCCAGTAAACAAGCTATTCATTTTCCCTCAGCCTCGCCTCCCTAAGTGTGACGAGTTCTTTCACGGTATCAGAAACAAGACAGTACGCACACATACACACAAAATTATGAGGAGCCAGAAAAATATGGCAGAACTTCTCAACTTCAGACTGGAGGCCATCCAAAGTGCAGAGGAAAAAATGTATTTATCATGAATAAGTCTGCCTTAATTTATTTTTCTCACTTCATCTGTTTACTGGATTAGTCCTCATACCAGGTGCTAATCTGAGGCCAAGAAAACACCCTGATGTCACAGATACTGCTTTAAACTCTTTTAAGCCGTGCATCAGTGACCAGTGATCATCATGGGATCATAGGAGTGAACTGTTGTCACTTTAATTTGACCACATGCCATATGGTTGCATACTACCATGAAGGTAACATGCGGGTTTTCTGCACCTGGTGCTGTGATGGAAAGAGAAAGCATGTGTGAAAAGATGGTTGTGTAGATGTAAGAACAGATGCACTGGGAATAAAAAGGCATTTATTATAATGTGTTACCTAGCTCAGGGAAAAAAGCTATATGGGGTGTATAATGACATTTAACGCTAGCACACAGAACACTGGGAATATATCTAATTACCAAGCAAATCATCAAGGAGGCTGTGGGCTGCTTTAAAAAAAGCATCTGCAAATGCATGAAAAAGACAGAGGTCACAGAAGACTTCAGATGATTTTTGTTGTGTGAAATATCTTCCTACACCGACAATGAATGTCTACGTTGCTGATGTACATTTCTATACAACTCATAACCAAACATGTGGAGCACACACTCTCCATAAAGGTTCCCTATGGCTGATGCAGCTGTTTGCTTTAATAACTTGCATTAGAGCATGCACATCCCTAGAGGGTACTGCTCCAAGATGAAGTCTAATGCTTCCATCTCCCTAGGTCGCAGCACCCTATCCTTCACACTGGCCATGGAGTAATCTAGGGCACCGCGTGCTCATGTTCGATCTTATCACACTTGTGTAAATTTCCTTCAATGCTATAACGTTATGCCTTAGCTGGCTTAGGGCACGAGGTGAGTGTGCAGAAGCAGTTGTTGCATGGCGTATGTGTGTGTGTGCGTGTGCTTGATCTTTGCAAGAAATCTGACAAGCCAGTGTGCCTGCGGATTAGCGGGGCCACTGTTTGGGTGGCTGCATAATTAGGACAACTCTGTTGACAGTGCTGCAAAGTGACCTGCTTATTTAGTGCTGAATTTTTTTCCTCTTCTCTGTTTTGTCCATCCACTTCATAGGTCTTGAGCTATTTATCTTTAACTAAAACTAACCTAAATGATCTCAGGGAGGTGATGGTTGCTGGAACGTGGTAAAAATTCAGCTCTAAATATGGTATAGTACAGATTAGCCTAATGAGCTAATCAGCTTATTGAGCACTGTTGTTACATTTGGTGGTATGGAGGCTGTGGTGGAATAATCCTGGATGTACAGCAGGTTCAAACTAAATGTTGTTTCTCTTGAGTACAACAGAAATTAAAACGTGCGTAGAGTTGGACATATTTACAGTTCATCTGTGTGACAGACTGAGATATTATGCAGAGTGTCCCCTTGCCTTTCATCCTCAGCAATGAATGCTGAGATGAGTTTTAACTCCATGTGACCTTCAGTGGGAATGAGAAGATCAAAAAAAAAAAAAAAAGTGCTAGGATGGATTCCTGGCTTCATGGCCACGAGGTTAAAAACTTACCTCTGCAGATAGACCGGAGAAGAAATATGTGAAGTTGTGAAGACAGTGAGTAGACAAAATAAATAAACAAGCACATAGAAAATCACCCCACACCCTTCTGGGCATCCCAGATTTTTCATTTCACCTACAGTATCTGTGTCTGACTCGGTTATCTATTTTCATCAAAATCACCAGATGGGCTCAAAGCGAACCTATCTCTTTATCTTCTATTTTTCAGTATTTATATTACTGTTATTTGTAGTTGTCCCCTTTCATCTTGATTTTAACTTAATCTGTTTGAGCTTTCTGAGGCCGCTAGAACAGAGAAAAAGATAGTGACAGTTCCACGGGGAACAGTTGTCATACTTACTGTAAACTACAACAACATGTCTAATTGAGCCATGCAGCTTAGTGCCATCCTCTTGCCAAAACCAGTCAGGAACTGCTCAATTGAACTGTGAGTGGAGACCTATGCGCGTGTGCAAGTGCGTGGGTGGGTGGCTGGCTGTAAGATGAGGGATCCTGGCTGTGCTGGAATGCTCTGTGGCAAGGTCTGTCGGCCTGTTGTGCTCCAGGTAATAGCTGACATTTCTTCATTTATGCACCTAATTGCTGATTTACACTGCCTCTAATTGCACGTGAAGTCAGATCCAGACTTCGTAATGGGCAAGGGAATCTAGCCAGAGGTGTCCAAATGGTTCACTCTTCCTCTCCGTCTCTACTCCCCACTCACTCCCTCTCTGTCTCTCTCCACTCCACTGTGGCTGGCTGACATCTCCTCTGCATCCTTTATTTATGCACTCTTTCATCAGTATGGCGTTCTCCTGGCAAAATGCCAAGTCAAATTGTCACTTAAGATCAGAGATGAGTTTATCTCTCTCCCTCTCACTCACTTTTTTTTTCCCTTTCTTTTTTTTTTTTCTCTACTCATCTTTCCAATCCCTTCATGGGATGACTTGTGCAGTCCCTGCATGCGGAGGCTAACAAACGGTTTAGAGATCAGTTGACTGGAAAGAATGGAAAGCAGGCTGGCAGAAAGCGAGTCAATTGCTCGGCTTAAACTGACACTAAGCAGAATCACACTGTACACCATTTTCTCTCACATTTAGTAAGGATTATGAATTTCTGAAATAGGTCACAATATGTTTTGTTTATGATTATGGAAAGAAAGCAATACAAAATGGATATTTTCTATATGAAATGCATCCCAATCAGTAACGTAATAAAGTTAGAACATCGCTGCCTGCAACCATCTCTCCATATTTTATGTGGTTATGAGATGGAGACAAAAGAATGGAAGGAGAGATCAAGCGTTTATTACAGCATAAGACCCAAGTCGTTTCCTGGAAATGAACACACTGGGGTGTGATATATGGGATCCCCTCTTCCATGTAACGGCAATCTAAGTGTCCTTTATGATTTCATTCAGAATCCCTCGCCCTTGTGTGGTGCAACTAAACACATTAAGGCGAAATGATGGATAGTCCTTCTGAGTGCAAAGAAGCAGGTGGAGGATCCAATATGTATTCTTCACCCACATGTTTGGGGGATGGGAGAGTTCATATTAATTATAGTGCAAAGAATTTTCTCCACTGTGTATTGTTCAGGTCCACTGGATGAATACTGCCGTAGTTGCATATACGTGCAAGTGAGTGTGGTGGCTCAAGTGTCCCAGTGTGGCATGCCAGTGTTGCACAAAACAAAGCTGACTTTAATGGCTGCCTTAATGAAATGCCTGGGCCCTAATTAAGCCTCATCCACATTGGTGGGAACAAGCCTGATTCAGTCTCTCTCTCTATCACTGCGAGTTCCCTAGAGGTCAGTTAAATCTTCTTCTCTTCTGCAACGTGCTGCATGGACATGTAAAAGCTTTCTCCTAATGGCTAAATTGTGTTGGGCATCTAGGTTTGTCTGTGCCAACATATGTTTAAGCAACAGAGCTGTGATATCACAGTATCTACTGTCAGCTTCTTTCTACTGGCAAGCACTGAACCAGTACAGGTTTCAGCTTTTATTTCTCATCTGAGGCCAATTATATTTTCACAAATATAATTGACTGGAGTCATATCAGGCTTGGGTTGGTGTTTCTAATTGTCTTTGATACTCAGAAATAACTCCTTTGCAATAGCAGACGTGTGGTATTGCTTAGTTTAGAATTCGTAAGATGTCTGTCTGTGACTCGTGTTCAACCTTTTGATAATAGAATGACATTGCTAAACACGACATAATGAATATGAGAAGCATGTTGAGCGAGCAGACCTTCTGCGTCTTAGCAATGCGACACAGTGTGTTGACATCTGGACAAAGTGACTTTGGAGATATTAAAGGTTTGGGACAGGCACACACAGACATAGCCAAGTCGTCTTTTTCATCTTCCCCCCAGACATGCAGGAAAACAATCATTCTCAATCTTCCACATATATACATTCAGCACCATCAGTACTATGGTATAATTAATTGCAAGAATACCTTTGTGAGAATTTTGCTTTTGTGTGGGCAAACGTTCAGTAAATATAAAATAGTGTGATAAACAGCCTCTGCTTGCTTTTTTCAGTTTAATTGGCAGCTATGACCTTCAGCTGTGTTGAAGTGCAAAGCAAACATTTGATAAAACCCGTCCACATATCTTGACTGCACTGTTTCTTCTTTGCTCCTCTCTATTTAATTTGGCTCACTTTAATCATGTTTCTCTGCTAGCTGTCACAAGTAAATAATGAGTAGACTCAAAATGTCTTTGATTTGCAAGGCCTTAGCCAGGTCACAGCTCAATTGGCGCAGAAAAAAAAAGCCTGTTTGTTGAGGACTCATTAGGAGCCTTGCAGCGTAAAGCCAGGGTCACTGGATGATATGGAGTCTCTTTATTGAAAAACCCTTGATCCTACAGATCACGAAAATATGCTCCACTATGATGGCAAGAGAGATGGGAACAATTTCCACAGATGACAAATTATATGCTTTGGGCTTGGGAAAAGAGAGAAACGCAGGGTGAATACAGACAGACAGATAAGAGCATAAAAAAGAAGAGGACATAATCTATACCTGTGTGGCTCCAAAGCCTGCAGATGAAAAGTCACATCATGTCAAACCCAGTTTTGATGCATGCTGCCCACAGATGAGGCAGCTGGCAGATATACTGTGGGTAAGCAGGCTCCTCGATCAACATTGCCAGAGGGGTATGAACATCAGTGCTTGATAGTGTCCCATATAAATGAAAACTGCAAATAAATCATGTCTATCTCTCTGAGCCAACAGTAAGAATGAATACAAATAGTCATTAGCAAAGCAGAAGTCATTTCTGTGCAGGATAACGTTTGAAAAGTTCTGCATCTGCAGTTACTTTTCGTGGCCATACTCTCAGCATGGTAACTGCAAACAGAATCTCGTAGTTCAACTGTAGTTGGCTTCCAAAACCCCTGACTTTCGGCAGTGGCTGTGCTGTGGTTTTCTGTCTCGACTCCCCGTGCTGATCTGATTGTGATTCTGTCTGTTGTACACAACCAACAGAATCAAAATGAGTGCAGACAGAAATGCATAGATACTCTGTGATTCTGTTTTTGTGTATATATATGCATCCATAAGGTATACTCTTGTGAGATTATTACTGATAAGAAATATGAAATAAAGATAGAAATATGTGACAGGCTTATTACTGACAATGTTGTAATATTTGGTGCATCATTAGGCACATCATTGCAACAGCTGTAGAAGAAACCATGCTGTGGCAGCCGAAAAGAAATATGACAAATGTTTGAATACAATAGGTTTAGTCTTTTTCCTAAATTGCTTCTACTATGCTACACTTGCATATGCCAGGAAAGTCAAACGTGTCTTCTACTGACTGATATTTTTAATTGAAATGGAGCTTGTCCTTTTTAAGAATCATTGAAAGTGTCTTTTCTCACCACTCCTGTATTCTAGTGGTCGTAATCCCCATTATACTGGCGCAACCCATCCCTCTCCCTGTTTGTTCTCTGCATGACAACTTACATGGCATTACCTTGGAGATGCATGGATTTTATTCATAAAAAATATGTTCCTGCAAATGTATAGAGAGACATTGTGTGCGCTGCCCAATCCCTTTAATATATTTAAATGTATTTCACACAGAGTGGCACCTGTAACCTAGTATTCATATTTAGCACTATTCAAGCCAAGGTTAAATGTTAAGATTAAAAAATATCAACTACAATAATGTTGTGACTACAAGGTCCATATGTTAATGTATACTGCTCATTAGAACCATAAATTTCAGCACTCCGAAAAAATAAACTCTCGGTCAGTCTTTAATTGTTAAATTCTTTTTTTTATTAACTGGGACTTTGGCAGATGCTGTTTTCAATTGTGTAGTAAACTGCACAGGGCTTATGTACAGTTTTATCATCGGCATGTGAGAAACCCTTAGTTTTTCACGAGGGATATGTTGTTTTGTGTTCATTACTGAGTGCGAGATATCACACCACCTATGTATGTAGAGCGTGTAGTCAACCACAGGCCTGTTCTTTTAGCTGGGACCCGTTACAACACCTGCTGTCAACCTCCGCAGAAATAAGCTGTGGTTATTCGGTCTTCTGTAGAGTGCATATGGCAGCAGTGAAAGAAAAGAAAAAGCTGTAAAAAGGTTGGGATACAGACAGTGAGACAGAGGGAAATAAATGGAGACACGGGGAGTTAGACAGAGACAGAGAAAGATTAACACAGAAGGTCCAGGTTGTGACTTGCTAATTGCTCCTTTGCAGCCAGGTGCAGGAGAGAGTTGTCATCCTGTAGGGTCTAAAACTGCCTGGGAGTCATAGCTAACAAACACATCTGCACACACACGCACACACACACTAGCACTGCCTGAAGTATGATAACAGAATCTGATGTTTATCTTCCTAAAGGGCATCACATTGCCACTCCAACTTACTTCAACTCATTACAACAAACTTGCTAACTGAGATGTACTCACATCCTCACCTTCCTTCCCATGCCAGTGTCTATTTATAGCCCATTTCTAACAGCAGATAAGATACCTGTTAACCTCTTCATATATCTGTGTAGGTTACATTTTACAGTCCGTAATTCCTTCCCGAAAGGTCCGGGAAAGATTTGAGGGGAGATTCTACTGCTGCTATTAGGTCACATTTCTAATATGTAGAATATTTGGCTCTAGGCTGTGTGGCAAAGCACTGCTGCAGAGATGCTGTAAGGCAACAGGAGAGAAGTCACACTGCGAGGA
The DNA here is from genome assembly GCF_900324465.2 of Anabas testudineus. NCBI lineage: Eukaryota > Metazoa > Chordata > Actinopteri > Anabantiformes > Anabantidae > Anabas > Anabas testudineus. The sequence continues at coordinate 11,707,285 of NC_046622.1, forward strand.
CTAGCTTACTAAAGGTCAGACTGTCAGAACGGGGCAACCACTCTAATCTTCCCTGACCCGACCTTCAATGGAGCAACATTATCTCCATTAGTCTCTACAAAAGCTGCACTTCATTTCTCTATGCAGGCACGTCCATATTTATATGCGTGTGTGTGTTTCTGTGTACACCTGATATATGCTTCATCCACATATGCTTGTGGGTGTCTGTGCAAGAGCCTTGCAGAATTTTCCAGCTTGCAACTGGCAGCCTGCCCAGCAGTGGGACAAAAGCTCTGACAACCTAGGCAATGGCAGCCAAGGGTAATAGCTAAGGGTAACTCCACGAGTGCTGAAGTCACGGGGGCCGTTCAGTGACCAGGCAAAAAGCAAGTGCAGAAGAGCCTGTAAGTGCTCAGTAAAAACTGCAGAGGACCATGACTGCTTCTTGTTGAGAGAGCCTCTAATTGGTTTAGAACCCATGTCATCACCACTTAGAGTGGTTTAAGACATGTCTCCACAGCCCAATAGCCACACACACTAAGTGGAAAGGTGGTGGGGCACTACCCTGAGTTATAAAGAGAGAACTCTCGGAAGATGGCACCGTTTTTTATTGCTGCTTTTCATGTGTGGAATTCTTGTGGAATGGTCCATAATGTCAATGAGCTTCCATTAAGGCAAAGACAGGCCACGATGTTTCTCTGCTCAATAACCCATAGTGATTATTCAGTCACTTTCTCTCACTGTCTCCTATCCTTTGTAACCTGTGTATTTTCCTAGTAGAGATGAATTGTGAGTTAAGAGGCACTGGCAAACAACTAACAAACTTTTGCTTCTAATGTTAATGAGATCCAAAGTGTGAAGGGAGGAACTCAGTCACACACTTAATCATCGCTTGTGGAGCCAGTTGGAGTTAGTTTGTGAACTCAGCAGGTTTTAAAAAAAGTGACCTAATAATGTCGTCCACTCTTAAACATCTTAGCTTTCTCTGTAAACACTTCACGGTGGAAACATCTCTCTTGTAAAACCTTGTCAGAGCAATTAGTCAAATTGACATCCAGCTGAGCTGAAAGTGTGGAGGAGTGAGGCCACCTTGTTGATTTTTTTTCTCTTTATTTAACAAAGGGTGCAACTGCAAATTTCAAAGTGTTTTGCCTGCACTAAAATAAAAATTTGGAATAAAGCAAAACTGATATTAAATTAGAAAATGGAAAAGAGAGAAAGTAGAGACATTGTTGCAAAGGGGGGTGGGGGCAAAAGCAGCAATGGAAGGAGCGTGGGGGTTCAAAGTTCTTTCAGTATTGGAAGCTGAATTATGGCCCCAGGCAATGCCGTCGGCAAAAGAAAGTTCAAGAGGCATGGAAAAAAGGAGAGGAGTAGTCCCGAAAAAGGCTTTCTTGAGGCTTCACAGTCTAGTAACCAGGATGCTGAGCTGGATGTGGCAAAGTGCCCCAGGGGAGGCCAGGAGCGCTGAGAGACAGTAACCTGAGATGAGAGGCACCTGAGCCTCAGCATCAAACCATCTTGTGATCCGCTGAAGACCACGTTTTCTGTATCTGCTCGCTGATTCCCCACCAATGGACAAAAAGATCAATCCTCACAATCTGGTCACACTGGTCTTTTTGTCCTGGCAGACAACAGTCAAGCACATTTTAGATAAACAAGTAAGGTTTCTTTGTTGAACTTATGTGAGTGCTTACAGAATCAAAACAGTCCGTGCTGCCTTTAAAAATATATGATATTGTGCTTTATGAATTAAAAATGCTCGCAAAAAGGGTAGATTAATGGTGTCTGTAGAACCATTTGATGGAAATAAAAAAATAAAAAGCAATGGGCCCTACACTTGGAAGAAAAAATACTTTTCTTGAGTAAAGTGTATTTATTTCCAAGCAAAACAGTTTGATAAACAGCTCTTTAACTATATGAATCTGTTTAGAATATTATGTGATTCCAAAAGAAAGTGCTAAAAGTAAAAAGGGTGCATTTTCAATTAGTTTTTAGGCTTGTTGCCCACAGAGTTTCAGGCGGACCTTTTTTCTATCATTACCCTCCCATTTGTTTTACTGCCTTAAGTCCCCTAAATCCTATGACTGCTGCATCTCACACAGCTGTGCACTTTTACGGCATTTGCTAATGTACTGTAAATGACATAAAATATGACAAGCTTAGTTTTCTGCCAACACTTGCTTTTATATCATCTTTTACACCATTTTGAATTCCCATTTATTTATTTGAAAGCAGATGTGATTTTATGTCCTCGCCATGGCTGTAAAGTGCTACTTTGAAATGCAAATTAAAGCTTTGATTGAGAGATTTCCGTGAAAAAGGGTGTTGTGTACGAGGTGGCGGCGTGAAAGTCGGTCCGAGGGGAGATGTTGCGTGGTCCCTTTTGGGGCTTGGTGATGTATTGCTGAAGATCCATGTAGGCTTTTAGAGGACACGCTAGGACACACTGCTGAGATCCCACACATGACGAGCAGACTTTCCAGACAGTCATCCTGTCAGGTCTTCTCACTGTAAACCACACTGGCTAAAAAAGCTAAATTCCTGTTCCAGACACAATACTGCATCCACCCTATTTTTTTTTTAAACTTTAAAGACATTGCCTACAGCTTTCTGGAAATAATGTTTTTTGTCCATTTAAGGGGAAATTTCAAAGAAAGGCTATGGGAATTAAATTACAGGATAGAGTGTCTGCTTATTGCCTTATATGCACTTAAAGGTAGAGTGTATACTTGAAAGGTAATGGCTTTCTGCAGTCAAGTATTATGGTGGCTCCCACACTGAAATGGATCTCTTTACTCCTGTCTTGACAGAGTCCTCTTAGTAAAGGTGTGGCATAATATAGTTCCGACTCAGGCCTCTTATCTCGTGTCAGTGGTATCCTACACACCTTGATAAAGCCTCCTTTCCTCTCTTGTCTCGTAACAGCATTCCCCTGTCTGTCAGGTACTGTAGGAGCCTGCCTCTCATCTTTCCTTCTCTACACACACACGAGCAAGGCTTTCCAAAAAGCTTTTTTTTCCACTAATGTAGTGAATAGTGCTCGCAGCAGTGGACATGCATTTGGTAGACTCCTCTTCATCACCTGCATTTATGTATAAAAAGCTGCTGACACCTTACAATATGATAACCAGACAGATGTTAAGTTAGATTCTCACTAATGGAACAAGGGAGGCTGTCACTGAAATCATATTTTCGTTGGAATTTAGCGATTAGTTAGTAATCTATCAGTGATCTGTCACTTGAGAAATCACAACCTGAGACAGGTCACCGAGTTTGCTAGCAGTCTGTTACTCGGCATAGCTTAAGACATGGTGTAAAGATCTTCTTCCACTGTCTGCAAACAGAGACATCCTGGAGCTCCTCATTTACCCACTTTTAATACTAGGTTTAAAGGACAAAATAAGACAATAATTAACACACACACTCACACAAACATACAAATAGGTATACACAGCCACATAAGCATTAGGATTTTCTCTCCCAATGCAACACAAAATTGTAATTACAGCTCACTTGACAATAGACAAGGCAGGGATCATTATTGCAACATTTATGGTAAAGGCAGAATGCCTGTGTTGCTGTAATGGCCATGGCTGAGCTACTGATGTTGTGATTTAACCTGGCACTTTGGCAGTGGCGAGCCGCTCCTCCAAATCAAGGCTAAGTGGCGGCTTCATCAGTGCCCTGTCGAGATGAAACACTCGCCCAGCGGTGACACAGAGATGAGGCCCTGATTGGGACAAATACGTCTCCCTCTGGTGTCAGCTCTCATTCACCGGTCTGAGCACAGGCTGAAAGAAAGACAAATGTTTTGATTAGGGGTCTCTTTCAATGTCACAGCAGCCAGTGAAGAAGAATGAGATGAGGCCGTCTCCAAGGGAAGCAAATAGTTGAAGACGATGAGAGGAAAATGGATGTCTCCACTGTCTGGAGGGTGTCGAATGGGGTTTTTATGAGTCAGAGAAAGCTCACTGAGAGCATCTCTTTTAATGAGACCACATTCCTTTTTTCAGAAGACCATTTCAGTTTATGCCTGGCAATTGTTAAAACTCAGGATGACATAAATAAAATCTTTCAGAAAAGTTGCAGTGTTATTCTTAAAGTGGCAAAGATTTACATCCGTCAGAAGAGTGTTCACAAACCTAGACAACATCTGCGAAAATTCCCTTTCACTTGCTAAAAAGAGCCGTGACTTGCTATAACTAGCACATTGTTATCAGTTTTTATTATTTATTTTATTTTTTACTTACTATCATCATGAGATTTCATTGTGAGTGAACACTGTCTATGTTGATCTATTTTATTGCAGATAATTATAAGACCATTATTCACTGGAAGTGGATAATTAAAAATCCATCCCAACTAGAGAAATGCGAGCATTAACGGCTGTGTCACTTGAGAAATGGTGGTAGCAGGGCTCTCATCGTTCTTTCTATATCATTCAACCATTCTTTGTACTTTAATCTATTGCAGTCAACGGGAAATGGGGGATCTGCTGCATTAAGCCACCCCAGAGAGAAATTTTATTTTCTTTTTTGTTTACTTTCAAAAGATTGATCTATCTCTCTATCTGGACGGCTTGGGTAACGTCTTATGGTCTTAAAAAACCCTTATGAACCAGTTAAAGCGAACTGCCCAAGCGCACAGCTGCACCCACATCTTGCACACTTACGCTGCACCTTTGTTTATCCTGCCAGCAAATATGCAGTCTTAACACGCTGTCTTGTCTAGCCAAATATTTCCTCATAAAGAAAAATTTGGATGTCTGTGTGCCATAGCTAGTGGTGAATAGAGTGAGCAAAAATATACAACACAGCCTTGCAAGAGATACCTCGACAGATATGCCACGAATTTCAGCGGGATGCTGAAAACATCTTAAAGTGCTGTCACTGTTGTACTGTGAGAACCTCATCTTGGACAAAAGATGGAGTGTGGTTTATTAATGGAGTCTATATCCCTCAGTTTATCTTTTCATGGGATGTCTACTGCAGTGGTCCCCAACCCTGGTCCTCAAGGCCCACTGTCGTTCATGTTTTCCATCTGCCTGTTGTGGAATAAAGGCACATGGATTGCCTTCAATAAGTAAGGAATCTGATTATATTAATGGGTTTTTCTCTCTAGTGGCTAAAACATCCCTCAACATGCGCTAGAGTATGACGCCACCACATACTGTGACCTCAGTAATAAACATTTAGCAGAATTATAACCTTGTAAAAGTAGAATTCAAGACAGAGCTGCTGTGTTGGACTGCATTAGATCACTTGTAAGCAACTCATTTGACATATTAAAGCCTGTATATGGAATTGGATATAAGCACAGATTCGTCCCTTTTGGCTTTATTGTCCAGGAGCTTTGATCTAACTCTTGATTTAATCTCTTTGATTTAAAACAAAACAAAAAAAATGCTCTAAGTCTTGAAAGTCAAGGTACACTTTTATCTTGTCAGGCCTGCAAAATATGAGTTATGGCTGGACAAAAGGCAGCTTAATGTGGCTTTCTGTGCCTGTGACATATCATGTAATAGAAAAATGGGACTCTCTCTCAAAAAATATGATTTGCCCTATTGGACTAAGGCCCTCTCTACACCACATCCATCAAATCAGCCACCTGAGTCTGTCTCAAATGCTCATCATTCCTTAATGAGCATGATCAATCCCAATGTACGCTCACTTTGAATACGCTTCAAGGTCCCTTTTCTGCACAAACACATTCCCTTTGCAAATCATCTTGTCTTGATGTCTTGACATCCATACACTCAGTAAATACTCAAGTGTTCATGTGTCAGTAACGAGACAATAGCAAGGCTGCTCCTGAGCTCTGAAAACAAACATTCAAACAAATACTCCGGTGACAGCGAGTGCTGAAGAGGCACAAGGCAATGACGTGGTGAAAGTTGACAAAGAAAGAGTGTAATGATGGAGTAGAGAAACAGAAGGGACCCTTCCTATTCAATCAGGCCCCATCTGAACTCCCAAACTCCTTCTCTTCTCAATCTCCCTCGGTCATTTGCATCTCTTTTATGTCCCCGATTCCCATTATGCAAAAGTATACGCTAAAAAAGCAGTCCGATTTGCAAAGTGAGTTGCTCCATTTCCCCTTACTTTTTTAATCAATACCAGCCACGGAATGAGGGTTATGTGGTGTTCAGTCGCATTTATGCTAACTAGAATATTTGAACCATTTTCTTTGAACTGTTGTTACCTTGGAAACTAGCCCACAGGAGTTGCTGCTTTATACCCGTAATTACAATCAGTGGTCAGACTAGGTCCTGTGCTAACAGAACAAAGCTCACATATATCCTGTAAGTAAACCACTTTGTGGTATTGTTCTATTTCACACTACTTAGAGGCTGAGAACCTTGAAAACCTTTACACTTCATTAAGTCACTCTTCCCCTTTATCCATCATAGGGGATATTACACAGACTTGTTTGTTTTCTGCTATGAATTTTGGAGAAGGGTAAGAATCCATTTCATGGCTTATGACGCCTTGATGAACTTTGGGCCTAACTGAATGGGAACCGACGGAAAAGATGCAGCCCAAAGAGATTAATTAAGCATCTGTGGCCCCTGATACTCTGGTTTTTGATGTCCATGAAATCTCACTTCTTCTGGACATGTAGCTGATGATAAAGTGAGTGCCTGCAAGGCCTTCCCGCTGTTGCCATTTGTAATTTTTAGAAGTCTTCATCAGAGGCGATCCATCTTGATTGTGTCTTGGCAACTGCCATGCTCCACTAATGCACAGTGTGAGAGAGGGCATAAATACAACATCTTCCGGCAGCACTGATGTTTATCTTCTCTGCTTCATGAATTTGCATTCCCACAGACAAATTTTACTCATAATGGCAGCTATCACATCACAGATAGGATGGGTGTATTGTCTGTGTGCATACAGTGTTTGTTTTACAAGTGGACAGGCAGGAAAAAAAGGATTTGAACATTCTGATGAGGAAGAGAGATTGATAGTAATACATGTTTCATCTAATGGGCTTGATGGAGCTTTATGAAATATTCATTTTTGGTAACTACTGTTGTCACACTGCCAGCTGCATCTGAAGGATTCATTCTTCATTAATGAAGTAGCCTATGTAACAAAAGCCTAGCTGCTCTGAGGAATAAGGCATCATTCCATCCTGTATCATAATTTGTGTTAAAACCTTGGTACAAGCAGGTTGGAAATTTTGAAATTCCAACATCTGACAAAGGAAAAGAAAATCCATTATTACAGTGAATACCATGTAGCCCCCAGAGAAGAAGCTTGACAAATACTATGACAAATATTTGAGACCTTGTCATTTCTGCTGTTCCTTCCCTATCTGAAGGCGCATGCTTGTTTGCAGACTCATAAAATTTCCACTTTTCAGAACACACTGAAGGCAATTTCTGTCAGTTTATAAAAAGGTGTTTTACTTTAAACCATCTCCCGTGCGCTGACTGTAGGTGTGGATCTTCTTTCTTTGTAACCGCATGACATAACGCTAATGGAGTTTCACAGAGTTAACTAAGCTTTCCATTTTCAGTCACTTTCATCTGCAGAGTTTGTGCGTGAATGTGCCTTAGACTTAACACTGAGATTAGTGTGGTGCGACAAAGTCTGTCTAACAGTAGGTGAATGTGTGCTGTACAATGGCTCTATTTGCCATGTGCTCCCATTTTTTGCGCACATAAAGACGTGTTACTAGAAATATACCAGGTTATAGTTGGGTTCAAAGTGCCAAATATCAATAAAATAACCCTCTAATTGCCATAACAAATTCCTACAAGTACAAAATCAATCCCAGTTAATCAGAATTGTTGGGTGACTTCAAAATGTGACCCATTACTTCAGAATTTATATTGTGAATAAATTAGATTATAAAACATAGTTGATCAAAGCGTGACTTTCAGTGGCTATGACTGGTGATTAATGACTTGTTTTCCTGCCAAGTTTCTGTCACACATTTGCAGTAATATTGCTTTAACACCTCTGAAATTGGCCATGCTTTCTTTTTTCAAATTTGTCTAAACGATTTGTCAGGCATTTTACAGAAAGAATTTATCACCAATCTTAAACTAACTCACAAAAAGAACATGATATCCATGGGCAAAACCAACGCGCTTTCTATCGCCTAAATGGATTGACGAATCTCAAAGCAGCACGGTTCACTGATAGTGTTAAATTAATGATTATGCTGCAGAGAATTGAAATGCACAAATCATGGACATTAGCATATGGTGTAAATGAGAGAATGCATGCTGGATGTTGAGGGTTTGTGACTAATCAGCCTCGTCTAGTGGCGAAGGACAAGGATATGTGTCATTGCCTCAAGAAAAGAAGGAGGGGACAAAGAACATGTAGTCATACACTTAGAAAATGTACTTTTCTGTTCCCTGTTGTGTACATCTCTACTTTGTGGTTTAAACAAATGTATCTGCTGGGGTCCCTGCAGGGAGAGTAGCCAATATTTTTCATTTTACCTAGGTCTTGTTGGTCATTGCAATACTATCTACAAGAGTAACTTAATTTAGTCTCTAAATTCACATTTTATCACAAACAGCTAGCACTTGTCACCTATAACAACACTACCAGTGGTTCACAAGATAAAAATAAACCTCTCCTCTCAGCTCCCACAACTGTTTCTCATCACTACTTCCACTCTCATACCACAGGAAACTACCAAAAGGAGTGTCATAAAAAAAAAAGAACCTGTGGTCATTGGCTACCAAACTAAAACACATATGACTAACTCACTCGTGCCTCCATATTCCATTCCGAAGCCCTCCTGTGCTTCTAAATTGCTGGTATAAAATACCCAGGCCAGAGGGGTAATAGTTTTTGATAATGATCCTGGACTAAGCTTCGGTGCTGTGTGGCCACATGTCGCACAGACAGCATGCTGATTATTTCTCTGAAGTGGGCTGGATGTGTGTCCGTAACAGTAATTTCCAGGCTTGATTGGCAAAGAGCGATGAAATTGGGGGCAGTTAGCACTGAGGGGAAAATAGTGCTCGAGTGTGTGGAAATGCAGGAGCCGTCCAATGGTAAACAAATTATCTGAAGTGAAATGACAACATTAGGCGATGCAAAGTGCCAGTCCACATTAGGAATATGTCTGTGCACACACATCATCTGTTTTTTTGGTTTTTGTTTTTTTTTCTCACCATTCAAACATCTGGCCATTCCTCCTCAAAGATCTCACCTCCCTAAATTCAGGGTGTTTAATCAGACCCAGTATGAATCATATTCTCTGATTTGATTCAAATAAACTAAAAAATAATATTCAGTGAGAAGTAACCCACAGAACATCTGTGAATTCAAGTGAATTCAGCTTTGTAACTTATTTATATATATATATATATATATATATATATATATATATATATATATATATATATATATATATATATATATATATATATATATATATATATATATTTCAATATATAAAGATGTAGTAACATGGAGAAATGTTCAGAATGATACCTGTGTTGGATTGAACATGGATCATGACAAAGGAAGCTTGTGCAAATCCTTTCTTTTCTTTGTAATAAGCTGAGTTCTGTTGACAGATTTGGTTGTCACTATGTTCATGTAAGCCAGAAATTCTTGTTAAGGGTATCTGCATTATAGTCTCATGCCGACAAATATAATCATTGTGATATGTTTGAAGAATCCCTGCTAATCCTTGAAGATGGTGGTGTGTTGCAGTGGACACTGCTGTAATGATGTTGCTCTCAGTACGATAATTGGACAGAGATGGCGATAGATAGGATCAAGACAGGAAGAAAAGAAGATACACTCAAACCTTCTTCAAATATGTGATTTCATTGCAAAACTCTGCAGCGTGTTTCTTTAAGGAAATGGGGCTGTTAGATAATAGAGGGTAAGCTCTTATGAAAGATTTGAGCTAATTCGCAATGCTCAATTTCGCTAATCCAAAGAGTTGGAGTGAAACATTTCTCTATTATTCTCACTAATCTTCCAAAACAATATAGGAAAACAAACCATATAGTTAACAGTTTTTCTTCTATTTATATTTTAAGTTGGTCTATTTATTGTCTGTAACAACAGTTGAAAGGTGCCTGTCTCTGCTCTGTGTTCCCACACATTTAGAGAATATAACTCTCAAGGTCAAGACCCATTTGTCTCATAAAAAATGTGTCATGTCTGTTTTCCATTTAATTTATTTTTTTAACCAGACTCTGTTTAAAAAAAAAAAAGCTCATTAGGATGCTTAATAAAGCATAGTAAACATGGACCTGCAGCTCTGTGGGTACCTGAGTGCAAACACCACTCTCCTCCTACAGTGTTACCATCAGTGATAAAGTCTGCAAAATGAAGTGCTTAATTTTTAATTGAGCATTTTAGTAAATTCTTCACTCGGTTGCATAGGAGGGAGGGCCACCTTTTGTGCCAATGCTGTGATGCTCAGTGAAGGATAAATATGGCAGATGTGACAGAGATTTATTCAGTGCACAGGGGATAGATGAATGAATGGAGCCACCTAGATGTATGCCCCAGTCCTCTCAAACGCATCACCTCCATTTCTCTACTGCTGTGTTCCTATGAAGACACATTTGTTGCAAAACCCAGCCAGGCTTTAAATTGAATGAAGGAGGTCACTTTTTAACTGATCAAGTGACAAGTACAAGCTGGTGTCATTTGCCTTTGATTTTTTTTTTACCGCCAGTGTATTTTAATAACTCTTCCAGCCATGAATTTCGGAATGGCAACCCAGAGAATACTTAGTCAACATATTGCAGAAATATTTTCAAGGATCAAGTATCAGTTCAAGACCAGCAGTGCTACCAGATCCCAAAAATGCTGGATCCTTCAAACTACAAACTCAGTAACATTAATTGTTTGAAATGCTCTGTTTGGCATATCTTTCAAACTTCTGTCTCCAAACCACAGCATAGCAAATAGTCCTGGTGATGTCAGCAATTTAAGAAGGCTCGCTGCAAAGCCACAGAAGACATTACAACTGCTTTCAAAGGCTGAGTGGCATTCCCTATGATGAGTAAACTGATCTCGATGTGCTCACTTGTGTATCCAAACCTCTCATGTAACAAATTACGTTCCCCGTGCAACTAAAAATGTAATTATGTTTTGTTGAAAGATGCAAGATCAGATGCTTGCACAGAAAAGTAAACGGGATGTTGTACTGCAAGACTGAACAGTTTGGTGAAAAAATAGTACAACTACACTATCTAGACACCTGAAGTATGCAGGCATGTGCATTGCCAACAGAGATACCCCTCCAACATTGACTCAGTAACTGCATAAGCTAAACTGTCTGATAATATCTGTCATCACTGAGCAGATACAAGATTCCCTGGCGTTTACAGTGTCTTTTTTTCCAGAACATGCCAAGAGGTTTGTTGAGTAGCTGTCTATATGTTAGGTTGCTTCATCTGCGTGCTGACAGAGCACCTCCGAGATAAGCTCCTCACATGGGAACAAACTCGGGGCTAAACAAAGCTGTCTAGGTTTGAAGGGCAATACATATGGTGAGATAAAGTCTTATACCTAACCAGCATTAACCACATAGTACACACACATTTATGACAGTCCTGGTTAGCCAGGGACAAAGTTGTGGAGCTTCAGAATGATGAAAAACCCTTGACGGTGTATGCTTTGAGATGCAGCACGTTATTTTTTTTCTGTTTAGTAATAGATATATATTGAAAAGAGTCACTGGGTTGGATTGTGTATTTCTTTGTGTGCACATGCGACACAGTGTGCGTGAATCAATATGAAAAGTTCTTTTTTAACAAGTTATCCGTCAATTGGAATTTGGTTCAAGGCTAAAAAAAAAGACTGGTGGGGATTCTAATGGCATTTTCCAACTAAATTAAAATCAGTTTCTCATATGCCAACAATCTTTCCTCTGATGGTGGTTTGAAATCATACAACAAAGCCAATCAATTTCCTTGTCTGCAATAGGATAAGTAATGTTCTTTGAATATAAAACTAAGCATACAAAAAACTACAGCAGATGACTGCAATGTGATACGAAGATGTGTGACGAAAACACTTTCAAGTTCCTTGTTGTCTTTGCTCAGCTTATTATTCACAAATGATGCGTAATAGGAATACATGCTCCTGTGTATACAAATATGTGCCAGTGTTACCACACTTATCAAAGAAGGAAAAAGATATTGAGTTCTGCAAGAAATAGACCAACAGAATGATCCATGCAGTTTCAACTTATTTACCTGCTAATTTTGTCAGAAGATCATTTGAACTGAATTTAGAAAAATAAGAAATACCTGTGAATAAAATTCAATAAAGTGCAAGAGATGAGGTGAAACGTTTAGATGTTTGCTACAATTTGTGCTCTCTAATCGACATGAGATTGGCTGACTGATTGCATTTTGGTGTTTCTAAATACATATCTGTGTCACTTGATACCCTCCAGTCTGATTCACAACATTAGACCCCCCCCCCCCCCCCCCCCCCCCCCCCCCTCCCCTTCAACTGCCCGGTACCCATCCCCATTAACACAACCTCTGCCTCTAATGGAGTTCACTGCTTCCCTCTTTCCACCTGAACACACAGTCGAGGAGTACAGCTAATAGCAGTTGCACAATTGGAATACATGGGTGTGAGCTTGAGTTAATGGATGCCACTAGAGCAGTGTTGGCAGACAAGATCGTGTTATCTGCTATGGTGTGTACGGGCCCAGCCCATCTGTACGGTGACATACTTCATAAATGAATCAAGCTGAGCTGTGACGCCTGTGCTTCAGTCCTGCTGCTGCACTGACACGTTTGATGCATGTACAGTATCTTGCTTCTGTATTGTGAATAGTGGAAAAATATGCCACATTTGTACATCACCTTTTTTTTACATTCCTTTACTGACAAGAGATTTCAGTGAAATTAGTGGAAACAGGAGCATGGTGTATTTCCTGTGTTAAACGTTTACGACTTCTTGTCCTTATATTAAAACAGTATAATTATTTAAATGAGCTGTATCTAACATTTACCTTATTTTGTTCTTTAGGGGCAGAGGCCATGTTTTCTCAGCAGCCACAGGACCTGGTGGTGGTGGCAGGCCAGCCTGTGACGCTACCATGCACTATCCCCAGTTACCATGGCGTTGTCCTCTGGATCAAAGATGGCCTGGCGCTGGGAGTTGGCAGAGACCTTTCTGGTAAGAAGCAGCATTTATCCACTTGTCATCCTGCATTCCCCTATCATAATCAGTTTCTCCTATTAATTACACTCTGTAATAAAACTGTCATATTCAAATAGCTGCTTTATGTCATCTAAAGCCCGCACATGTCAACATCCTACTGTCTGCCAAATATATCACTCTACAGGCAGATAAAAAAGTATTACATTATGAGTGCTACATGAAACATCACACAATATGACCAAACTGAATGAAAAATTAATTTATCTCTCTATTAGATGCAGACCTAATTCCCTTATACTTTGTGTTTGGCAGAGAAGCACGCAAATCCGAATGAAATGTGAAATCAATAGTGCCACCGGTCTTTTTCTGGTGCTCCAGGCTGCTAAATGGCTTTTTGAAGAGTAACTGGCGTCGTCTAATTACACTGCACCTCATGTATAATTGCCTTAATTGTTTAATTTGAACTAAAAGAGACTACCACACTGTCATTTAGTAGCCTGTTGTTCCACCAGTCAGGGCTTTATGTATATTCATGACCTTGATGAATTCCAAGGAAACACATCAGTCCCCTAAATAAACATTTACAACCTTGTGATGCACTGAGCTAGTGAATCAGAAATCCATAAAAGAGTACTACACCCACATCATTTATTGAAATTATCATTTCTTTCTTTCTTTCAAAAGAGATCCATTTGAATATGTGAAAAGCACTCCGGACACAACTGGATGCATTAGTCCATAAGGGCACAATCTTTATTTCACAGCTTTCTAATTAGCCTCATACACCTCCAGTCTGTGACTACTGAGAAATCTTATTGCAATTCAAGGCACAATGACACAACATCCAACTGAGCCCATTTTTAAAACACAAAAGACTCTTATGATCAGGAATGATTAAATATGTATTCCACTAGAGACAGGTGGTCTTCAAACTCTCTGACCTTTAGCAAACACACTTAGAGGCCTTCCCTGTCACCAATGAAGTCTGTAATTAAACCTCTGCGGCTGACAAAAATGCAGTAAAGCCATGCTATTCCCACTTCAAATCCTCATCAGGCCTGCAGGAAGCAGTGGTTGAGGGGTTGCTGTAAACAATGGTCCCGCAGTCTTTGAGTCTCCTTCAGATGGAGAGGAAGCAGACCAGGAGAGTACTTATGATTGCTTTAGATGGAGAATGGAAAAGGGAGCACAATATTATTAAGGGAGGTGAGATGTACATTTTATTTTATCCCCTAGTCTTTTATTGATTTAACAAGACAAGACAATCAAGATGAAATCTCACTTCAACAACTAGAAAAGTCAGAGGAAGGAACAGAACCGAGAGAAAAGGCTGGGTCACAACACTCAAGGGAACTACAGTAGATCAACCTTTAACCGTACATCTGTGAATAGTTTAACAATGGTGAGCAGAATGAAGGGTTTTGTACAAGGAGGAAGACACTGCTCGCCTGGAGAAGATAGGTCGCTGAAATCAACAGTGTGATACGGACAGGGGCTGAGTGCCTGTCTTTGAAACGGATGACACTTTTTAAAAACAAAGCGCTCCACAGCTGTCCTTTTTATCTCTCCTGCCTACACAAACAAGTAATGCATGTGGCAGTAAATGAGTAACGGTACATCCACTGCGCGATGTACACAATGAAAGGAAAGTGGCAGCTGTATACATAAAAAGTGTGACGAATCAAATGTTGCACGGAGCATTTCAATAATATAGGTCTACTCGGCTATTCATAGAAAGAAGCTGCGTCTGCAGCGGCGTGCTCCGCCTGGGACCTGTTTCTTTTCACAGGAGAGAGTGATTAAACCAAGAGAACTCTTTCACTATTCAGCGCAAGAAATCACAGCACAAAAGCCAATGATTCCTATCTGTCCCCGAATTTCCTATTTACTCCCTTTTGTGTCACGCTGCTCCACTCTAATTAAAGAAAAGTAAAGTAGCCGCACAGTGGCTCAGAACATACCAATCAATATCGTGAATATGCATGAGTATCTGCTACACACAACGGAGGTGACAACAAACACAACTCCTAAAAGGGAATGGTGCACATACAGTTAGGGTGAAGAAGTAAGCATCTGTGGTCACTGTTCTGCACATTATGATACAGGAGGTTAAACTCGTGGGAAGAGAAGTTGAGCGTTAACAAAACTTCACCTGCAAGCATGTGTCACACCAACCTCTGATGAGAGCCAATTAAACACCAGTCACCTGCTCACAGCTGCAGCAAACCTGTCTCTGTCCCCTATTGGTTACACTGTGTGAGACATGTTCTAGGTGAGCACCACAAATCATTAGGCCATGCCTCAAGTGTCTGTATACTTACATGCACCCACACATGCACGTACACCATTGATCCAGCCTC
Source organism: Anabas testudineus (assembly GCF_900324465.2). NCBI lineage: Eukaryota > Metazoa > Chordata > Actinopteri > Anabantiformes > Anabantidae > Anabas > Anabas testudineus. The sequence goes on from NC_046622.1 coordinate 11,722,751, forward strand.
AAGACAAATCCATTCCCCCTGATGGATTCATTAGTCCTTAATGGTTCTATTTTACATTGTTTGCTTTGGGTAACACATTGTGTCTTTGAAAGTCGATGAGATCTAAGATCAATGGCCCTTTATGGGTACACATCATGTGCAGTGGTGATCAGTCTTCATGTGTGCCAGTATAATTTTAGTTTTATTGACAAAATGCATGACCAAGGTACTTATAAGGAGACAAAAAGACATTACAGTATGTTTACGTTCTTTGAAAATGAGATTATAACGTTCTTATCATTTCCTATCCACCGCAAATGCAAATGACTTTCGCTTCTGGATCAAGCTAATGTACTGAAAAGATACTGGAACAAAGCCATATCCTCACACTGCAAAATTATTCTTAGTTTGCCAGAGGCACAGATGAGGTAATTGGCCAGATCATTTGTGTAACAGAAATTGACATGGCTTATACCTTGCTTCAATTAAGGCAAGCAAAACAAAAGTGCCTTTGAAGGAAATTCTGTTCCTGGGGTAGGTTGAGACGGGAGTCAAGTCAAGGTCATATCCCTCAAAATGTGAAATGATCATTACCCTTGTGATCTGCAATAGCATTATTGCTTTCAATCTCATCAATGAACATAAAATTGAAGGCAAAATGGTTATTTGGGTGATCTTGTGTGCATAATGGCACACCCTCTATTTAAGGCATTAATCTGAGTATGAAAAAGTAGAGAGCTCCTCAACCATGCTGCCAGTGGTTATCAGTGTTATTAATTGAAGTTTTTAGATCTCATCAGGTCTCTATTAGCCCTTTTACATTCAGAAGCTGTTGTATCACATATTTGTAGCATCATTTTAGAAAGTAATGCCAATGTCAAAAACCAGGGACGTTCTAGAGACATCAGTTGTGCGACTTGTTTTCCCACACAACATCCACTGGTGCTGCTTAAAACTTAGCTCGTGTTTTGGGTTAGTTTGCCGCTTACGTTGCCTTCTCTTCTCCCCAGCTTCGATGTTTACATTTACGTGTTCTTTTGTCCTTCGTCCTCCCACTTTAATAGACCCTTGACATTAAAGGCTACATGTAGGAGGATGAAATACAGAGAGTGGCTTAATTGGCTGTAACTCACCCCACCAGCATAAAATGAGGTCCACTTCACGCTCTATTAAAGGCAACTGGATTCAATGAAGCATCCGTCAGTAATTGGACTTTGAGCATACTATGGGTTTTTGCACTAGACGAATTCAAGGACTTAAAAGCTGTTATAAGGCTGCCCAGTCTGTTATGTTCGTTTTGGGCGCTAAAGCATATACTGTAGCTAGCTAGTAAAACCTTTATAGTGAAAAGACTGAAGTGTTTGGGGAGCTCTGAAGTGAACATGAGTCACTGGCTTGCTGTTACTGAGAAATCAATATTTTACTCCCCAGCATTTGCTGGCATTGACCCAACAGTTGGATGGGTGCTGATAGACTTTTTTGGAAAGGAAATGACAAGTGTGTTAGTCTAAAGTGTGAAGTTTTCTTTTACAAAGTTGAAGCGAGGCTTTGTTAAAAGTCTGCCCTTATTCTACTGTGCAATTCTCCAATAGTTTCATCATTGATCAATTACTTAAAGATCACTGAAAAAAAAAAAAAAAAAAAAAAAACACTCTTTGCTGGAAATTCTTAGCATTTTTTCGAAGTGCAAGTTTTATGGACAGTCGTTCTCACTTCATTTCACATACTGCATTCCCAATAATTAGAGGGATGGAGCGAGAGAAAAAGAAAAGGGAATCTTCAGAGACAAGTAATTCCAAAAGCATGAGAAATACCCCATAAAGCTTCCCAGTCTAACACATTCTTCTTCCGACTTATTTTCCCCAGCGGAGGGATGCACTCCACAACACACTTGCAAGGCATATTTCGATAATAGTTAAGGGGATATCTCTAAAACCATCTCGCTTGACTTGTGTAAAATGCCCAGGTCTCTTGGATATTGCTCTGCTATTTTGCATTATTAAACTATAAATAATATCACGGAGCAGTGCTGAAACAACTCAAATTCGTGTTGCTGACGTTTACAGTTGCAGTAAAACATCATTCTCTAGAACGCAACAACCTCCACAGAGCTCATTAACATTGCTGGGAGAGCTTTAAAACATCTATAAAAATGATTGGTGTAAAAATTAACAAATGTACAATCAAACTATTGCAATCAAAAGAAATCTAATACTCATCTACCTACTGTTTGAAATATATGGATAGGCAAAACAATTAAAGCTAAACTGCTCATGTCAGTCCTGTGCATTGTGGCATGGAAACATTTGTTCATGCTAGTTCCAGTTAAAAATTGTGTTTGTTTACATGATGATAAACTGTATCTTGTTTCAGGCTAGCGTGCAAGTATGGCAAGCCTATGACAAATTTGCTGTCTTCCTTTTGGCAAATGAGAAGCATTTTGAATTTTTTGAACATGATTAAAATGAACAAATGTATTTGTGCTGCAGGCTATCCTCGTTACACAGTGATTGGCGACCACAGTTCGGGAGAGCATCATTTGAGAATCCAGCGTGTTGAGCTGATGGATGATGCTGTGTTCGAGTGCCAGGCTGTCCAGGCTGCCATGCGATCCCGTCCTGCCCGTCTAACTGTACTGGGTAAGTCCACATTAAACACACAGACTCCAGACAACAATGCAAGTGCCAACCACCTTCAGTCACTGTGATGCAAAGCAAGTCATGGAAAAGGCTTCACTGATTTCACTGGCTCTGTCAGTTTTTCATGTCTGTTTGAGGTTATATATTGCAACACTTACAGAACACAGACAGCAAATGTGATATAATACTGAGATCGACATCAAAGAAGCTAAACAGGACTGTTAGTTCATCTGTAATACCAACAATGCTTGAATGTACACTCTTGAGCCAAAGCACTGAACAGAAGCACCCCGAGGGCTCAAGAGACTCTAACAGTAGTGGTGCTTTACAACCATAAAAATACACAGCATGTCTCCATGTTCACTTTTAAGTTGCTCAGAAAATATAAATATACAAATAAAGTATAAACAAACAAATAAAGATCCACCTGTATGACTCTGAACTGCAAACAACGTACAAACAATCAGCAGTAAATCATAAGTCATATTTTATATTAAAACTGCTAGGAAGGCATTAACTCATGTTTTCCATTTGGCAGACAGTTTGGGAGCCACTTGGCAGACAGTGTCAATATGACTAAACTTTTACAGACCCTTACATTTCCACTTTAATTTCCTTCCTCTGCATGCAGTCTCCTTTTTCATTAGTAGTGTGAGCTTGAGAGGTTACTGGTTCTTAATTAAACTTTATTGGGTTATCATTCAGTGTTGCCATTTCTGCCTTATTGGGTAGCACTAATGCAATCGCTGACCCGAATCTCTTTCTTGGACCCTTCAAACTTCCTGCTTCTCGCTGTCTCTCAAATCCTTACTCGCTGGAGGAGTGCTGGAACGATAGCTGGAGTCGATGACAGAGCAAAAGAGAACGAGGGATTACAAGAAAAATAAGGGTTGGGGGGTCGGGGTGGGGGGGGGTGGTCTGCCATGCAGTATCCTCACCACGAGCGACTGATCCGCCTTATTGATCTGGCCTAATGAAAAGTGAAACTAACGATTTGTAGGGGAGAAGGCAGCAGAAGAAAGAGAAAAAGGGAAAGACAAATTGCAGCAAAACATTTCTCTGGCTGCCAACTTCCCCTGCAAATGGATATGAGTGAATAATTACGGATTCTTCTAAAGAGAGCCAAAAATGTCTGTTGCAACTGTACTTTCCTACCTTCTACTAGTGGCCCTCATTCAGCACATGTTCAAATACTTGGAACTTTAGCTGATTTGACATGGGGCTTGTCACAAAAAAACCAGCATGTGATCACAGTGTTAAGGGCCAGGGGGCAGTTTAAGATGTGTAACACATCAGCAAAGTCATTCTCAATGGATTTGATCAATGTCATGTTTAGTAACCATTCCTTTAGCTTTCTTTCTATTCTTGTGCATCTTTATAGGGATTAAAACTTCCATTCTATCATTTCGATTGTAGGGAACAGCTGCCATACTCAGCAGATGCAAATGGTTCTTGGTTTTAATCCCTTTGACACTGTGCTTTCCTGATTTGGCAAACCCAATGGCAACTACTCAAAGTAATTAAAACAAACAAACAAACAAAAAAAAGACTAATTATTTGCAAATGGGTGACTCTGGACTGCAAGCAATGTACAGCAGCAGGAAGTTGCTCCTACTCTGTAAATAACTGTTCAGCAGAGAGCAAAGGGAAACCTTTATTGCCTATTTGGCTGATTGAGGGTGAGAGAGTTCACCATTCTTCCTCATAAGCCCAAATATAAGGTGTTTGTTTAATCCTCTGCCGAGCTAGCTGGCTCCTGAATGCACCGTCAGGGATAACTCCAGGCTGACATAATGGAGGAAATATATGCAAGGCCTGTGTCACTGCAAACTCCAAGCTGTCAATTACTTGCCAGTGGTGACAGAGTGCGTCTATCGACTTGGAAGACAGCTATGGCCCAGCACACCTATGTGTGCACACACTCACACACACACACACACACAAACACACACACCCACATGCACCAGTGTACACACACAGCCTCCCTTCTCCAAGCTGACAGCAGAATAAATCTAAAGCTCCCCTCTATCTTTCATAACTCCCTATCAGCCCAAACTCCACCATGTGCCATATCAGAGGAACGTCTCCCCTCTTGACTTTGATAGGAAATAACATATTTTCAAAAACATAGAGAAAAGGCTTTATCGCTGCCAAAGAATAGAAACTGCATGTTTTCCATTTTTTCCTGATTTTCATCTTAATGATTTGCTGAGCATGTCCTTGACAAGCAAACACTTCACTTGAGCCAAAGATGCAGCAGCAGCGGTGACCTCAACTGAACTGCCTATTTACAAGAAAATGTTTAATAAGCGGAAAAATCCTTTGTTTTATTGTCACTGTCTTAAGCCGGTATTATAAATTTAAGAGTGATGAAATTAAAGAGGAAAACAATGAGCAATGATCGCAGCAGCGTTTATAAACCACCATCAAGTTCCTTCGTCAGGAGGTTAGGAAAACAAACTGACAGTTAACTTAACCTGTCCAAGTGTTTGCATGGTTTGCAGGCTTACCCTTGGATGCCAAAGGAGAATCAAGGTCTTGTGAATTAGTCATGAGAGAGAGAATAGAGGGTTTCCGGTCCAAAAAGACCCCTGAGGCTAATTATATTCCTCGCAGCAAGTTGGCATTGCTCCAGACCTTTGCTCTAATCTTTCTACCTTAGGTTGGGGACCATTAGTACAAAGGCAAGGGATATCACTGTGGTTTGATTAAGGTCTTTGGCTGAATTTCTTTTTTTTTTGTAGATCAGTAACGTGTTAAGCCTTTTCACAAAGGAATGTGTTATAACACTATAGTGAAATGTGGTGCCATTTGTTGGCCATGTATTGATCAGTCTCAGTTTTCCTTTTCATTTTTTCATTACTTTTTTTTCTCTTCTTGACTCACTGAATGATTTCTGAAATGGAGTTGCAGCTATATTTAACAAACTCCAAATATACTAAATGGTGAGTAAGACGTCCCACCTTTCCACTCAATTTCAAGTAATTTAATATAGTTTTACTGTTGTGATATTTATGTGATAGTGTAGTGTTATCTCTAATTTGCCCATATTTGCAGTACAATATAGAGAATAGCATGATTATTCATATATCTGTATAAACATTACTATCATAAGGTATTTGTTCATAGATGTCAGTGTGAACACATTGGGATTGGGAGATTCAAACTTTCATAGCAGCAAACATCTGGAGTTATAGGTGCTACCTATATCAACACGTCTGCATGCTGCCTCCTAACATCATTTACCTTATTTTACTTTGCCTCCTGAGGTACATGACATTACTTTTCTTTGACATTTACTTTACTTTGACATTACAATGAGCAACCTCATTGTTCATCATTCTAGGCTTTAATTTGTCAAGCCCACCAAGTCACCGACTACATGACTTATATTAAGTATCAGTATTCAGACTGATATGAATCATATTCTAGGAGTGGGGTCGTGTCAGGAAACCGCACCAGGGTTCTGCAGAGTTATACTGATGCATTTTCTCTAATGTTAGGCTAGGTGCTTTACATTTGGCTCTACTCTGTTTGCAGTTGTGATTTTTACTTTCCTCCAGGTTATTCATTGAGTCAAGTCAAAATCAATGTTGGTTCAAGACAAATACTGAGAACGGTTTGCAGGTGTTGTGCATTTACAATCATGTGAGTTTAAAGATAGGTTCCTAGGTTATTACTTCATTTCCCCCTTTATAATTAGACTTTGTTAACACGTAGATAAACTATTCTTTATGGGTTAATTCCACAATTAAATTAAAATGTAGTTTACATGAAACTTTAAAGAACTTCCACAAGATCCTCCTGAATCACAGGCATTCACGAGCACAAGAAGATGCTGGTCCTCCACCAAACATAATTGATAGCATGCCATTTCAATTAACCATTGTGTGCAAGATATTTGTTTTTTCTTTTGTTCACTGTCAGTGTTTTGCACTGCCGCTTCAACAACAATATCCATGTGCACAAAAGCCCAAGGGTATCTTTTGTCATTGTTGTTTCCAATTGCTAAAGCTGAATCAGCCATTTCTGTGGATAAGTCTGAATTCATTATTGCTCAAGGATCACACTGTCATCCTTTTAGTAATAGAGGTGAACTCTGAGGGTAAGAAAAAAAACAAAACAAAACAAAAAAAAAAAAGCTTCCAAGGAACAGATGCCCATGGTGCTAGCTCTGCGGTCTGCTGTGGGTGTACTGTATAAGCTGTTTTACCGCTGATACTGTTCTCAATGTGTGGCAATCACTGACCAGTGACGGGTCTCAGTAGAATCTTTGTAACACTGAGTGCAATTGAGCTGTTTTCATTTATAGGGAAAAAAGCTTGCGTGAAGACATGATTTTCTTATCTACTGTTTGTTTATTCACCTATTATTACTCTTAAAGCACGCAGTATATGGCCTGAATAGAGTCTCAGGGTAGGTACGTAAAGCAGAATAACAGCTCATCTGGGAAGAAGTACGTTTAAGACACATATTCTGTCACTATGACTTACTGTACAGTAACCAGAAACAAAATATTGATGCCTAATTAGTTTTTTGTGTGTAGCTGAACACAGTCATATCTATATCTCTTTCACTGAGCAGTGAAAGTCATAAAAAAAAGTTCCCAGTCAAGAATCTCAGCATAAGCACGTAGAGAGATGAGGTGTCCTAAACGGTAGTCATTCTGGATGAAAGTATGATTTTAAATTACACGTTTAAATTACACAACATGTGATGAAATAAAGTGCATCTATGATATCAGAGAGGCTGGGAACAGGTGCGTGATTATGGTAGACAGACTGTATGTAGGTTTTTTTTCTTTTTTTTCTTCTGCATTTCAACAGAAGGAGGAGGAATGACACAAATACATCTGTGCTCTGCAAAACAACAGTACCAACTGTGTACAGGTGCTGAACTGATTTATATTCACCCTACAAAGTAAATAGCTTTGCTTTCTACTAACGGTAATTGTTAACAAACTAATGAATGATATAAAGACAAATCTAAAACCACAACGACTAAGAATCGACAGGACCTTGCAATGGCAGCCTTTTATTTTAACTGTACAGTAGGTGCCCTCATTTGAGAAATTCTCCTCACACATATACAAACATTAGCTACATAGCACAACCAAGCCTGGTGGTGAGCAGCAATGTCAGCAACCCCCCCCCCCCCCCCCCCCCCCCCCCCCACCCATCTGTGGAGAGCAGCTCCTGGGGTTGCACATGGCTGCATTGTGACAGAGCAGGCTCCGCACGTCTCTGACAGCTCTGGCATCTCCCCGCTCCTCATTTCGTCTTCATCCTTGCTTTCTTCCGTTTTATTTGGCACTGTTCATTTGGTAGATCATGATGTTTTTTCATGTGTGCATGTGCGCACACATGGCTGAGGATTTTCTGGCTTCCTAACAGATGTACAGTGACAGCACTTGAAGAGGGCCGGTGATTTGGGCCAGTGAGCCATGTATGTCTCTTGTATCCACCTGTGCTGGGTTTCCTCTCCTCTCCTTTTTGTTTTCCTTCTTTTTTTTTCTGATCTATCTATCACAAACTCTGCAAGCTGTCGCAATGGGGTGACAGGCAGCTCGTGCAAACATTCTTCTGAAATAGACAGGCGAGTCAGGAAGCTCATTGTTCTTCAGGACATGTCTACTGGAGCACAGCGCTACAGCAGCTACGTTGCCAGCCAGCATTCCTACGCCCCGTACCATCCAGCCTCCTTACGAGGAACCCTCTCTCATTCATTCGCCTCCAATTGGCTTTTTCTCTCCTCCTCGAGCTCATGGAAAGCCAGGGTCCTCGCAGAATTCTGTTGGCTGCTTTGCAAAAGTTCCCCCAGTGTTGTTTCACCCTGGGAAGCCCGCAGGTTCACCATCAGCAACACCAGTTGTTACCAGACTGCAGAAGACTTCTCAAGCAACTCCAGCACATGCTGTCAGCTTCCCCACACATAAATTACAGTTTTATGTTTGGGCAATTTAATGTTTAGTGTTTGGGGAATTGATGTGTATCATCGGCCAAAAGGCAGCTCTGTGACCCCAAGGGTTTCAGGTCCGCTTTAGAGGAGACAGACTTACTGCCTCGCACTGTTGAGGTAATTACACATCAATACGCCTTGGTCGCATTCATGGATAGCTTTGATTATACAGTAAAAGTAAATGATCTCACTGAAGTTTATGCTTTCTGACATCACTCTGACTGTTTTTCTTTTTGATTGAGGTGTGCAATGGGAGGTTTGGCGTTACGTGTCCAGCATTTGCTAGATTCATAAAAATACATATAAATTACTCCCAGTTGTTATCTCAGTCTGGGAGAAACAAGATGTTGGAGTCCTTCTCCTGCCTTGTATCTCAGGGACTGGGATATGTTAATGTAAATTGTGACAGACCAAACAATATTCTCTTTTAAACAAAAGAACAGCTCAAAGCTTACAAACCACCATGACTTTTAAGATCTAACAAATTCAGGTATCACAGCAAACAAATTATGAAAGTAATGACTTGTCTGTGTTTTACGACTATTGAAAAGTGTTTAGTTAAATCCAAACACATCACATCTTTGATTAATACAAAGATGTAAAACAAAGGACAAGCTCCTTTGTGCTATCATTTATCTTTGATTTGTATAAAATCTGTAATTACTGAATTATGCAAGTGTCGACGTCGAGTTTGTGCATGAAAGCCAAAAGTGTCCATGTTCATGCACGCATAGAAGAATGCTAAATTGCTAAAGTGTTGAAAGGGATTACATTATTTTCCCCAAGAAAAAAAAAAGAGGTAGTGAGGAGAACAGAGTTTGCTGTGAGTCAGCCCTGTAATTAAAGAGAAGCGATCAATCTGTACCACTGACCACACTACTTATGCCAAGTCCATCGAATGGCCGCAGTAAAGAGCTAATTTAGAACCATTAGGGACTGCCGAGTTTGCAAACAGCCCAGTAATGATGATGGCTGATTCAAGTTCAAGGCTTGGCCTCTGTTTAACTGTCAGACCTGGCACTCATAAGGCAGGATCAGTGGAAGATCTCATATCGGGAGAAAAGAGCTAAATATCATTTTAAATTCATTTTTCTTTGTCGTTCATTTGTACCCAGTAGATGTAAGGTTACTGGTCAACTCTTCACATTTCCTCAGCAGACACACACACAGAGAGTTTCACCTGCCAAGAAAAAGAGCATGAAAGCTTCCTCTTCCACCAGACTCGTGTGTAATTATGTATAACGTTTCTTGTTTTGTTCCCAATGTGAGAGGCTTTTTTTTTTCTTTTTATATTCTATTTTAGTGGTGGTGATGTCAAACAGATGCCAGAGGAGCACAAACTGAGTGCTTTGCACAAAGTTACACAGAAGACAATTTCAGTCCGGGCTGTGACAAAGTGCCTGCATGTTGGCATCCTCCAGATAAAATAATGCATCTAACACAGTGATGGAAAGAGAGATACGAAGGTAGAGATGCAGGATGGAGGCAGCCCGCCATGTCTTTCTTCTACTTGTCGGTTCACCATTCAACCTCACTGTCTTGCAGTCCTCAAGGGAACAGGACCTGAAAGTGTAGATGTGCACTGTTTGTGACCTCCTCTCTCCCATGTAGCCTGATATGCACAAAATCAGAATCTCATCTTGCTCTGCATGCTCTGACATCCCTCAGTAGAAAACACAGGTCTGAATAATACTAGACAATAGAGACTATTAAAGGTCACAGGGAGGCACATAGTAACCTACTGAAACAGTCTGGGCAGGTATAACAACATCCAATAGCTGTGTAACCTTCTGACCCTCTAGCATGTATTTTTAGACACTGATATGTGTTACTGTAATATAAATAAAGAATTGATATTTCCTTTGTGAGAAAGAAAAAGTCTCCAACCTATGTTTCTCTGAGAGTTTCTGAGCAGTTGTAAGCAGTAATGGGAATATCAGCTCACTTGAATGTATGTGGGTGAGTCTTGTCAGTCGCAAATTGTCAGACTTCCCTTTCTTATTTCCACCTTTCCGTAAAAAAAATGGCTCCCTTTTTATGGCCGCCTTTTTGCTTGACATTTAATTAATGTTTCAGTCATGTGTGCAAGAGCGCACTGACAGCAAGCCAATAACGCTGGATCTTTGCAATCAACTGTCTCAGTAGTATCACTGAGCATCACCTTTTGTTCATTTGCTTTAATGACAAATGGGAGAGCTGTCTCAAGAGTCCCCGCTCATAATGCTTTTCACATGCTCCCTTTTCTCATTTGCATATAAGGCAGTAGCTCTATTCTTAGAACAAGAATAAACTCGTGATCTTCTTGACCTTGTTTCCAATTACTGATAAAGGACCAGAAGGTGACCACATTCTCACAAAGAATCTTCCTTACTTGCCTAGATCAGCACACTGTGTTGTCTGATCTGCTAGTGCTGACCTGAGATTCCTCTTCCTCTCTCAACCCTCTGCATATTAATGAAGACCAGATGAAAGGAAGCCAGCCAGAATTAACACTGCATTTCAAACTCAAACACACAATAGGAGCCAGTGAATGTGAATCCTTTGAAATAGCAGTTTTGCTGGTTCAGTTGGTCAGAGTGATTAGTCTGATTTAGTCAGAGTCCAGCACAGACTTCACTGTTCTCACACAGGTCTGACTCAGTCCTCATTCATTTTAAATGTGTCATACTTATGAGTATGTTGTCTGATAATTTGGACAAACAAACAGTTTGAGTGTTTTTTTAGTCAATCATTTTATGTTTCACAAAAACATTAGTCATACCAGCAACAGACCAAAATGCCACCCCCATGGACTAATCAGTCACAGCACATGAAGACTAAGATGAGCCTGTATGTGACAAACTGCAGTGTGATGTTAATGGATGACAAGGCTCAATGTGCTGCTTCACTTCCTCTGTGCTAAAAATCACACGTGACTATTTGTTAAACAGAGTAAATGTCAAGCTGCCAAATAAAGGCTAATATAACAAAAACACGGGGTTTCGCTTTCTAGGTGCATTCTTGATGATCTGATAATGAGAAGTTGCAGTTACTTCTAAACTAACTTATCACAGTTTAGGGTATTAGACCAGTAAACAATAAAGCTGACTTTGAAAATTGAAACCATAAAAACTAAATTAGGTGCTGCTTCATAACATGTAGATTCCTCATGCATGTGAAGGTAATGTAAAACCACTGTTGGTATGACAATAAAAAATATTATAGTGATGAGTAGTTAGTAATACATACCGTACATTAATGGTTATAGAGGGAAATGTGTCAAAACTGTTTTAGTTGACACACCTTTAAAGGAGTACTGTATGACAAGAAAAATGTGGTTATCTAGGTCTGAGAAGTTTTGTTTGATCATTTTCAAAAATAGATTTAGAGAAAGTTAAAACTAAAACAGTTAAGTAAAGTGATAACATCTGTAATTTCACTGAAGAGTGAGCAACATAGAATATTGCATGCACAACTGTCTAGATACACACTCTCATTTATGTCTGCCATAAAAGCACCCTTTTATGCTTATTGCCATTAAATGTGCAAAACAGTATCCTAAATTACATTTTCCTTATTTTCATTCATCTCAGAGCTGTTTGACAGCATAAATCTAACCCATAACAACCTTCTTTCCAATCACGATGCCTTTGCAAGGGAATATGGCAGCTGCCTGCAGCCTTTGATTTCATCTTGCCCCAGATCTGCATTGTAATGAGCACTCAGGTCAATCAATAATTCACTGCAGTTTCAGTTATAAAAAGAGAAAGAAAAAAAAAAAAAACAGCTCAACTCATGGGTAAAACAGGAATATGACTTTGATCAGTGTTATTAAAGACACATATAGCATTGGTGTGATGCTTACTTCTCTGTTGTATTTGGCAAAGCCTATACAGGAAAACAGGAAGCATCAGAGGTGGAATATGCATATACTAAACTACAGTTAAAGCTAACATTTATGTTAGTACTGTATGTATAGTGGGAAAATCATAACTGTTTTGACAGATAACAGAGTTGCGCAAAATGTTTTGTGTCTCAAACTACACCATCTACTGTTAATTTTCCATTAACTACAGGCTAAATCAGTTTCTCACCATGACATCATTGGGTTCCCTGCATAAGTTACCTCTAGGAGTGGCTTTTATTCTCTAAGGAAACATAATGTATGTACAATGAACCAAAATTTGGTAGCATTAATGTTAGCATATAGGCACTCACTTGTACATGTGTAATAAAGTTGGGTGTCATGCAGTAAAGTCCATGCAGGTACTACACATGGTTCATCATACATCATCATCATTGTTGTGATACATAAAACACTAATGCCTCTAAAACAAAACATAATTTAAGTCAAATATGCCCAATGTTCTACACTGATGGCTCAGGAGGTCAAGCGGTCATGCACCAATTATGGGGCTGGTGGTTTGATTGCTGACTCCTTCTTTAATATGCCACAATGCAATTGGGCAAGACACTGATCCTCAGGTTGTCCCTGATGGGTCAGACCAGCTGCGTTGCAGCTTCACCATTGGTGAATGAGGCATTATAAAGTGCTTTGAGTACCACCAATAAGTAGAAAAGTGCTATATCAGTGCAGACCATTAATAACTCAGTTACCCCCCACCCCCACTTTTCTCTGTGTCTGTATCAATAGTTCCCCCAGAGGACCCAGTCATCAGTGGAGGGCCGGTGGTGAGCCTGAGGGCTGGTGATCCACTCAATCTGACCTGTCATGCTGACAATGCCAAGCCTGCAGCCTCAATCATTTGGATCCGCAATGGAGAGGTCCTTAATGGGGCCATGTACGCCAAGGTAAGCACAGAGGTATGTGTCATTCCAGGTTTGTAGACCGACTGGGGATGGTGGGGGGTGGTGAGCGATGGGCAAGTGTTGCAAGGTGTCTGTGCTTCTGTTCTACAGACATTTTTCAGTGAATGAAAACACCTGTTATTTACATTTTTGCATGCTGTAAACGACTACTGCAAGTGTGATAAATATCCTAGAAATGTTTCAGAGTGACTGCTTGAGTTATTGGTGGGCGTTTGCCATCTAGGCTGCTTTTTAAAATGAAATCCCTTAAAATTCGAGGTTGTGTTTTGATTTCAAAAATATGGCTGGCCTTCTTTTCTCTTTATACGAATCAGCTCAGACAAGCAGATGCTGATAATGGAGCTATGAGTGACTTTGCATTTCTCACTGGTGTTTTGATCTCCTCCTTCAGTGGCATTTGTCTCTCTTCACCTTCCCAACCAGTTATAAAATCTACTATGTAGTGCTGGAACCTGCATGAATCTTTTTATTGTGCCATGTGAATCCCAATGACAAATCATGTCACCACCAACACAATACTATGGTACACAATAGCCACTGCTCACACTAGCCTGGTATTACGATCACCTGACCCCATAGACACTTGATTGACATTAGCCCTCAAGGCTAATCATGCAATCAACACTGTCATGTTCTATTTCCATTTAGACAAAGGACATAAAGAGACTAGGCACTTTAGAACACTAACACCTCCCCCGCCTTCCCTCGCTCCCTGCGCTGCCTCATCCCATTATCGGCTTTTTTCAAAGAGCAGATAAATGCCATTGATTGGACTGGGGTACGGCACCAGGCCGATTTGAATAAAATGATTGCTGGAGGTGCTGCTTGCTAATGGTGGGCGGAGAGTGAGCTTCCTGCATTCGCTTCCTCTCCGAACCAAGGCAGATATGGGAACATACTTTACTGGTAGCTGATAGATGCTCATATGCCTGCACTGAGCCAAAGTATGTTCCTCTTCCCTCTTATCTCTATGGCCTATCATTAAAAAGCAATGGTTTCGATTAAAAGAAGATGACTCTTTTTGGGGTTTGAAGACCAGTAAGGGAACATTTTGTAAGCATAATCATCTGCTCTGATGGTCTTCTCATATCCTGCAAATGAAGAGAACAAATTTGAGCAGATGTGGTGGAGGATTCACAGAAATGGCTTTCCTGATGGTGTCATCTCTAATGATAGTTCTGACCCAAAGATAATTTTCCACTAAGGCCTGCAAAACCTAATCTCCATCACCTCTTAGAACACTATTTCTTGGAAGAGCAGTTAAAGAGAAAGTCTATGATTAAATCTATCACTTAGCAAAAGTGTGTGTTGGGTTCCCCTGATTTGATGCATTGCTTATCATTAGTGAGGGTAGCTTTCAAAAACCTGAACTGTAGCACATGTAGCATGGAGGGGACATCCCAACTAATTAAGATGCAAAAGCTTTTCACAGTAAGGTGAATGGTTCAAAAATCAAGACTAACTGTGAAAATGTGGGCAGAGGAAATTAATGAATAATGTTCTCTCTTCCCTCAAACACTCAACTCCCATCTGCTCCAGTGGAGCTACTCAGTGGTAAACAGCAAAGGACTGTTTGTAACATGCAGCCTCTAGGTCTATATTTCTACATTTTGAAACATTTATATACACACAGTGTCGGATCTAACCCTACCAGCACTAGACAGACTATAGTAGAGGTTAAAAGTAAACACAGTGCTGAGCACGGGATATCACTGAATTACCTCGACTGAGAACACGTGGCGTTTTATTTAGTAGTTAATCCATTTTGGTTTAACAGTGTTTTAAATTAGATTATCTACAGTTGTTGGCTAGGCTTTTCTAAGCCACTTGCTGGTTTTCTAATGATATGTCGTCGTCTTATTAAGTTAAAGCTTGACTTGGCAGTTGCAGCTTTAAGTCAATTAAGTTAAGTCTTGTTGGATTAGTCGGCTAAAGGTACTGTTTATGTAGCTATTATGGTGTTATTTTATAGGGACCATATTAGGACCACACTGACCGTAGAAATATAACTAATTAGTCCAGACTAGGATTGAAGCCTTGATTTCAACAGGTGGCTAAAAGAGCTACTATCTATTAACACATAAATCAGCTGGATAACCTAAAGAGTGGCTCTTTGCTATGTTTCACTACCTTTTTTTAACCTTATACCTCAGAAATCCCATACTACAGCCTTAAATATGACTAGAAAAAAGTTTCAGTTATTTTTACATTTGCCATTCCTCTCTTAGCATTGCTTAAAGTATTTCTAACATAGGCTCAAGGCAGTGATATAAAAATGTATCAATTTGTAATGTGGCATGGTGTTGAATTCATTGCAGCAGCCAGCTAACCCCCTTTCTAAGATTAATGACTTCAGACAGGTCCAGAGCGACCAGGGAAACAATCCTGATTGTGTCAAAAAGGATATTACATTGACATATCCCGCGTCTGACAGCTAATGCGTTCTGCGTTAGAAGTGTCTCACGCACTATGAATATAACTATGAATTTTATCACATGGTCCACATACAAATGAACTTCACAGAAACATGGATGACATCTATAACGCATCTAAAATCCTCATTAAAATAGTTAGAAAAATGTTTATCTTTAATCCAATATTGCAGATGTTCTACCACGCTGTACCACTTAAAAGGCGCCCGAGGTACTTGAACTATGACAGGGTTAGATAAAAAGATTTCTTTTAAAATAACTTGCCGTTTGATTTTACAAGGTCAATGACATTTTAATTATATTATTCAGACTATGGTGTTCTTAAGTGAGAAGGAGGGCACATACTTAGATTACAGTTTGATTAAGTAGAAACCCTTGCATTAAAGTAGAGAAATGAGGAGATAATTGCTGCTGGTTTGTACACTGACAATGAGCCACAGTTTGACTCAGCTAATGATTCATAGGTAGTGATTATGGTGGGTCAAATATAAATATGCTGCTTAGCTTTCTTTAACTTTGTGAGAACATTTAAATATATTCTACCTGGCTAAGATTCAGTCTTGCCATTTAAATTTACATTTTGTGCTTTTGCAGAACTTTTATCTTAATCTTAATCTTAAATGCACTGTACACTGGAGACATAACAATAGCAACTAGCAGTGGATTGCAGACTAAAATGTGGTGTAGACAATGCATTATAAGACACCAACCACAGGAAATATCAATGAAGCAATCCATACATATGTGAGATGTATCCAAAGGTAGCAGTGCAGCAAGGCGAGCAAGTACTTTTGTTTCTATGTTTGATGTGCTTCACTATAGCGGGAGCCTTCTTCAAAGTTATACAGCAACTGTGAGCATCCTTTTAAAGATATGGCAGGGAAATGCATCTTGACTTTGTGGTTGACCACACTGTGCCCTGTTACCCACGCAATTTGTTCTAGTCAGTGACTTTGTTCTGTCCTGCATTGGTTAACATAGACTCACAGAGCCCTCCCCTGAGCGTTGGAGGGAGAGCGAGAGCTACTGAGCGCTACCAACCGATTCCAGATGGCTTCCACAATGTAGGGCTCAGAGGATGAGCACTGAAAAGAAGATTGATTTCCTTTGTGGAGTATGACAAGCCGTGCACTAGAGCGCAGCTCTCCAGACACACAAAAGAGGCTCAAAAAACAAATTTCTACTTTTTATTTATTTATTTATTTATTTTCATATCAGTCAGTTTTGCGGTATAACTACAGGCCAGAGTGTTTTGAGGGTTTCCCTCTGGTTCCCCGTGGGACAAGATGTGCGTATTCATGAACTTTCTGCTGTTTTTTTATTCATTTATTTATTTCTTTTCATTTTTTCTGGTGAAATGTTTATCGTGTAAGCCGGTTGGAATCCCAACTTGAATTTGTGCTATTGAAGATACAGCACAGCTCAAGGTGTTTTTCACTCGTTTGCAGTGGGCAGCATCTGGAGTTTATCCTAAAAAAACTTTTCCTTTTTTACTTTCTTTTATTTTATTTTTTTTGAGATTTTATTTATTGATTATAAAAATGAAAATCCAAGGTTCCAGCATGGTTATCCATAAGAGCAACCAACCGTACTTGGTACAGATTTAGAGACCTAAAACATTTTATCCATAAAACTGCCTGCTCTGCTACGTTCAACTTTACTCAGTCTTTTCATTTTTTGCAGACTTTGCTCCGGGATGGCAGGAGAGAAAGCACCATAAGCATGCTCTACCTATCACCTTCCATCATCGAAACCGGTCAGCAGATCATCTGCAGGGCCTCCAACAAAGCAGTTCCCAACGGCAAGGAGACCAGTGTCACAATTGACATCCAGCGTAAGCATACTACCTCTCCCTGTCTCTCTTTTTATTGCCTTCAGCATCTCTGAATTTTTCTTACCATAGTCCCTTAGTTAGTGATCAGTACAGATGGGGAAAAAGTCTCTGTATGACAAGCATTACTCAAAATCTGAAGTATTTCTCACATGTTGAGGCGTGAAACTGTCAGACAGGCATACGTGCCTAACACTTTGTAAACATCTAGGATTCATTTTAAGCTCTGATGGGTATTTATAATTGGTTTCCATTTTGCTTTCATACCATGTAGGTGGGTGGATGGATTGGTGATGCATCACTTTTTTGTTCACTATGATGAAATATCAAAGGAGCTGTCCATCTAAAATGAACGGGATTGTCTTTTTTTGGTCCAACTACCTGCTTGTTGTGGCACTATGCACACTGTCTCCACCTCTTTTATTTCCGTGCTCATGCCATCAATCTTTTTGATGAGAGCATGAACAATTCCCCTCTAAAATAGGCAAAGTAAGCCCAGCGTGTAAAACACATTCAGCCTCAATTGTCAGGGAATCTTTTTTCGATCAAGAAGCGTTCACAGTAAGAGAAGGGCTTTGAACAAAGGGATTTTGCATCACTCGCAGCCCCTTCAACACCATTAAGTATGACTAATAAAGCAGAAAATGCTATTTAGAGAGCCATTATGACTGACGGCTCCATTCTTTTCATTATGTACACCACAAGAGGCAAGCATGGCAAAAGCGGGCACGGCATGATCAGGCCAACTCAGGCGCAGTAGTAAAAATGATTAACAGTTGCTAGTGTTTGCAACCTTTGCAGTTTGTCCTCGCCATTTCTTTGTCAAGCAGTCAGAGAGGCAAGTCTGCCCACATGTAAAATGATTTGTCACCATGCATAATGATGTGTGATAAACGTTTGCCATCATAGCATCATCCTTGCTTCTGAATGTATGATTTAACCCTGAAAAATGAGTGCAGCAGATTTGTAATTAGCATTCCAAAATGTGCTCTTTACACAATTAAAGCTCCTGAAAACATTTTTCACAGTGTGAGACCAAACTGAGCGACAGCAGAGACTAATTGTCGAGATCCAAATTGTCTCCCACAAGGCTTAGCCTCTCATTTCTCTCCCTCCATTCTCACTCCCCCACTCCCTCCTCAGACTTGACAGGTGAAGTGTAAAAAAGTGAAATAAAGATCCACTTCTAAATTAGGCTGCTCCAGAAATGAAACATGCTGTAATTAAACTTTGATTCATTCCTGTTGGGTATCAATTTTCTTAATTTCAATGGTGCATAATTCAATTGCAAGGTTCTTGGCTGAACAAGAGCATCTAGAAAAAAATTTTTTTTTTCAAAAATACTAGATATGGTGCAGCTGTACACCATGTTCACCATGTACATCTGCTTTGAGCAAAACACTGACCCGACAAATAAAGTAGCATCTTGCAAACATAGGTGTACAGTGAATCACTTCCCAGTGATTATTCACATCCATGACTGTGCATGTGAGGATGCAGTGTTGTGAGGATCAAAATCTGGAAAGCACCTAATGGCATATGCACCCGGCAACTAAAGAGTACACACACACACACACACACACACACACACACAAAAAAACAGATGCTGAATAAATAAATAATGGACATATTGACAAGGGGAATAGCAACAGATAAAACTTGACCTCCACCTCTTTAAGAACCAGACACCACATAGGTATGGCCTACAGTATGTGATTGGTCCTCTACAGACAGCAGTGGTAAATATTGATGAGAAGCAGCTGTTGTTATACAGAGGAGGCAGCACACAAACGCTATGATGTCCTAATTCAAGGGCTGGATCCTTAGAGGACCTGAAAGCCAAGCTGAACTAAGTCAGACTGTGAAGCTAGTTCAGCATCGAGATCTGTGTTGTACTTTACTTTATTGTTGGATTTACCCAGTTAAGGTTCACAGTGTGGTCATGTGCTAATTCCTGACTTTATGAGTCATCAATGACTACTTGAGTGCACCATTCAGAAACTCACCGGTGCACAATGGCATAAAAATAATGAGTGCTGCAGTTGTCTCCTCTAAATTTAGACAACATATGGGTTTCTTGGACACATTCAGAGTGTATTTTAAGAAAGATCAGCCTAAATTGGGACACAGTCGGCTACAGTGAGCAGTCTGGTTGGACACAACCACATGCCAACACCCAACAAAAGGAACACACCACTATGTGTTTTCAACACAAAAATATGTTAGTAATTAGCTGCTTTGGCCAAAACAGTACATAACATTCATCCATCAGTTATTCATTAGTGAAAGTCATATAATAGTACACCTAATATTTTATCATCAGAGTTCACTATTAGCTATCAGATAATAGGAAAGTTTGAACAGGAGAGAATATAATACTTCTTCAGACCATGAGAAACAGATCTTGTACCTCTTCTAACACTGCACGTGTAAATCCTAGTATTTTAAAGTGCGTGTGAGTATGTACCTACAAATCGTTTAAAATTTTTAATCAACTGACAGGACTAGTGATGATACAAGGCGGTGTACAACAAAGTGCTGACATCTTCTGTGGATCTACAACTCTGTCTAAATATAGTTACAGCTTCTGAAGTTTTTCCTCTCATGAATCTAATAAAGCTTGGCATGCACTATACATACAGTAAATCTGAATAATTAACAAAATAATACTTTACCTGATATAATATCCTCTTTCCAAAGCTACAGGCAAAAGTAGATTGTGCACAATTTTGTATTACAAATAAGAAAATTGCATAGTTCAGAATAGTTTAGAATAGAATAGTTTTTACTGAGACTGAGCTACAATTTAGTTTGCTAGTCTGAATGTTACAGATCTTTGGGTAGAACTTTTAGCCTACTTTTTGTGAGGTGTATAAGGAAATCACTTTAAAGCCTGTTGTCTTCTATAAGCAACACGTGTGTTTTGGTCAGTCAAATGAAAAATCGAGCTAGTGTCGGCATATATTCAGAAGTAGGAAATTATGAGTTATGGAACACAGTGCTAATGCCCTGCAAATATTTCCCTGAAACCTTATGTGATAGCTCTGTATTGAACGCGCTGAGAAGAAATTGTTATTGATGCTCTCATCTAACACTCGGCGAGACAGAAAATAAGCGCATTCTCCCAAATAGCTGTGTATAACCTTAGAATGTGGATAGTGTCCACTGGGCATTTACACATTCAGATTAAATGCTGGTATTGCCAACTGCATGCATCTTTGTGTGTCATTACGAAGAAATAAAAGTCCCATATTTTCCAGAGTTATCTAATTGGCCATATTAGTGAGATAGTGTTAACAGCAACAAAAGTAATTAAAATCTTCCCCTGTCTGTCTGCACTTAGTTCATTCTGTATTCAACTCTAGGCCTAGTTGCCCTGTTTCTCTCAGCTCCATCCTTATTGCAATCCAAATGAGAGTAATCTAAACACAACCAAGCACGTTGCTCCACAGCTTAAACCAGCCTAAAATCCAATGCATTTCACAACAGCATTTTCTTTTTGTCATCACTTTAATGCTTATGATTTACATCCACCTCAGCAGTTTAATTCCCACAGAAGTTCATACAGACTTATCTGACCTAGGGTTAGACAAATTAGCATCTAAATACAGTATGTACTGGTGATGTTGCCAAAATGAGAGGGATTTAGAGCCAACAGAAGTGATTCAGACCCCTGGATAAACTGCTGACTTCAGTTGTACAAACCAGTCTATTAGCAGACTGTAATTATTTGATAGCAAAGTGATGGCTACCTCCAGACGCTGTTTTCTCCTGCAGCATGACTTGCATTACGCCCCTTGGACTTTAATCAGTGAACTCCTACCCCCGACTGCAACAAAATATGATTCTGATGCCACAGTTTCATGTCCCACCGAATCCTACTCATCACACAACTTAAAATATTCCACAAATATTTTCCAGTCCATCTGTATATCTGTAGAGCACCAGCCCAAATAGAAACACACGTAGTGGGAAATGAATACGCTAGGGACAAGCAAAGCCAAGGTTCTCCATGTGTTTGCATTACAAACAAGCTGAGCCATGTGGGGGGAAAATGAATGCCATTTGTTGAGACTAATTAATAAAGAACATGCAGATGTGCAATTGGGGAGGATTTGTTTTTGGTAGCTGGCTCAGCTACATGCTCTCCGTGCTTAATCAAGCAGATAATGGCAAATTCATCTGAGACAGAATTTTTAAGTGAGAGGGAAAGAGTGTAAAGATGAGGGAGAGAAATGAAATACTCCGAATTTTCTGTACATTAAATTAAAGTCTGATGACGCAGCAGTACAGACTTAACTTATGTGATTTTATTTATTTTTATGTGAAGACATGATTTCTACATATTACACTTCAGATGCACTGAAGATCAGTGTGGTTTTCTGAATTCTAAACAAAACATTGGTTCTCGTGAACATATTTGGACGCCTGCAGATGTGCTGCAGCTACATGCAGTGCTCCCTATTTAAGATGCTATATTAATAGTTGAACATCTGCCTTCATTAAACAGGAAACTCTTTGGTGTTCCACCATTGAATATCTCACAATCAATATGTTTGACCTCAGGTTGTCAGTCAGTCTGTTCACTTCTGAAGTATTACATTCAGCCAACCATACGACAGCGTGCCCATATTGCTGAGGCTATAAGCCATAAGCGGATGGCCCACTAACAGATTCCCCATCCTTCAGAAGAAGCCGACACTCCCGGATTTGAAGCTGGTCCTACTGGAGAACAGCTGTCTACGGTGATCCGGAGCGATTGGAAATTGAGCTTTAAGAAAGGAAAAAACAATTTATGTTGGCACTATCTCCAGGAAACAGAGAGAAGTGGGAAGAATGTTCCAAAAACACCATCTGGTCTCCACTTTGAACTAACCGATCAAAAGCTGTCGGCCAACTATAACACTACCCCCCCCATTTATCCTCTTGTTTTCACAACTCCAATCAGTCTTACTACTCCCTTTCCCTCTATCCATCCATCCCTCCGCCTCTGTCTCTCTCCCTAGTACTCTCTTGACGAATCTGAGGATTTAACAGTCTTGCATATTGATGTGATGTCGCATGATGCCTCAAGTGCACTCACTCAGCAACTCATGCATTTATACATCAAAGTGGCAAATGGACTTCTTTATTAAGTAGATGTCTGTCATATTTGAAGGGTCAAAGGTTAGAAGAGTGACAGCCACTGATTCACACCCTTGTTGGCAGACTTTTCATAGCTGTTGCTTCACTGGATGTATCTGCTTATGATTCTTCAGGGAGGCAGAACCAGCAAATCCATGAACTGTCTGTGAAATAGATATGGATGCCACGTGTTTCTGAGAGACAAGGTCCTTCTAAGAGACGGTCAGTTTTGTGCTCCAGTCATGTAAATATAGCTTTAATTGATAGCAGAATTCACAGTACTGAGCATTTGCGTCCTTAGAAGTCTTTTGGCTGCAAGACTGGAGAAAACAGTCAGCATGATCGAAAAGTACAGTACAAGCATGCTTTTAGTGAAAAGGACTTTCACAATTAACTTCTTCATTACTGTGTCTAGCAGCACAGACGCGTCCTGCAGATCCCCCCGGTCCTCTTTTTGTGTGTGATTCTTGCTTTACTCTCCAGCTATCCTGCTGAGTTTTATTACCACCTTCGCCACTGCCACATCTGTCATTTTGACCCTGAGGTTCCCTCTACCCACATTTTTGTCCACACACTTAACCGCTTGCTATGCTAAAAACACCTACTGGGTGCTAACACTGCTGCTGAAGGCATCAGTAGGTTTCCTTGTTTTAGTATAACACACACCCACATGCCATTTCATATGCACACATATCCTGCTTAAATATGGGCCTACATATGCAAAGACAGAGACGCCCACAGTTTGCTGCTCGGTACCTGGACAGATTGTATTGGTTCAATATGGCCTTCGGTCTTTCAAGATCCACAGTGTTGTTGTTTTCTTTACTGGTCTGGGGAGAATTGGCACAGGTGGAATTTGTGCATTTCAAGGTGGTAAAGTGGTTGGTGGAGGTGTGGGGCAACTGTCCTGGAGGAAATAAGTCTGCTGAAGGGAAAAAGTGTGTGTGTGTGTTTGTGTGCGCGCACGCACACGTGCGTGTGTGTGTGGAGGAATACGACACCTGGACCACCCCCTCTCTAGGGCTTTGTGGCAGCTGAGCCAGCCCAAAGCATCTGCACAGCCACGGGGTAAAAGCAGTTTTCCTACACTTCATGCCCAAACACACACACACACACACACATTCAGTGTCCATAACTATTCACAGTGTTGTTTGGATTCGCTGCAGTAGTGTTTGAGTGCTTCTTTAATTCTGTGTGGATCTCTGTGCTCACTACTGCTCTTTATCCACATCCAAACACTGTCCCTGGTTAGTAGACTGGTATTATTGAACACAGAACAGATAGACTGAGTACACCTTTGAAACAGATGGCCGCATCAGCATCAAACTCAGAACCAGGTCTTTCCCCCTGTGACTAGTTTACTATCCGTGATGCCTTACTAGTATGTGACTGGGACTACAGATGGCACAGGCTGTGGTGCTGTGGATGTTAGGAGGTATCATCTCACACAGCAATTACTTTGCTTGTGAGTCTAAGGGAAGCTGTAGTGGACTCCATCCACACTGTGTCCACTCCATCCGCTGGATTATGTAACAGTATAGGTCTATTTTTTTTTTCTATTTCTCCTTGCTCCTGCATTTGAAGTCCTATAAATATGCCCCGGCCCTTTTTAGAAACCGCTAAATAGCTTCACCTACTTGAAATTCATTCTGTGGGGTCTGTGGGGTAAATAGCTGTTTGTTTCACATGAGGCAGGAGTGATATGGAAATTAACGTGTATCTTCAAAAAGAATCCCACCTTTGTCAATTAGAATGAATTAAGTTGTTTATTACATTTGCATAATCTAAATGCTTGTTATTCTAAAAACAGTTTTAATTGTACTGTATCACAGAGGTTGCTTGTTGTTTTAATTGCAGTGGATTGCACTTGGACTATTCACTGTTTGCAAATTGCCATTTACTGAAACTCATTATCAAGTCAAGTTTTTCTTTGATTCACTCCTTAAAATGTTCCTAATGAATACATGAGAACAAAAATAGCATGTTCTCTTCCACACCTGTGAAATACATTACAGTGTTAGTCAATAATTTGGCTTAGACCCTGAGGTGGGTGGCAGGAAGATTAAACTAAGAAATTAAATTATTCAGGAGTAATTGGTTATTATTCAACAGAAAATGCTGCCACAAACTGGGATATGCTGTCACAACAGTGAATACAGGAGTGTATTCTAAGTTAATAGGGCCAAAGAAATGTTCACCCAGTGGTTTTAAGTACATTTATCTACAAAACTGCATGTACTAGGCTACTGCTACATGAAAAGGCATCCATCTATTAGAGGTCACACAAAATACCATTTGGCAAATTTAGAAACCCTAGATATAACAGAGAATATATTTTGCATGTCAACATGTTTAATGTTTCTTTTTTGAGGTTGCATGTTTGTTAAACTATTTATAAAGCGCCTATTTTGTTTCCTCTGCATAATTTGTAATATATTTTCTCTTCTCTTTCTCTTTTTTAAGTCTTACTCAGCAACCGAAAAAGTCAATAGCAGAGTGTTTGTCTCAATTTCTTGTCTTTTTTGTCTTTGTGCGGTATTTTAGACCTCCCTCTTGTCAATCTCTCGGTGGATCCTCAGCCTGTTCTGGAGGGCAACCTTGTGAAATTCCACTGCTCTGCAAAAGCCAACCCTCCTGTCACACTCTACAGGTGAGATCATAAAATAAAAGTCTGTACAGCCTTAAATTCACAAAACACAAAAGAATCTAAACTGAAACTGTAAAAGAATTCATCTCAGATGAAAGTGTGTAAAACACTTCCACTTTTAAGTGAAATCTTACACTTAATTTTTGATAGCATTAATCCTTGCCAGACACTTTTTTTTTATAAAGCCTTGACACCACTATAATATATGCTCACACTTTGAAATGAAAAAAAAAAAAAAAACACTATCATGAAAACTTTCCTGAAAATACACCTCAGGAACTCATTTGGGAAACCTTGTCATGTTCCACTGGGTTGCAACAAAGCAATACTGTGCTCAGTTGCATAGCTGTTTGCTTTATGGTCATATAATCCCCCTCTGAACATTAAATGTCTATCAGTGTGTTGGAGGAAAGCTGAAAAAAAATGACGTCTGTGACATCTTATGAAGCTGTCAAGATTACAGCTTTTTTTTTTCTGAGATTGGGTTGTGTTCCACAGGATACAGTAGGGAAAATAAAAACTCCCATTCTTCGCTCTCATAAGACATGGTCATTCAACTGAACTAATTGCAATTTTCCCAAAATGCAATGAATAAATACACAAAAACTCCCTCTGTGAAAAGACATCAGGGATGCTTCTGAATGATGGAGAAATTCAACACCCGTACTTTCCACTTTTATAACTAAAGGTTATATTACCGCACTTCCTGCACCGGCACTGAACAAACAGTAGTTAGTAAGAGTAAATCGTGTGCTGTAGAATCCGCTAAAGAACGTGTACTCTTTGGGGATTCTTTGCTGGCATTCAAATAAATAAAAACAATATTTTATTGTTGTTTTTGCTTGTTTGAATCCATTATAATCCAAAGAATACGCAGCCAAACAAAACCACTGAAAACACTTATAAATTAAATATGTGCATGTACGAATATGTTACAGTAGAAAATGCCAGCTACACAAATGCACAACTAGAAAACAATTTAATGAGCCTAGCATTGTGCAGTAATCGTTCTTGCCCTAAAGTATTACTGCTATTCAACAGTATGCAGAGTTGCTGTCCTATTATCTATTTCCTGCTTATTAAACTTTACTGATGGACAAATTTTCAGTTTGCACTCACTGGTAATTCGTCTTTCTACGTCTAATTGTGCTCAAATAGCAAAATGAGCAAATAATTCTTATAAATGACCTTCCAGAAGTGTAATACTGAAGTTATTTGTCAAGAGATGGTTTTCTGTGTGGGAGGTTTTAAAAACCTGGTGAAAAATAAATGGAATAAAATCAATAGCAAAGGGAATTGGCCGGCTCTGAATCTTGTAATGGTACTGGGAAATGAAATGGATGTACAACACACTCACAGGTGGCAAAATAGAGATGTTGCCTTTTGATGGATTCTGCCCTTTTGAAAAAGAAAAGAAGGAGGGAGGGCAGTGATATTGTGGAAAACAAGGTTTGTATTTGATTGTGTAGGTGCACAGCAGAGACAGGACGTCTATTGCACCTGCAAAGGGATTTCACCTCTATTGTTATGAGACTGGATCAATGCTAGAATAAGACCTCCCTCCAGGGTATCAAGAGCTAAGATGCAATGGCAATTTAGATGACTTTTTTCTTTTAGTTGGAAAACTGCGGAATGAAAAAAAGGTTGGAGGTTGAAACTAAAAAAGACTACAACCACCACTTCCCCACTCTCTAATTTGTTTCTTTGCTTCTTTCTCTTCTCTCTCGCTGCCTCTCTGCTGTCTGGTTCCCTGTCATTGACACAATCCACGACAGGATTAAATAATATCCAGACAGACTAATAACTTTTAAAACTTCAAGGTTATACTCTCCACCATTTCTCCTGTTTCATAGTCTCCTCTTTAGATTTATCTGCAATTTATACAAGCGCTTCAGGGCTCCCATGCACCATTGGAGTTCAGGGCATGGTAGGGGCCTCATAATGCTTGCATGAGAGGCTTCAACTAGGGAGAGCCCCCAACAAATTCCCCCTCTGGAGAGCAATATCACAGAGGAGAGCAGGAAGCTGGTCAAGCAGTGTGGGGCCATTATTCAGTGCTAATACACTCTGTCTACCCCAGATCAGATACGGCACAAGGACAGAGTAGTTCTTAGACGGATGGCCTCTTTTCCATCCCCAAGAGAGCCATCCATTCCCAATGTGCACTGTGCCACTTTGCTATCCTCCAATTCAATGGGCACTTGAGACACGGGCCCAAGATAGTAGGGGCACTAGACAGAGGCTAGTGCTTTCTGCTGCCTACAAACCCTTGTGATTGCCATGCTGGTTCAATAAATCTGACTTTAAACATGAAAATGGAAAAAAGATGAATTTCTTTGGATACCTGAACTTTTGCCGAAGCACAACTAAAGGGGGAATCGCAAGAGTGAAGGGGAAAGATGGCTGGGGATTGGCGAGGACCTGGTGTGGTGGCATGGGTTGGAGGAGAAGATATAAGTGGTGCTGAAAGTGTGAATGGAGTAAGTGTAATGGGCATGTGTTTCAGTAGCCACTCAGGGAATCAAGGCACGCTGAGTAGGAAAGATGAGTGGGTCGGAACATCTTCATTACTGTTTATAATGGTAGGAGAGCTAACTGGCACACATCACAATCATTCAACCACCCTCTGATGAAAACACAGAGGGTTTTCTCACATCCATACAACCCACCAGAGAAAAGAGAAAGAATAACAAACAAAGCAAATCAGGTCCCTCGTCTACACATATAACCATGCACGGAGCGACAACAAACCCCCTCCTTTGCATGGTACAGAAGCAAATAACATCCCAGTCCTTCCCACACTTAGATTCTGAGTGTTGGTTTTGCTGCTGCTGGATCGTTTGTTTGCTTTTGACTGACACTACAAATGCCATACCTTCCTCCCTTGCAAACTTTGGAGGTAGCTAATTGAAACATTTTTCTCCATTCGGTTTTGTTTTTGGACACGACCACTATTCCCGAGCCACATTCTTTATGCTTGCATTAACCGCATGCATAGTTAATGTGTGAAAAAGAAATTATTTCACAGTAGCGTTGCTTTGTTGCTGCATCTAACCTGAGTGCTTAGGTGCGATTCGTAAAATGTAATAAGTTCAGTACTTTCAAATGTGTCAGTCGGTGTGTACCGGATATACAGACATCAATGTAACCCTGAGAAGCTTTAAATTACCCTCAAAATGTGTTGCTGTGCACTCGGAGTTTGTAACAATGCCCCAAAGGTTTGACAAGTTAAGAAAATGTTATATCTATTCAAGAAGTAAGAAAACTATCTCCAGAATCCCCCTGAAAAGTTTTATTTTATGTTATTTATTTATGACACAGATTATTTATTTATCCACAACACTTATCTTTATAAGACATACTGTACAACTACATATCTGTAGAACTTACTCTTACTCTCCAATTCGTCGGCCAATCATATAGATGTGTAACTCAAGTGCATGTCAAAATCCCTGCATATTTAATTTATATATTCCACTGAGAATTCACCAGTCATCACTTTCAATATGCATGTAAGGGAGAATGAAATCTCACTGTGCTGTGCTTAACCATGCTGATAATAACTGTAGGGCCTGATTTACTGTGGGTCTCGATGCTGATGGCACCGATACCTGCCTAATTTAATTGTTACTGTTTTATTGCTTTAATCACATTCAGCAAATACAAAACTCCCCCCTCTTCCAAGGCTCTAGTTCTGTTAACGACAGACCTGTTTGTCTGTGTAAGAGAGTAAGCTTACACACGGATACACGCACAAAACACATACACTTTGTACGCACATTTGTGAACATAGACACAAACACAGAGAGAGACACGCGAGTGTAAGGGATTCACACCCCTTGTCTGAATCAAATCCCTGAATAGGATACAGCATTGTAAAGTGAGTCAGCTATTGAGTAAGCTCGCACTGGCCCCTCTAACCTCCCAAAGGGAATGCAGGTGTTTGTGTTACCCTGGGCCAGCTATGTTTAGACATGAGTCTTGGACAAGGCCCAACACACCAACAGAGTTCCCATGCTCCCTGCGGATGACGGCATTCTGTCTTTGCTCCCTCTAACACTGGTCAAGGGCTCCTAAACCTGGCAGCACCAACCTCCACTCGGGAGCAGCTTGCCGCCCAAACATCTGTGCTTACCCTGCTGCACCGCCTACCCTGGAAACTTGTAGGTTGGAATACGTGGCATATTGATGCAGCTGTCTTCACCATCATTATTGCCATTATGTTGATTGTCTTAATCACAACTATTACTATTTTCATTAGCAGATGGGAATTCCTGGGCATTTTTGGTGAACGCTCCAAAAACAGCTACTAAACAGACCGAACAGAAAACGTTCTTTATTTTTTATTTCTTTCGAAAACTTTCCAGGAACACAAATGAACTTTAAAACACATCCCTAGTCTAAATTATATCATCATCCTCATCAAAGTTATCCCTGTCATCATCCTAATCATCATCATTATTGTCCTCATCATGATTACTACAACCATCACCAGTGTAATTAATATTGTCATCATCATGTTTATCATCAAATACACAGCAGCAGAAACATTCTTAATGATGTTCACATTCAGGGACATAGTGATATGAACAGCAGCAGTAATTATAAAACATGCCATATCATATAACATAATGGTTTTAGCATTCATGTAACTGCTTATTATGTAGCATCTGCACAACTTTTTGTGTCTTGTAATTAGGAGCATATTCTGCTACTCAAAGAATTACACTTTGTGCAGGCATAAAGCAAGTATACTGTATTCTCTTCCCCAAGTTCTCCCAGGGGTATGCATATTCACACAGACGCTGTACAAGTACTATCACTACCGCATCAGTTATGTAAAGGGGCAGACAGGCCAAAAGCACCCATCTGCCCCACATTTCTGGAAACACAGGTGTTGCGCAGCTCTCAGCTGTATCCTTGTCACACAAGAACACAATTCTGAAAAGGTCTAGTGCTGAAAAAAGCTAAAAAAAAGGAGAGAGAGAGAAAAAGAATCCCATGAAGCCCAATTAGAATTCTGTTTCACTTCACTTACTGATTGAATGAGGTAATCTGTTCTCATTTAAATGATAGCATTTCAGTCAAGCATGGGGCCAGCTTAGTCATGGAAAACAAATGAGCTCCCTATCCCATGAAAACTGCTCTCAGTACTGGCAGGAATGTAAAATGGAGACAGCACCGGTTTTGTTGTCATTGTTTTCATTTGCCACATCAGCATGCAGCCACATCTCTATTGTGGAGGATGGCAGCGTTCAGATGCATGATGCATTGTACGTCCCACAGCACTGTGTAAATTTTCCTAAGGGACCCAAGACATCCACAAATGCCTTTGCTTCACATTTATAAATGGGCCTTGTCTGTTGAAGCAGCAAAGAGCCATTCTCACCGCATAGAGCAAGACGCCGCTGCCCGTGACATCATAAAAGGCTCACCTAAAGACACGGTGAGTGTCTCTATTCCTGTCACAGAAGCCATCACTCTCGAACACAAACAGATGTTCTTTATGTGATCCCCTGTCAATTAATTAATGTCAGCTGTTGTGTGCATTACAGTATGTGTCAAGCAATGTCTTCAAAGGTGGAGCAGCTAACCATTTGTCATTCTGAGATTTGTTTTTCTTAGCTGGCACTCTGTGCTGCACTCTCTGTCTGGCGTAATGAGGAACGTGCTGTCTGCTCCGAGTCGCCAGGGAGCTTGTCACAGCATGGAGGGCTGCCACAAAAATATGCTGAAGCCAGCACAGAAAGTCTGCCCCAGAATGATGATTTATTCACACACAAAAAAAAATGCTATTGACATAAAGAGGTGGGAAAACCTGTCTTAATGCCTTTTCCCCTTCTTCCTCATTTCTCTGTTTTTTCCTATCCCTCCATTCTCTGCTTTCTAATCTTCAGGTGGGCCAAAGGAGGGAATATCATCAACGAGGTCTCTGGAGACACATATGAGGTTATTGTGGACCACTCCTTCTTTACAGATCCCGTGTCCTGCGAGGTTACCAACGCTCTGGGCAGCACCAACATCAGTCGCAATGTTGATGTTTACTGTAGGTGGCTTTCTTATATCCATATTGTATGGCGTTCACTAATGCCAGCAACATAATAATATCTGTTCTCAAGCAAATGTCTGCTTGATTACAGATGAATCAGACAGTTAATGATGTTTATTCAACAGTTGGTCCTCGGATGGCTGCAGAGCCTCAGTCCTTACAGGTGGATCTTGGATCCGATGCTGTGTTCAACTGCGCCTGGACAGGAAATCCATCTCTTACCATTGTGTGGATGAAGAGGGGATCAGGAGTGGTGAGTGCGCCGATACGCACTGCTTCTCATTTATTGTTTTACGTACAGGCACACATACACCAATCAGAAACCACCGTTGCGGCTGATCGATGTAAAGGGCACAAAAGAAATACAAGGCTGCTTTTCTCTCTGTTTATTATTTTAAAGCCATTACTAAGCCAGTTTCTTGGCTACCTGCTCTCAAATGAGATCTGTTGATTTGAACTACAAATTCAGACTCATTTCACCTTTCCTTTTGTCAACATCAAAGGCCAAAGCCAGCCCCTTTACTCCACTGAGCTCAGACCTTAAATTGGATTTTAATAATTGAGAAGAGGTGCCCTTTACGGTATTGATAGCCTTTCTTTTTTCCCATAGTGCAGCCTTGTTGCTGTCTCAAATGCAAAGGTGACTTTGCTGTCATTGCATTTGATGATCTTTGACTTTTTTTCGCCGCAGGTTCTTAGCAATGAAAACCTCCTGACACTGAAATCTGTGAGACAGGAGGATGCTGGGAAATATGTTTGCCGTGCTGTGGTGCCACGCGTGGGAGCTGGGGAGAAGGAGGTTTCTCTCACTGTCAATGGTGAGTTAGTATTATTGATATGTCTTTTAAACAAACAGCCTCAAATACACACACAAAGTTGTCAAATGCATGTATTAAAGGTCTGAATGTTGAGGTTTTGGGATTGAGAATGGCATGAAAAAAAGCTATTTTCCAGTATTGGAGTCAGTATTGTACTCTCCTCTAGTCTGTTTCTATCTTCTTTTTTTATCAGTTTCTCTTCACACACACAGCACGGGGTGTGGTACATAGCATACCTGTGCAAATTAGGTAACAGAGCTAATGTGACAGACCAGACCCGTATCATCAGCTGCCATCGTTGTGAGGCTTTTAAATATGAAAAGGCATAAATATAGATGTAGTCTTTTCAGGATATGGTCGCACATTTTATAAACAGGTGAAATGTACTTAAATGCTAATTAAATTCTGCATGAGTCACAGGGAAGCTGCCTTTTCTGTGGCGCTGACTGACTAATGAATACCAGCCTTGGTGGGAGACCTGGCAACTCTCAAACAAATGACTTCATTATCAGTGCTTGATATTCAGGGAGCATGCTTTGGTGTGTCAGAGGTTCTTAGTTTTGGGATTTACATGTCTCGCATTTTTCCCTGTATCCATCTATAAACAACACTGGCCAAAAAAAAAAAAAAAAAAAAAAAAAGCTTTAAGATGCTGGCAAGATTGTTGGCTTGATGCTCAGAGTGTATGATTGTACATTTTGAAAGCTAACAAAACAATGTGCCTGCAAGCAACACTGATGCTGAAAGGGGGATGAAGATACAACAAGTAGCAAACAGTGTGTAGTGTAAAGCTTTTCTTTTCAAAATCTAGGCGTCCACTTTGCATATCAGAGAGAATGGGATACCAGCATTCCCTCCAGCACAAGATCAGAACCATGACTTTCTATGAACTGCAATGAGCTTTCTCCCCAGCCATGACTTCAGCTGAAATCAATGCAGAAGGAGCATAATGACCAATTCTCTCGTCTTCCATTGTGTTGACGTTAACCTATGCATCCTGTCTGCAGCCTTAACATATAAACAGAATACAATACATCTAATGCACCAGCTTGTTTGAGATCCTTCCCATTTCTGCTCGTGTGACTATAAAGATCAAAAATGATGCCATGAGAGAAATAAGATGGATTGTTTTAATAAAGTTTACAACACAGCACTCCAACTCAAAGAACACTGGGAGACATACAACTAAGCTGAAATGGCGTGTTTATTTAGTCTCTGCAGACTTAATTCAAGCAAGTTCTGGATGACTTCTAGTTGTTTTGTTTATATTCGTGCTGTGTTCTTTCGCATCGTGCACCTCCCTGCCTGTATTGGTATTTGACATTCGAAAGCCTTCTTCTTTTTCCCCTTCTGAATAATTGAAATTCATCTCGTTTTTTTGTTTTTTGTTTTCTTTTTTGTTTTTTCAAATCACACGAGGAATCCGAGTCATTTCTTACACACTCCTTGAGGCGAAACGGATTGTCAAACTTGGGAAAGTGCAAACACTGCGGCTGAAGGGGTGGCATGTAGAGAGGTCTCTCCCGAGGTTCATTGATTTGACCAGTGCTGCCGTCTCAACTGCAGATGAATGTGACTGCTCCTTAACTCGCATCAGCCCAACATCACTGACAGGCAGCAGGACTCAATTGATTCTGACAATGAATAACTAACATAATGGATGAGTGAGCTTTTCCGAAGACAACCATGATACCGTGATAACTCAGTGCTGTGCATATTTAGAATATTCATCATGTGAGGGTGCCTGCTGCACACTTAAATGTTTCTTTGCTGTTTGTTTTCCCTGCAGTTATCCCCCGATTCCTTAACGCCATCATTTAAATTACATGTGTTTATAATTTGTCATTTCCTCTGTCTTTCTCGTCTCTGCCGTTTTGTGTCACTGTCTCCCACTGTGGCATACCACATAGACATGAGGATTCCTGCGTTCCCTGGGGAAGAATGTAATTTAATTATAATCAAACAGCTAGCAGGGGAGGCAGTTTGTGTTAAGTCACTAATGGATACATATTGCTTACTCTAGTCGAACATTTTCAGAATGAAAATTTCTTCAGCATTTCATACCATTAAGTGGGTTCTTGTATGGTAGGAGCTGTGCACGTCCATGCGTGGGATTATTTTGTATAGTATACAATCTATATGCATGGCTTTTTTTCTCACAGTCCTGCAGAAGTTAAAATTGAAAGAAGTTATCTGGCATGCGTGAAAGGATTTTGCTTGTGCATGCTTAAGGACCATATATGAGTGCAATACATATTAATTAATGTATCCAAGTAATGTATGTGAGTAGATACATTTGTTTTTGTGAGCATGTGTGTGTCTTTGGGCTAAACAGAATTTATAATAACATACATACAGTTCTTGGGCAGAAGAGGCAACAAAGCTCATTAGGACAGCACAGAGAGAGGGTCAGGAAATAGCCCAACATCACACGAATCACTTGATGTTTATCTTTACCCAGCTTATTACCATCCATACAGTATCTTCTTTAAACTGGCGGTGACACTGTATAAGGAAGAAAAGTTTGAAGCGCAAAGTAATGATGGAGAAGGCTGGTTTTTAAGATGCCAAAATTAAGCACAGTAAGATATCATCTGCAGGACTTTGTGGAAAACGTTCAGCTCACGTTTCCAATTATATGTCTCTGTCACAAACATTTTCTCTCCTCAGCTCGGGAATATTTTCTTTTATCTGTGAAAAATGTTGTGTTTTACCCACTATTTCTAAAAAGCAAAATACGTAGTGAGGGTTATTCAGACATTTTGGCCTATTCACAGAATAGCTCCAAGGTGTCCCTTATGTGTCTATGGAGGAGAAAATGGTTGAGAAATCGCCCCTGATGCATCTAATTAAAGTTCTAACTTGTTCTTCTAACATTTTGTACAAGCCTATTCTAACAAAGTTGGGACACTTTGTAGAATTTTTTGCAAATTATTTAAAACTTGTAGTTAATCAAAGATAATACAAAGAGAATATCATTATTATCTATTAAATATAATTGTTCTTTCAAAAAGATGCTTATTTGAACCTTATTTTTAAAAAGCTAGGTAGAGCAACAAAGTAGAAAAAAGGAGGAAAACAAGAATAACACCATAAAATATAAACATACATAAATAGCATAACTGATAACTGTTTCTACATCTATCATAAATCATTTGGGGACTTCATCATCTACAATACATAATATTATCGCACTGATTCTGGGGCACTCAGGTGGGACTGCATTAAAAACATGATGCTGATTCAGTAGTGGAAATCACTGCTTGGCCTCAGGAATACCACTGAAATCGCCGGCAAGTTACCAGTCTATCATGCAGGAAAAAAAAAAGTGTAAATAAGATTCTGAAGTTCTGTCACCTCCTGTGGGCCTGAACTCATTTAAGATTGACTGAGGCAGAGTAGAGAACTGTCCTGTGGTCTGACGAGTCAAAATTTGAAATTCTTATTGGAAAATCATGGAGGCTGCATGCTCCGGGCCATAAAGAAGGACCATCTGGCTTGTTATCAGCACACACAGTTCTAAAGCCAGCATCTGTGATGGTATGGGGGTGATTTAGTGGACATGTCATGAGTAACTGGCAAATATGTGAAGGTGCTTTTAATGCTGAATGGCACTGTATGTACAGGTTTTTGAGTAACCAGGCAATGTTTTTCATCATGGAAGGTCATATTTACTTCAGCAGGACAACACCAAACTGCTTCATGTACATGAAAATGAAAACAACATGCTTCTGTAGTCAAAGCATTTAGGTACTAAACTGATCTGTCTGCAGTCCAGAAGACACCCAGAGACGACATTTGGTTCATTATGAAATTGCAAAGACAAACTGTTAGGCAGCTGAACTTCTACTACATACAGTATCAAGCAAGAAAAACTGTTTTTAAAACTAAAGGAAATGGTCTCCACAGTTCTCAAATGTGACGTGTTGCTAAAAAAAAGGGGTGATGCAACACCGAGAGGTACAAGCGAGAGGCTCCACTGAGTTGGCTTATAATCTTATTGTTTTTGAGACAGATCCAGAGGTTTTATGTTGATGCTTTCTGAGTTTATGTTGATGTGTTTTCTGTAGTTTCTGTAGTTTCTGTTCATGTGTTTTCTGTAGTTTCTGTTCATGTGTTTTCTGTACTACTTCGAGCATCCTTCACGAGTTCCAAAGTCGGATAAAGCACTAATTGTGGCAAGTAAAGAATATATTGATGGTTCTTGCCTGGGGCATCTGTGCTGAGTTATTACTTTAACAGTATTCCATGATGTGAAGGCAATATGGATTATTCTGTACGCAGAAAATACAGGCTCGGTTCCTGTTGTACAGCAGTATTGAGCCTACATCAGACAAATGTGGTGGAGCTATGGAAGTATATACAGTGGTAAAGTGTGTGTTACTACAGAATATAAACATGGTGACTATACCTCAGCTAGCCAATTAGGCATAAAGAATTTTTTTTTGTTACTGAAGTGCTGTATTCATCTTGACTCACTATTGAAATCAAATAGCAGGCGGGTCACCTAATTATAACCAGGTGATTCCCCTCTAGTCATTGGTGATACATGACTGCTGTAAATAATACAGCATAATACATAATACTCTGTCTCACTAACCAAACTGTATCAGCTTTTGTCTCATGGACACGTTACAGTGCCATTTGTTATATCCATTGGTGTGTCAGCGACAGTGCAGCACAGTGCGGTGGCTTATGCTCTCTTCTGTCACAAATGAAAACAAACAAATCAAAAGAGTTGCAGTACAGAAGAGAAAATGTCACTCCTTTTGTTCAAAGCAGATACAACAGTTTAGGAAGGAAATGTAAGCCCTGGCCTTTTGACACCCACTCTGATATTGTGTAATCAGATTGCAGTGTCCACTACATAGTTAACACCTCCTCAAATGAATGAGCAAAACATCGCACCCGACATTTTGATTACCTCCCCTGCTGCTAACATTGATGTTGTAGTGCCACCCACCTGCCCACTAACGTGTTTGTGCTCTGATCACATAGTGCAAATGGCAACACATACTTTTACATACACACACAGGCATACACACACACACACACTTTCAAGCCAAGCTGAGCCAGTGAGATAAAGCTATCTAATTATATTCCTCATTTGCAGCTCTGATCCACTGAATAGATCCTCCCCAGCCTCTACCAATAGCCCTTTGCAGCCTGCAAGCAATTGATCTTGTTCAGTGTTGACAGTCAGAGCTCATAGAAACCACATACTAAAGTTTCAGTTGCTAATCACAAATTAGGTCACATACTGCACATACATTTATCCTTATATGAACTAATGCAAACGCCTACAAGCCGAACTAGCACTGTAATGCTTGTATTAGTCCTGGTTGGCAAACCAGTGAAAGATGGGGAACAGCTTTTAATACATTTTTCTTAAATTGTCAACAGCATTCATTCTGCAGAATTAGCAGCCTTTCAGCATCCCCCAGTAGCATACCAACACGCCATCTGGCAAAGTCTCATTAAAATGCTAATTCATTTTAATAAGAGACAGGTAATAAACTGCAATTATGTATCGTCAGAGAGATGGCAGAGAGCAGGAGTTTGAGGAAAGTTAGTAGGGAAGCGAGTTGTCTCACTAATCAAGGAGCAGCTTCACTTGCCACCCCCACAAACCCACATTCTTCACCATAACTATCACAAGAGACGTGCTTGAGGTTTGATTTTAACAGCTTTTTAAAGACCTCTTCACCAAGTAAAAAAGGAAAACATAGAAACCTTTCCTTAGGAGCATCTCTGTAGAAACCCAGTCTCTAAGTTTAAGAAAACATAGGTAGATGAGATTGATTCTATCAGTTGTTAGGAATTTTTTGAATGTATATTCACAATTAATGTGATAATACATATATATATATATATATATATTTTTTTTTTATGTATTGTTTAATAAAAAATATTACCAGTTACTGTATCAATGTACATACTACTCTTAATGTATGTATGGAATGTAACATATAACATATGCTTAAATAACATACATAACTCATGTTTTGTATGTGTTTGAGTATTTATTCAATTGTCAGGTTGTTTTTTTGTGTGTGTGTTTGTGTGTGTGTGTGTGCTCTTTTCTGCTATTTGACTCAGCCACTTGAGTGAACTCTTCAAAATCTACAGAAATAAATTCACCTGAAAGGCAGAATTGGGTCATGTGCAGTATCTCGTCTTCATATTAGTGCTGTCACCTGGTGTGAACAGCCTTCAGACCAGATGGCATATCAGTAGTTTAGGCTGAGTTTCCCTTTGTCAGGCTACATCTTATATCCTGACCATGGTTTAACTTGAAGTCCATACCTGCCACCCCCACTGATTGAACTAGCCCTTATTACATAGTGAAAGACATTTATTTAGAATTGCTAAATGAAAATGACCAAACTGGTTTGGATATATTCACACACGGTGTTCTACCCTTTGTATTGTGTATTTTTTGGAAGCTTCTGCTTAATGTTTAGTTATGTGCTGACCTTTTGGCTCAGGGTTCACATTTGCTCCAAGCAAATTGATTTGAGGTGAAGCGCTGCAACAACTGTGTTATCTGCCCACAATGGCATTTTTCTCTTTCCATCTGTGTTGTCCTGATTACGCTCCAAAGAACCGCTGTAGCACTCTCCAGCGACGTTTATCTCAGTGGGAGAAATCAAGCCAGCCATAAATCAACACTTTCTTGATCCAGAATGAGGCCTGAGCCCCCGCCTATGCCCTTCATTTAGTCCTGGCGTGTCCTTGGCAACACTGTACAGAGAGAGATGAGGCATGTTCATATCACGGCACAATACAATCATCCTCAGGAGTCGCGAATAACTGAACACTTCAGGTGTTACGGCTTGGAACAGGGGAGCTATTAGAATATAATGTATCACAAGAACTCGACTCGAGCGGAGTTGGCATATGACCTGAAACTGAAAATGAATTTAAGTATTCACGTTTCAATTTCTGTGACTCATTATTAAACTTTTTTTTTATTTTTTTATTTTTTTTTTATGACTGCTCTTTTTCAGGACCACCTACTATCTCCAGCACCCAGACTCAGCAGGCTTTGCATGGTGAAAAAGGACAAATCAAATGTTTCATTCGAAGTACACCTCCTCCAGACCGTATTGTAAGTACATAATTACTATTTACTATTTGTCTTTGTCTCAAATTGACTTTTATTGACTGAAAGAACACAACTAAAATTATTATCATAAGTAGGTAATTCCTGGCTCTATGGTACCCGAACAATGCAAATTAGACAATTTAACGATTGGTCTTTTCATATGTGTGTGAACACCACTCATCTTCTAACTAGTAATGAAAAAGTGAGCATGAAACTACAGTTTGAACCCTCAGATTCTCACTTAATGCTTGTTCAGGCTCTGTTAGCACTGATCTTGTTAAGATTTATGGACATTATACAAAAAAAACCTACTCTGCAAGCTCACACTGTGATTATTATTCATTTGCGAGTGTGTGTGCGTTGGCATATGCATGTGGTTGATTGCTATACTTTGTCATTTAACAGTATGTGTTTTTAGTCTTATTGATGTCTAGCATCAACTAATACTCAGGTTATTTGAGGCCCAAGCTGCTATAGGTCTTAAATGCTTATCCTGGATTCCAAAATATATATTTATGCGGTAGTTGTGAAATCATAAAATGTGGGTATGTCAAGCCAAGTTAAACTGAATTTATATAAACAAAAAATCCAGGGAAGGGTTACAATGTGTATTTCCATGTCTGTATTTACCCACTTGCCTCTTACTGCAAGCTTGAAG
Organism: Anabas testudineus; assembly: GCF_900324465.2. Lineage (NCBI taxonomy): Eukaryota > Metazoa > Chordata > Actinopteri > Anabantiformes > Anabantidae > Anabas > Anabas testudineus. The sequence goes on from NC_046622.1 coordinate 11,762,803, forward strand.
TTGGATGTGTTGTTTACCCATTGTTTTTTTTTTTTTCTCACTCTTTACTTGAGTATGATGAATTTCCTGGTTTGTTATCTAAAAATCAGCAAAAACACACCGTGTGATTCTCAACACAGTCAACTAAAACAAATGCAGTTTGCACAAAGATGCCTCAAAGAGAAGCAGTCACTAAATGGCATGTGTTAAATTATCATAGCGCTGCATAAATAAATCCAGTGTATGCAAATGCCGCTTGTTTCACTGTTTCTCTCACCGCATCCCGAGTGTCAACTTCACTTCAGCCCATCGCTTCCTCGTTCAGAGGAAACATTTTGAGTTTTTCATCAATTCGTTTTGCTCTTAATTCATTTTTTTAAGCTTTTTTGTTTTTAGTGCCTGTGTATTTTATTTAAATTTTATTTTAAGCTGTACATTAGATACCAAACTTGATTCAATGCACAACACAACTCACACCTGTAAATTAACCACATCCCTAAAACCATCACATATGGCATTTGTCATATTTCCACATACATAAACAGCATCCAAAAGGTTAAAGGCTCTATTAAGTATTAATTCCAATGTCAGTGCTAGGGTCTAAAGAGAAAACATTTTCCTCGCATATTTCTGCTTCTGTAATCTAGGTTTTCATCTGAGTGGTGTTTATCTATTATTCTTTAAGACATCATAATTATTTACTGTGCTCAAAAATCCAAGCCCTGCTCTACAGACGAACTGCCAACAACCGAATCCAAAACAGCACAGTAATTCAACACTATGGTGAGAAGAGATCTGCTCAGAGTACGTGCAATTTGCAATTATCCATTAGACATTAGCTCAGTATACAGATGCCGGCGATGTCTCAGTGAGCTGGCAGCTTGTCAAACGGAGCAGCAAATGGGGCCAGTTAACAACAACAGTTTCAAACACAAGATTTTTAACCATAACATGCCATTCAAAAGTGCTTTAACCATCCACAACCGGATAGAACACAGTGTATCTCCTCTGATTCATTTCCCTCAGAGACTTTCACAAATAACTGAGCTGTTCATCAAACAAAATGAGTTAATGTCCAGTCGTCAACGCCAGTAAATCACATCCCGCTATTCTATTACAAAGCAAGGCTTTCCTTTCTATAGGGTGATGAATATATAAATGACAAACTAATTATGTATGTCCATGGAGGTTTGTACTGCAGAAGCATCGTGTTATAGCCATTAAATAACTACATTTAACATTTTTCATTAAAACTTACTGTGTATTCTTAATGTCTTTACACATTCACTGCATTCTTACCTTATAATAACTAATTACTGCTCTAAGTGTCACTTTTGGTTAAAGCCCTGACAAAATACATACAACCTCATTAACCTGTCTCTTCTCAGGCCTGGTCATGGAAGGAGACCGTGTTGGAGTCTGGAACATCTGGTCGCTACACCGTGGAGACCGTCAACACAGATGACGGAGTAATCTCCACACTGACCATGAGTAACATCGTCCCAGCCGACTTCCAAACCATCTACAACTGCACGGCATGGAACAGCTTTGGCTCTGACACTGAGATCATACGCCTTAAGGAACAAGGTGGGAGCCAAGGTTCGACAGGTTCCACCTTCCTCTTCTTTAAATCGTGACTGTGGTATTGCAGGAAATCAAAGTGAAACAGCTGTGTGGTCAAAACAAACACAAACTGGGAGAGATATATTAAATCATTGATAAGTAAAATCAACAGACAAATGCCTTCTAGTATTCAAGAGCTCATTACACAGCATGGCCTAATTCCTTACAAATTAGTTTTCTTAAGTGCAGCTGCCTGGTATTCTGAACTGGTGGCCCTAAACATACACTGCATCCTGAATATGAAAAATAGTAAAAGGAAAATTTTAACTAAAATGAATATTTTTTTTATCTATTGACCTTTTCCCCTCTACCATAGGGGAAGCTGTATTTTCTATCCACTTATCTCAAAAGATAAATTATAAGCTGCTTATGTGAAAGTGAATAATAATGAAGACATAAAACAGACTTTAACGGTGTCGGAAGAGCACTTGTTGTTTTACATTTGTTTAAAATGCAAGAAGGTCATAAATGTGGGTTGGTAACTCAGGTTCTCATTAAAATGCACTTTAATGAGAACCTTTAATGTTGTACCAGTATATAGATGTGTGCCTGAAGGTTTAATCTCCATTTAGTCACAAATGTGCTATAATATCCGTGCAAGAAACACACAAACATGATTATTCTAAAACGAATGCACACACTGTTGCATTCTACTCAATGAAAATAAAAGCTCTCAGTGAAATGCTTCTATTAGCCTAAATGAGTGTAAATAAAAAGTTGTTTGACAGTACAATAATGAGACAATAGCAGTAGAAAAATGTCTGGTAATTAGTTTTAATTTGAATCTGTTTTATTTTCTTTTTTTGGATATGTAGTATAGAACTTTCTTTAAAAAGCAAACTTAAAAAGAAAATACAGCAAATGTCCTCTTAGTTGCAGTTTCTTTTTTTGTTGTTTGTAGCAACAAAAAGAGGGCAACATAAGGATGATTCAAGAGAAGAAAGATGTCCTCTACATTATGATCGTGCTGTTATGTACTCTGTCATCTACCGTCTATTGAATTTAATGTAAATTTGAAGTGTTCTTATTTTGTTATTGTAGAAGGACATATCTCTTTGTTGCTCTCTGCAGAATCTCTCCCAGTGGCGGTGATCATTGGCATTGCTGTGGGAGCATTTGTGGCCTTCATTGTCCTCATGGGCACCATTGGAGCCTTCTGCTGCACCCGTTCCCAGAGAAGTATGTCTCTTCCTCCCTGCTACATGCACTGAAGCATGCATGCCAGTACTGTATGGTTCCCGAGCACATTTAAACATGTCCATCTATTTACATAGTCAAAATTTGCAAGTAAAAAAAAAAGTCATTGGCAGCTGCTTCAAAAAAATTCGGACCCAAGATAAGTTGCTAGAACACAGTGTCACGCTTACTGCAAGATTAAATCACTTGTTGAGATGGACATCTTTTTGTGGTGCAGAGATAGCCAGATTGTGACAAGGGTTCATTTCATGCAATCTCAGTCTGGCTGCATTCGCTTTTTAGGCTATTTACATCCTGTGCTATGTTCACCGCCACCCACCCATGTACCAAGTGACTCAGGTTAGAGACAGTCAGCCACTGTCTCTTTCCAAGAACCAAACTGTGCAACTGGTCCCTTCAGCATGTCTATTGTCTGTATACTACAGAGGAAGCGCACCTGGTTATGCCCTCACTGCCCGTCTCCATCTGTGCTCACCAGAGAGAACTTGCAAGCAAAATTAAGACAGAAAGTAAGACTTTGTTATATGACAGTATCATCAGCTTTGTCCCAAGCAGAATGAGCCACCATGGAAGGCTGTTTGAGATTTCATATGTATGCAGAAAAAAATATAATCTTGTGCTGGCAGGAAACAAATGATTAATAATACTTTGTATTGTGTATGAGAAATAGGGGAGCTCTCACAAACCGCAAATCCAGGGATCTATGCTAAATTCTGTAATACTGCAAACTGCACTGGGGAGGATTATAATGTCAACAAATACAGAATGGTGTTTATTCAGCTTACTGAGATATATGTGTTGTCTGTTTCTGCCAGATTTGAAAGGAGTTGTGTCGGCGAAAAATGACATCCGCGTGGAGATCGTACACAAAGACCACAACGCAGCACGAGAAAACGAAGAACACACCTCCATGAAACAACTGATGGTGAGTGTGAGTGTCGCAACTATACTACTTTACACATTTTGTTCCCGTTTTCAGAAATGAGATCTCAACGTATTGTTCGTGTTTTTGCATGTCCTGTCCTTACTGACAATAACATGTTGGATGGGCTTTATCAGTGCTAAAACATAGAATGCATTATTTTTCTATGAGTAATGTAAGAACAGATAGAAATGTGAAGTGTGTATGTGCTGGAGTAAAGACATAGGGGCTATATTTATCAATATGATGCCACTTGTCTTCTAAGCAGAACAGACCCCAGTACAATCCACTGTAACTATGGAGATGCTGATGCATATTGGGTAATCCTACAGTGGGTGTACTTCTATATCTTCAGTACATGCCTTCTAGACACACAAAGAACTGTTTCCTCTTGGATCTGTACCAGTGTTTTGGTTTTGCTCCAAGGCTGGGCTATTTGTAGTTAGGGGTTTTGGATTGGATTTTCTTTTAAAATACTTAACACAGTCAGTACTTGATGTTAGTGCAGGAAAATAAGCTTAGATACTTTAGAAATCTGCATTTTGCTAAGATACATAAAATGCATTCACAGATTATTAATGCCCCCTGCTAGCCCCAAGTGAAGGAGAAACATGTCTGAGTGACTGATATAAAAAAAAAGTGAAAAAAGTGAAAACCTTCCATCTTAGAAATTTTCTTTTAACTCTGAGTTGAAGCGTTTGGGAGACTCTTACTATCCTCTGCTTGATTTTTGCGCAGGTTGAACGAGGAGAGTTCCAGCAGGAATCGGTTCTGAAGCAGCTGGAGGTATTACAAGAGGAAGAGAAGGAGTATCAGCACATTAAGGTAAGACTCACGAAACAACGACAGCATGAAGGCATGAGCAAGAGAGAACGACTAAAAGGTGGCGAGAGAGAAAACGCCTTTGGGGCAGAGAGTGGTCTTCAACTCTGGGACTGAAATAGCTGAAAATCATTAATCCCTCTCCTGCAACACATAATTCTCCGTGGATAAGTCCAGAGGCAAAACGACTCCTGTTAGAGGTCTGATTTTATTAATTAGTCTCTCATCAGCAGTGATTCAAGAAATCAGAGGCTGCGTGGCCCTCAAGCTGTTATTTAAGTTACTGGAGTTGTTACTTATAGATGGGTTTGAACTGTTTTAAAGATCGTGTAGGACTTGAAGAAGAGCTGTTCTGACTTAGCTTTGTCAGCATTTTGTAGCGTCTCTCATTTTTATTTATTTTCCTTTAATCACATCACCACTGTATAGGCAGTGCCACCACCATGTGATTCATGTGAGTACAGAAATGTCAGTCACAGCTCAGTTTTGACCCTTCTGGTAGAAGACAATAATGCCAAATATAGAAACCTATGCATGAGTCTGACCCGAGATACTCAATTCATAGTCTCTATCTATGATACCCAGCGTTGGGAGACATGGAAAAAAATGCCATCACCATAATTATTTTTATATCCACATTTTTTTCATGTTTGATCTACATATAGATGTTATATAAATCAAGTGACTATTTCTGTAAAGCTTAAAGGTTACTTTTCACTCCAAAGTAGGATGTGGGTCAATTCCGCTGCTTAAATCTGGCATTTTTCACCATAGTTAATAAAGTAGGCTGTTACATGACATTTGCCTGTCTAAACATGGATGGGATGACTTCTTTTGAAGTTATATATATATATATCAAGTTTTTTACATTTCTGTTGAGGAAAAGTTATGTAGCGATAGATATCTTTATCATTTCATAGCCCAGCCCTAATACCCACAATGTATGCTGTAGCCTCTCTAATCTTTTTGGAGCTTGTAAGCAGGTTAGTTCAGTACACAACTAAGACTAAAATGACAGTGCGGTAAAATGTGTCTTATTCAGGGAACCAATGATTTAGTGAATGTAATAAAACTGGCTTCAGTGCTATTTATAGCTGTCTGTCCATTTACATGTCAATGAATGGATAAGTCTCTACAGAGGAGGCACTTTGCTTTCACTTCTCCTATCACACATGAAAGCACTTTACCACTTGTAACTCTTGCAATAAATGATCTGCACACATTTAAAACACTGACATTTAGTCATTTGGAAGAATGCTTTTATCCAATGCGACTTACAGGGTACAAGGCAAAGACAGTGGAAGCGTAAGGAGGTCTTGCCTAAGGGTGGCCACAGCTGGGACTTGAACCCCAGTCTTTCGCACAGAGGGAAATCTTATCACTACCACTTACCACACTATTTGGCAAGAATCAGTTCAAAGATTCTTGTATCAAAGTCCTTTTCACTCCCTGATAGGCTGACTTCTAGTAAAACATGGCCTCCTTCTCCTCTATGTGTGAATTATTCTGCCATTGTCACAGCAGTAAAGTGACCTCTACAATAACTATTTTGCACATTTTCCAATATCTATATAATAAAATTTCACCCTAAAAATATTTTTTGTATGAATTAATGTAATTATAAGCTGCTTATTTTTTCTGTTAACATAATGTGTGTATGTTGTTCAACATTTTCATACATGTGTTGGATTGGAACATAATCCAGACAGTGATTTTTAGCCCTATAAAATATATGTGGTTGCAGTTTAGCAAGGGGTTAAACACACATAAAGATCACCTCTTTTATTTAGATTTCCACATATGCAACAGAAAATGATCAATATTTACAAAGAAGCTGTTGTTCAAATGATGGTGAAGCCAGTGTGTAAAAAATTCTGCCCCTTCCATTTATTCCTCTCTCCAAATGAATGTTGGTGTTGGCTCCCTGGAGTGTGCTTCTGTTGTGTTTCCCTGCTCACCTGCTCCCTCTGGGGCCAGATTTTTTTTTATTTTTTTATCCTAGTTAATGACAGTGTGCATGAGGTGAGAGCAGAGGCAGAACTGAACAAGAGATAAAGGCCAGACGCAAACAATCTCCCTGTCTGGTGTCTGATAATGACAAGCATAACGAGGAGCCTCTCAGGTTGTCGCTCTCATTTCCCCATTATGAACATTCTTCTTTTGAGATCTGCCACCATGCTACCTACCCTTGACATTCACATCCATTCAAATGGGCACATGAGGAAAAAAAAACACACACAACCTAACTGGACCTTTAGCAACAGCACGGTGCCTGAAATCTAGCAGACAAACAAGTGGCACAGCTGTAGTCTCAGACACCATTTTGGTGCATACATGGAATTACACACACTACAATCCATTTAGGTCCAATTAAAGCTAGTACGTGAGTGAACTTTGCAGTGACACGCTGGATGCCAAACTATGAATCATCAAGGCCCGCTTAATTAGCGAGAAACATGATTTTAAGGTTAGCGTGGGGGCTGGCTAAGTCCTAGCACTAAGCTTTGCCAGTGTTTTTCATTTGTAGACGGCAGCTTGTTTCCTTATTTATTCTGCAATTTGAATGGTAATTACTGCCAGTTTGACCTTGGCTCCTGTTGAGCTTGGAGAAGACTAGACGTAAATGCACATGAACAAAGAAATGGGTTTCTTTTTCTGTTTTTTTTTTCCCCTAGTTTAATTTACTTTTACATGTAGCCCAGAAAAAATAAAATATCTAATAACCAACATTTTGTTTTGTTCCTGTTTTCAATAGGACCCTACAAATGGCTACTACAGTGTCAATACCTTCAAGGAGCACCATACACCTACCATGTCAGGGAATCAGACCACTGAGCTGAGGAACCCCACCAACACAGGTACCCTAGGCAAGCAGCGCGTCCCAACGGGAATGTCCTTCACCAACATCTACTCCACTCTGGGAGCAGGTCCCAACCGCCTGTATGACTACAGCCAACGCTTTGTGTTGGGCATGGGCAGCAGCTCCATCGAGTTGTGCGAGAGGGAGTTCCAGCGTGGCTCGCTCAGCGACTCCAGCTCTTTTATTGACACGCAGTGCGACAGCGGCGTCAGCAGCTACAGCAAGCCAGACGGCTATGTGCAGTTTGACAAAGACAGCAAGGCGTCAGCCTCCTCTTCGTCCCACTATTCCCAGTCCTCCTCACAGAACTCAGACCTCACCCGGCCCCTGCAGAAGCGCATGCAAACCCACGTCTGACCACCAGGGGAGGGTGTTTGAACAGGGTGTAACAAGCAGACAGGATTGTAAAACTGTGAACTCATAATCAAACTGTTACTATGAGTGTTTCTCTGGACACCTGGAGATGCCAGGGCTGGTTGGCTTTAATACACCATGTGACTTTGTCAGACTTCTCAATGTCCCAAAAAAGTGGACCAAGAAGCCTTATAATCCTCATGCGTAACTCATCAACCACCTCACCTCGTTTTTTTTTGTTTGTTTGTTTGTTTGTTTTAACCCATAATAAGTATTGTGCTACTGAGAGGCTATTGGCGAACACAGGGAGATTGCTACTTTGGAATTTGAACATTAAATACTTGGTTTCTACACTGGAATTGTTGGCACATTGCGGGGCAGGAATACAAGGCTTTTGTGTGACAATCAGTTGCCCTGGCAGAGACGGTGTTTGCCTTTTGAAGATCATTCAGAAAAACTGAGATTACTGTTACAAGCGTTGAAGCACTCAGCACGAATGGCACCAACATGAGTGCAACCCAATGTCCTGCTGCTCTCCTGTAGTTTGAAGCACAAAAAATGAATGTGCATATGGTCTTAGTTGTTAAAACAATAACTATTTACCCCCGACTACATTCCCATCAAATACATATGTTCATCTTAGCATGTTTTCTTCATATGTCGAACAAAACTCCCTATGCGCCCATAGACGTCTTGAACATTTAAAAGAATAGCTGTTTTTCTCTCTGCAGCTGCATCTGGGCCATAGTGCTGAGCAGATAAAGGGGGGGCTAAGACCTAATTTTAAATCACTCATTAATGTCATTAATTTACTCTGACACTCCATGATAAAAACATATCAATGTACATATGTGACTCTAGTTTTTTTCTAGCATCTCATTTCTGCAGATTTATCCATGGAGGACTCTACACGAGACACGAGCGCCTCTTCTTGTCCATATCTTCTTTGCCTTGAGGGTCTGTTTGAACTGTGTCAATACAAACTATGAATAAGCGAGACAGCCATACACTGTCAGCTCTCCTGTTGGTGGGGACCTTCACCCTACATGGCGTTAGGGCGCCGAATCCGTCTCCGAGGCTTCCAGCATGAAAGCCCACAAACTGCAACGTGTGTTGTATTTGTGAGTTTGTCCTGCTACTGCCACAGATCATTAGCCATATACTTGAGGGTACCTGTTGAATGAAATATTAGCATATTTTAGCTGAGCTTTTTATCGTGTGGTTGTGCCATCGCTATTGTCAATATCAGTGTTGACACGGGGGCCTAGTCTGTCCTGGCTGTATACCTACCTGTGATCTTCCTGGTAATCAAGGGGCATGACAAGTACATTTGGTAAATGTGGTCAGCTGATGAAGGCCTGCTGTCACGTTACAAGTGCATTGTTATTTTTTGTTCAGCACCATGTGAAAACATATGAAATTAGATTTCTTCTTTCATCGCTGACATTGTATTTGTTTTAGTTGAGAGTAGATGCCATGAGTAGTGATGTAATTTGCAGCTATACATACACTCATACTTTACGTAACATTTCAGTGAGCCTATTGTGCAACAGTCAAGAGTGTCAGTCATGCACTGTGCATGTGTTGTGGCAGAACACAACAAAACAGTTGGGGAGTTTTGCTTACTTGGAGTACTGAATGCTGTTGGATATTATTTCATGTGCATAATGCAGCTGCTGTAAAGAAATTAGGTTTTAATTTTTCATCATGATTTCGAGCTCATCTGTTAGCACACAATCAAGAGAAATGGGTTGGTCAAGTGGTTAGAGTTAGTGAAAGCCAATGACCAAGGCAATAAGACCCAGAGCCATTCTAAAGAGACCATCTTCCAAAAAACGTTGACCACTTCTGGCTGACTGCAGTCTGTGATCTCCAAGATGTTCCTCTCAGTTAAATTCAGATCTCTGTGTAAGATGTGAAGGCTGCAAAGTCTGTGATCAGAGTCACTGTTTTCTGTAAGGGCAACTCTCTATTGTAAACACACATCATTTCTGTAACAGCCACAGTTACATCATACATTAGGCTATTTCACATCTGATTTTAGCTATTAAAGGCCTAATTTCTGTGGTTTTTCAAGGTCTGTTCCCTCCAATCTTTATATAATCAACTTGTTTGTCATTTGATCAGTTATTTGAAGGATAAAGAGCAGTTCCTGGAAAACAAAGATCTAAATACTGTAAAACAGCACAGAAAACAGTGGCTCACAATGTAAATGTCACTTCTGTTTTGTCTATCTAATTAGGCATTATGTCTGTATATCCCATTATGCAGCAGTCAGTTAGGAGGAATGAGTCTGGAACTATGAAATCTGCCTCTCAACCCATGAAAATAACCAAACAAGCCATTTCTGACAAAAGCAAGTTGTTGTTAGCACTTTACATATGATTATATTCAAGGCATTTGAATGGGGTTTTCCACTTGAGTGGCAGTGGTTTGGACTTAATTTTACAAATGGATTGGCGCCCATTGTACAGCTTAAGACAAAAAACTCTGTTTCAACACTGATAATCCAGCTTGGCACTTAGCAGACTGTATATAAATCTCTAATGCCGTCTTTCTGTGTATATAATTTCCCCATCCTTTCTTTCTTTCCCAGTCTGATTTCACTATATGGGAGCTCAAGTGGCATCAAAACTGTACAGACAATCTTTTTTTTTTACATTTTCTTTAAGAAAAATATCATCAACATTTCTTGTTTCAAATTACATAAAAGGTTTACGTGAACTGATTCTTTTCCCCGGATCAGGGAAACTCTCGTTTTGTACACCGAGCACACAGGAGGCCATAGGATGAGAAGCTGAGCTTAGTTAGGACAGCTTTGAAGTGAGATGTAGTAAGAGGTTATTATACCTTCAGCCCTTCTGAGAGATATCCAGATGCCCAGCAACATATTGCATTTGGCACCATCATGACTGTCAAGTATGTTTGTGCCATTTTTTATTTATTTTCCTTAGCATTTATAAGTGCAGGATATAATTTGATATCAGCAGCTGTCAATTACAGCGTGGTCTAGTTTGGATGATACAAGATGCAGTTTTCATCTTGTTCACAATTATTCTGATACATAAAGCAACATTTTTAAAATGCATAGCCTCAAAATTCCATACGTTTCACATTCAAAGGTTACTCTGATACTGATATTCAGTGCATCTCTTCCTAAAAACAAAACAAATTTGTTTTTTCTATCCAAACAGTCCAGTTTTCCTTATCTGATTCAGCTCCTGCACTCATCCAAACATAATGCATTTTCCTAGTCCAGAGAATCTGCACACTGCACAACAAACAGATAAATATTTGATAGGCCAGCCTTCTGTCCCATCCCCCCATGGCAGCATCTACAGTGGGCATGAGAGTATCACAGGATCCAAGTGCCATGTCAGTCTTTGGGAATCAAAGCCCATGTGGGGACAAAGTCCGCCCTGCTCACCTGTGAACGCCTCTCCGGCTGGTGCTGGCTGGGCCTGTTTGCCTGGCTACAAGCACGGCACAGATGCCAGGGCAAAACAGATGAATAAACACAAAGGCTCGGAACAATTACAAGGGGTTGCTGCCCTTTCCCGATAAAACAGAGCAACCCTTTCAGGGTGCAGGATGCAGGATAGTCCGTTATTCAGAGATGCCCAAGACTAACCTGGAGTACACTGGATAAAGACAGATATGAGTAATATAGAGTAAAGTCTGGTTGCATGTGTTCATAATGGCTTTTTTGCCCACAGGTTACGTTACGTTTGCTCACTACACAAAACCTTTTGCTTCATCTGAATAACCTGCAAAAAGGAAAAAGAAATGCTGAACATGAATTCTGTCAATATCTCACCTATGCTTGTGAAGGGTGCTTTACATGAGGCTATTTGAAGTTTCCCTTATTGTATGATAGGTGTTACTGTCCATGGTGGAACACATTCAGAAACACTGAAATGATCATAATAACCCTTCTATCTTTACTGTGTAAATGCTTTTCTCACTTATTTTCTTTTCTACCAATCAATACCTTGTTAGTACTTTAATAACATGCTACTGCAGGGCCTGGACTAGGTAATATTTGCAAATAATCCTCTGCATTTGTTTGGCCCACAAGGCACACTGGCACTTTGGTTCGCAGAGTACAGTCTACAGTAAGTTGCACACAATTGAAATACTCATGGAAGGTTATTTGAAAGTCAAATTAGTATGCTTCACTGTGATTGGCTTGATTGTTGTGTACTCCAAACAATGCAAACTAGTTTGCAAATAGTACAGGATCCAGGTCTGAAAAAAGTACTTAACTTACATGGTCATCTGAAGACTTTGTATAAATAGTGAACCATAAACATACAGTAATTGTAATGAAAACAAAATATGTAAATTTTACTGGGTAAACCACTATTTTCAGGCAGTGGCCCTCTGTATCTAAGACAAAAAGAAAAAAAAAACAAGAAAAACAGTTGTATTTTAACTGTACTGGTCTGTGAATCTATGATGCTTTTGCTCTGTATATTTGGAGAATAAAAATAATGTTTGAGTTTGTGTTTATTTTGCTCTGTTTTCTGTCAGTGGAAATTAATAAGCAAACTGAAGACAGATTTAGATAGAACTGTATGTATAACAAGTATAATAATAATGTTCACAGTTTGATTTTTGTCAAAGGCTAAAAGAAATTGATGAAAGGTTTCAAGTTAAAATGAGATCAATAAAATGAAAATCCTCACAGAAAAATACATAAATGATTAAGGGCACAATGTGAAAGCTGTATACTGAAGACATATCATTAAATGATATAGGAGACAAGTTTCTTGTATTTCCATATATTAAACAATGTAGAACATAACCATGATCAAATTTATCAAACGAGCAAATGTACTAAACATTGTTGTTAGAAGGGATAAGACCAGAGTGCTGGGAGAACTGTAAGCTTTTTCTGAAAGTGAGAAAAACAATCAGAGGCAATAAACAAATAATAGACAAAGCCAATGCAACAAATTTGAATGTCCTGAAATATAACCCACTGGTATCCTCAACAACAAGCCCCACATGAGCAGTAAGCATTTGACAGCCAGGTTGGAATTAGAAATAAAAAAAAAGGTACAGCGTCGAGCCACAGAAGTTCTGGGACAAATTGATTAAAGATTGACCTCTACCCAAAGTGATGTAAGTGTTGAGAAAGTAGGGATCTGCTCATGATCCAAATCATACAAGCTCATCTATAAAGGCCTGTGGAGTGTTGTGACTTCGACTTGGAAGGCTGCTTCAGGGACGGGCTAAATAATATTTAAATATCTGCCAATTAATGGAGAGAGGCATCAAAACTAATTGGAAGGAGCTTCATCGTGTAGCTAGACAATGATTCAAAACACGTTGCCAACTGAAGAAGGGATGTCAGCTGAGTGTAGGACTATAGACTGGCCAAAATAATCACCAGACCTTAACACATGCATTTCACCTTCTAAAGAGACTGAAGGGAAAAAACTCTCCAAGGAAACAACAACTGAAGAAGGCTGTAATGAAAGTCTGGAAAAGCATCTCAAAAGAAAAAAGAAACCATTTGGTGAAGTCAATGAGTCACAGGCTTAATGCAGTTACTGCAAACAAAGAGTTTTCAACCGACTTTTATATCCTGGCTTCAATTTCCTTTTAGACTAGCCGATATATCTGCTCACTTTGGGTGATTACTGTTAAATAAATCTACATTTATCCACCAGGAAATAAAAGTTGCAACTCTGAACTTTCATCTCATATTCATCTTTTCATCCAAATGTCTTCAGCAAAAAATAATGAATTGGCCTTGCTGTTCCAATAGTTTACAGGATTGTAAAAATAGATAGAAAGATCAGGATTTATGATCTTACTGCACATTGACAAACTATTTTTTTCTTATCTCTTTTAAATACAACATTCCTGGTATGTAAATATACATATGGGAAAAAAACCTGTGCATGCCTATTGACTAACATAAGATCCACTTATTTTGGCCCATTCATTGTTGTGGGATCATATATCACAGCCTAGACTTAAAGTAAATGCAGCTTTCTACAGCCTTTTGTTTTTATTTGACAATGAGGATGAAACTGACTGAATAATAAATAAAGGTGTGCAGAACGAACAGCTACAAAGTCATGTTTAGCAGCAGCAGCCTGCAGGTGCTTCACTTTTCATCTGATTATTGCTGTTGTTGTTTGGCTACTCTCAGTATTTTGTGCCTAAAGCGTACTTTTACGGTATCTGTTAAGAGAGAGCAGACTGATGTTTATTCACTTCACTGCTGGTATTTTCTTAAGCAGTCAGCACATTCACGCCATTACATTTACATGCAGCCCTTTAATCCATTAATAGGACCGTTGCAATCTTACTCCAAATTAAATGAACTCACATAAACACCTTAGCTTGTCTCAAGCACTGGCTCCAATCCTACAGAATAGAAACTCAAAAGTGATTTGAATTCCCTCATGCATAGAGTCAATACAATGCAAGGGCAATTACTCTTTAGCTGAATTAATCCACTCGCAGACTGCATGGGAACGTTGTATTTTGAAGGCGCACATCAGAAACAGTTCTCAGACGTGTGAGCGTTCTGCGTCTTTGAAGAGAAAACGTAAGCGTTTCACGGTTACATATCAAACTAGTATTCAGACAAAGGACTGTGTTTGCTTACATAAGGTTACCTCAAAGCAAGTGCTATAACCAGTCTGCTCTTAATACTGAGAATCCTTCTGCCAACAACATGATTTCCCTAGAAATGCTGAATGCTGAAAAAAAAAAAAAAAAAGATGCTTGTGTTTTGCAGGCATTATACAAATAGCACCATTTGTGATGGATTTGACTAATCACGAAGATCCAACTCATTACTATGCCAGACATTTGCTTACAGTATTGCTTTAAACTCTCTCCTTGGAACTAGTTATTGGAAGGCACTAATCATTCATTCCTGCATCTCCTGACAAAGTCGAAAGCTTGCCGAGCTCCCCATGGGCCTCACCTCTTCCAAGAGATACGGTATTGTTCCAAAATGACTCATAAATGACTCTGCATCCTTTCAAATGAGCAGTTACAGCAGGATACTCTGTCATGAATTACCTTGGCAGATAATTACATTTGGAATCCAATTTAACAAAAGGTACAAATTTAGGGTGAATGGCAGACTAAGCGTTGGTGCGCTGATGCACTCTATTACAAAATGATCTTCAGGCAGGTATTTACATGGTGTGAGACAAAAACGTGATAAATAGGTCTGAACAGCACATGAAGTGATGAAAAGTCTCCCCAACAAGACTAACTTCTGTTTTTTTAATGTGATTTTACTGCTGAGTTAGGGACCATTTACATTCAGACTAAAACTGTTTTGTTTACCCTGTATTTGGCAGTCTGATTAGATTGTCAGTCAGACGTGTTTACACACTCCAAACTGTAAACCATATGGTCTAATAGCAATCTGTAAAGTGAGTTGAGTGACATGCAGAAGCAAAACTCCACGCTGCTGCTTCCTTGATGCAATTGCCTATGAAATGCCCCCTTCATAGTCATTTGTTCATTATGGACAGCTGTTCCAGGGGGGGAAACTCACACAAATAACATCTGTCCTTTAGAGAAATATGAGAGAGTTGGAATATAACGGCACATCAGGTGGGAGGAGTAAAATGTGTAAAGAAGGAGCTCACAGAAATTCATTGTAAGCGTCCTCATTTCAAGGTAGTACACGTTGGAAAATCGAGTTTCAGCATCACACCTGGACATGGCTTTGACTGGCAACTTGGTAAATCTTTCAGACCACGCAGGTTTGTAGCTTTTCAGCTGACATAGCCTCTGGTTGCCTCCACTCAGCAGGGCTGCATTATTTAAATCGGAGGTGGTGGTTCTGTCTGTGAATCAGACATCCAGTCATGGGAGCGCTACATATGTGAAAGGCCCTGCTAGCTAAATGATAGATATCTGAAAACATAAGAAAGTATGTTCTTTTTTGTAGACAATAATAAATACGTATTATTTCATAAAATAACTCGACATGGACACATTATCATGTTTAGCTCTGACACATTAGAAAATTAATCACCCTTTCTACATCTTGCTGTGTGAATTTCTCTTTTATAAAACAGAAAATAATTCTGTTCAAAGTTACTCGCAGGCGCACAGTGCAAACAGAAACTGTGGTTCACTACTGGAAACACACCTTGAATTTGTCCTTAACATTCTTCTTTTTCTTTTCTTCCTCAAAGTTTCCTAAATAGATGCTTAGTCCACAGCTGAAGAGCTATTAAAGAGCTGCTCTCCACCACATCCTGGGGGGTAAATAAAACCCGAAGTCTTGTGGAGTTGTGAGGTCACTAGAAATCAACTGAGGTGGCTTTTTTTTTTTTACTTGTGTGTGTCTGTGTGTGTGTTTTGTTTTTTTGTTTTTTTCTACCGTAGGAATGTCGATTTAAAGTTGCTTAAGATAAATAAATCTCCCCTCCTGATTACAAGGCAACTGCAGAGTCAATCCCAGGGAGCATCTTAAATGAATTATTGATCCCATGACCTTTCCCAGTGTTAAGGTTTGCTCTTGTTTGTTCCACCTCTGTTGACTGGACTCACAGTATGGGCAGTTTGGATTGATCAAACATTAGCTTTCCATATTAGACTGTTAATTATTCTAGATGTATTTGCACAGGTGACACAAGGGGCTGTGAGCATTTCTTATTAAACATGCCTCGGCACACACACACACGAGTGTGTCTACGCGTGTCCGAGCTCTAGTCAAAATTATGATCATGTGGTCAAAATGTTAGAAAGGACGTTTTCGGCAACTTAATTGTACAGCGTCCTTGACATTTCAGCGTGAGCAAAAGTCAAACAAAGTCAACACACTGTTGAGTCCTTTTGGAAGAAAATCAGATGCATGACAGACAGTTGACTTAATAATATTCTCCATCATGCAATGCGTGTTTGACAGGGCTTGTTGACAGAGAATCGTCTTGAGCAGGTCCTATTGTGCCAATTTAGTGGCGAGAAATGTCAACCAGTTAATCTTCTGCCAGTAATGATGTGATAGATGTATCTTCTTTACAGAGACGTGCTTTTAATTTAATCTCCAGGTGACATTTTGCAAATGTAGACAGGCTGAAGTATATAAATCGCCAGAGGTTGGTATATAAGAAAAGAAGCTTGGCCAATTGTAAAGCAAAATGAGCACATGCACTGAGCAATCATCATTTTCCCTAATTAGGGTTTGGTTTGCTCTTCAGTTGTGAGGGCTTTTTCTAATGGCTGGGGCTCTTAAATAGCTTTTTATTTGGAGTGCATTCAAATGGATCAGCCCACAGATGTGACATTTGGAGTGCGAACCTCTCCTCTGTCACAAGTCAGTTTTTTTGGATTTGTCCTCTTGAGTTGGAAGCAAGAAAATGTTGTAAATAAAAATAGTAATAGCACGTAGACAGTGGACACTAACAGGAGCAGTAGCTTCAGCAGCTTGAGACATATCTGGTTGATTACTGTACTGTAGATCTCAATGAAATGTTGTTTGTTGCAGTTTGATGAAATATAGTGAAGAACTTTACTTCAGTTAATCCACTGAAATAATAGATTTCTATCCCAGAGCTATTACACAGAAAAACAAGACCATGGTCTATAATATTATCAAGAGAATGTCTGGAGATACTTCAGTGATAAAGAAGAAAGGGATGAGTTTTAATATTGCTGTTGATCAGTTTCCTCAAATACTGACTCAACTCCCGTGTTTGATGACGGCTCTTTTGGAGAACTCTTTTTTTTTTGTTTTTCTTTGAGCTGACAAATTCTCATGGTCCCAACACTTTTACAATTGATGCACACTTCATACGAAATAGTACATTCAGTGGAAGATGTTCTGCCTGATGAATGAAAGTCTGGCTTGAAGTTTATACAAAGCTTCTTTTTTTTTGGAAGGTAACAACGTACCGCAAAGCGTTCGACAGTGCGATGCCAGAGCCCAACACAACAGCATGATCCAACAGTGTGTCCAAGGTGAACACACTGATGGTGATGGGGACAAAAGCTGCAAAGTTACAGGACAGAAGGAAGGAACTGTAACTTGAAGGTGGCAGAAAAGAAAAAGTCAAACATGGTCAGCAGTTGTTGTCAACTTGGTTTTCATCCTCTGTGTGAGAGAAGAGGTGGGTGGCTGACGGACAAGCTAAAAGTGAAAAGTGTCACTGACGCTCTTGCAGTCTTAGATGAGTGGCAGTAGGCAGATGGCTTCCTTCATGCAGAGACACACTAGAAGGGTAGAGCAGAGGTGCCCACACACACACACATCCACACATCACCCTTCAACACTTCTATGCTTACTCCGCCCCACTGCTTGGCCGAACAAGTGCCCCACATGACGCCCGTAACACAGCTGCTAGTGCTGACGTGACTCACGATGCCACGTTGCTGCCTGCTGGATGGGAACGACAGAGGGGGGGGGGGCGTTAGTGCGTGTGCGCAAGCCACGAGTGTGTCACGGAGACAGTTTGTGTGTCTGTGTGCATGGGGAGTGCAAAATGGGTCAGGGATAAGAGTATGCCAAGGCTTCACAGTGGCAATGGGGGTCGGGCCAAGCCCCTTCTGCCCCTACAATTCACCCTGGAGCTTGAGGTCTAGCAGAGGGTGTAATAATGCCTTAATTGTGCCATGGATGGGAGTTATTGAGTTATTCACGCCAGTATGGAAGGAAGGGGTTAGGCCCAGGGGTGGTGACCAAGCCTGTAGTCAAGGAAGGGATGGAAAAAAGGACAGAAAACAATGAGTCACTTCCCTAATGAGCAGAACATTCCCTCTAAGTGTCTCTTGGTCAGTCACATGTAAACCATTCACATTACCAAACAACCTCTTTGACGACAGGGCTCAAGTTACTAATTAGGCACATAAAGCAAAATCATGGTGAAGATTCATTGTGCAAAATACCAGTGAGGTTTTATTTGATGATATTACATTTCTTTATATTTTCTCCATTACTTTCTTTGAAGATGACCTGCAGAAAAACAGAAGGTCTAAACTGTTCATAAATACGTCAGGTATCATGTCAAAATGGCAAATTGGAGACTATGGCGGAGATCAGACATTTAAGATCAGATAGGAAACACACGAGACAAGACTCTGCTCATTTATGTGAGGATGTTTGTCATGAGATCACGGTTCCATACTGCCCCCCTGTGTTCAAAAGGGATGACCACATTTTTCAGTCATCACTGCATGGTTCTTTTATTGTACACTGGATAGAGCAATAGCATATGTACTTACTTTAACTCACACGGTGATAATTTTATAACAAAACTAGACCGTACAATCTTGTTACAACGCACTTATTTCCAATAACAGATCATGTGCTTTTACACAGAATGAACCATTTGTTGTAAAATGTCTGTCTTAGAGTCTCAGAGATGTTTGCGATCCTATTTGCATAATGAAGAAATGATGAACTCATCCACAATTATGGGGAAAATTTGACACGAATAAAATGTCAAGCGTAATCAAGGTGCAGAATTAGGTGATTGAAGAACACCTCCATCTGTGATAATAATTACAGGTCTATGGATGAAAAGAAGCTGATGTGAAAGTCAGTCAAAAACCTGTCGATTGCCTTAAATGGCTTCATCCACAAGAAGCCACTTAATTATCTTTTACTTAATTAACATTTTATCCTGTAAGTTTATCATTTATCAGTCAAAACTTTTGTTTTTCAAAAAGTCTGCAGTTTGCAGTGGAGGATCACTGTGTCCCACAAGTTACTTATTTTCATCGGTAATCTAATGGTAATGTGATGAGACCACTGCTGGAGGACTGAAACAACGTACTGCTGTGACTGTCAGGAAACTGTGTGGTTCAATCTAAAGGACTATTAACGGCAGGACTCTGTGGTAACCAGCACCAAGAAACCTCCGAACCCAGCTCACGAAGTTACAGCTGCACCTGAAAAACTACAATTACATGTCATGTTCTTCCTAACAAGTATGAAGTAGCATACTGAACGTATGTACAAATACGAATACAAAGTTCTTTTTTTTCACTTATATTCCCCCAATACATGTCACTGTTGTTAGTGTCTTGTTTAACTCTTTCTAAAAATACAACTAAAAATACCCCTACTGAATTTATTTTGGCTTTATTGAGTAAATAGTGCTTGTATTTCAATATAGGTCATCCACTATTTTCTGCATTTTTAGTATTTATAATGTTTTATTTTGCAGATATAGTCATGTTATCAACAAAAAACATGAAGAGGACTATGTCATCTGTTTTTGGCTTAAACTTGGCCAATTAATGTGGCAGAGACTGATGATTTGAATTGCTACATCTATGCATGTTGTCTTTTCTTACCAGGCTAAAACTGTTGAGAGAATTTGGGGGGGGGATACAGGTTCAGGCACACTGGCTCCAGACCAGAGGATCTGTGGGTTTCTTTACAATCTACAGTTTAGCAGACAAGCAACAAAAACAACAACAAACATGACCAGATATCGTGGAAACATCAGCTGGCATATGAACTTTCTGCTTGTCGTCAATCTTGACGAATAACAGACTACTTATCTGAGTCTGGGTCTGAGTGAGGCTCAACATTTTGTTGCTACTTTGATACACAGTGATTTCATCAGTCTACCTGACTAAGCAGCATTGGTGGGCAAGGTGCAAGGTAGCAGGATTATATTCATTTAATAAATATTCATAGATTCATAGATTTTTTTTTGCTTAAAAAACGTTTTGTGACATGTTTTTAATGGAGAATTTTTACATGCTTTAAAATAAGCCTGGTGAGGGTCTTTCAATCAGTTAAATTAGTAGTATTGTACGTCGGAGTAAGGATTACAGCCCTAGAGGTGCTGATCAAGCCTTTCAGGCATTTTGCTTTTATCACTTAGCAATAGCACTTATAAACAATCTGGGCACAGCTATTGCTTAACCTTGTTTTCATGGCAATAAGTAGACCTGACAGTACTGTAAATTGTGCTCTCCCTGAGGGTAAATCTTAGTTTTGTTTCTCTGTCACCTCCGAAACCTCAGCACCTGCATCAGGACAAAATATGACAGCCTGAGAAATGAAATCCCTGTTGCGAAATCCATGCTAGTCAAAAAAGTCACCATGGAGTTGGACCTCTACTGCAAACGTCATAAAAGTCTATGGACACTATATATACATATATATATATATATATATATATATATATATATATATATATATATATATATATATATATATATATATATATATATATATATATATATATATATATATATAATACTTTCATTAATACTATGGTCAAATTAGGACA
Organism: Anabas testudineus; assembly: GCF_900324465.2. Lineage (NCBI taxonomy): Eukaryota > Metazoa > Chordata > Actinopteri > Anabantiformes > Anabantidae > Anabas > Anabas testudineus. The sequence goes on from NC_046622.1 coordinate 11,783,801, forward strand.
TAGACCCCACAAAATGTATGTAATAAATAGGTGTTGGGGATTTGGTTTTGAAAGCACGCAGTCATTGCTGATCCAAATTACCAGGACACGTTTGGCACCTTGAACAAAAGCTATACTAGACATGTATGGGATCAGCAGTTCACTGATATGGCAGAGAGGAACTGTGTAGTATATTGAAAGTTCATAGAAGGACGTTAAAAATCAATCCTAAATTAAACATGCAGCCAGTCTGGGGAAGTCAGCACTTGGGTGACATGAGAGACCTGAGGAGTCAGTAAACACGTACCGGACTTGCTTCGACATCTTTTGTTTAAACAGGAATTAAATGCATGTTCCAGACATGAAGCAATAAAAGAGTGGTAGATATGTGAAAACTCTTTGGCAATGATTCTAAACTGAAAATAGCAAGAGTGAGTAACTGACTTAAGATGTTCCTTAAGGTTTAACTGGGAATTAAAAATGACCCAGAGGTTTCTGGCAGCCAATACTGAGTTTGAAGCCAAGGAACCTAAGGCTTGTGGGAAACTATCAAAAGACTAATTTGGTGCAAAGATCAGATCGGTTTTGTTACGATTCAGCTGCAGAGTGTTGTCAGATGTACTGGCAATAGAATAATATATACATTATATAATGGACAGGTTGACAAAATTTCCTCTATTGGAACCCAAACTACAGCTAATTTAGATTTGAGAAATCACTACCGGTTTTAATTGTTTTAGGACTGTCAATCATCATACTCCCATATTAATTATTATTATTTAGTTTTAAATATCATCTGAGATGCCATAGAATTGCTTTACCTCACTGTGAGTGCAACGTCTGGCATGGAGGTGTGTAGATGGCAAAGGCTTTGTTTGGAGGTGAACTACTGCAATATAGCAAAAATAATAATAATAATAATAATGATCTGACATGCATAAGTGTTATGAACAATGAAAAATAGAAGCAAAAAGCTCGAGAAAGCAGCTTGTGGATGACAGCAAAAAGACAATGTGTGGGAACACACCAGGTCAGAATATCATCCGATAAACAATCTTTGAAAATTACAGTGTGCCAACATTGAAAAGAATAAACAAACAAACACCATAATGTCAAACATATGGTGCCATGTAGATGTGGATTTCTTTTCACTGTAGTCACAAAGGTCAGCAAAAGAAATACGGATGCATGTTTTCATAAAACTTTAAAGCCAGTAAAGTTTTCTGACGTGCTTTGATGGAGTATTAAGTTATGGATTGCCTTTGTCTTGCTACCTTTCTGAACATTTTGTACCTCACTGACCTTTCAGAAATGAGTTTGCTTTGTAGACTTGTTGACAAGCGGCTCTATAGGCCGGCAAGAAAGAGTGGAAGAGTTATGTCGCTGGAAGCAAGCGTGCATTTCTCCTTTAACCCACACAAAAAAAAAACAAAACAAGTGTAGCAAGCTCCAGTAAACCTAAAAGCTGCTGTATTTACTGTTAGCTAAGTACAGCGGGCAAATTGGATCGCGATCAAATGCTGTATTATTGATTGGATTTCTGCGTGGGCCAAGAGCCTGACTTTATTTGCACATTGACACGGTGAGCAACATCATGACGAGCGTTCTATTACGCAAAGAAACACACATGCTTCCCCAAGGCAATTCACGGTTATGTTTCAAATGTAAGTTGCGAATTGTCAGGGAAGAAAATGGAATATATACAGTATGAGGGGACAGTATCAGACCTGAAGAGCAGCCACTAATTCACACTACAGTGCAGTAGGTGTGAGGTGAATGCAAGCCACCTGAGAGCAATGCCCTTCCAGCCCAAAGGCTTAAAACTCAATACTGGCAGAGGAGTCAAGGCAATTCTATAAAAAAAGAATTAAGAGGGCTAGAATAGAAGGCAGAAAATCCGACGTGGCTGTATCTGACCGAAAAAGTCTGCAGTACAGTGCATCAACCGAAATAGGACTTGAGTGGAGAGTTGAATCCTAGACAGCATTTGTTGTTTAGTTATGTGCTTGTTTCATTTTTAGGATTCATTTGTTTGAGTTGTCCAACATTGATCCGCCTTGGTAAGTAGAAATTTGTTTTGTAATAGCAGAACTAAAGGCAGCAGAAGTCTTTTTCTAATGAATAATCCACCATCGTACTTGTTATTTATTTGTTTTTTGTTTTTGGTATTAAGAGTTGGGATCCCAAGCACAGTCTGTCATTACTGAGTGAGGCTGTGACTGTACATATTCAGATAAACTTGTATTTTATTAAGTTATTGTTAATATACAAGCCAACAAAACTTACTATCCTGTGTCGCTAGCCAGCTACAATCAGGCCCCAACAGATTTCAGCATCATATACAGAAGACCACCATAGAAAGAGTCTATATGAAGTCGCTTATACAATCTCTGTACAGTGTGTGTGACAGTGACTGCAAATCTGTGCATACCAGCAGCAGATGAGTAATCTGAACTGGCTTCCTTCGGAGGCCTGGCTCACAGATTTTAACTGTAGGCTACAGTGATAGAAGACGCTGCTTCCTGACTTTCTTACCCCGTTGTGTGCGTAGTTGCAAAGTGACAGCACAGGGAGACAAAAACAGTTCAGGTTTCTCTCATCTTCTATCCCAGTAACAGAGACCAGGTTTTGCATTTAAATGACAGCTAGGAAATCAGCTTCTTTCAATGCCAACTGGGTTATTTAAGTGTGCATGTAGGTGCACAAAATAACATGAAATAAAGTTTAGTTATGATAAATAAAATGCCTTTTCCTTCCCATTTTGCACCACATATTACTGTCCTTCATCTCTACTATGGCTATCAGTTAAGACATTATTTATTTACTTTTTATTTTCCCTGAGGTTATGATGGTGGAAAGCTGCTGGTCTTTAATATTAGTTTACCACAGTAAAACACCATTACTTCAAAGTGTGATTACCAAGCAGATCTCACGCCGTGATGGGTGGATGGGTCAGTGGCTCATAGAAATCAACAGACACAACCACAAAACATACTCTGTGAGTCTTTTGTCTGTGCCAGCTGTCATGCTCCAGCTGTTTTGATGTTGATGGATGGTAGAGCTTCTTTCATTCATAAAAACCATGAAGCGCAGCTTTGATTTACAAAATACCTATAGTACCTACATTGTAATATGATCCATGACTTGCAGGTTTACTACAATATGTATTTGTGATAGTAGTTTAATTGAATAAGAATGTTTTAGGAGACACGGTGGCTGAACAAGTATAAAAGTGTAATTTAATCATGACCCATGTAGACGGACACATGGTCCAATAAATTGAATTGAACTGAAATGAGTTAGAGTTAGTAGAGTTTCAGTAGGAGGTCTTAGTAGGATGTATATCCCCTGATTTTACTGTCTTCTTAGTAAAATACAGTAAGCAAAAGATGGTAAATCTCACTACCTGGAGTGAGAGTGAGTGGAAGTTGCAGTAAAAGTACATTTTGTCATTTGGCAGATCCTTTTATCAGAAAGTGAGGTTAAGTTAAAAAAACTAAAAAAGATTTGAAAAAATCAATTCATACCTGCGATTTAACAAACATTGTGTACACTACGTTTTATGTTTAAATAAACAATCTAGTGAAGAAGTTTTCTTTAGAATGACAACAGCAGCACATCCGCATGTTAACAACATCTAATTAGGCTAGATCACACAGAAGGATAAGCTTTGATTCTTGCAGCCTGTTCTTTCAGGTCAGAAGATGCAGGAGTCACGTGAGATCCAACATCTGTAGTCTGTAAGATTATTATTAGTATAATTGGATACAAATGTCAATCAAATCTGCTGTGTGAAAAGTCACCTATGCTACATAAAGCCCAATTGGAGGATCTACAGAAGCATTCATAGATAGACTGTAAACATTCTGAAATATGCGTTGCTACTTGGGCATCTTTCCAGCGTGAAGAGAACAGCAAACAGATCTATTTGCCTCCTTCTCTGAGCCAGAAGAGGTCTTCCAAAATTGAAAGTCCCAATGCCAGTTCATTCTGGGCTGCCAGACAACTATGCACAGATAACAGAAAATACCGTCTGGAGGTGGACTGACCTCATTTCAAGTAGAAATTACATAAGTGAAGCAACCTGCCACTTTGAGTTGTGGCGTGATGGTTGTGGTGTTAACGGAGCAGACAGATACATATAAAACTGATGTTATCATAAGCTGACAGACTAAATAGGGATGGGGGAAAAAATGTATGCATGCGTGGGTGAAGAAAAGTGAGCACATCCCTTGGTGTTTGTAATTATAAGCCAGAGAGTCATGTAGACTGGGAGATATTGTCCACCTATATTTGCAGGTGCCCAGTTGTAGCACTGACACCGCGTTTCAACAGAGGAGCTCCAAGGTTAATTAAAAGAGCCACTGTCTCCTGGTTGACTCAGGCAGACTCAAACAAGAGGACACATAATTGAAGTGACACCTGTTCATTTCCATTTGTAGGCCCTCAGAGTGCATTGAGGACTGCCACACAGTAACCAGTGGCAAAAAGAAAACCCCCACAGCTGTAGAACATGAGTGGGATCACTCCTAATGTTCAGTGGCATCTTCAGGATTCAGCCATGCAGAACGATGGCAGGGGTGCTGCAGGCGGTCCGATGTATAGTTGCCGGTCAGACAGCGTGACTCACCTGTGCTCACAGAGACACCGTTTGATCTGTTTTTGTGAATTGTCTGAACCAGAAAACTCAGTCGGTCACAATCAGCCACATTTAATAAAAAAAAATTATGTTTAACTTTTAATGTCTCAGAAGTTTTAAGAGATTCTGAGTGAAACTCCGGATCACGCTGACACCTGACATCCCAAACTGTCAGATATATTCCTCATCGTGCCATTGAACAGTCTTGACTCAGTGTGTTTAATCAACTATAAACAGGATATTTTCCTTCATGTACTCTCTTAACCTTTAAAAGCTGTCTTTCCCTGACACTATCTCTTGACCTTTTCCTGTAATGCTTTAACCTTTTCTTGACACAACAGATGGTGCTCTGGAAGACATTTTACTATTTCACACAAATTGTTAAGTTGCTGCTGAAAATATCCCAGATGTTAGGACACATTTTCCCCGTGTCATTTCCTACATGATGGCCCTTGCTCTACCAGTGCTGGTATAGGAAAGCTGCGACTCATGCTGTGATGTCATGTCTCACCAGTCCCCAGCGTGCTACTCTACACTGTACTCTGTGCAGATTCAGTGACCCCGGATGACAAAGAGAGGCCCAGTGGGAGACTCTGCCCTACTCACTGCACAACAGGTAATTATCACCACTATCACCCAATAAGTGGTGCATTTAAATGAGGAAAATTGATATGTAGATTAGGTGTTGTGCTTGTCATACCCCATGCATGTACACACATACAAACAGGAATGAGCACACATGCACGGTTGTACATCACACACACACACGCACACACACAGCACCAAGACAATTGTTAAATATGCTGCGGCACAGAGATGTGAAATCTCGGGGATTCATTTACACACATAGATGCACATTCAAAATTAATTTTGACACCAGCAGATTAGGATACAGAGGACATCCTGCAGCGCTTTTTATTAACATATGCCATCACACCAGGGGGTCAACATTGCTTAGGAGAGCATCATCAGCACTGCAAAAATGAAACAACATGTTCAACTCCCATTACTTCCCGCCCTACTATCCTGCCCGCTCCTACTCTATGTACATCAATTTAAGGAAGTAATATTTCACTGAAAAGCTACATTTAAACTTAAAACCTGCAACATTATAAGCTCATTTACATATACTGCTCAATTCAGTTCTTAATCTCTGCTGGGACTGTGCAATATAAGCATAAGTTCAATTATAAGAAAATAAGAAACTTTTATCAAGTCTTAACATCAACAGCCTGCAGCCAACAAACCAACATCCATCAAACAAACTTACAACAAGGGGCAAAGATATATTGTTTTAGTAAACAACCAAGTCACCCAGAGGAGCGCATACTCCTAGAGCACACGTGTGATGGTATAGAAATACAGTAGGCAGGTAGCACACCTGGCACAGTTATAATAGCTCCACAAGCATTTCAATAAGCTATTTGTTTACATTAAAATAAATTAATGCCCTTATGCAGAGGAAAATAATGTAAGAAAACAAGGTAGGTGGCACGGTGTCAATCGCATTTTAATAAATAAACAATTTCTTTCAACTAAAATTAAACAAATAAATGGTAATCAAATTGCAAGTCCAGTGAGACTTAAGCATAACTTCCACACTCTTCCTGTGGTGTGTTACAAGGATTAGTTTTTCCTCATTCTCCTAGTTAAAGTAAAGAACTTCATATCTTGCTCATGATGTTGTAGCCTTATAAGAAATGTGCTCCAGACAGAAGTTGGAGTGGACTGAATGGACCATTACATGGTGGATTTGCATTCATGGCATGGCTGGACAATTTCACTCAGCTTTTGTATTGTCATATATTGAGTTTAAAATGTTCTCATGTTGTGCTTTGCACTATATAAATGTTTGGGTCCAGCCCTAAAAATCTGATACAAAGAGAAGTTTTCTTTTATAGTGTATAGACAGTTGCACTATTCAACGTTCATCAAAACCATTACTGATTATTTAGATTTGGATTTTCTATTCAGGTACTGCCATGATAACCTGTTAGAGCTTGTGAGTTGGCTCCCTATCAGACTGGCTTTGCTAAAATGTAGATCGAGCTGCTGCACACAGCTGTACCTAGTGTTAGTCTTAGTCTGCAGAATAGCTGTTTTCAAACCATGCATCTCACATCCTGTACTTCGGTTTGGAAGTGTTTCCAGCCCTTAAACTTCACTTTTCAAAGCATTGCAACAATGGCAGGACATTTTAGTACTGTGCAAAGAAGCTACACAGATTCACAAACTTTTTTTTGTAAACCACCCACTCGATTTTTATTGCCTTTTGGTTTGTTTTTGATGTTGCCAGGAATGGCTAAACAGCTCTCACGACAGACTACAGCAGCAGTGCCAGGTCTCGAGCACTTCAAAACATCTACAAACATTGAGGAAAATCTTTTTTTTAAGCTATAAATGTTCACAGTTTCAAATATAGTGACTGACAATAGTCACTCAGCCGCTTCTCATCCTGCTAACTTGCAACAGTAACACAACGTGGCTATAGCCTTAGCGCCAATCACTTAAGTTTGAAAATTCTCCTTTTTTACAGCAGACCTGTGTACAAACTGAGGCAGAACAGATGATACAGTGAAAATACTTATACCAAATCAGCAAAACCAGTTTGCATTAATGCGAGGAAATTATAGAAAGGATCTGAAGTTTACAGTGACCTCAGAACTCAGGATATCCTCCCACTTTCACACGAAGTGGCACAAAGTTTTGTTATAGTCGATAAGGTTTTGTCTCATTACCGATTTCAAGCCTAATTTGTCTTGCCTTGGTCCTTACACCGACCTCAAGTTTACTTCCAAGGATGTATTGACTTTGATTAATGAGCCAAACTATATTTTGCTGCCTCGAGGAAATACAGTATAATGAACTGAAGATGAACAAGCCTGTTCTGTCATTGTATATTAGAACGTTTTGAAGTTTTACCTGTAAACTTTATTTCATTCTTTGTCTTGAAAATGGCCTCATTTATGTCCTGTCATATTCATTCTGACTTTGATTTCTGTAGCTGTCACTATGAAAAGTACATACGGTGAAACTGAATCATGTACTATATCATGTACTATGTACTGAATCAAAACGCTGGATTTATTCTGCATGTCGACTATCTTAGTCTTTGATCTCTTCAGAAAGAACATCCCTACCTGGTTACAAACTGTATATCTGTGGTAACAAGCCACAAATCCCGGGACAGTGATGAGCACACAAAACACTGAACTAAAGAGAAAAAGCTTGATCATCTCTTCCTCATACAGTATTTTCTCTTACCACATCCATTCTGTACACATCCAATTCTTCTTGGGAATTCTCGGGAAACAGTCAGTGTTTGCTGTAATTGTGTATTTATATGTTGTGGTGGAAACAGTTTGTCATCCTACACAGTAGATACCGAGGATAGCAGGCAGCAGATTGCACAATGTGTTCAGCTAATACAAACCTAATAAGGGCTACAGAGACTTGTTAGTCAGACACAAGACTCTGGTGGTGGCTCAGCTGATGGTCTAATACTCATGGTCTGTGCAAGAGCTTCGCAGTTAGGTGTGCAGTCTCATCTGACTCATGTGAGAGTGAATTTGTTGTCAGAGCTAACGTCATAGTGAGATTATAACACAGTGACACATGTTTGCACAGTTTCATTATGTTGGTAGTATGTATACAACAGCTATATAACTCACTGTGACAGTATTGTTTCTGTTTTGATGCAGGAAATTATTAAAATAACCGGAGGTTTTACAGAAGAAAACTCAGGACAGCTAGTTCCAACGGGATTGAAGATGTCTCCATGGAGACCAAATTGACCATGTTCCCTCTCCTCTGCTTGTCACTGGCAGGCACAAAATTAATTAAGTCAAAGCTTCTCTCTGGGGCATATTCTCTAATAAGTAGCTCGTTGCCCCTTTGACATTTGAGCATGTGAGTCTGCGTGCATATGTCCTTGTTTGTGATGGTGTGTGTCAGGCATCTCTTCATACAGTAAAAAAACCACAGAGTTTCTTTTCTTTGTTTCTTTCTTTTTATTGCACTTGCTAAGGTTCGGTAGCCCTTATCAGGTTCATTACGCTGCAAGACAAACTTTAAGGCTAATGGACTCATGTTGACACAGTGTAAATAGACCGCACAAGAGCAAGATGAACAGTGCCTACAAAGTTGAAAGAAGTAAATCTAGTCTGAATAAAACAGTGTTTGCATATCTGTGCTATTAAAAGATATGTAGAAATTGTATTTTTTGAATTTCAGCTGTTTACCTTAACTAATCCTAAAACATTGCGAGTTGATTTCCCAGTCCAGTGTCACATTTACACAATAAAAAAACACATATAAATAAATACAGCAAGACCTTGGACACACATGTTGTTAGCAGCAAGTCAGATGTGGGAGGGTATCTGACAGTAGATTGTGGCTTGTAGTCCTCACTTAACTTTATTAGCAGAAAGCCAGCCGACATCAAAAAGGACTAAATTGTTTATAGCTTGACAAAAAAAGTTTTTCACCTTTCTCTTTTAATAAATAACAAAAAACATGTTTTTGTTTCAGGAGATAAAAAAGCTTTAAATGACTTTATTTGATACACTATTGACAGACTAAATGTTCAAGTACAGAATGTTGATTTAAAAATATGATCATAATAACGACAATGAAATGAAAAAAAAATTACCAAGCTTAAATCAACATACAAGGGAAAAAAAAGAAAGAAAGAAAGAAAGAAAGAAAGAAAGAAAGAAAGAAAGAAAGAAAGAAAGAAAGAAAGAAAAGTAATCCTAAGGATAGAAGAGAACTTTAATATCACGCTATTAAACTTGCCGACCTCCACACAATTAATAAACTATCAAAAAGTGAAACTAAGACATGAACAAGTTTTATTTTGCTATTGATTTAGTTCATATATTAGAGTAAATCAAGACTTTGATTTGATGTTTGATGTGTAAAATCAAATGAACAGAAATTCCAATTACTTATCAAGCATGCAGTTATTAACATAAATTGATGAAAATTCATTGAAATAACTTAGATGAGTTATAGCAAATGCAGTGATAGTGCTTATTTGAATAGGACTGCCTACTGACTTTCCTACTCTATATGTGCCTTGGTTATAAAAATGTGATGCAGATCTTTCTTTCTCTCAGAGCTGTCGAAATATCAGGTATTGCCATTCGATCTGGTTGTTGATTTATCCCTGTGCTCTTACTCATGTCCCTCAGTGCCGTCCCCACAGGAGTTCCCATAGACTTTACAGTTCAGTGGTCAGGGCTTGTTCATTGACTCATGTCGTCTGCCATGCTGACACAAACTAGAGGCACAGAAGATGTCATGAGATGCCACATGGTGCTGTGATTCAGAGGCAGTGAGTCATGGGAGGAAAGAGTGTCAATGCTGCACTAGAATGGCACATAGAAAGAAGCAGTTTGAAGACATGAAGGTGTGAAGATGGGATATCAGGTGGAAAAATAAACACATAGGATGTACCTGCATCCATGTGCATGGACAGTTGGATGGGTGACTCACCCATCTCCAAGACGCGGCTGCACAAAGGGGATTTCCTGACCTACTCTCGGTGTAAAACATGAGAAATGGATCTTTGACTACTGCTGTAACCCTTGGCAACTGCGATCAAGCAAGACAGACAGATAGACGAAAGGGTGCATGTAATCCAAGAGATTCACCTTGTTGCCAGCAGTGGCTAGACAGGCCGGGAAATCAAACTGCAACCACTGCTGGATGGATAAATAGTGCAGGAGGACCTACTTTTTCTCCCAGAGGAATGCAGTGACTCGCTGGTAGCTTTCTGTCTCTGACATGTAGCAAATCCTTTGTGAATTGAAGTGCCCCAAGTGAAGGGGCTGCAATAATGAAATGTTACAATGGAGCATGAGATGGAAAAATATTAATTATGTATTACGGATACATCAATCCTGGCTCCTGTGTAACTAAACAGCTGCAATTATGTTTTTGTAGTGACTGACTGAATTATGTTCCTATGCAATAAACAGTATTTTCTGTAAGAGTGTGGTCGACATAAAATGTCTGTTACACCACAGACCTGAGTTCAACCCCAGAGTCCTGTGTGTGGTGAGTATTAGAGGACAGAAAGAGCTTTAATGTTGTGGTTTTCTGAAGTTACGGTTTTTCCTCTATTAAACCAGATGATAAAGTTTTCCTAACCTTAACTAAGTGCACCTGAATGTAGCAATAAAACTAAAGTCTAACAATGCGTTCTGACTTACCATATCTGTCTGAAATTTTAATTTTCTTCTTTAAAATTAGCTAAGACATTTCACACAAAAGTTGGGCAGTACAGTTTTTACCAAGTAAAACTCAAAAAGTACTAAGTGTGGACTGAATTTAGCTGTAAATTATATACAACCAATGCTTAACAATATACTGTACCAGGACAGTGTCTGTGGGACAGGCATTAGGCTTTTTTAGAGGAATATATTTTGCAGTATAGTATATTGTATGTTTGATATTTGCATGAGATGTGCAGATAAAAGGAAAAATACAACAACAGACTGTGAAAAGTTATGTTATATATTTTTGTATCTGTTTTTAGAGTTTTATGAATTTATTCATACTTAAAGAATAAACAAATTAAAAAGCTACATGGTAGCTAAAAATAGTCATATCCACTAGAATATGGCAGAATGTGAGACTTACTTCCCCTTCAACAACAACACCCTGCATGACAGATAAATAATTATGTATTAGCTAATGAGCAAATAACTTTACTAGGGGGGTCAGTGTGGAAGATTTAAAAGAAAGCAGCACCACACTCTCATCAAGACAGTAAATGGAAGATAGCCAGAGAGAAATCCCAAGCGGCTCAAAAGAACTCATTAGGAAACACAGAATCGATAGCTAGATTGTTAGATGGAAGCAAGAATGAGCACTGTACAAGCTCCATCCATCGGCTTACCTCGGATCACAGCTTTAAGCCAGTTTTGACTTCCTGCGTCTTTCACCACCTTCATACCTTAAAGTCCATCCCACACCTTCAACAACCTCTGCCCATCCATCCGCGTGACTAACCAGCTCTTTGGTTTAGACTGCGTCTCTTGTTACAGTGTCTGAGCACGGGAGTGAAAAGCATCCATGTGCAAAGGATGTTTTTATCCACATTCACCCCTGCCAGTTCCTGCTGCCTTAATAAAAACCCAGCACACCTTAAAAATATAAAAAAAGTGCAGCACAGTTGTGTAGTGAACTGTAGAGTACAAAATAAATTGTTGCTGTCAGAAAAAAAAACACCCATAAATGTAATTTCAGGGAGGTTATCTTCATTCTGAAAGCATGCCTTTCTATGTTTTGTCTGAAAAACGTTTTTTTTTTTTTTTTAACATTAAGGTTTAGTCGAATGTAGTAAGAAATGAAAGAAACATGTAGCTAAATATATCACAGACAAAACAGATAAAAGGGAAAATACAGGTAAGCATGACATTCCTTTCTTTTTCATACAGTACCTGTAATCTCTTACTTCTGCACCCAGCGGCTTTATATTCACGAGTTGCCTCAGCCTCAGGCAACATGCCATTTCAGCTTAGACAGCTCATCAGGATGAGTGGCAAGTTTTTGGGACGTGAACTTTACCTGCTGAAAAAGAGCAGCGCAGAACTAACATGTTTTATGCCACAAGGTGAAAAGTTATGTATTTTCGGGTTTTAAGGTAACATTCAACAAATGTCATTTCAAAGCCTGAGCAGTCACACACTCTCCTCCTTCACCCTCTCACACGTACACATGCACAACAGACTTGTTTTGCACTAAATGGCCAACTGTGTGCGTGTTAACATCGATCAAACGGAAGACAGCAGTCACATTTTCACGTGCAGATTGCTTCAGGTTTCATCATGTCTTGGCATTCACCTTGACTTGCGTCCCTTATGTGGCCTGGAAAAATGGCTGCATTTTGCAGTTAATCATTTGTAGTAAGTGCAGGACCTGTCTATCATCGATGTTCCTGTTTTATAGGAAGACTTTCTGACTGCATGTGTCTTTATCTGTAGTATTGGTTTTGTTTATTCCTTCAGTACTCGCTCAAAGTAGACAAAGGTAGACTATTTGGCATGAACAAGGTAAGAAAAGGAGTTGGGATGAAATGATATACTGTAATAAAGACAAGAGAGTAGAAAAGGCTAGGATATGATGAGAGGATGATGTGAGTACAAAGAAGATGAAGACAGTGCATGCACATTGAGGCATCTGTCACTGCTAATTACCTTGCATGCCTCATTAAGTACACGCTTCTCACAGAACTTCGAAGGTGCTGAAGTTATTGGTGGGAGTTGCTGGTGGGATGCATGATAATCAGCAGTGGAAACTAGCTCTTGCTCCCAGCTGAGACATGAGCGAGACATTGCAGCCACCTTGACACTGTGGTATTCTTCAGGACATAGACAATCAGCCAGGGCCCAGCCTGGCTCCTCTGTCTGGACTCTTTGCTTATGAGGGGACTCCAGGCCATTAAGCTCATACTGTCCGTCAGGTCCACTGCTAAAAGCTTACCTTGGTGACCCATGCCAAACATTAAAGTGTAGACTATATTAAATCCCATTTATATTTACTGCCAAGTCACACCATTAAACTGACATGGTGTCATACACAAATGCAAGACTATCACCTCCTTATCTCCTACTGCTTGAGCATGAGGCTGAATAGTTGTGTGATTGAGCTGCTGACCTCTGTCAATACAATGTGATGTAATGCACCTTTCTACCACCATCCAACACAAAACTAAAAAAGATTGAGGAGTATATTCTAGCACCATCTATAAATATGTGGGCATTTGTGATTGGTTGACCTGAGCATTCAAAGTCAGTCAGACATTAAAAGCACTTTAATGGATATGGTGCCATCCTGGATCTAGTCAACACCCACCGCTGTGCTTTTGCTACCTAAGAGTGCCTATTACCTCTACCTACACATTTATGCCCACTAATTGCACATTCTCAGTAGAAAAAGCTTCAGCTGCTTCAGTTTCCGGAGCGATTTGAGAGATTTGATTTAATGCAGACTTATGCAGTTAATAGGCCTGCATCTATTTTCAAACATCTTTTATAACCTGATTTAGGCTACACCGTTTTGGTGCGGGTGAAAAAGCAAACAAGGTCCTGTCACCACCCGACTTCTCAGTCTTCATCGCTTCAATTCCATCCATCCTCCATTTCTCCATCAGCAAACTCAAGTAATAACCTCTGAGTCTGATTTCTCAGCTTAAAGACACCTGACAGTTCTATCTACTTTATCTCATCTCCCTTGTTGTATATTTTATTATTACTACCACCACATTAATCTATGTTGTATTTTTGTGCAGTATTCTAGAGGAATTCTAGTTCTGTTGTTTTTAACTTCCATCTCTGCATTACAATAAAATGGGCTCTGACAGAGGGGGTAGGCAGAGGAGGTGTAATGCGAGATGATGAGAAAAGTTGGTTGTGGGCGAGGAAAGAAAGAAGAGGCAGATTGTCACTGAGCTAGGATGGATAGATAGCAGTGCATTTCAGAGCACCTTCCTCGCACAGGGGTCATTAGAAGTGGGAGACTTATCTTGGCCAAACTCCTCGCTCCAACAATTAAGAGGGAGAAGGTCGAGGTTCAAGGATCAAGGCTATAAGGTGATGCAGTTTGAAACTCTGGCAGTGTCAGTGCATCTTAAATATGAGGCTGAACTGTGAGTGTGAGTCACAAGCAAGCAAGTTGCTGGCTCTCCTTTATATTACTGTGTTGTTTAAATAAACCAGTAAATCTTAGACAGGAACTTATTTATCCCTGTTAGGAGTGTAAATGTTATTTTATGTGCTATTTTAATTGATTGTTTTACATTTGAGGTGCAGGTTCAACACCTTCTAACCGTCTAAAATATTATGTTGGGGTTGCAACATGAAGACTAAAAGTTTGAGAAAAGTAAGATGTTTGTTCAAGGCCTCTGGCTTTGGATGGCATTACAGTGCACACATGTTTTATTCTCCTCCTTACTGAGTCTTTCAGCATTCAGGCATTTTTATGATGTGGCCCAGAGCTTTCACCTCTCTCCATACACCTCTTAACATGAAAACTCAATAACATCACTCAACACATTTTTTCATATCTCAAGCTACTCACAAATTCAGTTCTTGTAATAAAGATTTCATGTGCTGCCTATGTTTCATATTTAATAATGTAAAATCGAGTTACAGAAAAGTTGGTATTCACTTTGAAAAGATTTCCTTCCGTAACTTGTGGAGCTTTCGTTTTCAAGTCGACGGGCCACAGAAGTTGCAAAGTCTGGACACGTGATGTGATAAACCTGTTTCTGACAGGAGTCCTGCCTGTTAACACAGATACTGTACTTTCAGCAAAAGTTTTGATTTATAGCTCAGAGCTGGATTTCATGGCACAACACTACAAGGCTGTGTCTGTCTTATGACATTGTGAATTAATTATACACCAATCCGCCATATTATCAAATCTACTTTAACATTAATATCACAAGGTGGATTTAATTTCAGGGTTTGATTGGTCCAGGTTATACTAATTTATTTACTGTGTCATAAGGCTACAAACTGGAGTTTAATGTAGTAAACTTCTATCCAACCCATCAGTGTATGAAGCTAACTCATAAACTTGTGATCCACAGCTATAATTTAATTTATCAGTGAAATAAGCCCTCAAGTATTGTTATCCATGAACACTTCCTCAAGCGGGATGGACGTAGAGGATCTTTACACCACCCCCTCATTTAAGAATAAAAGGATAATGTATTGAATTCAATTTTTTGGACGTCTTTGTCTACTTGCTAATGTTTCACTACTTCATTTACCCCTAGTTCAACCAAGTCTTAAATGATTTCACATTAATAAATGAGCAAACTAAAGCCTGAAATGTTCTGACACACATTTCCTACATTTAAGACCTTAACCTTTTACACTGCACAGTCACCTTTCTTTACTTACTTGCCCTCAGCACATCCTTTATGTATCTTCTCTACTGTGAACAGCGCGACCGTTTTTGCTGAAATATCAACAGACAGTCGCAAAGGCATGTTTCGCATCTGAGCGCTGGTGCTAGAGATTCACAAAGCAGATGATGCCAAGAAATCTCGAGAATCTTCTCTTACAACCTCTGCTGTCCATGTGTCACACAGCGATTCAGCCCACAGACGTAATTTGAATGAGCAATAAACAAACAGGCTTTCATGCTTGACGTGTCTGTTAGCTTCTGCACAAAGATGCCGAACATGAAGACAGATTTCAGATGAGAACTAAACACAAACAGTAAATCATTTCCTAAATTAATAATTGGAACTAAATCTAAGAATTGTAGAACTAAGTGAAATACTCACCATTCAACTCAAAGACCCCTACCCTAACGTTTACTTTCCCTTAGGCTGAGAAAAACCCTCCGAAATTAGGACAGTTCATCTGTTAAATATTTCATCTGAATGCTTGTCAGGGCAAGTATAAGCTTATGATTCTCCCACATACGTCTTTTACTCTCCAACGCTGAAGAAGTTGTCAGATGATGCAAAGAAAACCCTTCTAAAGGGTAAGCATTAGTGACAGAGGAATAGTAAGCACAAGAGATAAAGGGAGTGAGAGGAAGAGAAAGAGCTTGTCAATGAGCTTATTAAGAGAAAAGAGCAATTCAGTCTGACACAGGGCAGCGTGGTGCTGGTGCTGGCAAGAAATAAGCAGAGGCTAAGAGGCATTTCAAAGCGTGATTGGTAACTGAGTCCCTTGACTTCTCTACTGCAAATAATATAATGTAACAATTTCTGCAAGCAACGCTGAAAAGAGGGATAATTCTGCACCACACTCAGAGGACCAAGTATGAGAGAACACTTATTTTGTTGCAAATCAAACAAAGCTCTACATTTCTATTATTTTTTTATATTTATTATTGTTGTTCAGTTTGACATCAGGAGCATCCTGGTGTAAAAGCAGCATTTTCTGTCTATAAAAGTTCATTTACAGTGGACTGTCTCTGCTGCTGCTTCTATAAAGCCCTTTGGAAAGAATATAATTTAAATCAGCTGTCTGATTAGTACAACCTTGGGAACTGTCTCTATTCCAGAGGGTAACTGACTACAGCTGAAGATTGGTGCTAAGTTTCGTCAACACTCCTCGGAGCAAGTCTAGAATATGTTAATTAACTCATTGATTGAGGTGGGTGGTTCATTTTAAAAGCAGAAGTCGAGGTCTCCAGTGTGGGAAGACACATAAAGAGAAAACTAACACTACTGTGCATATCAATGGCTAGCATCAGTAGTTCCTGCAAACCATATCCATTCACTGCAAGGACGTATTTAGTATCTGTTTCTCATCGAGGTCATACATGCAAAATAGACCAACTGAGAGTCTTTCTGTCTCCAATGAACTTTAGCATTAATTAGTGATATGGTGCTTGCAAACGGGGTAAGTACAACAGGGAGTTTTGCTTTTGAACTCGTTTAAGAAACTGGGTTAAACTTTTATCATTAGTGCCATTTCTTGCTCATGCAAACATAAGGACAACAACCACTTTGGAAAGTCCTTAAGTGTGGACGTATATTTGAACTTCATTTCATTCAAAGGCCTTGGAATATCAAGGAATCTACGAAGAATTCCTGTTTTTTTCTGTTGTGTCAATAGGATGCATCTTTTTCTCTCCATCCTTGGACTGGCACATTGTGTGGATGACGGGCTCCTGCGTCAAGCACAAGATAATTGAATAGTGCAGAAAACAAATCTTTTCAATCAGATTCGAGAGGCTTTGTTCTCTCACTGTGCAGCAAAACGTGTCGATTGCAGCACAAAGCATGTCACATTTTGCATCAGATAACAGCGCTAATGTGTAGGGAAAATCAGCAAAGTCAGGCTTTGTGGGATTGTCACTAGCCTCCTTCAGCCTATTTGTTTTCATACATACATAGCACGAGAAAATCAAACCAAACCTTTGTGGAGTTCTTTTTCAACTACTTTCTCGTTTTTTGTTTTTTGTTTTTTTTTTTGTAGAGGCTGTTATTCATCATCACACAAGAAAGACTAAACAGCACTCACAATGTGCACAGCTATAATGGCGACTTGTCTTGCACAAGGTCACAATGAAACTCTACACGAAATCTGTGAGCTTGCCAAAGCAAATGTTGCATATTGGATATGTCTTTGTCTGTTAGTTATTGTACAATTTGGTGTAAGTTTGTAAAGTTTCTTCTTCAAGGAACAATAGGATACATGATGAAAGTTTCAGATGTCTGTGATGACTTCTATTGTACTTTGTTTGTACGGAGTGTCTAATGTGCAAAAGACTTAAAAATTGATTATTAGCATAATCAGGTTTAATGAAAGTCCACATTAGCATTTATTGTACATGAATTGAAGTGAAGTAAGCTCGTTAAAGAGACGAGGAGACAAACAAAACCGTGCCGAAAAGTAAAATACAACTAATGCACGGATTTGTTTTTGTGAGAGTGTGTGTATGTGTGCCGTTCCTAATGTCTCACAGAAAATGAGGCCAGTGCACAAAGATAAAGAAAAAAAACATAAATGTCATCATAAAAACAAATCATTCAAAACTGCAGACGTATTTTTACATAAGACGAAGGAAGCTGAACGCTGCTAATTTGCCATCATTTCATTTGCATTAGCAGGAAAAAGCTTCACTCTGTGAACATATTCTAGAGTTTACTGTCATTATGTTCAGCTAAATGTTGTATCTTACACCATTTTAAACATCCGACTAATTTGCGCTTCAGCTACAAACAAAATATTTACACATTAGCAGAGCATATCTATTTTCACAGTAATGAGCTAAAAGCTGGAGATATGGCAGTGCTTTGCTTTGATGCACACCGTTACCAGGGCGGCAATGTGGAGCAAAGGAGACAAGAACTAGAAATAAAAACATAAGAGAAATCTTTTATGTGTAGATGGCATGTAAGTTAAAAAACATTACAAAAGAATAAGATATTCTGACTACATAGCAGCACAGCGACTACAGCACACTCTCACTCTGTCATGTACAAATCTCAATTTCACAGAGGTGGAGAGAAGCACTCTTCAAGTCCTCACATTGACCATCTGGGAAAAACCCCAGCAGTGCTCTGCAGTGCAGCACTAGCTCCACCTGTTGGAGCACAGGGAAATTGCATTGTCTCCATCTCACAGTTTATTGTGATAAATGATAGGGAGGGGGGTCTATTATGTTTTGGAGTATGGCCAAAAACACTGCAGAGGCCCATGTATTGTTGTGTTTATCTAATGGTATCTTGATACTTGATACTTTATCAAGGTACCAGCTTAGTGTAAACTACTATTGTGACCAATCTTTGCAGGCCTACATGTATGTCTTTGATATTTAGCAGTAGTCATCTATGAAGTCTCTTAGTATTCTTTTGGGAATAAGAATTAAAGATTAAATTACTCTTATTTTAGTTATCATATTCCATTTTTGTCAAATTACTGGATATCAATGACTATATAATAAACTAAACTAACACTAATACGTAACATTCTCCCTGGAATATGGCAGTGGGACCACGGAGGTGAAAGCTTTAGTCAAAGGCAGTAGGAAGAGAAAATCCTTGCTGCTTGCATTTGATCTTCTCTTTATCTGGGCTTACAGCACTTCTGAGCAGATGATCAAGGTCAAGCTTTTCATTACATACAGCTGCAGAGAAACCTTCTTGACAGCACAGCAATGGAACAGGCAGGGCAAGTGTTCCCATGTGTTTTCTATAGTTCGTGATTTCATACTGAGGTTCCTATAACCCCAGTATGTGCTGGAGCTCATCTGCTGCCTGAAAGGCAAAATATCACAGGTCACTGAAAAATGTGTTGCTCTTCCAGGACCTGAAGTCTGCTGTTTTTTAGGAGCTTGGAGATGAATAGACAAATGATTCAGTTTAATATGTTATGTGCCATAAGTATTTGCATACATATCATATTCTTAATTAAAAACATGTTTATTGTCTTTTGATGAAACAATTTTGTTAAATATTGTAACTTAACTATAAATATTATATTTTAACTATAAATCTTTATAGTTATTTCCTATATAAATAGCAATATATATATAAAAAAAATAACAATTAATTGTCCAGAAAACGGACTACTTTTGGTGGTTTAAACTATTTCGATGTGCACACAAATTTATTTTTGCAACCTAAATGCATCATACAAGTGAGATTTTCAACTCTGGTGTCAGAATATTTACAAAACATTTTCTCCCAACAGGACAATTTTGTAAGTGTGACAATGTGTATAATAGTGGTCTGGCTCATTCTGTGATTGTGAAATGCCAAATTATCCCATACAATTACAAAATATTTTGCATTAAACCTCACCTGCATCCTTTCCTCACAGTTCATAATAAAAATAGTTACTCTGTGTTTTAAAGCCCAATTAGGAGTTTGTGCATATTTATTTATTTTCTATTCTTATTTAGCAAATGTTATTTAGCTGCAATTTTACATTTCAGGTTTAAAAGCTAAATTTACAGTTTTTATAACATTAAGTGCAAAACAAAGAGTAAATACTGTTTTTTGGTGGTGGTTGAGAAAACAGTCGATGTGATCGATGGACGAAGTTTGTGTCCAATGTTTGAAAAGTTATCCATAGTATGGTCCATGTTGTGCCGTGTTGAATATGTAATGGGTTTTGATTGCACTTGATAGCATGAATTCACATTCAAACAATGTGAGTATGAAAGATTAAATTTCATACCTGGCTGCTAATGTGAGGGAGTGTGAATAGTTCCTATGTGAGCAAAAAAAAGCATAAAAATAAATTAAATAAAAAGAAATAAATAAACTAAGTTTAGACAACCTGTTCAAAACCAGTGATGCTTGTCTTGATCTTACTGTACACATCTCCACTTCATCCCCCTGGTACTGCTTTTGTTAAGCAGAAAACAACTTATAGCAGATGTATTACATCTGTTGCCAGAGTGATTGTATAATTCCTTGGAGGAGGGCTGCTTTTGGACAGTAAGCTTTTTCAGTGAGTAGAACTCACACTGAGACCACACTTCAACACATGAAGGCATCAGAAATGTGTTGTACTTGTTCTTATTTTATTTTTATTTATTTCAAACAAATAGCAGTTAAAAGACGTTACGCTGTGTAATCCTGTTCTCAATCAGCTCAGCCGCAGCTTTTGTGGTTTTGCCTTTTGTCATTATTATTTTTCAGAAATGTAGAAAATAAAAACGTCACTTTAAACCAGTTCAAACTACTTTGTAAACAAACTGATCTAACTGACGATACACATATGGTGCAAAGAGACTCTGGTCGCATGAGAGGTTTGGGACGAACAATGTATAACGGGTGTCGTCCTCATTAGAGACAAACAAACACACTACACACACATCGCATCCCACGGTGAGAGAGAGCACCATTTGGAGACAAAAAAACCAAACCTGAATCGGTTACAGAATGCACTCAGTTGGGTGCAGCTAGGATCCTCTTAGTGGACTGTTGCGATACATTGATCATACCTGTTTAGGGGAGAACCTGTGCTGAATGTAAGTGCATCACAATCTGAAAGAACAGCCTATTAATAAAGTAGCAGTGCACGGTCGCTTGCTCTCAGTGTGCTGCTTGTTAACCCTGGTCTGCCAGGCTCATCTAAGCTATCCTTTCAACTATGAGGCATCATGTTAAGAATACATGCATCAATGCAACCGGTACAATAGCAGCTCAGTTGCAGACAGCTGAAAGAGGAATTCCATCACTTCCACCTGTTGTGAAACACATGAAAACGCAACATTAATTAAAGAAAACTGATAGTAAGTCATTTATGACTGAGTCTGTTTATCAGTCTGACTTCTTCATTATTGTAAACATGAAATCACGACACTTACTGTAGTTCATCATGAGACATGTTAAAGTCACGAGGATTCACACAGCATTAATGAAGGTTTAATGGTGAAAAAGGTGCAAAAAAACAACATTTCCATACACTGTCTTATAGAGCCGTAATTCACATTATAGTTGGGTGACGGCTGGTTTTAGGTGATTATAATTAGTTTCAGGTCATTACAAACACATATTAATTTGTTATATATATGCACACACTGTACAAATTAACATTTGAACTCAGTAATAATAATAACAATTATTATATTTTATTGATCCCCTTGGGGAAATTGGGGCTGGACAGCCGCCAGACAGTACATATTGATGCTACTACAGGATTTCAGTGTCTTGTCCAAGACATATAGCGGTGAGGAACCAGGAATCCAACCACTGACCCTGGGGTTCATAGACGACTGCTCTACCAACTGAGCTACTGCCGCCCAAACTTAAACATGATAAATAACAGAACTAGCCTGTAGGGACGTGTGGATTTCTCATTGCACAGTGCAAGTGTAAAAATGAGGCTGAACACCTGTTTACACAAATTCCAAATGTTTACTTAATGGAAACCAGATAATGTTGTTACTCAGCACTACTGTGTTCTCACTAAGAATTATTGTGGAGTGAACAGCTGAATTTATTACAGCTTTACATACAACATTGCATCCAGTAAATCTCTGTATATCTCTATATATTTACATCGCCTTCAGTGTATACTTGAATTTGCCTTGGCTTTCAGCTAGGGCCTCATGGAACCAGTGTTCGAAGACTAGGTGGCATAATAGAAATGAGAAGTGAGTGTTTGGCATTTGCTTTAATTGTGGGTATTGATAAGAGAAGGTTGAAATCAAGTGCACTCAAGTTGTTTTTCAATTGCTGTGAATATTATGGTAAAAACTACCACAGATTAATTTTTTGGACATAGTGCTCTACAGCATTAAAAAAATGCCTCTTGCCTTGGCATTAATTACAGGTCTGTTTGGAGAGCAATTAAAAATAAAGCTCTGCAAATGCTGCTTTCTTTCAGCCAGCAAATGTATTTACGTGTTGGCTGCAAATGAAGCTTCCCAGCAAGTGTTAACGGTGCTGGGAAGCTTCAGTTGCTCTAGTGGTGCTTGAAGACACAACACCACATCTACTTTAAGGTTTCAGAGAGGATGTGCTGCTTTAGTTGGATTAAGAGTGTTGAGAAGAGTTGAATTGGAATAAATGTCTTTTTTTGACAGGTCGTTAACGGGTTATTTGGTTGTGTTTTAAAGTGGACACTGTCATTTTCAAAGCGTTTTTATTGGACTGTACACAACAACAGGCTCTGGTTGCATTATCTTCTGACATGAGACGGTCAGATTTGCTGTTATACTACAAGGCTTGTGGTTTCAGAGGATTGTGCACTGGAAACCACAAGACAGCTGGTGTTTGAAAATGTGTTTTTTTTTTTTCTTTCTAATATCTCTGAACAGCTGAGAGTGGCAAGGGACTGTTTGTCCTTTTCAATGGCCACTAGATGACAGAGCTACTTTGTGGGCAATACGCACCATAATTAGTCCCTGTCCTCCTCTCCAGAAGGGACTGAGCACCATTAAAGTGAAAATAACTGAAAGAAAGAGGGATAGTTACACTCTTCAATGTGTAAGATGATACCTGTTTTGTGGTTGGGTGGCTCTTAGTTAGGCCCAGAGAAGGAAACATATAAAGGCTGGCTTCGATTCATGTGCTTTCTAAAGGTCTGTGTGCTCGCTTCTTGCTCAGCGGTGAAACAATACACAACCAGTAGATGGCATTACTGAATCACTCCTAACTGATAACAGCCAAGAAACATCTGCAAGCGTTTGAGTCGTGTCATATTGACATCTCTATTCAACATGTCCAAGGTTCGAACTCGTAGGTTAAAAGTAGCTGTAAAGGCAAACTAAAATCATCTTTCTAATATGGAAATAGAGCCAAAATCACAAATTCCTCAAACACTAATGTCAGTGTCAAACATAATTAAGATGTGAAATGCAACTACTCCAACCCGAGCTGGTGAGTTAAATGGGGCTGTTAAAAAGTGCTGCTCCCTGCTGCATGTTATTACCATGATAGGTGCTGACATTAAACCATATGTTAACAGCGCTCAAATAAATGGAAATAGTTAATCCTCACCTCATGAAAAGGCTACATGATCCCAAGTCTGTTTTAATAATCTAATCAAATTAGCCTGCGTAGCACAGAAATATAGTTACCAGTGTGTAAGTAGAAGTGTGTAAAGAAAATACAATAACTTCCCATTTTAACAACACTTATCACCATTTTCTTTTATTTTTCTTTTTGTTTTTGCCTTCATCAAACTTTTACAGACCAACCAAAAGTAAAATTCCCATAATCGTATCTGTTGTCAGCTTATTTATGTTCTCGGCAATGTTAAAACAATTGCTTCCACGCTATAAACCGAGCAGAACTGCCCGAGCAAGAGTTGGCACAGAGAGGCTGTGCCACAGTCCACTCAGCATATGGCGACACTATCACGCCCAGCCCTCCCCTTGTTGATCAGAGGCAAACTTGCCGACGCCACTGTGTCGCATTCTGGGGATAGCTGCACATAGGGACGCTGTGATGTGCCACCTGGCCCTTGGCCCCCTTGGTCAGGAACTCTCCCTGACCTCTCCATTAAAACTCGTTTGCCATTGAGAGCCACATCAGGGAGAGTCTCCGAGGGCCACTTGCGTGCATTCTCCCTGTGATGAGGACAGACCAGAGGGAGATTGCCGACACCTATTGGGAAGCTTTGCCTGCCCCTTCCCCTCAATGGGCTCATGAAGCCGCCTGGCTTCAAGAACTACAAAGTTGCAGATCAAAGATTGTCCATTTGGGCAGCAGCCAACAGACCACTCTGTGCCTCCTCGCCCCATTACTAAAAACCATAAGCTCTAACACAGCATGGTGTCTGATATGTGGAAAGCCAGAAAGATTTTGAAAGGAATAATTGTTAAACCTGAAAAAAAGTATTACTGGGTTGTCCATTTGGGAATTTGGCTTTTTCTCAGTTCATTCTTTAAATAAAAGAGAGAACTTTTTGACATTACAACGCAATGACTGAACCTCAAGAATGCAAGATTGACCTAATTTAGATAATCCGACAAGTCACATATGTTTATAAATGGGTTGTGAGGGAACTTGCCTGCCTGCACTGTGTTTCCATAGACTGAAATTAATAAAATTTCACAATCTGTGCATGGTTTAGATGACAGACATTATTTTAGGCAATTGTCCATGAGAGGAACAAATTGCAGCCCTTCTGAACTGGGGAGGATTCTAAGTGCTAAACAGGTGTTTGGTTTGTTTTACACATTCAGTCACCTTCGCTAGACCCCTACTAGTCCCAGACACAGCATTTACATCCAAAATAACATGTGCTATTAGACCGCACATGTAGTCTACACCATGTTTGTCTGAGCAGGCCTCAGGAAAATGATAATATTTGTCCAAAGAGCTGTGAGTAGATGCTAGAAAGTCTCTGACACTTGGTCCGACTGGCTGGAAAGACACTGTCTCCACCTGTTGCAGGTCAGAGGCTAATGCTTTAAGGTCAAAGGTTGTTTCCAAAAGGTTGGTTTGCAACTCTTGCTTTCTCCCATTGTAACAGTTCCCACCCTGTGTGATGAATGTTTGAATCAGTGAGGTGCACTGATATGTCGAGTGAATGGGCAGCTGAATATGCTCTCTCAGTGATAATAATGCATACTTGTGTAAGGGTTTCATGATCAATTAAAAACTTGTTATACTGAATCAAACATAGTATTAGACATGTTAATATTGTTACAGTTCCCATTCTCAAGTTTGTCAGTTAATCTTTTGAGCCTAGCAGGAGTGAGAATTGCAGATAAGACTATGTGAGTTGGCAGCTTAATAGATAAATGGACGACATTAGTACTAAAGCAACTGTTGTGTGGTTACCAGGCTCCCAGAGAACGGAGCTATGCTCAACAAAGCAATGTAGAGCAGATAACCAGTCCCTCACATAATGCATCCCCAAATACCATAGACTTGTAAGGCTCTTTTTAATGGTACCATGGATGTCTGCCACTTTTAGCCATATTTAACTCTGGGATTGTACACCTCAGGGGATTCACAGATACGGCCAGAGGCTAATTAGCTTGAAAAACAATAGCTCCCTGATCACCATTCCATTGTGCTCCCTGCATTGTGCGAGGGATCTGATTACAAACTTGTGATAAACAAGGAGCTAAATTAGATGTGCAGTTGTTGCCATTGTCCCTGGTTTCTGAAACCCTCCCCCCTCCTCCCCGCGTCCTTTGTACACGGTATGTACGAGCCAAAGCGGACAAGCCAAAAAGAGTCACTAGTCCCTGATGGAGTATAAATGTATGGTAACTGACAGAGAGGGAGACCTGATACAGTTTCTTAGCTCTCTGCGGTCACCTTCTTCTGGCAGGGCTTAAGGTAATTAAGACCATGAATGCGGTCCAAGTAGTGGGCTGCTTAAGACAGAATATTAATGTAGCTTTGATTGATGGAGTCAAAAGTGATTTCTTGCAGCAGAGCGTAGGTTGAGAGCCAGATGGTCTTGGGTCAGAGAGCTGGATGGTGGGCAGATGCTTACAGGCCCTCTTAGCCTCTGCTGATGGAGCACAATTGATTAATGCCTCCCAATTAGGGAACATTAAAAGCCACGTTTTCCAAAGCACAACTCAGCATCACATAATGCATGTGGGGCATTTTGTGTATTCCCAGGCCAGTAGAAGACAGGCCAGCTCGGTTTGCATGGAATCTACACTTGGCACATTTCCACCACATTAACAGCCTGGCATGTAGAGTGTTGATTCTCAATGGTTCAGCATTTAGAAGACAGCGATGCGGCGGACGTTTAGATATAAAGACATCCGTGTCAACAACACTGATTAACAGCGTCTCTGCGACTGTGGAACATGTTTGTTTTAAAGATTAACAAACATATTAAACTTCAGCTGATCTTCAACAGGACAGCTGTAGGTTTGCAGTGCGTGAATTGTCACTTGTAGCTATTTTTCTGTCCAGGATTTCCCAATTTCACCTAGAGCATACTTCACAGGAAAAAAATGACACCTTAAATAACACCTCGTGATAAGTTTGGCAACTCATAAAACAAAAGCTATAAAACATTAGCATATTATGCTTCTTTCTCATTTCACTGTTAATGTGAAAAATATATATATATTTATAAGTCTGTAGGCCTGTCAGGCCCGGACTTGACGTTTTATAGCTTCTAAAACGTTTTATGATCAAAACGGTCGTGTTAGTCATCCATCGTTTACTTTACATTCTTTCTGAATGCATCAGCGTTGTGAAACGTGCGCAGGTAAACTGCTGGTTTTATTTCAGCTCAGGCAGGCGCTCGACATTAGTTGGGTGCAATTTAGCATTTTTAAGGTATGTGCTGAATCTGAACTTTTATAATCAAGTCCAAGATGAAGACTTGACAAGCCTACATTACTGACTCCTGCACATGATCCGTGGTTTCCCAGAGGACACGCAAGGAGCCAAGGAATGTGTCCTTGATATTAACCAAGCAAAGTCTGTTAGGGACTTGTAACAAGAAGCCGTGAGCTGAGACATCTACTGGCCTTACTGTCAGAAATCCCAGGATTCTCTCAAGGGAAGAAAAGCGCTGAATAAAAACTTTAGGACAGTGTTAAATATGTGATAACTGCAGTATCCACATCTCCTGAGGCCATGGGGATTTTCTAATACGTACTTGCATACTGTACATCTTCTATTGTCATAATTTAAACAGTTTTAGTCACAGTGACACTCTGATTCAGTTTACATCTGAAAGTAAATGTATGTATGAACACACAAACAACTTTTACCATGGATCAGAATTCCCACCAGGCTGTGTAATGGAGGAGCGGTTGTAAAATATTTTTACTGGAGATATTCTTATAATATGACTGAGTGTGTAATTGATCACATCCCTGAGGCTTTCTCCTTTCTACGCTCCGTATGTGTCTTAAGACGAGACAGGGTCAAGGCCACGGACAACTGCAAGGCGCTTGTTAAGTGTCGGAGACTCGTGCCGCTGGGACCCCTGAGCCATTCCTGGCATCCTGCTGGAGCAGACCCCCTGCAGCACGCCTGGGGGGTCCTGTCCCATGCTGTCCCTCTCATCCGTTGTCACTGTCATATTATGTCTAGGTCTCCCCTAGCACTCTGAGCTCAAGGGGCTCTTGATTGTATAGAAACCGAAAATAAACAAATCAACAAAACAAAAGGGGAAGGTGGACAAAGAGAGAAGGGCTGCGTGGAACAGACAGGCGTGTCCATCTGTTCAGAGCTGTCAGCCTTCGAGCTTTGGAATGACTCCACTCATAACGCTTAGCCACATACCTGCTGTATAGCTATGGCACTGATGGCTAAACTGTGGCAGAGCATGTGGTGTCTTTACTTCCACATCTTCTTACCATATCTGTTTGATTAAGTGTAATTCAAACAGTGATGCATTGTGTTTTTTAGCACCCCAGCAGCAGCAGTTAAAATATAAGCAAACACTGAATGTGTGAAATGTAATAATAGAGAGTTTCTGTATAATGTTTTTTTTTTTTTTTAAAAGAAAAATCATGTACTAGTATAGTCCATTGTTTTTCGATTTTTCTCACTGGGCTTCAATAGACTTTTGTAAGCCCTGTTTGTGCAGGCATGGTGCAACAGGGCATAAATCATCAGTCACAGAAACACAGCACAGATTTTATTCCTTTCACACACAAAAATAAATAGTATCTCCTGGCTCAATCGAAAGACAAATATGGTTATTGATACAAGCGAGGATTCAGTGTAAACACAGCTGGATGTGTTATCTCCACTAACACTATTGTAGTATCCTTCCTTCATTTGTTAACAAAATAATTCAAACCCACAAGATGGTTATGAATGTTTTGATGTCATTAAGGGAGTTTCTGAGATGTTGCAGTGTTGTGGCTGTGTCCATGGAAATGAAGAAAAATGTTAAAGCAATCTTGATGAAGTCGTCGTGGAGCTGGGTGTGAGAACTATTACAGAGAAAACGTTTGTTTGGGTGCAGTTTGATGCCTCCCAGTGTGCTTAAGAATAAAACTTGTTTTAACAATAACCTGAGCAAAGGAACTGTTTGTATTTCAGTGTTTTTCTAGGCTCACGTGGCTGCTGTTAATTACGCCGAGAGGTCAAAGGTGGTGAGGCTTCATAGGTCAGTTATAAAAGCCATCTTTTATGCGCTTTAAACACGCGCAGCATACAATTTCCCTCTTTAATCTCTTGATGACGGATAACCTGATACTCAATATTCCATTAAAAAGATTTGTTGATCACAACTCAGCTCTGAGGGTCCACAGAGGATTAAATATGTATGCCAAGTGTCTGCAATAGTAATGGAATGATTCTCAAGTTTGTGAATGAAGGGCTGGTAGTGATTTTTATACTTGTATATTAAACTTCACGCTGTACACAACTGTGTAATTAACAATGTGTTTTCAACAGCCTGTTTATTTGGCACAAAGGTGTCCTGAAAGATTTACTGCCTGTGCAGCGGAGCCATAAACTCGAAGGAAAAAAAAAAAAAACGTGCAAGCTTTAGAGAATGTCTGCTTTCAAAACACTGTCTGCAGGACAATATAAATCTCCAATAAAAGCAATGAGTTACTGTGGGGATTAATTATTATGTAGAGCTAGATAGTTTGAGGTCAAACTCCTGCTTCATCTGGATGCCGTACAGACTGTGGAATCTTTAATGAAGGGTTATCATTCTCCATGTTTGTTACCAACACAGCACACCTGGTAAACACCCATCCTACTCATTTTGTAGGCCTGCCATTAACGGACACCTGCTGTTGTTCTTGTGTTGAAGTGACTCAATAGCGTTGCATCTATAAAGGCCGTGAGGATTTAATGAGAAAAGGGAAGGAGTGCATCCTGGCTTTTGGCACATTAACATCTGGCTGTAGATTTCTAGAATAACCAAAGCATGAGAGCATTGTGCATTGTGCCTCTGATGATTGTTATCAGTGCATATAACGTCTGCAATGGTGGATATGTTTTTACAGTGTTGTTTATGTTCTATATACACACACGATCCACCTGTTGAACAATGAGGATGTACCCTGTCGTGACTTTCTTTTTCCAATCTACTAATTGACAGGTTTTGCAAACGGCAGAAATGCCAGTAAAGGCACAGATGTTTGTCAGCCACTGATGCATTTTGTACGATTTCACTTGAAGGAGGAACAGTAGAAAAACTGACAAAGGCGACAAATTGGATGTATAAATGCCTTCATCACACCAAGACTATTAATAAGCTTTTAATGCCCCTTTAAATCAGAGCACGAGGGCAAGCTAGGAGCGTGCTGTTTCATTTATAACAACATTTGTATTCTTTCCATTATAACGAGTGGAGAACCTGAAGTGTTGAACCAACACAGTAAAAAAAATCTTCCTGCAATTTAGTCGTTTCTTGAATTCACATGGTTCCAGCACCAACAAATATTTCATTCAGGAATCAGCTGTGCTTTTGTTGAGAGCCCTGCAAAGATTTCA
This sequence comes from Anabas testudineus, assembly GCF_900324465.2. Taxonomy (NCBI): domain Eukaryota; kingdom Metazoa; phylum Chordata; class Actinopteri; order Anabantiformes; family Anabantidae; genus Anabas; species Anabas testudineus. The sequence continues at coordinate 11,813,761 of NC_046622.1, forward strand.
AACTACAGCTTTAGTACCTGAAACATGTTAAACTGCACAGAGGAAAAGTGGATCTCTTCCACTCAAATGACAAAATGTTCTGTACATATAATGTCTATATATTAGAGAGATTTCAGATGTACGATTTCACATGGACGCGTAGTGACATGCTATAAGCTCAATTCAGTGTAAAAAGCTACAAGTTTAAAGTTTAAAGTTACATTTAAATCATATTTCACTTGAGTATGATTTGCATGGTAAGACTCAGGACCCTGATGCAGCACTTACACTGACAGCATACAGGTGCCCGTACTGATGTGAGTAAGTTCATGATCTTGAAGAAACTCCCTAATGCTTCAACTTGACCATCACAACAGCATGAAACAATGCCTCTGCCACATCCCTTTCAGTCCATCTCATCTGATGGGTAACTGGAGTCGCCTTTAGAGGAGCCCCGTGCAGCGTTATCAGGGGTGGGAAGGGGGTGTGAACAGCGGCAGAGATGCCTCCGAGGTCAAGCCTTTAATAATGATTACAAACTGGAGCTGGCTGCTGGAGCGACAGGCTGCAGCTGTGGGCCGGCAGGCCTTTGAAGTGCACCCCGCCTGTTGCAGGGTCCCAGGCCCCCTCGCATGAGGAGACGCTGGAACTATGTGACTGCCTGTGGGAAAGAATGTCATGCGACGCCAGGGTGACGGAGCGCAGGGTGGCTAAAGGGTGGACGGCTCTGCTGGTCCTTCTGGTGGACTTGTGGGTCGAACGCTGGGGACCGCTGGGGATGGCACATTGGGATGAGGGCAAGAGAACAAGGCTGTGTGCATGTGCTGCTGTGTCCAAAGTCTGTGGTTAGTTCTTTGATTTCACAAAGGGTGGGAGGGGGGGTTCATAAAGATACTGCCAAGAAGGCACAGAAACATTGACTGTAACACAATGTGGCTACACTGTTAATGTAGTCTTATTTTTTCTATCGATTCGATTAAAAAAAGATATTGGTGGTTGTGAATACAAAGATCTGCTCTTGTATAAATCAAGCCTTGTAACAAACCTGCCATCCTAAACAGTAAAACAAGTCCTAATGTTAGGATGCAGGAGCTGAAAATTGTGCAAGAGTGCTTGACACGACAAACGGTTCAACTCTTGAAATTCTTCAACAAACTGACACTGGAATAATTCTGTGCTAGCAATAGAAGCACGAGTGTAATGAATACTTCACAGAACGTCAGTACACGAAAAATCTCAGAAAACCTTTTAACCTCTATTGCGAGATGCCTTTAACATGAAATTCAGGTGGAAGATTTATGGCTGATCTACTTAATAACTACCTGCCCAATGATGCTATGGGTGAATTATTATGCATACGTGGTTTCTAGCCAGGGAAACATATCAAATTATTACTTGCTTGCAAAATTGACAGGAAGACTGCCATGATTTGCAGCAGTGATGATGCTAATGGGGAAATATGCAATTACTGAATTGTTCTTATTCATCTGTAAATGTGTCTTTAAGTCCAGGATTGCAGTTTGATGCACACAGTAAAACCTGTGTCTTTGTTTGGCACATGCAAACATACTAGTAATTAGAAGGAGGTTTATCCCTTGTGTGAAAGTTTCTATTTGATAGTGGAAGCTGCAACACATAAATAAAATCATAATACATGGTCCAGTTATTAGCTTGTTTGATATTAGAAATAAAAAAGATTGTGAGTTTAGTTTAGATTTTTAATCTTCGACATTGTCACAATAATTTTGTTTTGTGTTTTTGAACAGACATATAATTTAACCCATAAGAACCCGGACCCATTTCTACTGAAAGGAAAAATAGGTGGGATATGAAACAAACCAATTGGACCATGTGGAAGACATTTCTTAATCTTACATGATAAGCTGCCAAACAGGACATGATTAAAAACAAGTAATTAAATAAAAAATATATAGACCGGTGTTGGTGATACCTTTGTCACTGTGGTGCTTAATTTAAAATGCAGCATTAGCACATGATTTAAAATAATGCACAGCAACACTAGCACATGAGTAGATCGAACATTTGTACAAAGTCATGGTGAGATTGGTCATTTCTTGAAAATAATTTGTGCACTGCACTTCCTGCACTTACACTAAACCAAGAGACATGACATCATCAAAGATACGTACAGATATCATAAGGAGATTTTTCTCTTTTAAGTGTAGAAAATGAAGAGGAGCAGCACTAAACGCTGTACAGCTATGACATCACCCATTCCATAACAATGATCCACTGTGTTGTATAGGCTTCTGGTCTCTGGCAATTGCTGTCCATAAGTTTCATTTGGCATTTTATAGCTGTTAGATCACAGCAGCTCAGTTCCATATTCAAAGGTGGCCACTTGCTGATAGTCCACTGAGGGGGCAGCAAAAGAGAGCTGAGGGGGCGGAGGCTGGCTCTAGTGGTGAAGATGGGATCCACTTCTGGCAAACGTTGTTGAGACAAAGTGAGAGTGTGAAAGGGGAGGGATGGGAGAAAATGAGTGAGAAGAAAAATAGACCACCACCAGTAATGCAAAACCTGGGTTTCAGCTCAGTCCCTCTGATGCAAGAGCCAGCCTTTCATCTGCTTCACGAGGATTTCCGTTGTATTTCCCCTCAGCAGACACGTAATTGCAAAATGACAGTGGCGCAAAATGGCCTAATGCACTGCAAATCCTCTCTTCTCTGAAAAGCAAAAAAAAGGGAGTCTAATATGAAACATGTACTGCTGCCTTTCATGTCCATTGGAAATAGATGTTGGGTTTCCACAAGAGCCGTTTAGGGTGTTTTGAAGCCACCAAGGACTGTAACACAATGTGTGTTATCTTAGTGTGACGTCAGCAATGTGATGTTACAGACATATTACCCACCAATATTATTTGTGGAGACTGAAAAAAGGTGCCTGCGCAGCCACCTGATTAACAGGACCTAATAAAAAAAGTGAACTGTGTTTTACTAGGGAGGGAATCGGTAACTATTAAATAAACGTGAACCCAAACTTTAAATTGTGTTTTAAATAAGCCTTTCATTTTATTCACCATAAAGGTCATGGCTTCGCTTTTTTGAGACCATAAAACCTTTTACTTGTACTGGAAGTGGTGTCCAACTGAAATAGTGCAACCAGGGGACATTTTTCACTGTCTCTGTTGTTGTTGGAATGAACAAAAATCTGTCTGCGATTTGCATGTAAAAGTGACCAACTCAGCCCATTGGAGGAAAGTTGTAAAGCCCGGCAATCACCAGGAGAAGCAGACAAAAAAGTATTATTTTAATAGTGTGTTCAGATGTTGAAATGCATCTGAAATGAAATAAAAATAAAATATCATGGGCTGTCGTTTGAACCACTCGTCTCTTTCTTTCTTTCTTTCTTTCTTTCTTTCCACTCACTCTGCACACCGAGGCTGTCAGAGCTCTGTTCAACAACCCAAGAACCATTTCAAAATCCAACATAATTGAAAAATAAACATACTTCAATGCAGATTAAAGGGCTAAATTAATGCTAGTACTGCAATGACATGTCCCCGTGTTCAAATATTTTAAGTACTGTGTTGCACCACCCCAAAACCCAACGTTTTACGACCTGCTTCATAAATGCAGCCATTCTCTGCAAATGTGCCTATGTCCTCTCTTGTGACCAATAATAGCCCTCGGTCTAATTCAGTGTGCCATAATGTAATTTGGATATTAGACTGGGTTAGCTCCATATGTATTGGCAGAACTTTGGTCTCTGTGCTCAATTCAACCACAGGACTTAAGCATAATGTTTCCCACTACCACCATTAATATCAGGGGCTTTAAATACTGACAAGACTCCAACCAACAAGTAATATTGGGCTACCTGGCACCCCTGTCTGTTGACAATAAATCCTATTTCTTATTCAATATTGTATGCCGTCATTTTAAATGTTTCCCTAGTAACACCGACTGTTTGCTAACACACTGACTGGTACTGTCTATGAGGCTATATTTTACAGAGCAGACATTGATGTTAGAAATTCAAAGCAATCATTTAAGGGCAATTGCAGCAACGCTCTTGTACCACAACTCTTCAAAAATCTAGGATACTGAATCCGTGACCAATAGTTAAGCTGTTAAACATTTCAAAGCAGGATGAACAGAAGAAATATATATTTTATTTGATAAACCTGTATTTGTAATTATTATGTTCCACAAGAATAAAGTGAAAGACAAATGATTACAGTAATTTGGTTACGTTTAGAAACAAATGTTTAATTAAATTCTGTTGATCTATGCTCTATTTTTGGGAGTGGGAACGCATTTCAAACAGCAAAACTCTTCACCTGTCCATGTTTGTGCTTATTTATCTTTGCAATCACACCATGCAGCTTGCAAAAGTAAACAAAAGAATCAGTTCATTCTTCGTTTCCTGGTGTGATTGCACCCTGTAATCAGAAGATATGTTCTTGGTTGCTAAATAAACTTTTCCATTTCAGCAGTGTGACTCATTTGGTGTTTACTGTGTAATTCAGGTTTGCTGTAAATGCATCCTGTTTAAACTGACATTGACCAGATTTGATGACAGAGATGAGTGCCTTTATCTAAGCAACATACCTCCAAAATGAAATTACAAGGAAGAAAACACACGGTGGAGGTTTTCCCTTGTTGTTTATCCCACATTAAATCTGTCACATTAAAAAGACACCTTTTTATTTCCTCAATATTGTTTCTCTCTGCATGCACCTGCATGAAATGGTGTGACAGGTAATAAAAGCTTGCATGTAAAGTACACATGTATTTGTGTGTTCTGCCAGGTGACTAATTCATTTGAATAATAATGTTTTTGATGTGTTTTGCCCTAACTTACAACAGTAATACACATGATACAGTGCTGTTCTGTGGCTACACAGAGTGTGCTGCTGTAAACTGTACGTAAAAGTAACAACTCGATCTACAGCGAAACACCTTGTGTCATCAGTGACAGCTTCATCAGGAGCCTGCAGTCCGTCGGGCTCAGCTTGACTGACAAAGACAATGTGTGTTGAACACACCAACTGACCACAAGAGTTTCATTGTGTGGCTTCGTGGACAATGAACAGCAGTCAGCAATGGAAACATTTGCGGGTGGGGGGTTGAAGTAAGCTAATGGCCCACAACCGCCTCCAAACTCGGTGCCACTTTTGAAGGGGATAAAGAGAAACTAAGGCCGTGCTTGTTGTGTTTCACCTGCTGCAAAGGCACCCCCAAAAAATACAAAAGCTTCTCTCCAAGTCCTGAAGTCACTGAACTACTTTAACCACTATTACATCATTCCCACTGGATGTGCTCCAGACAGCACTTGGCTGCCTGCCAACTTACTTTTTGTGTGTGTGGTTTTTTTTTTGCACACACATGCAAACGTTTTTTTTTTTTTTATTTTACACCCTTTATGCGTTTTATTGCCCGATCACCACCACACATTCCCCATGTTGCTGACAGTTTGTCAGTGCTCCGTGCATTGTTGACAGGTTATCTTTTATTTATGCCACTGCTCACCTCGTGTATGCCACTTGAGAGACAGATGGACGTGTGTAACACCAGATTCTCTGCTGAATGGTGAATTGTATGTCTCTCTAAGTAAGCCCTGCAGGAGAATGCATGCTGAAAGATGCCCTCCTCCTTATCAGTCAATGTGCGTAAGTCTATCAGCGGCTAAAGCCTGGGGGAAGGGGTCTGTTTTTTAACTGTTATGAATAGGTGCTTTTCTTGCTTCCTTTTCCTTTAACCTTTTGTCTGCAGGCAGATACTCTAGATGTATATGCTTGAACTTACGAGATCTTTTAAGAGAGAAGGGATCACAGATTAAATCATACAGATTCTAACTGTTTGCTTAATAAAAAGAGCAACACAATCACGAGAAATGTTATAGCATTAAATGAATAATGTGTCCTGCTGGATGAATATCACAGATTATTGGAAGGAAATATACTTTTCAAGAAAAGAAGCAGATTTATGACTTCACACTCCAGTAATTCGACTGTGTTTCTATTTAGTGTACTTACACACAGTAACAATACAAGTGTTCCAGGGAAATGAACTAAGACAACACCAGTCAAGTAGGTGAGCACCACACAAGCATGTGGGTGGTTACGTAAATTGAGATAGTAGCTTAAAAAGTAACTTTATATACCGTAGCCTTTTATGTGCAGTGGTGGATGTATGCTTGTGTGTGTACAGTATAGGGCTGAAACAATCTGTCATTGTAATCAGTTATGTCGGTTACATAAATAGCCGAACTCGATTTGCATGAAATGTATTGATGCGTCACATTACAACTGACTGAGCATCTCAAAACTAAACATCCTGGGGCTTTCTGGCCTCCACACAATTCAAGTCAATTTCAATTCAGTTCTGTTTGTGTAGTACTGAATCGCAATATAGAATATAGATGTTTTTGGTTATGTATTGTAGTGATTGACCACCACCTGAAGCCCTATTACACTGGTTACTATCACATCTCATCATTCTTACTATGTCCACATGGCAGAGTAAAATATCTATCAGCATCAACACATGACACTAAAACGTGATGATTTCATCACTCTAACAGTGTAAATTCCCGCGTCCAACAACATTTGCTATTACAACCCCGCTGTGGTAAAGCTACATGATGATTAATGTACCTGCTGATTTCGGCTAAGTCTTTGCTGTGCTCTGTTTGCACAGCGAGATGTCCGAGCATCAATCTGTTCACAACAGGTTTGTCAAATTTACTGTACTAAGCATTATCTTTTAATCCTGTATACAGTATACTGCTTTCACAAGGTTCTAGTTAATCTCAGCTATGCACATTTGCACATGGCAAATATTATTCATAGTTTGAACAGGACTCTTTTTTTCCAACACAGTATGTTGTTGACTTCATACCTGTGAGTGCTCTTAACTTGTCGAATAAGATCTTGGATGATGTTTGCAACTGAAAAAGGGGTTCAAATTAACTCCAGTATATTTTCTTTGTCATTATTCTCATGCACGGTTCCTCAGCAATGTCCCGAACCCTTCATTTGAAGCCCATGTCAGTTTAACTTGAACTTATAAATGTATTATAATGTATTGACAGGTGAGGAGCTGATCCGGTGAATAACAACAGAAAACTGGCATCACCATGGCAGGAAAAAATAACACTGAGCAGTGGAAAAAAAACAGCATACCCCTCTTGTAACATGAAGACAACCTCGACTTCACCTGGCGAAAATGGAGTCTAGCATGTCCAGTCCTGGGGATCAGTGCCAGTGCAATGACATAATCTGTTTGATTGAGCTCTTGGAAAACAGTTTATACTTCACGATGGAGCGCCTTAAGGCATTGCATCCAAAAGTGCATAGTTTCCTTGTAAGTATTTGCTAATCTTTATAGACCTGTTGAATCAGTACCAGTGAGTGACTACTGTTAAATATAGACTATGAATCTTTTCTTCATCAGACAAAAACTTTATTTTTTTTTTCTTTTTCAAGCAAAGATTTTGTATGTATTGTGAAGCAGAGCGCTTTTATAAGCAATGCATCTATCTCTTCATTCAGAAAGGATGATTTACAAACCACCGTTCACACCCATGCGTATGTGTTGACAGCCGTGCTAAAACGCCAAGCCTCACGCAGATGCACAAACTCTGTGCTTTGTCAACCAGTTGTGTAATTGCTATTTAATTTATGGGCACAGAACGCCTCGCGGGCAAAACTCAAGCTGCAAAAGCAGGCTACAAGGAGTTTACATGATGTGGTGACGAGGGATTTTATTCAGGGGCCATATGACATTTCACGTACGACACCCATCGTCCCAGCCGAGGATGAGTGATGTTACTGTAGGAAAAAAAAGTATCATGTTACACCCATACAGTTGCCCCCATTTCCATGAATCCTTACATCCATTTTGTAGTGTCTCTATTGTTTACGGTGCTTAAAGGCTTTGTCCCAGGGCCTCACAGGCACATGTCGTCTTGTGTGTTTGGTGCGGGTACACCACGAGTGTCATTAAAATGTATAATTTCACTGCACTGCATCACACATATATGTAACTGCTAAAATTAGCACTGTAGAAAATCCATAAGCGATACAACTGAACCGGCTGCTGAAAGCAAACAAACAAACAGAAGTAATCTTGAAGTTGAGCTACTGCATCTGCCCTTTTGGAGCATCTAAATGAGCTGCAAAAGAGTGAAAGTTCCATTTGAAGGGTACACCTGGGCTTTTAGAAAGACTTGTCAACGATTCACAAGTCGAGCCATGAAATCTCCAGGGATGCTCTCTGCACTGAATGGCTTTATTAGTGCCTCTGCAGTCACTCCGGCTTCTCTTAAATGGGGCAACACTTAGAAGTGCGATGAAGTAACGCGCAGCCCATTAGCTCACTCCACAGTACGGCACCACGCCGCTGGTGCTGAGTGATATTGCCAGCAGCTGGGTTGACAGCATCTAGCCCGCATGAGGTTAGGAGCTATAAGGTGACGAAGAAAAGCAACCACAAGAACCCCTTTCTTTATGTACACGCTTCAACCAAAATAGTTAAATGAAACACCTGCCACTTAAAAGGATTCAGAGACATATCAGAACCGGCCATTGTCTATAAAGTTCCCTGTATACCACCTTTGATCTAATCTATTTCTACAATGCCTATAAATAGTACGAGTATATTCTTGTGATGACTGGAGTTAAGTTTTCCTTTGTAATCTGAGACTGAATTTTTATCTTGTACTTGATTTTGTGAATGTGCATCAAACTGAAAAATGATTCTAATTATAAAATATGCAATTATCTGGATCAGTGTAAAATGATTTTCCCATTTTGAAGATAGTTTTGTCAAATTGATCAATTAAAGTAATTGAATAGATCCTTTCATGCAAACTGTTCTTTCACATGCTGCATGAGGAGAACTAGTGAACAGTGTAATGCCTGTCACAGAGAGACGATCCTGAGGTGCTGAAAAACAGGCCACCAAGCCTCACCGAGGCCGTCGCTGTCATTTCACGCACATTCCTCAAGTCAAGAGGACAAACACATTATGAGATGCTGCTGTCCCTGCATGGGTATAAATTAAGCATGTGACAGGGGTGTGTGCGAGTGTGTTTAAGTGTGCCCTGTTCATTTGAGGAATGTCCCCAGTCTGCCCGGTCGAGCGCAACTGCATCGAAACCAGAGAGCAAGTATCACCTCAGCAGGAGCAGCGAAACTGAGAGGCCCGTAGTTAAGAACAGATATCTACATCTCACATTCACTTCACTTTACCCTTTTAACTCGTCTGTCAACTGCTGAAGCAACTTAAGCGGAAAGAAAATTACATGCTGTGAGCTAAGAGCAGCACATAATGTAAAGTTCACGCGTTCTGGTGCGTGGCTGTTCCTCGAACTTGAAAAGCATATCTTTAACTTCCAGAGGTCAAATGGAACGGTTGACCTTCCACGTGCAAAAGTGAAAGAGTTTGAGCAAGGCAGCTGAACAGTAATTAAAATTTATGGTGTGGCTGTGACAGGCTAATGTTAAGCTGCCACTTCACTTGTAAAAAAAAAAGATAATTAGTTTGAAAAGGCCTGCATTAGTCAGGGATTATGGGTGACTACATTTAACAAATGAGTGTATTCACTCATTCATCAGATGCATGGACTTATCATAGAGGAAAGACGAGTAGGACAAAGTTCTGCATGTACTTAAAAATCTAATTCAAGTCGTTCCAGTTTTAACAAAAAAATTAAAGAATCATCTCAAAATACGATCTTTAATTTCTTGATGTTTCAAACTAAGAAATAGATGGATAACAATAAGAAGAAGAAGAGGGAATGAGATAGAAACGAGGTAAACGATTAGTTGCTGGTATTTCACACTGGATGATACTTGGCTCGGCCTCACTTGTGAAACTGGCTCTCTGCGCTTCAGTGACTGGGCCCTTGTCCCTTCAGGCTGATTTATACCCAACTACTTCTGTTTTCCGCTCGGTGTGTTTGTTTACTAGTTCCCTAGCAACTGCACGTTGTTTTCCTAATGTACTGTTACCTGTTCTGTTTTTCTCCTGACAAGTAATAGTAAATTGTTTCATCTTCATTATTGCCCAATAGTACTGTTGTATTCGGGGACAGTACTGGGAGTTGCACAGTGGTAAGGAACAAGCTATGGTGTGTCTGCAGCCATTTATTTAGTACTGCTCACATATCACAAATTAACTTGTGTATGCCTTGTAATTTGGTATGTTTATAAGAGCTTTAACATTGGAATAACTGCCTCATATCCTTTAATTTCTTCTTATCAAAACAGACAAAAAGCAGAGCGCCGCGCTGACTGACAAGCCGTGGAGCTCACCGATTCAACCACAGTGCATTAAAGCTAAACCATTACATACTTGCTCAATCCATCTTGACATTATTAAAGGGCTGTCATTGCCCGTGTAAATACCGTTTTTGCAAGAGCTAGGTGGGGTCATTGTAGGGTTGAGTAATCTACATTGTGGACCTGTGAAGGCAGAGGGGTGTGATCAGTTATTGTCCCTTTTGATCCTTTAATGCTGTTATTGTCCTGTAACTTCATTTCTAATCTTAATCAACCATTAATCAATTATCATTAATCTATGACTCCAATCTTTTTTTATTCAGTTATTTATTTTCTCAGCAAGTTCTCAGTCAGTGGCACAATAATGTGAGTCCACTGGGCTGTGTTTTAGTTTTACACTGTATTATTCCAACTTCATAAAAATGCACAAGCTCTGTCATAAAATGTTATAAGATCAAATAATTCATATGAGCCATGATCTTTCATATTGTATCTCCACAAGATGCTGACCGTGACTGTGCTTTGTGTGTTGCACCTGCAAGTGAACAGCACTTTTTAAGAGAGGGTTGTTAATTGTGAGCTCTGCCTGCGCCTCCCTTCCATTACCACAGTATTAGCAGTTATTATCAGTCATTTGCACAGTTATCCATGTAAATAACTCCTGTTTTTATTAACTTTTCTTGACACCCTTTTCTTGAAATGGCCTTTTTTTATGGTCTTCTTTTTCAATATAATTACATTACAGCTGGTTGTAAAGTGCTTGCAGGGACAATAAAGAACCTTTTGGGTAATGAACACGTTCAAGTAGTCTTGGAGACATCTTTTGCCAGGGTATGAAGTAATGTTATAAAATTCGAAACACATTTCACACATGGCTCTTTAAAATGAAACTGCTCCTTTGCCCGAAGAAATATAAAAGGTTAAAACAGCTCGAAATATAGTTTTATAAATTCTTGTAAGTTCTTTTAAAATATGCACAGAATATTCTAAATTAGGCCTGAACCATCCCCTTCCACACAGCAGTGGCAACAGGTGCGGCCCACTGTCTCCTCTGATGGATATAATAGCTGCTCTCTGGCTGGGATTCTCAGAGGCAGCATAATCCAGCCCTAATCTCCCTGTGATTCAGGGAGGATTGGGTTCGTCAGATGAGCAAGTGGAAACCTTTGCTGTGTGTGTGTGAGAGCTGTATATGTCTAAATTGGCCCTACATGAAAACCAGTTTGTTTTTTCAACCATGTCTGTCCATTTTTTTATTTTTTATTTTTAATCTGTTTTAGGCCACATTTAAAGACCATAGTCGGTGCTTTGATTGTAAAACAACAGTTGTGTAATGTTGCTACTGTTTCAATATGAATTTATTGCACAGTAATAGATTTTATATCATAACGATGGCAAATATGGAAACTATTTCTTATTTTTTGATACACTTTTATTGCACACAACCTCGATTTTGTACATTCCTTGTATTTTCCTTTCTAGCTTTTACATATGATTTCACTCTGTCACTGTGCAGTATTACATGAATGGGTCTTAGTAAAATAATCCATTATAAATTAATCTCTAAAGTGATTAAACAATAAATACATTATGAAAAACAAAGCTGCTCTGGACAACGTAAATTTAACCTCATGTCATTTTTGATTTCCCCATGTACTTGGATCCCAAAACAGCTGCTGGTATTGAAGGTTAGCACATAATGTGCAATAGCAATATCTTTTATATTTTATTAAAAAGAGAAAGGAGCTCACAGATATGACATCAACGTGAACAGAACTGTATTATGGTTGATTTGTTTTAACTGAGTCACCGATGCTGATAGAACGTATAGTTGCCATTCTCTGCAAAGTTGTTAGAGACTAAAAGCCCTCAACACAAAGGTTCAGCATTTTTTCTGTTAATCTACTTTGATGAGGTTGTCATTTTTTTAAACTCACTCTTCCTTCTCGTCCAAAGAGAAATAAATAAATACTCTGTGGTATGTTTGACTTCCTGTGTGTGCGTGTGTTAGTAAATAGCTGCACTTGATTGCTGACTGAACAGGATGCTCTCTGCTGACATGTGTCACAGTGTCATCAGTTCAACTCACCGTGAGGGCTAAGCTCACCCAGCAGGTTGCTGTCAGCACACAAGTGCCTAAATCAAACTCACACACATCCACCAAAACACAGTATGCATACACAAATTGACACAGACCACTTAGAAACCCCACGACCGAACAAGCAATCCACACACATGTGCCAACAATCTTATTTCACCTCAGGACAAAGGGAAGAGGGAAGAGGAAGATGATGGAGCAGATACCAATTTGTTTATTTTTATGAAACATCTTTTCCGAAAGATAGAGAGTAAAGGGGGGAAAAAAATGTTGTATCCCCTTCTGTATTGTAGAGATGAAAGATTTATTGGCCCAATAAAATAAAGAATTTGTAACAAGGATCCTTGCCTAATAGCTATTGAGAAACTGAAGACCTCGTGAGATGAAAATCTACAATGATCCAGCTTGTTTTTTCCATTGTCTGGATGTGGGAGGTCTCCAAACCCACTTTGAGGTTTTAATCTAATTAAGAAAACAATAATTTATGAGTGCACTGTGCCAGAGGAGTCTGCAAAATCTTTGTTCACAATAACTCAGGCCTAATGCTACTTTTATAAATCTGTACTGATTGAACTGTAGGGGGGAAAAACACTTAAGAAACCCAACATAGTACTTTTATTTAATCTTTGAATCAGCAGGCATTTCAGAGTAAAATAGATGAAGACACCCATTTAAATAAAACTCGAAGCCTGTGTGCAGGACGCTAAAAGAAAAAAATGAAACAAAGCTAGGAACGAAAAAGAACTGTTGTATTTCGATCTGGACGGGAACATTTTGCTCAATGTGCTGAAAGAGTTGAATGTCATAAATGACAGTTAATGGAAAACACACAAGTATCAGGTGTTATTTACGGACTCTCTTTGCCTGCTGCTCTGTTTGGGTAACCCTGTACACAGACAATAACTGACAACGACGTGTGCACATGCTCCGAAGTCATATTATTATTATTACCTGTGTGACTAATGCAGAAAAATGTATGTGGCTGCATGTTTGTATGTGTGTGTGCAGGTGCTTGTGTGTATGTGTTGTTATACTGTATGTGCATTTAATGTATGTTGCTAAAGACAGTGCTTCAGTCACTTTTGATTGCACACATACATACCGAATGCATGTATTTTGAAAGTTACAAGTCTAATTCTTTCTCTAGTGTGTCATCCAGCCTAATGCTGTACATGCACCAGGCCCTGCCCTGGTATTAAAGGCTGAGTAAATCATTTAACCCTCACAGATTCTGTCAGTCAATATGGAAACACTGGCTTTCTTTGTCTATGGCCACTCAAGCTAACAGAAATTCACCAGATGTGTTTTGAGCCAATGTTGTTAAAGATAGCAACCATTAGTTTGTATCCAAGGCTATCCCTGAACAATAGCCTCTTTTGTGTCTTCTCTTCTACTGACTCAACCTGAATACCAGCCATAATTATGTATTGCCACTGACAGTGTTTCATTTTAAAAACCTCCAACGCAGAATTTTAACTTAGCGACTCAATGATTACATGGATTAATAGATTAATGGAACACATTTGAAGTATTTAAAAGTATTTTATTGTTGTTGTTGTTTACTTTTGTTTATCCTAAAATACTAAACAGTTCAGTTTTACTTTAAAACTGTTACGAACGTATTGTTAGTTGTATAAAACAATGTGCATATGACATTTACAATCCCCCAAGGCTCATATGTTATTAACAACAAGTAACAAATACTTTTAAAGAAGTTTAAAAAGAACGTACACAAGGTTATTGACAGTTTGGAACAATACCACACATTAGCTTGTGTGTGTATATATTATGTATATGTAATTACAGTTATTAAGACGATTTAAGTTTTCTGTAATCTATGTTTTTCGATTAACAAATGAAATTCATAGTCATCAAAACAAAAATGCTGCCACTCTTGCTGGGGAGGGAGTCAATAACAAGCAAGGTAGAGTGGAAATGAAAACAGAAGCAGTTATGAAGGTGGAAATGTAACATATAAAACCCTATTCCCAAGAAACAGAATCCTGATAATTATCAATATGAGATTCTGTCTCGCTGTCAAATCAGCTTTTATCTGATGAAACAAAAAGGACAACGAACTTTCAATGAAACTGAAAGCAGCGGTTGCCGCCTTTAAAAATCTCACAGAAAAAGCATTTTCCTGGAGACCAAGTGAAATCTGACCCCGTCAAAGTTGAAGAGGGGCCAAAGTCGTGTTTAGATGACTACGTCTGACAAGCTGACCTTTGACACCAGCACCCTGCCACTCCGACTGCTGGATGAGAAGTAAAACTAAGAAAACACTCTACCATACACCTTTCTGTTGTTTTTGATCTCATGCTCCTGTCCACCGTGAAATCGTTTAGCCCCAGAGCCAACAGTCACAGATGCCTCTGGTGTGTGTGTGTGTGTGTGTGTGTGTGTGTCTGTGTGTCAGTGAATGCTGTGTGTACATTTGAGTGACCAAAGGGTCATCGGTCTCTGGCATCCTCTTTCTTCCCTCTCTGACATCCCAAAATGCCACAGTACATGAGAGGACTGAGGATTAGAGAAAGTGTCCTCTCAGATGTCTCGTCCATCTGTCCCCAGGATCGAGTTATAAGGAGTTGTGATATTGGGCTGATTCATTTCAGTCAACAGCAGATTCAATTCAAATAAGCCCCTCAACTGCAAGGAAAATCCCTCCTGAGCCTCTGTTATTGGTGGAAGAAAAATAGAGCGGAGACATTTCTCTCCCTCTCTCTCTCTCTCTCTTGTTCTTTCATTTGGTGATCAACAAGCCTGACTATTTCTTTGCTTCATCATTCCCAAACCTAATAGTAAAGTCATTTTCATCATTTCTTCATTTCTTCCTCCCTTTTTCCTCTCCAGTTCGGTCAGTAATCAGGAAGCACCTAGTCCCTATTTATCATGGAAATTGAATCATTACCACCCACACCACAGGAAAGAAAAACATCATCATTGCCTAATGCATTCAGTGACTGCATTTATAGTGATCCCCATTATGCAATTTAACAGATGTGAGGGGTTAATGATAATGCTTTGATCTTCTTTAAATGAGCTGGCTTGCAGTTTGACCTTTGTACATTTCCATGTTTCAGCTCTGGTTTAACTGTCCCGCAGGGAAATGTTCCAAAACATGTCTATAGAAATTATTATTTCACCCCAAACACACAGCATGTACACGAGCCACCATATAGAGTCTATTTAGAAGCATTGTGCATTATTGATCTTTTCCATTTCACAATTAAATGAATACTTTCAGCTCATTCAGATGTTTTTTTCCAAAACTATTTAAGGATCTTGATTTAGAATTGAAAATCATCTGTCATCATTATCTCATGTTAAAACCATATTATGTGCAAATACACAGAGGTCAATGAGAAAAAGAGCAGCGACCACTCATATGGAAGCGTTTTGCTATAAACCCCCTTAAATCTAAAGGAACTAAACACTGCACTGCTGCTGCCCCAAAAACATGTGTGGGAACTTTTCTAGCTACTGTGTGACAGCTGAGTGGAGGAAGTGCTCCATGGGCTTCTTTGCTGGGAGCCCCCAAAGTCTAGGATCGCCACTGTCTACCACTCAAAGTTCAGACATTTTAAACACACCGTCGGTTTTGACATTTGAAATAATAAAGTGCCACTAGTAGATTTTACTGGCTGTTGCTAGCCTGCTAAAAAAACATTTTCTTATTTCAAGATGACTCATTTTAAACTGAGAACCATGTAAAACAGTTATAAATATACATTTGACTGCATACGTGACATTGCAGGTCACAGTAAGAAAAAGTATTAAGCAAGTAGAACAAATGAACATTGAAGGATCCAATCAGCAGCTAATAAAACACTACTAGTGAATATATAAACACAACATGTGAACTCTGCTTCAATACCGAGGTTAAAAGCAGCTAGACCTGACCAACAAGCAGAAAACAATTTAATAATACCAGTATTGTTTCAGGATGTCAGGCATTGTCAAAGAATGTATTTGTTTTACTTCTCTTTCCTTTTGGCACCTGATGACTCGGTGATAAAGTGTGTTTGTCCTTCTGCCTTATGCTCTTAAAGCGCTTATGAAATTATCTACTGTATATTCAGTGATGGCTGAAAGCCTTGTCCTTCTGCTTCAACAGCTTGAGCAGTCAGTCCTTAGGGCAAAGTGAGCTCACCTTGTCAAGGCCAAGGACAAGACCACCTCCTCATCTTCGCTGCACTCTTCTCCTCCACTCTTATTTTTTTCTAACCTGCGAACACAGGTTTATGTGTGTGTGTGTGTGTGTGTGTGTATGTGTGTGTGTGCGAGTGACTAATTGTGTATGTGTTTCGGCCTGTGCTTACACCCTGAGTGCATGGCCTGGTGCCAGAAACGGGGAGATAACATCTTGAAGGAAACATTACAGTATTGCATTCTCAATTCAAATTACTCAAATGTTTATAGCAACGAGTGCCACAACAGGTGGAGAGGGACGAGCCTTTGGCAGACTGGCAGGTCTTGCTCTTCATGGAGCTGTGGTTTCTGATGCTTTATGACAGCGAGTCAAAAGGAACTGGCTCACTTGAGAGTGTCACACATAAAGAAGGTTTTGTCTGCAGCGGGGGGGGGGGAGGAGGTTAGAAAGTGCAGCACAAAAGTGCTGAAATGTGTGCTGTCATATTACTGCAGCTACAAAACATATAATTTAATTTGTTGTATTTTGTGCAAACAGATTTGCAGCTACACCTTGTAAAATAAATTTCATGTTAACATTATTATGACTCTAACTTTATTATAGTTATTTCAGCAATTGCTTTCTCGTGCATATCCTGTATAACCTTGTGAATTACTCTTATTATGGGACTTATTAGAACATCTAAGTGTGAGTAATTCTGCTGAAGTTGCCCACAAAAAACTAATCATGTCAACCTCTGTCTATGATTTGGATTTCTCACTTGTTATTTAGGAGAATCATGCGTAATATGTGGTATATTTTCCTTTGAATAACTCGTGGATGAGTCACCCATGCATCTGCCTCACATGTAGGAGCTTGCATGTGTCTTGGCCACAAGTACAGCTGTTCTAGTGCGTTTGATTTCCAGTGACAGAAGCACAATTATCTTGATTGACCAAAACTAATAATTAAGATATAGATGTTATGATTAAATTCAGAGAACATTATCTTCATTTCATTCATAAAACTATATGTGGAATTCAGTAACTTGTCAAGCATGCCGGTTTACCAGCCCCACCCCTCGCCGTGCAAACTCCACCTCTCGAGCTGACGGCTGACCCCTGGCTGCTCCCTGACATCAGCCGAGGCAGAACAGCGCAGAGCCCCTTCACTGGATCACTGACATGCTCTGTTGTCAGAGCAGTTGACAGAGGAGAAGTTAAACATGTTGAGAAAATAGCAACTCTTCACATCTTGCCAATCACCAAATCCTGTCCTCTCCTCGCATTTTTTCCTAGTGGAAATATTTGACGAGAGGGCAGATAGCTAACCTGAGCTCTGCTATCTACGTTCTGCCCCAACACAACACAATTTAAGTGACATTAAGTCCTTTTGTGCACACACACACACACACACACACACACACACACACCTGAGTAAAAAGTTGATTCTGTCAGCACAGGAAAGAATCCTAACGCGGATTTGTGTCAGGAAAAAAAAACTTATTTAACGACATTTTGACAAGTAGGAAGTTTTCTTTGCTCTCTCTCTCTCTCTCTCTCTGAGACGAGAGAAAACACCGGCTGACAGAAAGTGTGGACACAGAACTGAGAAAATCTACACACACACAAATACACTGCCAAGCATAGTCGGGTCAATTCATTTTATTTCAGTTGGGCACAGACCTGCTTTCAACAAATACGTAACTGCTCAGTCATTCTGCCACTCTGTTGATCCCACATTACAGAGCCCGCACTGTTGCACCCCACCACCCCCCAACTCCCTTTGACACTTCCTTGGCTTTTAGATCGTCTTCCTCTATAAACTCAAGCCTCGGTGTAAAATGCGGATTACAAGCCTGTTGAGCTGAGTTTTTCACATAGCCTACATTAAGAGCATTGCTTTTTACCGTTTAAGAGAGCCTTGATTGAAAGAGGAGGGAGGGAAGGCGGCGTGAAAGAGACGCACGAGACACAGTGGAGAAAGAGGAGTTAAGGAATTACATGTTTGTGATGAATCCTCTGTGAAATGTATGTTGCCGGAAAACTCAAAGAAATATTTCACTCGAGCTAAAGTGCAGCTTTTTGTCTCAGAAACTCCTGCATATGAAATATTAAACATGTTGAAATGACCTTAGTGAATTTTAGGTAGAACTGTTACAACATGCATCTGTCTGCCTCACCAGGAAAGTTTGGGAGATAAAACTCCTCTAGGTATCTCGCCATTGATTTGCTGCCAGCTGTAAATGGTCTCCGCTGTAAGCCGTTCTGTCTGAAACGTTTGATTTGTTACCATAAAGCAAATCGGGGAACAGCACCGTAAAATTTGCTGTCTAAAATGGCAAATGATGAGTGCATCTCTCAAAGGCCAAGCCAGGTCATGGAAGGAAGAAGAAAAAAAAAACACAACAGCAGGCTTTGCTGGATTTTGGATGGATAACTCCCATGTACTCAGCTGTGCCTGCGAATGAGTTATGATCACAGTGGGAAACTCTGACGATACCCACCACCCACATGGCGCTTGTCTCATTTTGGATTTTTTAATCTACTTGCTGTTTGTTTGCATCACTGACTTCTACTCATATCTGTAGGTTATGACAAATATGCTACATTTACCAGTCCAGGGGTCGAGGTATTATTGACAGGGATGTATCGTGTAGGTCTGTGGGGTTTTCAGGGACTCAGCAGTAATTTGGACATAGCATCACACAGTAGCTCTTGAGGAAAACACAGCTGACAGGTCTATTACCGCCCATCTCCTCAGCAGGAGGATATACGCCCCTAAACCAGTGATCATGACTTCCATAACAAGGCTTTCAGTGTCCCTGCAGCAAAAACATGGATGCAGACACATACACGATCGCATACGCACATGCCCACTGGTTGATTTAAGAGCTAAAGAGCCCGGAACGGGGAGGCAGTTTTGTCGTCTCCCAGACATGTTGACCAGTGCATGAGCTATTGAGAGAAGACAGGGAGACAGGCAGAACTGTAATTAACTCACTAAATACATTAGGCTAAAACATCCCACAGTACATCAACAGGGGATGTACTGAGAAATGATTTGGGCACTTAGTGCTAAAGCATCCGTGTTAAGAGATGATTCTGTAAATGACAGAAGAGATATAAAAAAAAATCTGATTCATAAGTTACATATTTCTTCTTCTTTGATTTGTTTCCCACAATAAAAAAAAACATTGATTCACTGTCAAAACAGCACTGAGAAAATAAATCATTAAATGAGAGCAGTGGTCATTTATTTATTTGGTTGTTACACTGCATGCGTTGCTAATGTCCTACAGTTAGTAGATACTGATTGTGAAAAACAGGTGTGAATGCCAGATGCTGAACTTGCGTGCACTTGGGTGCTTTTTCACTTTGACTAACTGCTAATCTGTGTTAGTGACCTCTAGTGGCCATTCCAGAAATCTTGGTGCTGCCACTTGGAGCAAACAGGTTGTGGGTTATAAATAGAACGTTTTCCTTTTCATGCCTGTTCAGTCAAAGTGAAAGGTGAGTCTCTTTGAACGCAGAAAACACTAATAGTCTAACTGTCTTGTGTTGCGGCACTTTGCTCCTCACTGAATGAATTAGTCAGTGAATCATTGTACCAGTGAAGCAGAGCTGATAGCGGATGTCAATGTCAACACAAACACCTGACATAAATCACATAAAGAGGTTGCATAAAGTTCTGCTGTTGATCAGGCCTGCACTGTATGCCATCTCTACAGTCACTTTGGTTTTTGGTAGGTTTTTATAAGTCTAACATAAACATTTACACATAACATCAATATGCAATATATTCTAATGTTTCTAATCAATGCTATATTATTGGAGAATCTATATTGGGTTTGCATTAATCTCCACGGGCTCGCCCTTCAAATCAGTTACTGTGCACCCTCACCCACAGGCCAAGCATTAGGCGCACATTTGTTTTACTAATTTCTTGGGAGGTTTTACCATATTATGCTGGTGAGACTCATGCACAATGACTGCTTTCAAACATGCCTTAACATCTGGCGCATCCACAGCTAAATGCAAGAATTCATTCTCCACTCTGGCAAATACACTTTTGGATAATAGGCATGCAATGGTGCACAAAAGTTCCATTTGGTTCAGCGAGAGAGTTAAAGGAGGCTCGGCTGCAACAGATAAGATATGAGTGTCATTCACTTCGCTGCCTCTGCTGTTCTGATGATGCCCACAGAACGGTCTGTGTGTGCAATAAAGACAATGGGAGAGGATGTGTATATACGTGTGTGTGCCTGCCACCATTCCACCGTGCATATATGTCCTATCTGATGGTGATTTGTTGTGTTGCCAAATTTGTGATTTCAACACAATCCCACCTTGTGTTTTGTGTTACGTGTGTTGTGTGACTAACACGTACATGTTCCATAAACATGAATTTCATTACTACGGATCATAGCAACAGCCACACTCAGGCAAAACGTCTTACAAACTCATCATTTGGACGAGGTGATCCTTATGCCGCTGACATGTTGACTGCTTCTCTTCCACTATTATAGAAGACAATGAGGAGCATTGTGCATGTTGTAGAACACATCCACCTTTATTGACTTAGGTAAGCCCTGCTGTTGCCCTTGCACTCAACATTTAGAGATAACTTCCTCTGTCAAAACACAAATGAAGGTGAAACACAGAGCTACGCCCACTCCCCTTCTTACATCAACTCCTGCTAATTACCTGAGCATACGTTAAGCTGACAGGTGATGGATGTCTTGGTGGGTGGGGGGAAAGGGGCTGGCTAAGGTTGACACCACTCCACTCCTGTGACCTACAGCTGAACTTGGACCTGTGAGAAAATAACAGGTTCCCCAATTAGGCCGCCAGTGTCTTACCGCAGGGCTGTTTCTGGAAGTCTTCCTTAACACGCCACACAACAATTAGCCTAGAGGTGCTCACCTGCCAGTTGAGACTTGCAACGAGCGGTTCCTTGCAGACCTGCTTCCCTGTCTGTCATCCACAATCTTTGTTTTTACAAGGATATGTAGGAGGAAAATGTTTGCACTCGTTGCCTGAAATTACCAGAGATATCCAGTGCCTGCACTAAAGGCTTTAGTTATTTTAATTTAAATTTAATCTAATTTAACCAGGTGACATGGCTGGCAGAAAGACATATTTTGAATAATTCAAGTTTAATACATTCCAAACAAATGACTATCATGCCAACAGGGGATGGCATACATTCATAGTCACAATCATAGCAACAAGTTGTGTTCCTCATAGCTTCAACCAGGTAGTTTGAAGGAAACGTTCTCTAATAGTTTAACCTTCGAGACAGTGAAGTGAGAATGACGTATTTGATAATACAGAAAATAGTTGCAGTGTTTGAAGGAATCCAAGTGCGTTCGTCATGGTTTATTTGTTTTTGGCTTGCAACGTGCAAGTATTTCTCTACCGACAGGATCAGCATTAGTAGTAAGATGAATTAGCCTAGTAGATTCCCTTTACAGCACAAGGTCAAACAATGTCAACCTCAAGTAGATTTATTAATTATGAAAGTAATAAAATATTTTATTAATTGTTTTACCATTACTTACTGTTAAACATTTCATTTGTGAAATTCTGATTATTGTTTATTGTTACTGACAAAGAAAATCAAAATTAAATCACCTTCTATTGTAATAACACCCACTAATCGTCGTGAACATTTTTATTTCATAAAAAAAAGGAGGGAAAAAAAACGGCTGCAAGAATTTCTTCCACTGGTCACTAGTCCACATACAAATTTCAGAAACCTTCTCCGTGCTGTTTTTAATACTTGACTTTGATACTGCAGGAAATATAAGTAACAATGTAGATTGTACACTTTCTCATAAAAAAAACTTTCTCAAATATTTTCACTGAAACTGAACATGTAAAATATTCTATGTAGTGTTGGAGCTGTGCAATGTACACACACATATGAAGCATACTTGAAGTGTTTACACAAGGCGTTAAAGCACAGTGCATATCACTCAATGAGAACCTGTGCTGTTTGCTTTTAGAAATCATCCATGTCCGGTATCAGGCACTAAAAATACACTTAAGGCTGTTCCTCACTTGCACACGGAGGAGCCCCTAGGTGCACTACAGGCCATCTTGTTTGCTCTACAGATAAAGACGATAAATGTCACATTATGAAGCGCTTAAATGCTTTGTTCAGCTGAATGTGATTTATAGCTAACTTTGACTACGGCTTATACATCTTCAAAAGCTTCCTCAATAATGGCCTGCCTGGACTTCAACCTGCCAGAGCTACTGTAACAGTTTGATTTAAGTCAGCTTAGCATGACGTGATCCAAGAATTAATAGGATCGTGTAATTTGTTGCTGAAATGTTTTGATTAGAGACTGACCAAAACAAGGCAAGTGAAATTTCAGGTTACATTTGTAAATTAGACTATTATGAAATATGAAATGAATAAATCAGTGCATTTGATCTAATCTATATTGCTATTTCTAGGGTTTAATCCGAGCAGTTGTTTCACAATAATACAAAGCAGGACTCAAAAGAAATATATTTTATTAAGTGTATTTAAATACATAAACACACACTTGTGTATAGTAAAAATGATTTTACACACACCTAAAAAATGCAAACAAGCTTACCAAACAAGCAATATTTACATCAGAAAAATACTGCACTTTTTATATGAAACAACGACAAAAATAATAATAATAATAATCTGTATAATTCAAAAAAGCGAAATTCTTTAAAATTACACATCTTTGAAACAGAAGAAAGTACAGAGAAGTCGCTGACAGGCAGTTGAGGACGGTGTTATCTTAATGCGGGTCTAACATACTGATTGCTGTGTTCGGGCAAAGCCTGCACGCTGAAAAACATCTTTGAGATTTTAAATGTTCAGCATTTGCCTGTATGCGTCTCTGGCACAGGCTGTGATTTATTCCCTCTGAGAATCTCTGACAGCTTAAGAGTCTTAGTGGCCTCGTGGCAGAAAGCAGAGTCATCCCTACTCCAGTTAAAAAGAAAAAAAAAAGAAGAAGAAGAAGAAGAAGAGAAAAGATCGGGGACGGCTGTAACGTTTTACATACAAACTATTTTAATCCAATTTAAAACAGCAGTTAAAAATACTGTTTTACATATATATCCGAAAGACCATATATTTTATACTTTATACATATTTATACAGTATGATACAGCGGCTGAAATATTGTTGTTTAAATGAGAACAAAATAAAAATGTAAGCTTGTACTGAGCAAATAATGAACACTGCTGTACAGGAGAATAGCAAACTAAACACAGTAGTGTCGTTTTTAAACTCTACAAATGGCACTTGTAATCAAAACTCACTGTAAAAATATACTTGCATTTGATAGTTATTTTAATCAACACTTTAAAGGTTTTCCTCTGAGACTAACAAGGCACTGTAGCCATTTATATCATAGCTTTTGGCAGTGAAGAGTGAGTTCTAACACATAGAGACACTACAATAAGGCAAAGTTTGATATTTTGGCACATGCACTACGTGAGGCAGCTTTGAGGATCAGTGCCGTGTGTGATCTCATACGCTTTAAAGGTACAAGAAGTTGTGATACATGTCACTGTGTTGTGACACATTAAAGCTTGACTGACCTGTTTGGATTTGACAGATTTGCACTCATCATGCTTATAGACCAAACCAAAGTTTTACCAGTTACCTCTCTGTGTGGTAAATTTTCCAGTACCGAGTAAATAAAAGGCTACATTTGGTAAAGATTGGATGCAACCAAAGTGTTTCCAGTCAAACCCCTAAAGCAAATGGGTCTAAACACCACACTGGCTTTTGACAGTGATCCTGAGGCACCATTTGTTTTCAGGTTGGCGTTAGTCTTTGGTTGCTTTGTTCTTGCTTAGCTGGCTGCGTGAGTCTCTGACTGCATTAGGAGTGGCAGCGCCCGCTCCGATTCCTCCATTGCTCTGGCTGAACTGAAAGCTTCCGAGCTCAGATCTTCGGGTTCGAGCTGAGATGCCTCTCCCCCATGATCCTCTTCCTCAGCTGCCCTCCTTATCTTCTCCTCTTCCTCTATCTTCATTCTTCGCTCTTCAGCCTCTATTTCCTCTGTTGTGGGAATAGAGTTCTTCTTGGGTCTTCCCTTGGGCTTTGTCGGGGCCTCGTGACCTCCTTTGAGCACCTAGAATAACACACAGATAATCTTAGCTGACTCTTCTGGTAATAAATGGCAGCAGTAGTCAAAGGCACTACTCGCTATTATAGTAATTAGGAGAAGACGTATTGCTGCTGGTCACCCCGTGCACGCTCATTTATCTTTAACGATTTCAGGTCTTTTTTTGTTCTCTGAGTTGTTGACCCTTCTCCAGCAGTGTTTGCTCTCACTGCTGTCATCATCGGTCACACCTAACACCACACTTTGTCTGTCCACACCCTCTCCTCCTGCTACCTTCCACTCGCTTCTCTGTGTAAACCAAAAGTATATACAATACAATTGTTTAGCAGCGAACCTAAAGCCGGGTGGAAGAAGGAATGCAAACCATTTTTGACCGAAAGATAAATAAATAATAACTCAGAACATTTGCCACTCCCACTATACAACAATGGTTGGCCCCTGTTCAAGAACCACTCCTACAAACCAATTAATTATTATTTGTGTTAACCAGCTTCATCTTATTTGAACCGATGTGGACATCACGTTTACTGACTGCTGTTCTCCATGAAGAAGAGACTCTTATCTGATTGAATCTGGAATTGAATTATGAAACTAAAATAAAGATTATAACTAAGACAACAATTATCTTCCTCTGACAGCTGCCTCAGGGTCTTTATGTTGGTCGCCACCCAAGCTAATGTTTCCTCATTAAATATCTCCATGACTGTCACGTCCCCCTGACCGTCTAACACATTAGTCATGGACCGCTTTGATTTAAAAAGACATTTTTAGCATCAAACTTAATGTAAAGCCGTATTTCTGTCACGGCACTGTGCTGCTCTGATTACATGTGTTTCTTACCATTTTCTTCCACTTCATGCGCCTGTTTTGGTACCACGTCTTCACCTGAAGCTGTGTGAGACCAAGAGACTGGGCCAGGTCTAACCTGCAAAATAACAAAACAAACCATTTAGGCTTTAAATATTGCAAACTTAAAGTCATTATATGCAGCTAACAGCGCTGGCATGAGATAAATCCACTGTTTTAATATTTCTGCAGTGCTGGTAGTGCACCTCGGTGAGAATGGGCCACTGGAGGCTTCAACAAAGCCTCTTTGCAGCATATTTCTACTACAAAAATATGAGGAAAAAAACTTCCAGTACGGTTAAATAACTTTTTACCCTTAGCTCTAACTTTCAATGTGACACTGTTCACCTGCAGCAGTGATCATCTGTACTGAGGTTCAGTAATGCAATCACAGCACAGGATGATTCTGCCTATTGGGGCTGTTGAGAAAACTCTGAATGTATCCACCACATGTGTTGATCCATGACTAACAGGGCTATTGGTCGGCGTGAAATGCGATACGTCAGGAAGGGACAGATAAAGTGAACAAGGCATCCATTCGTAAAGGAAAAGGAGCAGCTATTGGTTTGGTGTTTAAATAAGATTTCCTCTTCCCTGCTCTTGTCAAAGTCTTTAATAGTCAGATGAAGGGTTTGTCACCCCCACCAACCCCCAGTGGCAGGAACTGAGTTTCATTTGATGGGAAAGTCAAAGCCGACACAGAGAAAAAGGAGAGAGCAGAATGTAAAAAGCAGAGCAGCAGCAAATCCCCGGGAATCATGGGATCGTCTACTGTACATAACCTTATGCTCTACTACTGCTATACCATAACGTGTGTGTGTGTGTGTGTGTGTGTGTGTGTGTGTGTGTGTGTGTGTGTGTGTGTGTGTGTGTGTGTGTGTGTGTGTGTGTGCCTTTGAAAAACACCAGCCAGTCAGGCAATCAAGCTGTCTTTTGAACTTCACCATAATAATGTTTCCCCGTCCTAAAGCACAGCAACGACTGGAGGCAAAGACAAGTAATTGCACAAATGGAAAACACCTACTTATTTACGGTCATTAGTTCTCAATGGAGAGAAACCACACATTCACGCCAACAGATAAGTAACTAACTCCCTCCAAGCTACTGCAAAACTGCCACTTTGTTGCATTGCTACACCTTTCACAATAGGAGCATAACCGAATACCTTTCAATAATGATGATGATGATGATGATGATGATGATAGCAGTGGTTATTATTAACACAATTACTTTAATTGGTAGTTGCCTAAAATCATTACAGTGCCATGATATAACTGATTTAAAGTCTTTTTTCGGGCATATATTTGGTTTTGTTTCCGCTCGCACTTGTGCGTACCGTCTACTCAAGACCGCAGGAGGATTCGAGCCAAGGAAAGGAAAGGGAAAAGTGAAGTTATCTTTGGATCACAACAAACCAAAGTGGGGAGCACGCCACATCTTTGATGTGGGGTTTTTTAAAAAGGGGATTTTCCTCTGCTGATGTTTTTCCGCCAGCTGGGTATTTAATTAATTTTCAACACAGTGTTAGAATCAGATATTTTGACAGGACACAGTATTTTGGCATCGCCATGTGTGCGGGTGGTTGGTTTTGATCACTGAGTTGTGTTCTGCCTTGGGCCTCTGCTTTAAGATGAAGCATGGCACCTTTCCAACAGCTTCAGGCAAAACCATGATGTGATATATTTAATAATGTACCGTGGGAGTTTTCCCCACGGATGAGATGCAAACGAAATGACAAATAAATCTGGTTGATTCCAAATGTGCCAATGTTTGTTTTCGTTTTTTTTTTTAGATTGGATGTGGTGAGCAGATAAATTTTCAAAGAGGATACAATGGGTGACACGTCTGTTTAGAAAGTAGCTACTCCCATGTTTAAAATGCTGCACGTGAAGTCAGATATTTATGTTTTTAATTAACGCTGATGTACTATCAGTATCTGCATCATAAGAAGCAGATGAGTGATGAAGATTCAGTGTTCATTCATTCTCTATTTAAAGTACATTAAAAAGTTCATAAGCAGTTTGACATTCCTACAGCGCTGGTAGTTTTTTTTTTTACTGTTCACTACTATTCTGGATTATGGAAAAGTAGCCTGCAGGCCAAATATAAAAGTGAGACATACAATAAAACTGGAAAATACAGTCTAACCTCATGTCAGGTCCCAAAAATGACCCACAGAATGGAACTTAAGACACAGATATTAACATGTGGATTACTTCATCTTATTGTAGAAACCTAAACGTACTTTACATACACCTGCACATGTGTGAAATGATTGGCAGTAAATCAATGTAATACATTTCTGTTTGCTTGTGTTGGCCCCCGTCCCTGTTTTCTTGAATAAGGCAGTGTTTCATTGTCGGGGCTTTTTTTGCTGTTGGGGAGCTCAGGGTTAAAACGTTACTCTTGTCTCAACTAGAATGCTGAGGTAATGCTCTGGCTTCGACAAATTCACATTACACGAGACATTCCCCACAGGATGAATCAAAAATTATGATGTTAGGTTAACTACTGCTCGATAATTACAGCTGTGGCTTTGTGAATGTGTGTGCGTGCGTGTTCACTCTGCACTTTCTAAATGCAGTCTCTGGCAGGTATGCAGGTTTTTCAAAATGTCACAGTTGATTGACACTTATGACTTTGTTGGCTTTTTTCCATCAGGTTGAAATTTGAGAACTTTTTTTTCTTGTTACATTTCACATATTAATGGTTTGCTGACTTTATGTCACTTAGCCACAAAACCATTTAGGTAGCTCTCAGGTTAACAGAGTCGTGATTTATCCTTTGACAATATGTGCAAAACTCTTGTAATACACCCCAGCTGTACCTAATCCAATCTACTGTACCTAGGTGTACTCAATCAGATGTGAGTTTGGTGAGCATGCTGACCTGTCAGGCGTGGACAGGTACTTCTGCTTCTGAAACTTCTTCTCCAGCCCCATGAGCTGCAGCTCGGTGAAGATGGTGCGGCTGCGTCGTGGCTTCTTCAGGCGAGGCGTGCTGCGCTCGGTGTCCGACTCGCTGCTGATGCTGAGGGGTGTCTGGCTCGGCGAGGGTTCAGAGCCTCGCAGGTGCTGCGGGGAGAGCAAGGGCCGGTGCGAGGGGGGGACCCCGCCCGGAGACTGCGGCTGGGGGAGGTGGGTGGGCAAGTTCGGAGGCTGTCGTGTGATCACTGAGAGAAGCGGGTAGGCGCGTAGTGACGTGGAGCCTGGAACAGCAGAGACAGTGCGTCAGATGACAGAAGCACAGCAATGCATTAATGTCGAGCATGAAGAAAGAAGGAAGATTACATATCCCCCTGAATCACTGTAAGTTTTTACTGAGCTATTATGAGCTCCTCGATCACCTCGGTTGTCCAATTATCGACCACCTGTAATGACTTAGACGGCTTCATTTTTAACTGCCCAGCGTTTGCAGTGAAAAGTGTTTTGCTTTTGACCTCCCTCATGTAGAGAGCTGTGATCTTGATGACGCATGCTGTGTTTTACACTGCTCCCCTGAACCCTTCGGAAGAATGATTATTTTTCAGAGGTTGTTAAATGGTAACCGACTTCCCAGCACCAAACCACATCCACACACTGAGTCTGTCAGCAAGATGTAGAGGCGCACACACAGACACAGAATTAGCTGCAATTAAATCTTTAAAAACTAAATAGTGAACTGTACAGCTAATTACTTTCCTCTTAGAATCTCCCGCACTCGTGCAGAGCCAAAAACAAACACACACACACACTTTAACCGCTTTTCAGTGTAGACAGAAGCAGAAAGTCGCCAGAATCAATAAAATGGAACACTTGTCTGGAGCCGAGGAAGGAGGGAAGAAGGCTAAGAGGTTGGCTGAGAGGAAGTAGTGGTTGAACCAAAGTGAAAATAATATCATGCCAGAAAAATCCTTACGGCTTCAAATAAAAAACGAGAATGAAAACCAGAATGTAGACACACAGGTTGTCACGAACAGCACGTGCAACCCTGGTTGTGTGCAGTAGAGCTGTCTATCCACGCATCCAACAGCAACAGACAACATGCACCAATGCCCACTGGAGGCATAAAGTCAGACCTTGACTTTGGTTTTTAGATGCTTTTCCCTGTTAGTCATCTGTCATTTTCAGATGATCTGTTTTCTCCGTCAGGTCAGTGCGGATTTGTGCAAAGATAGGAAAAATAAGAGGAGGAAGGATGTTTTTAAAAAGATGGAGCAAATCTACTCTACACGTCTAAACTGTGCGTCAATATAAGATTAACCCCGCTGTTAGAGGTAGGTCAACATGCATGGGGAGCACAAGTACTGCATGTAAATACACATAGAGTGCAAGTAGGCATAGTTGCTCCACACACACACACACACACACACACACACACACACACACACACACAATGCCTTGGGCTTATCATGACATCATAGTAAGGCACTGAGGTCACCACTAATCCTCCAACGTTAGATTGCTGCTGTTGCAACAGGTCTAGACAAGAAGACCTCTTTACTCTGGTTATACGCTCTCGCTCGCCATTTATACTATAAAAAGTCTCAACCGAAAGGAAATCTCTTGTCAACAAAGAGCTCGAAGTTGTCTCAGACGGAGAGAAGAAGGGGATAGAGACATCGAGAAATGTCAGCCCTCGTGGTGACTTTCCACTGACAGCAAAAACTGCCTCCCTGACGCTCTGTTGACAGGGGCCAGTGTCTTGTCAATAGTCCACAAATAAACTGTTTGAGTAGCTGCAGGAGCGCATTGATACTCTTGATAATCACAGTCGGAATGTGGGGACTGGCACAAGTGCTTATGGTAACCATTACAGAAAACATACCTGCTAAAAATAGATGGAGAGCTGTTTGTTAAGACTTCCTTCAGATGCCAACAATTTGTTCTGTTGATCACATAGTTATTGTTGTGTAATCTCACTCAATGAGGAACATTGTTCGTTATCTTCTACCGTCATCTGCGACCTCTTCTCTGTTTCATTTTTATTTTTTTCTCAATGGTGATCTGAAAAAGACGATTGAGGGCTGAGCTATCACAAGTAACGTGAACTTTCACCCCGCTTTGTGTATAAACTGTTTGGTGACAGCTACAGAGGGCTCAGTTAAACAGGTTTGGGCTTTTTTTTTTTTTTTTTTTACTTTGCCCTTTGAGAGCAAATCAAACAGTGTTAGGGTGGGAAGGGCAACAGGCCACGGCAGCTTTCTTATCTGCCCTAACTCATTGCTTTAATTAGAATCATTCACCTTCAGGACATGACAGATTGGAGCAATTGATTGCCAGTTCTCAACAAATGGTAAAAATAAGCTGTTAGGAGCATCTTGTTGACTATAAGTGTCTTTTTTTCCAGGCACACTGGCAAACTTCTCCAACTGACGCTGCACGTCTAGCAAAAGACATTAAGCGTTAACTATTTAATCTGAAACCTGATCCATGCAGGTCTTCCTGTGGCTGCTGAAATCAGCCTGTAGCATAAACTACTTTTAGAACTGATTTATTACTGATCCTTTGTCAAGATAGAAAAGTGTGATGGTGGTGGTTATGCAGAAATGGCGGGGGGGTGGTGGTGGTGGGGGGGGGGGGGGGGGGATGACAGGTTGTCAAACATTATCCCCAACTGAAGATAGAAGATATGTGTGTACTGTGTCCTTGTGTGTGTGTTTGCATGCTTGCCTGTGTGTGTTGACACTGGTGCAATCAACTTTCTCAAGCCAGAATTATGCCTAATGGGAGACTTTATTGTCTGCATTGGATTAGGCTTTAAGATGGGATGAAAACCCTTTTGCTCACTTGGATTTCTTCTGTAAGCCCTCAGCCAGTATCAAACCAGTGAGCAGCGGCCCTCGGGCTGCACACACTCCTCCCTTTTTTATACATTTCTTTTTTATCATGCTGTCAGGTGAGATCACACTACAGTTGATCTTAATCTCTCTCACCTCTTCGGGAAAATACCACTAAAAGCCCTGCCCTGGGTCCTGCTGAGAGATGGGAGTCCAAATGAAATATCGTACCCTGCCATTACACGGTTCACTGTTGCTGCCTCTGACCCTGATGAAACTGACGGAGAATTAACTCCAAGAAAATGAATCACTTTTACTCCACAGAATCAAGTCAAGTATTTCATCATGCACAAACAAAAATGGTCCAAAGAAGAACACGTCTGAATGGAAGCGATACAAAGCCAACAATTAATTTGTTATCAGCTCCCTCTGATGACATTATTACCATTTCTCTCTTTCAGCGGCCTCCACTGGAATTAGGAGGTCATAGCATCTCTTCCTATGCAGGATGAAGAGCGCAGTTTCCACGATTAGGGGACCACGCAGGGGCCAAGCGCCTCTCTTTGGCTCGGGATCTGTAAGCCTGCCAGCTTCTATATCAAGCACGAAAAGCCATTGATGTTGGTGAATATACTATGTCTCACACCCCCTCGGCTACAAATAAGTGGTGGGCACACTGTTCTGATATGCGGGATGGGTTACTCTATCCATCCAAACAGAGGGGTGCCAAAGCCCAGTCATAGTGCCCTCTAGCATACACCAATCCATATCAGAGGGATGAGGGAATTGCTTTCCCCTATTTTTATCCATCCACGACTGTCATCATCAAATTGCAGTGGCTATTATTTCAAACTTTGGAGCTATTCTCCTAATGGTTCATATGGAGTGCAGCGGTGGTTTGGATTCACCAGGTATTAAAATGATGATGAAGGGAAGCTGTTTCGTTACATTTTTAAAAAGCTTCGTCGTGTTGCTTTGGTACAAGACATTTTAAAGGGCTTCTTTAATCATGGAACATAACCGCTTCATGAAAGTAACCACATACTGACAATAATATTTTTAGGTTTTGAATTTCATTGAGTATCAATAAAGATTCCTCAGGGTGCAGTATTATTTTTCTTTTCTCCTTCTTTTAATGGGCAGTGTTAATGAGGGCACAGCGCTTCACTTTGATCCGGGTCACATACATTTCTGTGATGTTGGACACTAACAACACGCAGTCCTAACATCTGAAAACTTCCATCAGCAGCAGAACTCATTAAGGGAGGCCTTTGGTTTAGCAGAACATATATTAATCCAAACCAATGACATCAAATAGAGTGAAGATTAAACACAAACGTATAGGTTTAGATTTTGTCTTTGTTTTTTATCTGTCTCATCTACTGTGTCTTCACTTACTTTCATGTATAACTACACCGACTTATCAGTGCAGTCATTTATCATCTTAGGCACAAAAAAAGCCCTGAAGCATCGGTGATGTTCACTGACTGTAAAGCATGCATTTGAATTTTTTAGCATGAAACCTGCTGTGATTTATAAAGTAAAGCAAAGTAATGATAAAGGTGAAATTAGAGAATTATTAATTCATTTAGAATTATTTAATTTAATGATGCTAATCCACAAATTAAACATTATAAATCACTCAAGTGAAAAAACAAAAATGTCAACTTCATTTGCACAGTTTGAGTTGTAGGCACCTGAAGGACAATGTAAAAAATAATTAGCATAGAAGACTCAGCAAATGTTGTCATTACATTTACATTAAGTGGCAACACAAACCAACATGGTCCAGTGTCGATTCGCCTTGAATAGGATGTAAACGTATTAGAATTCAATTAAAATAAAAACATCTATCAGAAATAAAACGGACCAAGTGGAAAAGGTGTCACAATTTCCGTGCGTAAAATGACATCTTCCCATTTCCCCTCTCCAACCTGCAGCTGCCATTACTCCCGAGTCACCACTGTTTTCTAATTAGTTTCTTTTTTTAAATTAGTCAGAATAAAAAAAAATCTCTTCTTACCCGAGCACGAATGAAGGGGCTTCGGCCGAACAACGAGTGAAGGGCACACCGAGTAGAGAGAAAGTTTCTCAAAGTAATCACAAGTTTCCTTGGAGAGGATCTCGTCAATCATGAAAGTCTTGTAGCGCCGCCTGGCAGCCTTCAGCTGGCCCGGGGAGGAGAGCCTCAACTCGGCTTGACAGTGCATGATGCGTCCGAGTGCGCCGTGCGCTATCTTCGCTGGACAGTGGTTACTGGTCAGTAATATCTAAGCTTATGCAAGTTGAACCGTGTGGAGAGGCGACGTGAGGAGTTCATGCGTTTAAATAACTCATTATTTGTCTTTAAAAAATAATAATAATAAATGCGTCGGCGGGTTGAAGCAGCCTTCAACTGGAGCTGCGCAGAGCGCCACGGTCGTAATGAAGTGACTGCGATCTGTGCTCACACCCACTGCTATATAAACCATCCCTGAACACATCTCTGCAGCTCTCTCTCTCTCTCTCTCTCTCTCTCTCTTTTACAAATACATTAATTTACTGTACCTTGCCCCCCCCCCCCCCCCCCCCCCCCCACACACACACACACACACACACACACAAACACACGCCAGAACATTTTTCTCTGTATAATTTTCTACCTGCTTTGTTAATTTGACTCTAAATTACTTTTCTGTAATAACAAAAGTTGTTTGATTATTACAAACGGTAAATTAAGAAACTAACATTATTATCAATGTTTCAGCTTTCAAAATAAAAGCGGTATTAATGCATCGGTTTCGTCGTGTTTTTTTTTTTATTCCGGACGCTCACATTAATTTTATTTAATTTATCTGTTGATAAATCTGTGTCTAACTTGTTTTCTTCTCTTCTTTTAGCTCATTTTTGTTATGAACCTAAAACTAACGAATCTATTCGATATTTAAAGTCAAGACTCAAACTAAGTTTGAATGTTGTGAATTTAACTGTGACAGTAAATAATAAGAATTTCTTCTTTAACCCTAAATAGGCTGCAGATACGTATAAAGGAGTTGTATCTTGTCTGTGGAGTAGGAACACCTTTAACTATTTAGTACGAAGCTCGATATAGTTAAATCCACTGTGTTTATTTAGTTACATGATTTAAAAAATGCAAATATTATTATTATTACTGATGTAGTTGTCATAAATGTGGATTTTCATACTGAACTCTGTAGTTCTTTTACAGAAGAAACATTCAAATTAGATTATTTATAAAATAAAAGTCTATATAGCCAGAACTGTGATTAAAGGCCAACTGTAAAATGACGCATTTGTAAATAATTATTAATTATCCACAAACGACATGTGCGACATGAACAGAGGCCGACTGAGGTAAACAGATGCAGGATGTCGCAGGTAAATTACTGCAAAACAAACATTTCATGTTTACAGAGCAGCAGCATTATGTTTTTTTAGGGGGTTAATATTCTACTTCTTCTTTCTGACATTACTCTCAGAGTATTAACTGTATTTCTCAGATAATGTTTAAGTGAAAAACTTTTTTTTTTATTATTATTACCTCAGATTACACGTTGTCAAATAACTGATATGAACAACAACTAGTTTGTGTAAGGAAACCCGGTGCAGGTAGAGTTTCAAACTCCAGACCCCTGAGGGGGAACGACCGTCATCACCAGAGCAGGAAATAAAAGTGATTCGCAGGCTGCATGCGGCTGCGTTCAAAGTGAGAATGAGCATTATGAAAGGGGAAATGTGGGAGCTCTGCATGGGACAGAGCGGCTTCTTTTCAGGAGTTTGCTGCCTTGATCAAGGAAGTGGAAGATGAGGACGACTGCTGCTGCAGAACCAGGCTGATGAACCAACGTTAAAACCAACTTAAATTATTTTACTGTGTGTCAGTCGCCGTTTTAAATCAGCATTGGTTAAGAAAAAAGACATTTAGACTGGTTGCATTGACGGTTTTGAACATTGAACATGTTTAATTATTTAGTAAATGAAGACCACATTAAACGCACCGCGCGTCAGGCCTGTGCCACATGGCCACCGCGGCACCGATAAACCCACCGACCTGAGCTGGTGCCAAGCTCCGGGACTTAATGCTGCAGGGATCTTTTCATTTCTGATTTGAGTTGCAGGGCTGCTACAAGAGATGGAGGATATCTCCGTGGGTGTTTGGAAGTGGATCATTTTAGGAGACTAGGCTTCTAAAAAAGTCCACACAGCAGCGGCTACTGAGTGGCCTCTCTAATCCGTTCGCTCCAGGGCTGGAGACGCCAGGCAGATCAACCAATTAAAAGAGTTATGCCTCAGTCAGGAGCGGAATAAGCGCCTTCCCAGTACTGACACCGAACAGAGGATCCTCTCCATTAGAGCGATTTGGGAGCATCAGGATGCAACATGATATCAAGCAGATTACAGGCAAGGCAGAGCTTAGCGCAGTAGGTGCAAATGCACAACCGCTTTTGGACACTGGCAGGTTTATTTGGGGGGATGTAGTTGTCGATAGAGCGCGGGAGCCGCTGTTGGTGTCATAAGCGCTTTCGGAAGGGTAGATTACGACCTCAACTCGGACATTAAGGGATTTGATCATCACTTTGTTGGAAAGCAGGTCCTAACAAAGACGCTGAATGCAACGTGAGATGTTAAGGATCAAAGTGCTGGTAATTCTGGGAGGGAACAATATGTAAAGTGACCCTAACCTGAGATGTTAAAGAGTCTTCAAGGGAAAACACACCTCAACATACCTAGAGGCTGTAAAGTGAACAGAGTAGATGACAAATCTTCACACAGACTCGAGCATTCAGCATCCTCATCAGAAAGGTCAAACGGAAGCGCCGATCATGTGCCTCAGTTATATTTACTCTCTTAATTGATTCAATAAAAGGATGCGTGTGGCGCCACCTGTAGATTACTTCATAACCCACCGCACAAGCATATTAGTTACATGTGGGGCCATTTATAGGTGCAGATGAGGCCATGTGTGCATGCACTGCAGCGTGTAGCATCAACATACAATAGATCACTAAGTCACATACACAAAGAGCTGGAAATAGTGATCAAGAGGTGCAGCCATGAAAGACAATACAACAATCAAAGAAAGGGAGCTTTATAAGAATGAAAATGTTCATTTTAAAACAGTTCTGTCTTACAGACGTACAGAATAAAAAAATAAAATAAAGCTCATTTTTAGAAAGCACAAGATCAACTAATCAAACAATAAGAAAAGATGGTGCCCAATTGCAGTAAAAGTGGTGCTGGTGGATTTTTTTTTTTAGCTGACTTTGTTTTTTGCTCCTTTTGTAAAATACCTGAAGAATTTTAAATACTGGGAGCCCCTTTTGAGGGCTAATTGCATAACATAAAAACTGGTCAAAATGCAAAATCTTCTCTCTTTTTTTTCTTAAATATGTCTTTTTTTTGCCTTCCCAAAAATTATTACCAGTCATGTTTGCTTTTTTTTTGTCCTTATGACAATATTAGTTTTCCCCCCATTAAATATCTGCAACATATGTGAGACAAAACTCACATGACAGTAGTGTACAAATTTAAAAAACGCCTTAAAAGTAAATAAAAATGGCTCTAAGGCATTAGTTACCAAATTGTCAAACTGGTAGGATCCTGTATAAACAACCTGAGTATTGGTGTGAATTTGTCAACGTAATTAATGGTCTTCTTCGGTAAGTTGTCCACAAATTTGTGAAGAACTGAAGTCTTTACAGAAATCCTTAGCATATCAGTACCGTCGCCATCTATTCTCTTGGTAGCCACGGTTATCGTGATGCCTGTTGCCACCTCTGTTGTCGTGGTGACGGTTGCTACTCCTGTCATTCTGGTGGTGGTAGGTGTCCCGGCTGTGGCCGTGTTGCGGATGACGAACAGAGCCTGGTTCTTCTCCGTAGCGCTGGTTTCTGCCACTGTTCATCTGGGACGAGTGATGCCGCTGGGAGGTGTTATGTTGCCTTGAGCCACCTCTGCCTGAATTTCCACCTGCAGGAGGCTGCCTCTGCAGAGGCTTGGAGAAGCCACCGTTCAACTGTTCAAGTTGCTGCATGTGAAGCTGCCACATCATGTTGTTCATCTGCAGATGAAGGAAAAGACACAGGATTTGTGTTTTATACAGTTCACCCTGGACAAACCCTCCCCAATTGTTTCCCCTGTTAAAATATGCACATTTCATCTTAATCATGAAAAACAGATGTATTAAATGCAGACATTACTTTATGTCATGGCCGTGCAGTGTTGTATCATTATAAAAGAAGAAAAAGCTCACCATGACATTCTTCTGCAGATTCTCGGGAGATGAAAAGGACCTTTGCATTTGAGGTGGAGGAGTGTAAGGTGGAGAACTGAATTGGATCGGGGTCCTGTAAGTCAAACAAACTACTGTCAGATATTTTTTTATTTTAAAAAGGCACATCACATAATGCCTTGCACACACTTCGGCAAAACCTCAGATGTAACATTTTGTAGGATAGTAACCACAGATTAATAGTAGCAGTACTTTTTGAACATTTTCAGAACCTTTTAACAATACTGTGATGATACAGACAGCTGATAATTTTAGTCACTATAATTATGATATTAAATTAAACAACATAAATTAATATTACAGGACCTATCATTGATTAAACATTTAATGGACAAGTCTATCACTGCTGATGGGGGACTTTTCAGAAGGGGGCGGCAGAGTGGATTAAACTCCTCAGACATTCCCCCATCATAGTGGGAATAGTGGCATCTTCTCTCATTTACAATCTAGTGTTTTCCACACATTGACACACATCTGTTGTAAAATGCCACAAATCAATATTACTGCCACTTATTGACTCTCTTTTTTTAACAGATTAGAGATGTTATTTAATTGTAGAGCTACACACAGTGTTGACCAGCTCGTCTCTCTCTCAGTCACACACTCGCATACTGACTCATCTGCGAGTACCCACCACAGTAAGCACTGTCCTAGTAGTTGTAGAGAATCAACTCTTCAAATAAGGTAATGGCAAAAAAATAGGAAGTCTAGCTAGTAAGGACTGCTAAGCCAATGAGAAAACACAGCCAGGTTGTTCATAGTTTGTATGTATGTGACTGTTGCTTAATGTGAATAATGTGAATATTAATTATTTTCCTTTTTAAAATATATTTTCCAACAAATGTCCTAAACAGGGAAAGATGGAAAGAAGTGAGTCTTCTATAAGTGTATATGCAGACCAGTCCAATCCCATTTCATATCATATCCTATGGCAGAGTTCCTATTTTAGTATTCAGGAAGGCAAAAAGCATTAAAAACTTGTATATCTAAATAATGTGCATGCTATGGCTCTACATTACATGGAGTCACAAGAAAGATACAAAGCAAATCTAATCTAAGATTAGAAAAAAAAAAGAACTTGTCAAATGAAAATCCACTTTCCCACTCTCACTCTCTCAAAGTTGAGATAAAAACAACATTTCTAAAGGAAAAACACCTTCCTTACATGAACTCAGTGGTAGTGCCATACATTAAAGTGCAGCTAAGATCTCATCAAAAAGAGATCTGTACCTGAAAAAATTAATAAGGTAATCATTTACCTCTGGCCATGGGGATTTGGGGTGTTTGCAGGACTTGAATTCTGTGAGTTTCCTGGACTGCCTGTATGACTGCTACCTAAAATTGTGCAAACAGAATATAAACAGTATGGCATTAAATGAGAGAAAATTATTAAATGGGAGCATGACAAAGATCTACTATTCATTTACCAGAATATATGGTATTCTATAACCCATTAGTGCCAGCCACACAAAAGAAACATCAGTCATGACACCTGGAACTTCTCCAGAACTGACACCATATGTTCTGTTTTTGTACTAAATCAATTAAATCGCATAATAATAGGATCTTTACATAACAAGCAAATATAAGGAGAACTGCTCTATTCCAAAATAAACCACAACTGACTTCACTGTAACAAAAAATAATGCTACTCATATCATTTGCAATTCAATAGTCAGTGGTAACAGTAGTAAACAAGCCTTTTTAAACATGCCTCCTGCACTTTTAAAAAGGCTGCGGCTACACCTTTGTTTATTTTAGCTCAATATCATGAATGGTGTCTCTTTTCAGTGAGAGCCCTCTGATGGCATAGGTACACCATTATTCCTTTATAGACATGGTTGTATTCTGCACCAAGACTTTAAAAAATCCAATGGACCCAAGTGCTGACTCCCTCTGCTTTTAGCCACCATGTAAACTTAAAGACATGAAATTATCAAAGGGGAACAGACATACACAGAGGCAAATAAATGCAAGCAAGTACATTAACATATCCTTATTTTTCAAACCCCTAGTTAGGTCATTATAATCACTTTCAAGTCACATAATAATGATTTAGAACAAACCAAAACGAGATTTAAATGTCTGCATACAAGGTAAATGAAGATACTACGTATCTATGACGTGCAA
This sequence comes from Anabas testudineus, assembly GCF_900324465.2. Taxonomy (NCBI): domain Eukaryota; kingdom Metazoa; phylum Chordata; class Actinopteri; order Anabantiformes; family Anabantidae; genus Anabas; species Anabas testudineus. The sequence goes on from NC_046622.1 coordinate 11,853,379, forward strand.
TTAAGCTGAATGTTACTAGCATCCAGTAAAAAAAGCAAACAAACAAACAAACAAACAAACAAAAACCAATCTGAACTCACCTGATCTGAACTGCACATGAATAGTCCTTCCAAACAGCGATATCCCGTTGAGTAGTTGCATGGCATATGGCACCGACACTTCATGTTTGTAAACGGCAAAACCAAATGTTTTCTGTTTTCCATCAGAGTCTTTTGGGATTTTAGTTTTGATGAGAGGACCTGCCTGAAAAAAACAACCACATATCGCATCATTTCCTAAACAACAACTGAGCTCAAGCTAATGCTACCTAGCTAGCTGCTATTACCACGAACCCCGTAACCCTCAATCTCATATTATACAACCATTACCGTTAACTCTATAACACGATGTCACATTTGTTAGAAGAGAGCTTACCGTTTTATCACTTAACCTGATAAAGTGGTAAGCTCTGATATGAACTCGATGTGTTAGCATCTATTGGGCTATCAATGCACTTGATATTTGGTGTTAGCTCTGCTAGCTTTAGCAAAAAAAAGCACCTGTAAAAACAACTCGAACAAAAGCTCCTCCGTCACTCGTGAATCTAAATTTCTTATGAAGAGCGTCCGGTCAGTTTCTTCCTCTATTCCCATTGTACTTAAGCAAATACCGTCTCCCTCCTAACGATATGATGCTAAACTTTAGCTTAAAAAAAGCGCTCTGCGCAATATAAACGGAAGGCCTCGTATTGCCGTAAAGTAAAATGCCGTCAAACTTCAGCTGTCGTCGCAATGAAAAAGGGCTACTTTACGACACACAACAATGTATTAAACCACGATTGAAAGATTTTGGTTTTCTTTGGGAGTATGGTTTAATTAAACCATGTCATTTAATTAAACAGTCTAATCTATCTATCTATCTATCTATCTATCTATCTATCTATCTATCTATCTATCTATCTATCTATCTATCCATCTATCTATCTATCTATATATCTATCTATCTATCTATCTATCTATCTATCTATCTATCTATATAGATAATGTTTTTGTCTAGTTTCTGTGACTGCCTGGCTGTCACCTACAGATAAAGACTTGTTTTTCTCTGTTGCTCGGTCTGATTACGTCACTGGCTGAAGCACCTGGAACTGAGTGTTTCTGATTCTGGCTACATCATTGAGTGTGGGGGTCAAGTGAGCGGCATGAGAGGCTTGACTGCCACCCTAATCAGCTGGACCTCTGTATCTGTCCTCCATATTAATTAGATCAATTTAAACTGTAATGATTTTCTCCTCGGCGTCTAGAGAAACGTCCTTACATATTCTGGGCTGATAAAGCTCAATTTAAACAATGCCTTTCTTATACTTTTCTTGCAGGTGAACTTTTTCATTAGACAATTCGGGCGGACTGCATGCTATAGACATTACTGAAGAAGCTACGCGTTGCAGTTTCTATGACATAGTTATTCCACGCAAGGTGTTGTTTCCATTGCTTATATTACTCATGTAGCAGTAGGCTAAATACTTCAATTTAACACCAAACCCTTGGCTGTCAACATGTCTTGTGGGAACTGTTCTGCTCTGCATAGTTGTTAATATTTGACTTATTGGTGCCTTCCCACAAAATACTTATGATTTAAAATGCTGCTAGGGTGCAATGGAAGCAGTAAAAAGCCTGAACCATAAAACCACACCTGTGCAATATACTATTTGATGACTAAAGCTCTCAAATCTATTTTTGGTCCCTACACTGCCATTACCCCATACATCTCCCTGATGTATTTCCTCCTCCTGTTTTATAACCACTGGAAGAAATTCAGAAGAACACTATGAAAGTGCCGGTTCTCAGAACAAATTATACAGTGTGGAAATGAGGGAAATGGGTTTGTTAAATGCAAGACAGAATGGGCAGACCTGCTGAATTTGTTACTAGTATTAGTACTTCCTGTGGGAATCAACTAAATACAGTGCTGCTTTTTTTTTTTTTTCCAATAAATAAGCACATTTTTCTTTTGGTCTCTAAGGTATTTCAAATCGACATCCAATTAAAAAACAAATACATTTTATCAATATCCATTTACTCTAAATCTATTGGGCATGGAGTGTACACTAATGATCTACACATTTATCATTTCTGAAAAGTAGCAGTAGATGGCAGCATTGATCCAGTGACAGTGGATACACCAGAGTCACACTACCAGGGGCCTCATCTCTGGGAGGATTTGAGACAGTATGCACTATAAAAAGAAACAAAAGGCTGAATGTGTATGGGTTTTTATGTAGAGAAGGGAATTGAAATTAATTGTCATAGGACTATCTTCTGTTTCCCTTTTAGCCTGTAGTCCACATTCAGGTTTCTCATAAAGATTAAAAGGATCTAAATGGTTTGCTAGAGGGGTAGTGTTGTTGTTCATGTTCATGGAACTTCACGGTTTCTACAGTGTTATTTTTATTTTTTATATTTAAGAAGGGAGCTCCAGGGTGAAGAGCGTTATTAGTAGAAAAACAGGGATATGTGGGTACATTAGGGGCTTTGCTGCTACTCATGTACGTATCATTTAAGCTGTACATTGACTGAAAGAGTTAATAAAACAGTCATTTTTGATGTGATCAGTGGTTTTTGTCATCCTGTACTCACCATCACGGACATGAATGCATCCGCTTTAGTTTTCATTACTAAATTCCTGGATACATCTACACACAGGCTTGACTACATTGTTTTAATTTATAGAGGAAGAAAAAAAAACATGACAAAATGAGAGCAATGCTCAAGGGCAAGACAGTGGCCACTGAGCAGTTTTTGAGGGTAGAAGTGACAGGGCAAGACCCCAGAAGTAGGCCACCACCAGCCACTCCTATTCCAGTCACATCTGGGTGAACCCTTATAGTAGTTTAGAGCTTCTCCACAAATGTAACGAGACCCCACACAGACACACACTTCCAATCATGACCTCTGGCTTGGAGGGTTATTTCGTGGGACTGTGAAGATTTATATACGCACCCGTTTTCTTCACCAACCCCCACCCATGCTTCAGGCTCTAACCTATACACAACACACCCTTCTGCTATTCATTGATATTCATAATTCATGTGGAAGGAAGTGATTCTGGATCATTAATCGCACATGAATTTTAGTGAGATGAAAGTTTAATTAAGCCATGCCCCTTTGGTGGCATGATGCCACAGAGAAGCTTCCTACTGAATGCATCCAGTGCACAGTTTAATGGTCTGTACCTTTATAAGTGCTGCTCAGTGCTTATCCTGCAACATTTCCCCGTCTACAAGCAGCTTTGCTGTATTTTATACCCAGTGCTCTGCTATTGGATGATAACAATTGATAGCGATGGGGTGCGAGTGGTTCTTCTTATAGGTTCAGTAACAGGATGTGGATCAATCTTACTTCATTCAATAGAACAGCAGAACCACTATTGTGATTGTGCTATGTCATTCATTATTCATGACTGCCAGCTATCGGTCCATGTACAATATGCACATGATCTTTTATGTCTATGCAATCCTGTTTGCAACTTTGGTGAGTGCAAAATATTAGATTACAACAGGCTTGAATCTATTGCAGCTTCACTGGAGGAACGCTCCAGTGTTCAAGTTCAGCAGCACAAGTTAAGCATTACTCATTCGTTCCCCAGCAGATTAATAATAATCATTTTCAGTCAATCAATTTCTCCAGGTTTGCTTCAAATATTAAGTGCAGGACTTCAGGGACATATTCTGTCCTCACTTTGTAAGACATCTGATGAAGTGACTCCCTCATACACACACACACACATGCACACAAAGACAAGAGCTTATCCTTGGCAGTATGCCACCCCATTTCAGCACCCTCCTAAAACAAATGGATGCAAAAATCTTCTGAGGGATGTCTCAGTCATTTCGTTTCTTCAGAGCTTTCTCCTCTGTTGCAACATGCTTGTTATCTCAATATTGGCGCTGCATGTTGCTGCTGCCCTGACATGCTGTGACTTCATTTTCATTTATGTGACTCCTCAACCCACCCACACACACACACACACACACACACACACACACACACACACACACACACACACACACACACACACTAAGACAGAGATCTATCCTGCAACAATGCTACAATGCTGCAGTGCTGAGCAAAGCATCACACATAGAGAGAGAGAGAGAGAGAGAGAGAGAGTAATGTCTGGCATTGGCCCCATACCACAAAACGGACTGCGGCAGTGCACCCAAAACTATACCTTCCTTATCCCCTAATTCACCCTGCAGAGGTTGACTGATGAACAATATTAACTTACACATTTCAAGTCTTAGCATGGTTATTTATTTTGCATACAATAATCCCTCTACCCCACTTCTCCCATTACCTAAACCCCTTTAAGTGCTAAGCAAGAAGAGAGGCGTCAGCACATTTCAGATGGCCAGGCTCACCCAGGATGCCGCTCTGTTGAGGAGCAGAATAATGCCCTTTGCCAAAGATGCCATATGGAGGGTGTTTTATAGCCGAGGAATGGAAGAGAAGGACTATCCTAGAGGACTAGAGGAACAATTAAGAAATGGATCCCTATAGTATAAGGGTCTCGGCTTCAGCTTCTCTGCATTTAGTTCTGCTGTTTAAAAACCTGAAACACCTTCAGAGAAGATAACAAGCGCTGCAAAAATAAAGATCTTCTAAAAGTAAGATTTTGCCTCCCCCCAAATTCATTATAATCAACAATGGAGTGTCCTATATCTTTGCTGCTAAGTAGAAACATGCCCTCAGAGGTAGTCAATGTTGGAGCTCATAACCTGTAACCCTGAGCAACCCCTGAAAAATCTGTTTTTTCCATTTGAAGATGTAAATCAGCTGATCATATGATAGTGTGCCAACTTCTTATGATGCAAACATTTGCCCTACACTCAAAACCTCCAGACTAGAACTTTTTTATCTAATTCTCACTTGAGCTCAGGCTAGCAGTCTGCCATCAATGATGTAATTACACGGAGGAAATTACACTCATTGAATAAAGGAACCCTGCAGTCAGTTAGCCCCTTAATCTGTAATGTCAGTATATTGAAGAAATTACACAGACACTGGAACGGGATCAAATTCCAGGTAAGGACATTTATACATTCACATAAAATAATACAGCTGTTCCTCTTGATCAAATGCCACTTGAAAAATCAAAGTTGTCATATAAACCGCAGACGATTGGCATGAGGTTAAGAAATACTAGGTACTGCATAACTTACTGACCTCCAAGAAATCAATGATGCAAATGAAATAAAATTTCATTCAGCCTTAGTATATGGAGAGCATAAGAAGAAGAAGAAGATCAATATTTTTTTTTGTTTAATGCTCAGGGTGTAAATTAATTGCTTGCAGTAGTTTTGCATTTCTAGCTTTGTAGCTTACCTCCCTCATATGAGCTAACTTTCAAATTCACAGTGAGCTCTCTGGAGACCTACAAGTTGTTGTTTTTTCCTCCTCACCCCCAGCCCCAGCCCTTTATCTTCACTGTCAAGGTAAAGCACATTACTTCAAACCGATGCAGGAGCCGCTCTGGGCTGTACTGTGTTTCTTACCGCAAAATAATGGAAAGAAAAGTTCAAGAGGAGTCTGGCAGCTGCAGCGAGATGGAACCATGTCAGATCTACTGAAGGCTGTTTCAGGGTTTTGGATCTGTCATTGTCAAAACTAATATTGTGTGGTCTCTCTATCCTTGTGGGTGGGTGGGTGGGGGGAGTGGGGGAGGAGTTGTACAGAAATGTTCAGTGTTTACCATGCCATTCAGCTAATTTATTTATGATGTCAGAGAATTGTAGATGAGCCATGAAACTACTACAGAACAAGTTGAGAGACAGATGTTGTGCAGGGCTCAATGAGAGAAAGCATGAATCACAATCTAACTGTCATACAGTCAGAATTTGTATTCATAGCTTATATTTTCTCTAATGATCCAATTTTAAAACCATTCACATTGCAGGGATGACTGTGATCTCCTAGACAAACCTTTGGCACATGCCCTGGGACCTGCAGGTGGAAGAAGAGACAACACATAGATGCACATTTTAATTTTTGGACTAGGCTGCATCAGCTATTTGTGAAGTCATTTTATATATTTTATGTGTGTAAAGTCCCTCCTATGTTCTTTTTACCTTGCTAGTAATTTACTAAATTAGGTTGTAATAGTAAAGCTTAAGAATTGTCCCAGCTAGATATACATGTGTAAATGAGTTGTTAGGAAACATCTGTCACATGATGACACCCAGCTGCATTAACCTATGAAACCAGACAAAGGAAGTCAAACTCCAGGCATGCTTGAAATACATAAAGGCCTGGAGGTCCTGTAATTTTCTACTTCTAAAGTCAAACAAGACAGGGTCTTGTCAAAGACATGATATCTAATCATATACAGTAGTTACTCTAGATGACATGATGTTGGCCTCGAGTATTACTACGAGGAACCTTGGAGTTATTTTCAACCAGGATAATTCCTTTACCTCGAACAGAAAATATATTTCTAGAACTGGCTCCTTTTACCTGAAGAATAATGCTCAAATTAAGAACTTACTGTCTCAGAGTGATGCTGTAAAACTTACCCAAACATCAGCCGCTCCTAGACTGGACTACTGTAAGAACTAGTTTGTGTTGTGTAACCTACATTCAATTTTTGTGTTCAAAGTGCAATTGTTTTTAAGCACTTATGTTATAATTAGAGTAAGTTTGGAGTTACATTTAAAAAAATTAAATGAGAGGGCACTTCAAAGAAGTTATCTTTACATCTCTTATCATACAGCTTACAAGAGCTTACATTTGCAAAGTAATTTCCAGTCCGTCACACGTTCTAACACATGGCACATAAATACTTGACAAATGCAGATAGATAGGGGCTGTGATTTTCCACATACTCTGACAGACATGGGACATTCCTGTGCCATTATTCCCTTATGCTTTCCATTTTCCCAGAGCACAATGATGCATGCAACAATGCATCAGTTGGCTGCCCACTAGATTAAAGGAAAGAACCAGGAATCTTCCAAAAATAGCATGTGTATCAACACTCCCACCAGCTGCTTCATGCTCCACCCGGGGACATCATATTCCATCAATCTTTCAACCATTTATTGACAGGATGTCCGCATAAATTTGTCTGACGGGCTTTGGAGCACTATGAAATATTAATTTTATATTCTCTGTCTGATGTTCTAGATGTGGGGGCAAATTCTGTCCCTCAGGCAACACAAGCAAAGGTTCATACATTAACTAACAGATAATGTTGATGGAAAAGTGAATAGTAGGAAATGTTATGATGGTATCAACAGTTACTCTGGTACTTTATGTGCTACAAATCACAAAAAAGTCACACAGTCATACACTCAATCCTAAAACAATATATGTGTCATGTGTTTCTTGAATAAGTCTATGCCAGTTCACTCATGGAGTAGTTCAGCTGCATGTAAGCGACACTGTGAAACCTGTTGTAACATCTCAGGGAATTGAAGCATCGCTTCATCTATCTATCTCGTGGACATGCCATTTATAATCAGAGAACGTGATAACCACTTGTTGTATCATCATATTGCAAACAGCAAACAACAAGGAGTCATAGCCTTCAAACTGCCACCAGTGTAAGGGTATTTTAAAATAAATTTCCATATTCATTTTGTTTTTATCAAAGTGAAAGCGACCCAGCTTTGTTTGGATGAGACACAGAGTTTCTCTGTTGTTTGATGCTTCCAATTTAAAAACTGTCTGAAAGTAAAGAAATTATTCACATCAATCCATGCAGAAAGTACACGGAAATCGCTGTTGAGTGTAATTATATACAGTAGATGGTTATCAGAGGGGTGATGGTGGTGTACCATAAATCATGTGTGTATATTTTAGTGTACACCCTTCCATGTGCATCTAAAAATAACACATACCCTCAAGTGTAAGATGCTGTATTACAACCAGGACATCACCAGCACATCAGGTTGTATGAGAATATGTAAATAGCATATTCATTGTTTTCTTTGTTGTCTTACAAAAGGTATAGCATATGCACCAGGCCGTGGAGAAATATATATCACTGGCTGGAACAGACTGAATTTGAAGTTCAACAGATTTAGAGATACAGCATGTGGAATAAGAAGATTTTAATGATGAAGGACTAATCCCAAGCCAATTCTTTATTCATCAGCGGAGTCAGAAGAGTAAAAGCGTTTGAAGCGACTACAGCACCATGTGGGAATGAGGAGCAGGAGAAGTGGCAGAATAAACAGTGCTTACAATGATATATGACTTTATTAATGGGTGATATATGAAAGGGGAAAAGGTCTGGACCATCATCAGTAGAAAAACTTCCCCTGTGATCCCAACCTCTGCTTCCAGCGTATAAATCCATTATGATGCAGGGACGTGATAAGCAAACTGTTTGGTAGGTCAAAGACCACCAACGCTGAAATCAATACTGTTATCTATTACACAGCAACCCAGTAACTAAAATAGCAGTAAAGGGACATAAGAATTGTTTAGCAGAGGAGAACAAATTTCACTTCACATTGAAATCACCAACCAAAATAACACCAACAATGTACCTTCTCAAATTGGTGTGGCTGTAATTCATTGATATCTGAGAATCGCTTGCTACTTGATGAATATTCTTTGTTAACATTCATAAATAATCTTTAACTTCTTCACCCGGCGCAGACTTGCACAGTGGGAGGTTTACTTATTATCTTATTTTAATAATTTCCATTTGGCTAATGATGGCTTATTTTCACCGTGCCCAGAGGCACACTTGTTTGTATTGTTGTATTTCATCATTTGGATGTTAATTGAGTTTCTCATATCTTTTGTGCTGAGTTAATGTCTCACTCAAAGGATTTCTCCCGAATTAGCTTTAAGGGTCTCTGCAGGTGTTGCAATTCCACTCACAGTGCTAGGTTTTGTGCATAATTGTTTGCTGTCAAGCCATGATTCTTCACTTAATGAGCCGTCTGTTGAGTTTGGAAAAGTAAACGAGACTGACCTACACACTATCACAGAAGAATTATCGCTTAGTTTTAGAAACCACCATCAGAATTTTCATCCCATAATGTAATAATTACAATACAGCACCTCTACAACTTGACTGTCTACATGAATCCACCCCAACCCCTTTAACATAATCAATGGATTGCACTTTTAAAAACGGTACATCTTGTGGCAGTGTAATTACTCCAGAGTATTTCACCGACAGTCATATTAGCATATGCTAAACATACTAGGATGAGTGGGGGTGTGTGTGCCATGCAGCTAATGGAAAGGACATGTTCAGAATAGCAACAGCATTTGACAGAGGTCCGCAGTTTGTTCAACATCCAGTCAATGTGCCTATGGTTCTGTGCTTAAAGCTCACGTAATACAAAACAGGGTAACAGGGTATAAACGTGTCATATGCTCAAGGGATTCCAAACTCCTTGTAAATATTTGATCTTTTTAGTACAGTCCACCTATTGAGAATTCAATCTCTATTTTACATATGCATGCATCTTAATAGCTAAAAGTAAAAATAGACATTGTGTACACAAATTTACAATGACATGGTTGAATATGAGCCTCAAGTTCATGTACATATACAAGTACATGTTTCATTATAATGAGAATTCTTGCTTTAGGGGTTGCAGTCAATTAGCCAAAAGAGTTGCGAACATTGGCACTAAAGTAAACATGTGCATCAGCAAGTTTTTATTCATGCACTGCATCAATGAATTTATGCATGCTTTCGTTGACGGGGGTCACATTCAGAGCGCCGAAGTAAGAGCTCCAGCGTGTGCAGCCACAAGCTTATATTAGAAAGCCACTCTTAAGCCATCAGATTCAGAAAGAAGTGCATGGAGTGGAATGACAGAAGGGTCTGAAAGAGTGAAATCGCCATTTGATAACAGTATGATGTTGACTAAATGTAATCTTTGGTTTCATAGGTTCCAAAGAATGGAGATCAGATGAATCAGCTATTTCAGGCTTCATTAACAAAACAATACTTGAATGGAATCAATTCACTGATTGTTTTTAATCTTAATTAAATGTTATTGATAAAAGTAAAACCACCACAATGATTAGCATTTGTGATGGTAATAATGACCCATGTGAAATAACATTACACTACTAACCACACTTTAAGCTGGCACAGCCAAATAGAAAGTGGCAATGCAGTAGAAGCATGTACAAAGAAAGACAGACAACAGAGCTATATTGTGTGGAGGCAGAGAGAGGCAGAAATTGACAAGAGCCGTGACAGACAGGGAGACGAGTGTTGAAGGAAGAGTTGCTCTGTGCATTGCCTAAATCGTGCTCCGGGCTGTGAGCATGTAACTGAGATAGTGCAGGTATTGCAGTGGCAGCAGTTGGTAATTACCACTGTATCAGCAACATGTCCTCTGTGTTTTTCATTTCATTAGCTATGCATTCACTCCAATATATGGTGGGGAATAGCATTATTACAACCCAGCCTCCCCTTATCCTTTCCTTCATTATACCACGTCTGATAGCAGTTAACAAGCTGTGGGTGAAAAATATTGCGTATTTATCAGAGGATATAAAAAAGTAGGGATTATTATAGTCTGAATTTTTGTCTAAATTTCATAAAATGCTAATTAGTGATGTTTTCTAGTACACATCACTCACATTAATGTTGTGTTGCAGTGGTGAATGTGTTGAGAGCATTTGCGGATATTTTTTTTACAGCTAAACTCTCTCTCTCTCTCTCTCTCTCTCTGTTTCTGTTTCATTCCCTTATGAATGATCTACACCAATACTTGAGGAGCCCCCCGTACTTTTTACATTAAGATATGGTGGAATGTTTTGTTCAAACAAGCTCTCCTCACGGACCTCTCTTTTGCATAGGGAGTGCAGCTACCTGAAATTTGAGCAGGCTGTGTAGCCACAAGCAAAGTCCCACAGCAGGCAACAGCATAGAAAATAGTGCAAACTACTAACACATGAATAAAAACATAAATGCAAATGCAGATGCGCTCGCATACATACATGCTAACCTTTGCACATACACAACCATGAGCACACTCAACGTTACTGGCTGCATCAAAATTCAGAGGTTCAAGGCCACTGATGAGGGAAGTTCTCTGCCACACAGCCACATGGCAAAAGTTAGTGACTCAAACTTGAGTCATGCTCAGTTCGAAGAGGCGAATTCAAACTGCACTTGATATTTGTGTTTGACGTCAGACTTGATCCAGGCTCGATGATGATGACTTATAAGGTATGAGATTTAACCATAATTTGATAAAGCATGATTAACATTTCCAGAGGCCAAAATAAATGAGCCCTCTATTTCTTTTTTTTTTTTTCTGAGCAAAACCTTCAGTTCTAGTTAAAGTGAGAAAACAGTCCACGTTTATCCAGCATGAGAGTGTATTAGGGGCCATTGGCTAAGCATGACTGTGACGTCAACTCTATACATCAACTCACAGGACTTTGTATTGGTAACAGCATGAATGTGCACACACATACATACACACACACATACACACTTCAAAATTGACTGCTGGGTTCAGTTCCAACTTGAGAAACGGAGTGCAAATTAAGCCCCCTGAAATTACACAAACATGCCAAAACACTAACAACTAATCTCCCAGTGAGATGAAAATGTCAGTCAAGATAATTTAGAACTCTCAGTTCGCTTGCCACAAGGAGCTCTAAGTGCACAGCGCACTGTATAATACCCTCTGAAGCTGAAAGACTTCAAGTGTAAGAGTGTGTGAGAGAGAAAGGAGAGAGTGGAAGTTGGTTTCTCCCTGATTATTTCTCTCTACCTGGCATAAATCATCCTCATCCAATTATAATAAAGTCTGCAGCCTCAATTACATGGTTTTACCATGGGGCAGGGAAAAGATCATTTTTACAGACATTTTCTACAGTGAATAAGAGTGAGATTCCATTTGGGCTTCAACAGGGCATGTCCTTTTAATTAATGGGGCTCGGCTGAGTTGGAGATGGTGCAGCTATTTAAGATGCTAAATGGTTTTCCTGGTTTTCTCTTTTGCACTCAATAGCCTGCTCTCTCACGATCACTGCTGACAGCCAGACTCACCCTTTGTGCCATCTTGTTTTGGTAGGTTACAAAGCATGTGCATATGGCTGTAAGTGTATACTTATGTTTGAGTCGAAAGGGAGCACAGAGCAGTGATGGGTCAATAGACTGATGCATAATGTCACTCAAAGTCTGGTCTTAGACAGATGTTTTATACAGGTCTGCAGACGATGAATTGTATTGTTCAGGGAGGAATGGAAACCACAACAAAACAGGAATTAGCATCCACAGTCACGTTGCAGGTGAATTTGTTACAGAAGGCAATGACAGACCTTTATATAGGGCAGGAACAGAGAAGGGGTGGAGAAATTGGAGGGTACGAAAAGGTTGAATGCGGTAATGAAAAGCAAATGAGAAACAGTGGCAATTCATGGATATGGGAGAAGGAACACTGAATTATTGAAAGGTCATTTTATGTCTGAATAGTATAAAGCACAATGACCTGTTGTTAGAACAGCACATAGAGGAGGTTATTTGGCACACAAGTTCAACACGCTTTCCTCTACATGACCTGCGAGTCCTTCTGAATCCTGCTTGTTTGATTTCTTGGCAAGAGTTAGTTTAGGAAGACTAATATCATCATCATATTTGTCAGCCAATTAGTTTAACTGGTGGTTCTTTTTTAGCTCTTGAATAAAAAACTACTTTAAGTTTGAAGGGGCTACAAAAGCAATTGACCTTGCTATTGACCTTTAGTGTTAAATTCTGCTATAAAGACTTTAAACTTTCAACAAACCACATTTATAAAATGTTTTTCTCAGCTTCTTACGGTAACCTGACTAATAAATAGTGCACTGTGACGTCCTGCTGATGTTGTTGTATAGGTTTTATTTAGGTGTTGCAACAAAGGGCAAACAGGCACTGGGAGAATCCTGGCTGCACTGCAGATAGTTTAGCCTCGCTACCCCTTGATAACCTCTCGAACCTCCCTCCCTCTTCAGCAAACACCGTCACCCCCTCACCCCATCCCACCTCTGTTCCCCAAACCCACAGCTCCCTGGGGCTAACATTTGTGAATTCATCTCTGCCCTCACAGCCCTGCTCAGCTGTCACATCGCATCTCACACGCGCAGACAGTCAACGATAACAGTGTTAGGGCTTTTCATATTCCATACACCCAGTTTTCACCTCCCACTATACTGACATGCAATGTTACCCACAGTGCCTTTCTCTCTACTATTACCCCAGTAGAGACTACCTATTAACTCACGACCACGACTGTGGTTGGGTGGTAAGAATTTAGCTATTTCCTGCTGTTTCTCTTTTCTCTGCTTTGGTCTCCTTTAGTTGAAAAGGCCTGGATGTTAATTTCAGTGAAATCTTACAACCTAGGGTCTTCTGCTTCTGCTTAAAAAATTATTATAAAGAATATGAAATGATTTATCTTAATAAAGAAAATCTGGGAGGTTTAATCTGAACTAAAAGCTAAAACACCCTGGCAACTACATTTTAAATAGGGTGAGCAAAAGTTTAGAAACACCTCTTAATATAATGAGCTCCAGTTTGATTTCATCACCACTATACTCTCAATAATAAAAAAAATAAAAATAATTTATAGTTGAAAGATCACCTTGTAGAAATGATAACAATTCATTGCTGAGCTGTTTCTTTGGTTGCATTAGACTGTACACATGTACCTAATAAAGTAGCCAGAGTGTATGTTCACAGTAAAACGAAAGGAACACCAAAAACATCTCATCATATACCTTGAGGTATAATGTTTTAATGGAAGGTAGAATTTAGGGCAGCAAACAGAATGGTCTTGTCTAGGGGAATGAAAATGTTTGAGAGCTAGTTAAATTGTAGAGAGTGCAGTGTAAGAACAGAAGCCCTAGTGGGACGCACTAAAGTGGAAGGAGAGAGCTCGAGAGAGTGAGACGAACAAAAAAAAAAAAAAAAGAAAAAGGAAAGTTTATTTGGTATACTGCAGAACAGGACAATAAAAAGAAGCAGTGAATATTGAACATGAGATGTCATTTATTTAAAAAAAACCAAAACCAAAACAAACTGCCCAGGCACAAAAGTCAAATGTCCCTTAACTCCAAATCATAAAGAATTTATACTGTCAGTAAATCATCCGTTACAGTAGGAGAGAGGGAACACTGTAGGTGGTTAGGACGGAACGAAACGTCAAACACACATTTTAGGCTGGAAACTGTCAAATCAATAATACCTGCATCCACACGTCTGCCAAAATATTCCACGACTACATGAAAGGCCGAGTGAAGGACAGTACATGGAACTTTTCTACAATTTCTGTCAGCAAAGTAGTTAAACTTTAATGACTGAATACGGTAACAACTCTCGATAGTGGTGGAAAAACTTTTTGCCTTAACATGCTGCCAAAGGCAAATGATAGTTATAGCAAAAAAAAAAAAAAGGAAAACATATAGTACAGCAGCTACATAACAGCCTTCTTTAGATTTGGAGTTAAAATGGATATGACTAGAGCTGAGAGGTACGAATCTTCAGGGATATCTAAGTATGGGAATCCTCAGAACTGAAGAAATGCAAATGTATTCATGTTTTAGAGAGTATTGTCACTAGTTCAGAGATCACAGCCAATACATTTATCTGCATTGCCACTAATTTGTATTGTATGAACTGAGATGTGATGTCTCATGATGTAACATTCGACAACCAGAGTAACATTTTTGACACAAGCCTGGAATATACTCTTCATAACCCAGGTAGATTCTGTTGGTTCAGACGAATGCATCATTTCAGAGATAAAGTCACGCAAAGCAGTGTTTGAAACGTTGTCGTTGTGAATAACTGCCAGGATGTGGTGAACCACTGAACCGTTGCCTGCTTTGTGTCCTCCTCGTGCTGATATTCATTTTTGCTGACAGTCCCTTCCCAAAACCCCTTTATCACCCATTCTCCTGGACATATTTTTGTAATATGTCAAAGGAAGGTCTCTCTCCCTCCATCACAGGGATTCAACTTTAGAGATGCAAAAATACAAGTTTTCAAGTGACTATTATCAGCTGAACATGCGATGATAGGGGAAAAGCTGAGCATGGGAGGAAAAGGGAAAGAATAATACAATGTCACTCACTTTGAGTGAGTGACTGATTCAACTTATCACTGAACTGTGCAAAGCCAACAAATAAAAAAAAAAAAGAGAAGAAAACACATCATGTCAGTTCTTCAATTTCACGCAAGACTGCCTTGCATCATTGCAGTGTATCCCTATAATAAAGAGACTTTGCGTTCTGAATAGTGATGGCCTCTCCTTTGGCGTGCTGCGCAGCTGCTCTACTCCACTGCTTCACACCTGACCTCTATCCAGTTACATGAAGACACCTAAGTGTTTGTGTTTTTTTTTTTTTTCTTGCTTATGCATCTGTACATTTGTGTACGTGCTAAATCATTTGGTAATGGTGATCGTGACTTCGTCTGCAGGTCGCTAATGACATGTTAAAGAGGGACCCACAGAAGCAGGTGTCTTTGTATTTCACCTTTGTCTCTTTTTTGCGCTTTCTGTATCAACTGGGACATCTGTCACACGAACAGTCCTCTAGGTTACTGCACCACAGTGAGGGAAAAAGAGGAAGAAGAAACAAAGCAGTGCAAGATGAATTAGGCAGACAAGGACACCTGTCAAACTAGCAGGCAGGTTGCCCAACATGGTCCTGCAACGCTGAATGTGATCGATACTGGGCTGACGTTGTAGCACAAGCACACTCATACCCCAAGCCACAAGTATGTCTACTCCTTAATTGGCCTAACTCACTTATTTACGTGTCCACTTATGCCAGCAAGAAAAATGTCCTGCATCAGCAATGTGCCACTGGGTCGTGTTTACCATTAGGCCTTTGATTGCATTATGGGACATAAGCATGATTGATGCAAGCGGGTGAAGTGGTGATGCTGCAGAGGGAGGACAGTGCACCTCTGCAGACAACACAATGTCTTTGCAGATTGATCATATTGCTGATTGCATAAATGACTTGTTTAACAAATTACTGTTGATCTTTTTGAAAAATGTAGAGTGAAATCTGCATCAATCCACAGAAAGAAAAAGAAATGCTCACATTTCAGTTGCAAGTCTTATTTGTGGTCGGTCCATTGCAAACACAGAGTAGGAGCTTTTTTTTTAACACATAATTAGTTTGCTCTGAAATGAATAAGTGGACTAGTTTGTAAACTTTGTCTGTTTTCTCCTTGGTACATTTCGCTTTCACAATAAAATTGCTATGCAACATAGAACAACTGCACAACTGTGTCGTGATAACCCGGTGACATAGCAAGTCGCAAATCACTAACTGAACTTTGAGAAAACATCTGAACACACTGAACCACTTCGCACTTTGTAACGAAGTGAACAAAAAGTGAATCACTCCGGAGTTCATCCGGTAAAGCGCCTCTGTGCTGCTGTTCTGGTTTGCACTGACAGAGACATAACATTAAATATGTTCCCTTTGGGATTAATAAAGTTTTTTTTAACCTTGAATTCTTGCATTCTCTTAATTTTTCATGACATAAGGAGGCCTTATTAATATCAATATGTTCCTGTGTTTTTAAGGTGATGGTAAAAATGTTCCTAGCGGAAACACACTGGGAATCAAACATGAGCTAATCCAGAGAGGCTTCATGCTTATGCAATGGTGCCTCAGGATAACAGTCCACCCTAATAATGCCTCTTGTAAAATCATTAATTCATAGCCTGATCAACTGACTAAGGAGTAAATTACTATTATAATGTGGCATTTGCCCTTTAAATTAAGCTGCTGAGTCAGAGCATTATTGTACATTGTTATTGCCTAAGCCTCCTCCTCAAGGCAGAGTCTGCGGACGATGACCATGACTGATGACTTGCTGTTCTTGCCATCTGCATTTTTGTTTCTTAGACCTAACATAGGGATTACTTCCATATCACTTCTGATTAAATCAGATACATGCCTGATGCTCCGTTGTTCTTTCTTTCTCATGATAGCTCTGTCACATCCATTCATCGTTTCCATTTAATTCACTCCTGAGTTCCAGCTCCTCTCATGTGAATCCAGTTTTTGTTCTTACAGCTACAGCGAAACATTAAGCACATTGTCATCGTTCGGAGGGATTTGGTCACATCTGCAGTCAAGTTCACAATAGCATACTCCATTTTCCATCACTAGCCGCCCTCCACGCCTCCACCCACCAGCCTATTCCTCCTGCTTCCTTTGCTGTCTTTTCCCTGTCCTTCTCCAGTTGGGAGAGACATGACAAGCCAATGTTCTGAATCCAGCCAGACGTGCTCTAGTGGATGGACTTCAGTGTAATGACTGACGACTGCATGCTAGTCAGTCCCAGCAAATCAACAGTGAAAACAGAGAGAGCTGATCCACGGGCCTAATGGAACCCACTGGTCCTGTAAGTGCCCATCAAATGGGCCGGACACACAAATACACAGAAACACACACGCGCCCACAGAACACGGTAAGTCAGGGGAAATCCAGTCCAAATGTTGTCCGTTCCTGCTAAATATACCTATCATGTAGTGACATTCTACAAATTTCTCTTACCCCTACCACTAGATGCAAGATTCAGAGAAAACGATGGACCTTTAAAATAGCTGAATATGGCAAGGCCAAGACGCAGGGGAAACACTGGGTTTATTAATAATTCATGGTCACACAATCAAAGAAAGACAGGTTGTCAGTTACCAGATTTTATTCTTAACAGTGTGAAAATGCAGGATACTTATTGCTGCAGGGAAGGGCAACTGCAACTCTTCTTTGTTTCTTCTATACCTTTCCCAACTTTCTCCAGTTTTTTCCTGATGGACCAACTGATCAAACCAGTCTTCAGTTCCCGTGGGCCAGCTGGTGACAGACAAAGGTCATTAGGTAAGGTAACTGTCTGGACATTCTCCTCAAACAGCACCCACAATGGGAAAACGATCTAATTTTAGGCCACGTACCTATCATATTGTATTTCCTGCAAACTGATGATGTCTGGCACCTCTGTTGACAAGTGTAGACTCTATGTCCCCCAAACCCCTTTCCTGACAAGATCCTGAAAATCCTGGACACCTTGTCTCTAACACCCCTTTCAGTCATCCCTCAGAGGCTTGTTGAGGGATGGATGGAGAGAGGCAGGGATCCAATGAAGGGAAAAGCTCTTAGCACCTCCTTGTCCACACACTTTGATACACAGGAGACTGTGAAAGAAACAACAACAAATAACAGGGAGCTGTGTGAGAAATCATCAGTCAGCCAAAACGCGAAAGGTCACAATACTAAGCTGAGGTAGAGGTAGGTCCCTTCTTCTCTGCTGTTACTTTTATGGGAACTCATTTGATCATCTTTTTGGATATCAGATGGTTATATTTAGCCTCTGGTATTTAGCTGAGTGTCGGTGATGTGAGACACAACCAGCATGCAATCCACTTGTTCTCTTTGTTCTCTCAAACCCCAAAATAGCTCTTGTTGATTAACTACGGCCATTTGATTCCAGTTGGCAGGGCTTACTCTGCACCATTTAAAAAATGATAGTCGATAATGGTGGTTCACACGTTAATTTAACCTGTGAGTTATACTGTTATTTTCTCACTTGTGTGAGAGGGTCCCCATTAGCCCTAAATGAGTAGTGCAAACGGGCGGCACAGTGCTTGGATTGTGGTCTGTGACTGGCTTTCGGCTGTGCTAAATTCAAACTATTTATAGGAGGAAATCACATATGTTCCACTTATCCCCACTGATGCCTCTCGCTCAATGTAAAGGGGGAGGAATCCTATCACAGAGAGGCAGGTAGCGTAACAGTGTGCAATCTTTGTGCCCACCAGCCCAACTTAGGTGTCTACTTCTATTAAGATCTTCACTTTAACTCTATCTGCTATCTGCCGTGTGCTGTCCTGCTTGTCTTTTTTGCTTGTTTGGCAGCGAACAGACTAACTGGATCAATTACAGTCCTCAGCGATAAAGAAATGCTTGGATGTAAACACGCACATGGTCAAAGGCGGAACGGTAGAAAGAACAAATGGAGAAAATAAATGTTGGAAAGTGCAGAAATCCTGAACTGGTCTTTGTGTTGAACTAAGCAAATGTATCCTTTTTCAAAACAACAAGTCAGCATGAGTCATATCTATGATTTGCTGTCACACGAAAAAAACAAATGCTCTCTCTACTTGGCCAGCTAGTTAAAGCTCGCCAAGCATTGTGATGCTAGCTGCTACTGTGGGCACAAAGCCAACATTTGCATTTATTTATGCCTTAGCTCACTCACCTAACAGGCCCCTGTGATATCCTGCCAGTATCAGCAATCTCATTTGCTGTCTCACGACTTGCTGCAAACATCCACTCTCACATTAAGCCCCCTTAGACATGACTTGAATTATGCATGATCACCCCACTGCCACCCTACATGCACAGACACATACAGTATAAGATATGAAATATATTATATTGTTACGTGGAACTGGATCTTTTATTGCTTTATGCTGCATTTTATTAACTTGACCTTTTCAGTTCAGTGTTCTTCTGTATTATTTCTATTATTGTTCTTGTGAAGCACTTTGTAACACAAGTTTAGAAAGTGCTCTACAAGTAAAGATTATTATTAGTGTTGCTGTTGTTGTTGTTGTCGTCGTAATAAATAACATGTTTAGTCAGAAGAACACAACAAACAAACAAACAAAAAGTAATCTAGAACTCAGTATATCTTGATTGGACAGGATGCATGTGCAAGTCTATAAAACCTCGGAGACAAGAGCGTGTTGAAAGCCAAGAAAATCCTTCAACATGTCACCAGCTTGTGAGGAGCTCTCTTCGTTGGACCCTATCCAAGTCTAGACTGCAGCCGACTCATTCATTACTTCTCAACTTCCTGAAGTCCGCTCAGTCCACTTGACTCCAAGGACTTTGCTTATTTGGACCTAACTGTGCAGCATAAGAAGAGCCCCCCGGGTGTTTTCCCCATTTTCCATTTATATCCTGGTGCTTTCATAAGTGATTACTTTATTTGGCAATTCACAGCTAAATTGTTACGCAATTGATTTCACACACTTAAAGGTCATTCCTCAGTTATTATGTGTGGTATTATAAATGATTTCTCTTGACAAATGCTCCCATATATGTGTGGTGTACACTAATGTCCTCTTTGAAGCACATTTTGTTGGACAACATAGACACATTAACTTTTTAGATTGTGTTGCATTAGATTGTATTCTATATGTTGTTTACATGTTTGTCTTCACTGGGATGGAAAGAGAAGCAGAAATGTTTTGCGATGAAGTGTAGTTTTCACGTCCATCGAGATATAATCCTGTTTCACTAAGTTTCTTCTTTTAACAACTTTTCATGTTGTCGGTGGATTACTGCTCCCCTTTATTAATGCGAGATGAATGTTGTGTATACAACATCATAGCCTCAAACAGTTGGCTCGGTGCCATGGTAAATATTTTTAACTTGGCTGGCAACATCAAGTAAGCAAAAAAATAACTGGAGGTAGAAGGGAATGGTGGGCTGTTGTTATTGGGCTCTTGCAGATTATAGACAAGGTTAATGTTGCAAAGATTCATATAAAAATGTTATTTCCCACATATGAATGATGATTTGATGAAAAACATAATTGCTAATGTAATTTACTGAAAGTTTGACTGAAGAATTTAACACATTTTGCATTATGACAATATGATGACAAAAATTATTCAGCTGGCAAAGTTGTATTCATTTTAATAGCTACTGTAAATATAAAACGTTGTGACAAACAGAATCTCAGCCTCAACGACTTTTGCCTACAAACCAAGTGCCTTTGTGAGTGAATCTGTCGCCTCTTTATTGTTCATAACAGCAGCATATAGCTTTCTATATAGATTTTCTACCATTGTATTCAAACCCCATCAAGCAAGGCTTTTTATAGTTTTGAGTGAAATTCACCACGCTCAGTTAGACTAAACCTCCCATGTGATACAGCGTAACATACAGTGTGATCAGAGTTAAACATCCGAGTTTACACTAAGAGGAACCATAACTTAAATGCAAACAGAAGATTTCCTGTCATCCAGCCTGGACTTGGAGTTTTGGTTTCTGTCACATAACCTGCTGCGTGAATGAAACCCATCACCAGCATCGTGGTGTGTGAAAGAATACGGCGGCCTGCACGAAAGCACAGGTCTGCCTGTTACTCCTCTGTCTTTTCTCAGCGTCGTCAGCCTCTGTGCCTGTGTTTATCTTTTGTGTGCTCGTGCATGAGTGTGTGAAGGAGGAAAAGTTCTATTAAAAAAACAGACAAAAGCACACTTAGTTGCCCTCGTATGGCTCTGAAACACTCCCATTCCATAAGTCACATATCTACAAGGCACGACCTCAGTTTTGAGAAATAGTATCATAAGAGTTGCTACGCCTACAGGGCCTCCTTGTTCTCTATAATTGCTTTCACTGTCACCGGCCCGACCAGCTCTTTCTGTTCTGTGCAGGATGCGGCGTGTCACCATCACAAGCAAAGCACTGACCAAAATAAACAGCCAAACCTTCTTCTCCACGGGCACCATCCCTCTGTACGCCTCACCAACAGATGTCCAGGGATTACCCCATCCCAGTGGAAAGACACAGGCTCTGTTTTTGTTTGCAAGTTTGCTTTGCTCACTGGAAAATGTTAGGTATTTTTAGACAAGACTGTGCTGAAATGTTGAATGAGTGGGCCGCACAGAATATGTATCAACACACTGGATGTCTTCCATTCTGACAGCAGGTGATGCCTCAAACCCACCGGGCCTCTGCTGCAATGTGGCGGGACTTAATCTGCTCATCAGTCATGTATATGTTGTATGAATGGCAGTGACTAGCCTCAATGAAATGTGACCAGTCGCTAGTGCAAGAGTCAAAATAATTAAACCATAGATATACCACATTAAAGTCAAACTGTAAGACGGCTAAAAAGACGGTAAAAATGTTAGCTTTTACTTTGCAAGTGGAACCTATTTAGCATAGCTTGCTATTTTTCACTATATTTCTGTCATCTTGTTCCTCCTTAATGTTATACACAACACAACTTAGATCAGTACAAACCAAAAATATGTGCAAAAACAAATCGTATGAACATTCGTAGGCGGCAGGGATATGATGTGGTGGGAACTATTATATGTCATTCAAACACTGCCATTAAAATGCATCCTCACCTTAATAAAACCTTTTTAAATAGTGGTAGGTGCTGAATGTAAAATGTCAAATTATTAGAACAGTGACTATACAAACACAATATATCATTAAAAAAAATCTGGCAGCAAAGTTACAGTAAATAACAGCATTTTACTGTAATTTAACACTAACTGTTAGCCAGACTTATTCTCGTTTTTATTTTTTATTTTTTTTAATTCTTTACAGCGCAATACTTTGCTCCTGCCTTGTGATTTGCATTTGAGTCTCCAGTACTATTTATTCAACATCAATAATAATAACAACAATAAAACACTTATCTTATACAGGCTTATTGTACTATTTGCATCTTGTAAGTGTGGCGAAGGATTAAGTTCAATATAGAAACTGTACTGTGGTTCTCTATGAACATGCAGAGTTGGTATATTTAGTTTCATGTTCTCTATCTATAATCTCTACAATATACAAAGGTATTACTAATGTATGTATAATTATAATATCATTACATATTTTACCACATACTGTAAAACCTTTTATTGTTTACCTTGTGTAGATCACAGTGTGTTTAATTCCTATAGCTGAATTTCATTTCATGTTGGTGCTGCGTCTGTCCCTCCCTCTATCTGTCCTAAATCTATCTTAAATGTTCTTCTCCGCTTCTTCCCACAATGACTCTCTGCCATCTGGCTGTCTGATATATGGATACAGATTAGCACTGTAGAGACACATATAAGGTTGTAAGGAAAAATCTAATTACCTCTCTCGCATGACAATCCTTCAAGCTCAAGTTCCCTTGCAAACTATTGATGTTCTTTACCTCTCGCACACTCATAAACTCTTTGTTTCACTCAATTGAATTTGCAAATTATTCTTATGTGAAGCCAATCCCAGGTACCCAAGATAAATTCTTCACTGGACAATTGATGGAGATGTTGCAGTTTCTAGCTCATGTGAGGCTTTGAAAGCAGCAGTCTGAGTGAATGTGCTAATAAATACTATAGACACACACCACCACATAATCACTCCGTAGAAAGAGAGAGAGAGGCAGGCCAGCAGAGAGGTAGCAGAATCCAAGCCAAGGTGACCCTCTAATTTATCAGCTTCTTGTAAGTGTGCACACAACTGGGAAATATGATGGGCTCCAGAGGCAGGAGCATACCAAATGTGGTTTCACTGTCGCATGGGAACATGTGCTTCCAGCTTTGGATGCAACCGTCTGTGTACTGAAGATGTTTCTGTGCTTCAAAGCCCAAACTGCTGTTACAGGATGATACTGTACAATTGACTATGCTTTTCTAAGCGGACTTAGCTG
Source organism: Anabas testudineus (assembly GCF_900324465.2). Classification (NCBI taxonomy): domain Eukaryota; kingdom Metazoa; phylum Chordata; class Actinopteri; order Anabantiformes; family Anabantidae; genus Anabas; species Anabas testudineus. The sequence goes on from NC_046622.1 coordinate 11,876,797, forward strand.
GCATAAAAAAAAAAAAAAAGGCACAAAGATGAGGCTGCGGCAAAGAGCCATGTGCATCTGCAGTATATTATATTAGGCTTGCATTAAATTAGTTTTATTAAATAGTTCTATTCAGTTACAACAGCTCAAAGGAATAGGACGGCGTTTGGCAACGCTGGCTTATTTGCTTTCTAGCCAAGAGTCACATGGGAAGATCAATATCACTCTCATCTGTCCAGTAGAGATAAAGCTACAGCCTGCAGCCAGTTAGCTTAGCTTCAACTGCTATGTGTCATATTCACGCTTCATCTCTTGCAAGGATTAAACAAATGATATCATGTGCTAATGAGTTAGCTTCAGAGGTGCGCTTAGGCGTATTTTGTTACATAGCTGTTTCTCACTGTTTTAAGTCTGTTTGTTAAGCTATGATCACCAGCTGCTGGCTGTACTAGGTATTTCTGTATTGTGGTATTTATCTTATCATCTAACCCCTGGAAAGAAATTCAATCAATTTATTGTCCAAAATGTCAAACTACTTATTCAAGAAGATTTTTCCCTGTTAAATATTAGAGGTATTTTCAACATAATGTATTTTTAAAGACATCAAATCTTTTTGTGACCCATCATCAGACATCATCATTTTAGTGTGGACATAAACCAAGATTTTTTTAATAAGAATATTTAGACACACCATGCAAATACATCATTTTCTTTTACAAGATTTATACTATTAATATGAAAACTGGAACCCGCTAGACAAATTGTATAAAAAAACAAGATTAAAATTATTAACATATTACTCTGAGAACTAACCAATAGCTATCCAGTGTGTCTTTGTAAATGAATATGAAACATTATTTAACATTAGTGTGTAGCCAGAACATCCATGTAATAACAAAGAACCATTTTTGCCTTAGATAATAAAGGAGCATGCTCCCTCTCATATCCAGCAAAAGCAGCTGAATGACATGACCCTTTTGTACTTCAAAGGTCAAAGTTTGCCATATCTCCTTCTACTATTCTATCTCTATCCATTTATTAAGTATTGGTTATATCTGTGACACAGGGATTAGAATAAATTTAGTGAACCATAACAGCTCTGGGTCAGTTTCACTGATGGGTCTGTCCTTGGCTTGTTGTTCAGGGAGGACTTAATAAATAAAAGGTGGCACTTTTTCTTAGTCTGAGTTCACCCTGTTTGCTGCACTTTGAAGCCAGCTCCTCTCTCTTCTCCTCTCATTCACTCTTACCCCCTGCTGGCAAGAGCACTGGCTCTTTCCTCCAGTTGCTTTGAGCAGGCTAATTACAATAACTACACCTGCGGGATCCATTTTTTCGGTTTGACACATTGGGTAATAGAGAGCAGCGATTAAGTGTTGTGATTCATAGTTCGCCTAATTGCAGTCACATGACTTGATGGGAGTTTGCTCTCGCAAAATAAAATCTGAGAATGCTAACCTTGTGTTCTGATTAATATGCAATTTAATACCATCAATGGATACGTTATAACCCCCAAATGTTATATAAATTGTGTCTCTAATGACATTGGCCAACGGGCACAGTAATGTGTTCTGTAATTGTATGCACTAAGTAAACAACACTCCAGCTGAGAAATTAGCCAGAGGAGCGCATAAACAAAATGTGTCTCTAAGCTTGTTAGCCCACCTCCTATCACAAACTAATTACAACAAAGTTAGACTTTTCCATGAAACGGCTGCAACGTGTCCCCGGAGATGCAACAACAATAGCTCCTGTGAGCAGTGAGTGACACCTGCCAACAGATGAGTCATGTCTCTGCATTTCCGTTAAGACAAACGCTCCAATGTGAAGAGCTCTCCTTCTTTTGTCCTTTAAAATCAAGGGGGTGAAAAGAAATCAATTCTCCTTTACAGTGGCTCTCATCCTTACATACAACACTAGGATGGTGAGTGCCTTTTAAGTGGGTAGCATGGGGTGGAGTTACTGAGCATATGTGGAAAAGCTCAATACATGACCAGTAATGATACTAAAATCAATGTCTCTAAATTGAATGTAAAAATAATTTCTACTGCAGTCTTTTCTTTTCTTTCTTTTTTTTTTTTTTGAAAGCATGCCCTTTTTGTTTATTGATTTAAGAAGATGAAGCATATTTACATGCCAATTGCAGCTTCACTATGAAGAAAGAAATTTTAGAACTGCAGGACAGAGGCCTACTGTCACCGTTTCTCAGATAAGTTTCATTTTATGCTCTAGTGATGGCAAAGGGATTTGATTTGGCTGTCCTACGGTCATTCAGAGTTCCCATCATATCTGCCAAGCCAGAGCTGAAGAAACCTCTTCCCTGCCTAGAAAATGAGAATGATGAAGGTAATCACCTCTTGACTGAACAGAGATAAAAAAAAAAAATGTAGAGAGCGATGTGTGCTTCCAGGGCTTTGCACACCGGACATCATGGCTCTTTAAGTTCAAGCAGCCAAAGTCAAAGCAGATGATAAGTTGATCCAGCCTGTTAAGGTAGGAATTTAATGAAGGTGGTACAAGAAATGTTCACTGTTATTTCAGGTGTGTCCAGTTCTCTGGGCTATGTGAATCCCACAGAGTGCCAGTTAGCAACGGTTAGTGATGTTAAAGAGTCAGAAACAAGACACTGAACATGTTCAGAGTGCTAGCATGACATTTGTTTCATACAGTATACTTAAGGTTGAAGCTGGGGCTTAAATTAATAGGCTCAGTCACTGATCTAATGTACAATGTTGGACAGTTACCTTTCCATCCTCAAGACTTAAATTCTCCAATGCCCAAGGACATCAGTTGCCCTGGTAAAAACCTCCATCTGTCCAATCCCATCTGTGCAGAAAGAAAGCTTTGCTCTCTGCTTCCTTGCAAGTGAACCTATCCACTGATCAAGGTGAGCAACCACCTGTACTGGTGCTACGTGTTTGACAGTAGGGCAGAAAAAAATCTAAACCAAAAGTAAACTAAAACTGTTACAATACATTTTGTTCTTCATGAACTTTTGGTAAAGGTTTTTCTACATTACTTAAAATACATATTACTATACTTACTACATATAACCTTTAAAATGACAAGGTCAACACATAGCATTGCAATCAATAGTACTTTCTGAAGAAAGCCAGCTGTAGATGACATGTTATACAGGTTTTCTGTAACTTTACATAAAACTATATTTATGTTGCAATGTTCATGTAAAATAGAATAAACCTGGACATGACAGAAGTCATTACTAATCTGTCCTAGGAATGTGCTGAAAAAGACAAAGTGCTATGAGGCTTCTTTTTTTTTCTAATGTCAGCAACGTGCCAACATGGGAACAGTTCATCAAATATTCCTCCTGAAGTCATAGGACTGACTAAGCATTATGACCTTTTTTAATTCAACTGACTAATCCTCCCTATGCCGCTGTATCATTCAACACTTTTCAGACAAGGCTGTGCAGGAAAAAACCATCTGGTCTTCGACTTAGTGCACTGATACATTATTGAAAACGTCCCTAACACATCATTGTCTGACTCTTAAGTTCCTTCCTTATGTTCCAATAAACAATCACACTGAGCCGTTAAGCAGTCAGACCCATTCAAACTCGTCTTGTTCATTGATAACACTCAGCAGAAAGGTTTTTGGACTTATATTGTAGAGGTACAGCATCCCTGCCTGTCAAAGTGTGTTTTATTTGCCCAAAGTGCTCTGGATCTAGAAATCAGAGAAGACGATGCATTTATGTCCATGTGAATTTCTCAGTAAATTTGAAGCAAAAAGTATCAATTTGGCTCTTTGCTCTGTTTTAGTGCTTATGCTTTCAAGGGTGGAGGGATCTCTGATCTCTATTCTTTTGTTGTCAGTTCTCTTCCACTCAGCACACTCTGAGCTGTAATTGTGCCTGTTAGACAGAGAAAGTCTTAAGAAGTTCAACAAAGTTGCTGTCATAGTGTAAAAATGAGTGACTCATTTACAGTACGTGCACAGTGGATTAAAAAGGAGACTGGAACATAGCCTGCAGAGTTTTCACTCGCAGCAATAATCTTACGTATCTTATGAACTACTTTCCACAAGAACTAACAAAAACTGTCCCTCAGGGAGAATGAGTTTTAAATGTGTTATCCTAGATTTTTACATTGCATTAAAGTGTTACTGTAGGTATAGACTTCTAAGAGCAGGAGACTTTTGTCAAAGTTAGGCCGAACCATTTCTGGACCAGTTACATAAGATTTATAATCTTGGTTAGCCAGCATCAGACATCTAATAAGTAATCTCTCATTGGCTATGTTCACGCGACATGCTGATGTGGCTCAAATCCATTATTTTCAGGTGATCCAAGAAACTCGGATCCAATTTTTAGGTAAGAGTGGACAAACCGAGTTAGATTTTTTCAAGCCAAATGTTCATCTGAATTTTTTGAAAATGCTGTCATGTATATAAAAGTTTGGGTTGATATAGATTTTTCTGAGTGTAAAAATTAAATTGTGAGATATACTATACATTATAGTGTTATATTTAAAAAGTTTGTGTATGGGCAAACCTGATTATTAATGATAGAACTTTTCTCCAACATGAATTTACCATTAACGCTGTTATTAACACAGCGCTTTGAACATGTTTTCAAGTCCTCACTCGAACAATCAGACCACAGGCAGGTTTGCCTCTGACTCTTGAAAGTGTAGACTGTTTGTCAGGAAGTGAAGTTTTAAGCCCTGCGGAGGACCAGACTGGAGCCTCATGGCAGCTTAGCAAAAGGGAGCTTTATTTTTAGCAGTCGAACAACAGGAAGGAGAAAAGGAGGCCAAATCTACCTGGCAAGATGTGCAGGAATGATGACACGGGCTCAGTGGAGTGTAAACTGAGCATGGGGAGTTTGGTACATGTTGATACGCTGAACACCGTTGGGGGAGCGTGGGGGTGAAAATGAGGTAAAGAGATAAAAGACAGTAGTAGAGGAGTGACGGAGGTCCAACAGCACACGTCTAAGGTTAGAAACTTCCTCAGCCTCACAAATAACTTATCAGAGGATCCTGTGGCAAAGTCAGGACACTGTCCACTGACCAACAGCACCAGTCAAAGTCATATTCTCTTCATATGTACTTAAATTTAAAACACTTGTTTGTCACCATTCAGGGGAGAAGCTAACAAATGATAGTGAGGACAGTAAAACCCAAGGTAAACAACAAGACATCAGTATTCCAGATAAAATCAGTTTGCTACAAAGCTTGGATGTTTAATCAGAATATGACCTTTTACTGGATGCTGACATTCACATAATATTACACACAATACTTGCATATCAAAGTAACATCAGAAAGTTAATGCACAAGAAGTAAACACAGTACAATCCAGGGTGATCATCCTCATCCAACCTGCTCTCAAAGCTCCAGGACCATCGTTGTGCGGGGTGATTATACACTGATGGTTCTCTGGTTTTTGGGCCACTAATGGACGAAACCCAACAGTTCTAAAATAAATAGGCACTCAACTCTTGTCATTCTTCTTGCACTCAGCAGATGTTTACCTTTGACCTATCTTCCTTGCAAGGTTATTGTAAGGATGCGAGTGTACTACGCTGACAGTTCTCAGTGTAGCCATGTGACCCGTGTGCTGAAATCTCAAACTTGGCTCAGTATGTGTTTGGTGGCTCTGCATGCAGGAGATAGTGCTCGTCTCAGTGAACGTAACTCTCATCTCATGACAGGTTGCGGATTCTGTGCCTGCGGGGTCTGGGGGCGACAGGCTTTTGTAGCTTTGCTGTTAGTTTTGTTGTTTTGAGCGCTGGTGTATGAAAAGGCTTGAACTCTGCTGGTATTCACCTGAATGGAAAAATACAGTGTATAGTCTCAGGAAACTGTTTACACAGTCGTTCAGGATATCATACCAATGATGCTTAGAAGAGAAGGACTGCATTGCATCCTAGCTTTGAATTGTTTGAGGTTTGTCAGAAGGAGAATGGAAACAGTTTGACATTTGGCAGCCCGCAATGACTAGTTTAGTACACACGGCGTGCTCTCAATCCTGAACCATCACAGAACACAAGCATCATCTTAACATGCATAGCTGGTTGTGCACCCTATGAACCACTTGTATCCTGTACAAAACTGCCAAACGCACATCCACAAGCCCCAGCTCCTGAAACACAGTCAGCACTTTAACAGCAAATAACACATCAGACCAAACTGCAGTTAAACATGGTCCCAAACAGAAGTCTGTTTAGGAGGCCTTTTTTTTTGTAGATAGAGTGAATAGTGAATTATTTAATAGCAAATCCAATCTGCAAGTCACAGGGGTGGCATGCATGTGTTAACATGGCTTACAAGGCAGTGCTGCAGGGAAAGGCCTTCTCTTCTTTTCATTACAGAGGGCAGATTGGGAAATGGATCAGGCTCTGCAGTCATTAGTGTGCGCACAGAGGAGTGATTATAGCACACAGGCCTCCAGTTCCTCACCTGTCAGGTTTTTCTCACGCGAAAGTATTTATCAAGAGGGAAATGAGCGAGCGCCCCTCATAAACACCTTTGATTTCAGCTTTTTCTAAGTGTGACAATCATTAGCAATCAAAAGAAATGATGGGGAGGTAATAACCGGGCGCCCAGAGCTATTGCATCCACCGATGTGTCTGGAATGAGTAAGAAGAAGTAGGTTGTGGTTCTGGACACGGTTCAGCCAATTAAGAGAGAATGTGCACAGTAACTCGGATATCATGGAAACAGCTTGATGGTAAAACCTCAGGGGATGAAAGAACAAGTTAGGAATCTAGGAAATCAAGACAATGTATTTACACACAGTCTATTAAAAGCATCCCTAGAGCCGACCTTTCAAACCTCACAGTTAGAGAATAAAACAATCCATGATTGGAAACTGTTTCATCATTTCAGGATCACGTTAATAGCAGCCTTATGTACCAGTGTGCACACAAAGAGCGAATTAATAATCATCTGATATTGCACAATTCTTCCCCCACTTGTGTTTCTTTCTTGTTTCAAAATGTTATCAATAAATAATGCTGGCGGCATCAGAGAGTATGACTGAAATGTAAATGAGATTCGGCTTCTAACTCCCATGTTCCACTGTCGGTTTCTGGTCTTCCAGGGAGTTATTTTTGAGGCAAATTTGGGTCACGACTCCCAAGGTGTTATTTTTAAACATCAGCCCCTTTAGCCAGTGTCTGAGCCACAATAAATTCATGCAGGCTTGATTTGCATTTTTAAAAAGAGAGCTTGGAGATTTGGTGTACTTTGTTGGTCCTATTCCTGTCTTTTCTCTTTTTCTTCTTCCTCAGATGTTAGTTATTTCAAGAACACGGGCAGGAGCGAGTTGTTGTTGTTGCATCTGGCTTTGGTCGGCTCCATTGCGGTGTGGAATGAGACAGATAGTGCTCTCTGTTTGAATGGCCTCGCTCTCAGCGTTTGAAGTGAACACAGACTGGCTATAGTTTCTACGTGCCGTGTCACAATCCTCAGCGTCTATATCTGGATGTTGAAAGGCTTAGTTCTTCTAATTGTTCCAGAGTTTAACTTCACCATTTAGTGTTTGGCTCTGGTGACTGACCACATTTCAGCATGATGATAAGTGAAAAAAAGGACTTCCACAGCCACAGTAGTTGTGCACGTCGCTGATGGCTTATCCACTTGACCTCGTTTCCATTACAGAATTTGACAGTACCAGTATTTAATATTCTGCTACTATTCTGAGCCTTTAAAAAATCCAATTAGGTTCCCGAATTTACTGGATTATGACACGACCATTTGGGATTTAAAACGCCTTGGTTCAATCTTTGTAGAGGAATTATCAAAGATATTTTAGGCGGAGAAAAAAAATTAATTGGTGCTTTAATTATATGTGAGTGATTTTTTTTTTTTTTTGCCTTCATCTTGTACACTTCACAATGAGAAACTGGACAAATACAAACACACTGGGATACCAGGTAACACAGATCTAGTAATGCAAGGTTGATGATTGCACTGGAAGTTCGGCTAAAGCTTAATTTTTATTGGAATTAAAGGTACCAGCATCAAGAAGACAAGAGGCGGATTTGCAATTTACTGGTAGCAATGCCCAGAACTCCTCAATGCAGTTCTTTAATAGTGGTGCAACTTCCATCTCTCATATTAGTAGTGTGCCCTTGGTGATTTAGCACTAACACATCCATTACGTAGTACTCTTAATTATACTGTTTGGTTCACAGCTGATTATGGTAACGTAGCCACACTAATGTCATTCTGTTCTGTAAATATATGCTGCCTGGCTTCAACGAGTACCCTTACATTTTTTGGTTGAGGCACTGGTTGTGCGTAACAACAGTTAACAACGGCAGCCGTGTCACTCTGCACATCCAGTTCACACCTTTAAATGTTTTATTTTGAAGCGGTATTGACTTTAAAATTGCCGAGGCAGACAGAAAATTAGAAATCGTATCGCAGGCGACTGGCTGCATTTGTTTTTCCGTCGCCTTCTGAATTTCATCAGCTGTGCTTGAATGATGCCTCCCTTCAAGTGGTGTATGATTTGTCTGAGCCCCTCTATTCTCTTTATGTTTGTTTTTGTTTGTGTGTTTTGTTTTGTTCTTTTCACATTTGTCACTTTTTGGATAATTTGTTTGTTGAATCACAAAAAGCCGCTCAAGACCCATCCCTCCAGTTTTGCCAGTTGTGCTCCTTCAAGCACAAGCCTCATGTCCCTGCCTCATGTTCGGATATTTTCCCTGACTGTTTGGCATGGCAAGAGAAAACACACACTGTGTACTCACCAATCACCAACAGCAAGTGACAGAAGATATTCCGCCGCAGTAGCCAGATATGTCAAATTTCTGGAAAGGAGTTTGAGCCTGCGTGGGCAATAGTGATCTGCAACTATAACGGTTCTGACCGGCATCTGATTTTCCTAAGTGAGGGAAGTATTTATTGAATTTAAAATACCTAGTTAGTAGTGTGAAGGGAAGAGAGGCTCCATCTTTTGATATATATAGCTCTGCCATAGTGGTGCCTCAAAATTGATGTAATTAGAGTGATTGGATTGGATGGCTGCACAATTAAATGTCCAGAGCATCTGGTGCATTTCCCTTTTTTTTCTAAGCATGCTCCTTGCTCTGCCATGGCTTTGATATTTGATATACAGTATATGACACCACGCCATCTTTACCTTTGCCTTCCTCTCCGTGTGCTTCATTTCTGTCTATTGGAGCTCATTAAAAACGTCTAAGGGACTGGGTGAAGGGAGCAGAATGTCCTGAAGAGGAAGCTTGTCTTCCAAAAGCATTACCATAACCTGGCGCATCTATCCTCCAGGCGTGCTACTCTGCCTCACTCTGTTTCCAGTGGCCCTGAGCTATGTGAGTATATTTGCTATTATTAGGAGGAGAACTGCTGGAAGGTATAGAAATATGGCAGGAAGGACAGCTATTTTTAACAGCTGGTGCTCGGCCTTGATCCTTCTTTTCCCTCTATATTTGTCCCTTTTATTTTATATATTTCTTTTTTTTTTTTTTTTTGCATGCTCTTTTCTCTCTTGCACCTGCCACAAACTGTTCGATGAGCTGACTGGACGTCAATAAACTGCCTCCTCTTTCAACTCCATGCCTACTTCCCATGACCATGTATTGATAAATTACAGTTCCCTTGTATCTCATTTATCCCCCACACGGTGACAGTATCTGCAGAGGGAAAGAAAATGCACGAGCCATACAGTTAGGGTATGAGAGATTTGTATAGGACCTATTTTTAGAAAACGTATCTCACATCTTTTAATTTCACTCAGCCAACAGTAAATTAATGAACTGCATAGCCAGGCTTTTAAATAGTTTCTTGGAAGAGCGATGCAAAAATCAATTCATACAGTCAGTGGTACACTAGTCCTCACTGACATTGCAGTGCTAATGCAGGCAAGAGAACCCCTCCTCTTCTACTATGTAAGCACCACAAGCTGAGAGCATCAACAAGAATTAGCTCTCTCTCTGTGTCCTTCTCTCTCTTTTCCTCTTCATCTCTCACATGTACGCTGTCTGATTCTCTCCTCAAACATTTGTCTTTGCAGTTTTATCATCATTTTCTTCTCTTCCTTCCTAAAATTACAAAACAGTTCTGTTCTTTCTTTTCATTTTTTTTTTGACCCCCGATCATCATTTCTCCATCCTGCCAAAAAAAGAAGAAGAAAAAGTTGCTAGAAAAATAAACACTCCCCCCTCCTTCATCCATTTCAGTTGCTTTCCTCAGACACGCAGAGCACACTGTTATGATCCAGTTTAAAAATCGTCAGATAAGATAATGTCTTGATTGCCTTGATCATATTGTTTCTGGGGCACTTTTGAAGAGCGACAAAGATGTGAAAATGATATGACCGCGTGATTATATCATAATCTCTAAAAATAGCAGACATGGGAGCTGTCACTCCAAAACATAGAGAGAAGAAAAATAGTAGAACGGCTCCTCTACTCCATCAATAAAATTAATACATTTGCATCCAGTTATTTTGGTTCAAAATTCGACAGGTATAATTATGACAGCCATATGGCATTTTCTTATTTATATTTTGATAGCAGTGCACAGGTCATTCCTCTACCCATGTTTAATGCTGGAGCTAACACTGTTGTCAAGGCTACCGTATGCAGGATGTGAGTCCTGTGCAGCACAAATCATTTTCTCATTCCATTATTAAAGCCATAACAACAACCTAACCTGGTGTTTTTCTTTTACATCCTTCCGTACATCTACAAAATAAACCCCACATAAGAAGTGGGAAAAATAATATGCAGTTTTTCCGTGACACTAACCAGAGATTTTACTGAATGTCTATAGTTACCCTCAACACAGAATGTCATCACCCACGGAGAAAGAGAAGAGAAAGGGAAAATGAAGGTTTCGGAGGACTGCAAATGGAAAATGAGACAGGAAGTGACAGAATGAGAAGACAGAAAGGCTGCACAGCTGGCGTCGGGCCAACAAATTCATTTTGTGGGGCCACAAATCAGTCAGTGTTAACGTGAATCAGAATCCACAATGAAACAACAGCAAGTGCTCACGGTGTTGGAACATGATCAAAGCAGACTGCAGTGCAAAGGAACACACCCACAGGAGCAGACCTGGAAAGCGTTTCGCCTCTAATTCACTTCAGTTCCTTGTTTAGCTTATTTAATGAACACTTGTGTTAGAAGAATTAAATACAGTCCTGTTATCCATCTACAGCACAGCAGCTGACCCATCGTGGTGCAGACCAGTTCAGTCATGCATAAATGGCAACCATCCCCGCAGGGCGTGCCATCTCCAAAAACCACCTTGTTTAACCTTATCTTGTGAGTGTACTTTCAGTAAAACTGATATTCTCCATATTACAGAAGATCTATACTGATAGATGCACAATAAAAAAATAATTGCACAATAAACACATTGTATATTACATTCTGTACAACAAATTAATTCAATTCAAAGCAGGTGCAGTATATGTAGTGCTTCACAATATGTCTTTTTTAGAAATACCTTTTTCATGTTCAGCAGCCACAGCACAGTAATGAGCTAGGTGTTATTTAGTGGGTGGCCCTCCTGACTAAGGCAAAGTGACAGCTGCATGCTAGGTTGTAATTTGTTTCTTATAAAACTCCGGTTCGGTGTCCAGGCTCATTACATATGAGAACATGTCACAAGCTGTATTTCACTGCTAAATAAACAGCGACTTCAAGCACACAAAACTGTTTCTAGGGCTGAGGCGAGCTGTAATCACATCGCTAGCAAGCCATACGAGAACAAAGTTCAATGTTGTGCATCTGACACAACACAACTGTCACAATACAACTGCAGTTCTTCAGCGGCATGTGGCGTGTTGTCTGAAAAAAAAAAGTTGTTGGTTCACTGGAGTTATAATGGAAAACATTTCATTTGTATGTTTATATTAGTCTATATGTTCCAAATCTATCTTTAGATGTTTCCAGAAACTACCTAAAAACATGTCTCTGCAAATAAAAGTACAAAAGCATTAGTTATTTGAAGAATAGTTCAAAGTACACTTTATACAGAATATTATATTATCAGATTATAATTACTGTGTTATGTGTTGCTCTCCTTGAAGCCTGTAGCTGGTAATGATTTGCTAACTTGAATTTTTTTAATATCATTAAAAGCTTTTTTGATGATGGCATGTCTCAGCTGGTCCAAGTCGTGTGTTGTTGTTTGCAGGTGTTTCGTGTTCTGTCATTACTGTCTTTGTATTTAAGTTAGTCCTGTTTCAGTTTGTCTTTGTTGGTGTGTCACCTCTCCACCTTTGCCTCCCTTCCTCCACTGGCCTTTTCCCCCAACCTCTACCTTTGCTATCCTTGGCTTAATATGTATAGTGTTAGTGTAGTTAGTCTGTTGGTCAGCCCTTCTGGTTTCCTTCCTATTTTATTCGTTAGTCTAGTCAGCTCTGTTAGAAATTGTTAGTTCAGCATTTTTTCAGGGTTTATTTTTGTTCTCTAGTCAATTATTAGTTCCTGCTTCGTGTGTCCTACTCCTGTCTCTGTACAGTGATTTTCTGTTCTCGTTTTCTCGTAAGATAGTCATCCTTGCAGTGATCCTTGATTCTGTTTTTCTTTGTTTGTATTGTTGCTCTCATTGCCTGCCTGCTCTGTGTTTATTCAATTTGACATGGTTTAAATAAACCTGTTGAATTGTATCCTGTCTCCCTTGTGTTTCGGCATCTGGGTCCTCAGCACGTTCATAACAGTAAATATTAATAATAACAACATTTATCAAATATGAAGTAAGCATATGATTTTTTTTTTCTCTGAAATGTAGTTGAAGTATAAATTAGAAGAGCATGAAAATCAGGAATACTTGAAATTTGTATTTAAGTGCTTTTCACCACTGCAATATTCTGCCGTTTCAGTGGAAATTTGTTCAGCAAGGTACTGCAAACGTCCCTCTCCCCAGTGACATTTACCAGCAGCTCCAGTGCGATCCTGACACGTTCCCAAACCAGATGAGAGGGTATAGTTTCTGCAGCATTCTGGGCCTATCTGGGGGCCCACTACCAGTAAACGTGCTATGAAAACCAGCCATGCTCCCAGGAAACATCCTGATGAGATGCCCAAACTACATCAACTGGTTTCTTTCCACATGAAGGAACAACTGAATGTCAGAATCTTAAAGTCTGAGCCAAGCCACCCTACAGAGAAAACTACATTTAACTGCTTTGTCTAATTGTCTAATAACACAATTTTAACGTTGGGTCATGATCATAATCAGCATTACTATATACAGGACTTATTGTTATTCAGAAATCAGTGGCTGATACATATTTAACGTCTTGTTTAAAAACCTTTATCAGGTGAGGCACATTTTATACCTCACCCACTCTAACTCTTTTATTTTATTTGTTGTAATAGCTCCATTCCATCTGCTCTGTTATAGGCATTTTACGCAGTTTGTGCTTCTGAATAAATGGAAATAGCACGCTTTAAAACTATTTTTGTAGCAAGAGGTTGGGGCAATCTCTATTTAGAGTTTGCTGCAAGGCATCCCGGAGGACTGTGGGACTTGTAACTTTCTATGATTGTGTTTCTCCTGTCCTTTTCTCTGGAGCATTTGCATCAACTCAAGGGCGATGGTTTGCTTGTAACATGCCACTTTACTTGACTCAAACCTGACTGCTCAAGCTCGAGTTTCCATTATCATATTCATTACCTGTGTTTTTGGAAATCACAAATACAGGACTGAGCTTTCAACCTCGTAGACAGGCAAACCTACCCAGGAGACAGGAGGCTACTGTTCCCTCTTTTCTCTAGCTAATACTGGTCTTATATTGAACTACTCTCATCATGATTTGTCCTGTCAAAGCTGCAACTGCTGTGCACATGGCAAGACTCCATCAAGATAAATTAGGAACACCATAAATAAACTTGTCTGTGAGGAAGGAGGCAGAAAATGAAGATGGATATCAGAGTAGCACCTCCAAGGCCTTAAACTGAAATTATCCTAATTTACCCACAAGTGACGAGTCAGGATGAAATCAGAGTGTCGGTGCCAATTATTGTGCTTTCATCAGAAAGCAGAAAGAGCAATGTATATATGTATTTATTTTTTCTAACTGGTGATAAATGCAATCTGTACCCAGCCAGAAAGGTCAGGACAGAGATGGAGACTTGTGTTCACAGCCAGAGAGGCGATAAATCGAAACACTGATGAGCACAAATGAACTTTTTATCCGTATAGTCGGCTGCTCTGTTTTTGACAATCTGTTGCTGTAACAACCCATCCTTCAGCAAAAACAGATTTGATGTGAGCTGGTAGACAATGTTAATCATTCCGAGCTGTGCTGACAGTAAATAGGAATAGAGTGCTTTTGCTTATATGTTCACCATTTCATTTCCCTTCTCATTTTGGCTTCACATTTCCTGGTATAATATAGTTCCCCTGAACAAACAGTCTTCTTCAATCTGTGTGTTAGTGTGTGCTGAAAACTGAAGTCAAGAAGTCACATGGAATCAATCAACAAATCTGGAGACCTTCTTAATGGACTGATCAATTTCTGGTGAGAAAGCTAAGCGACTCGGACAGTACAGGACCAGTTTGTGGGTGTGAATGCTGGGGCATGGTGTATTCTGCAGGAGGTCTTTGGTGCTTCCAAGAAGTCTCAGCATTTATCTTAAAGCCAGTTTGTCAAACAGTTTGATTACTGCATTGAGACAGTGATGCTACAGGGATGCTACTCCTGAGAAGAAAGCATATTTATAAAGCATTGCTGACATGGCATCAGAGTGAACCACTTTTAGTTGGGCATGGTGCATCTGTATCAAAGGAAACTTCTGCACAGTCAGATGTGTGTGCGTGCGTGTGTGTGTGTGTGTGTGTGTCACATGCTTCACATTGCCCAATAAGTGTATCATTGCTTTGTGCTGAACTTTTCATTTCTCGTCGTTCTTTCTTGGTAGGGCTTGTCAAAGAAATGATCTTGCTTCACTGGTCACTGCATCAATCACGCCTCAGCCCATAGTTGCTCTGGAAAATTGCCTTGGCTTTAAAATAGTCCCCAGCTCGGGGCGTGGAATTGTCTGTGACCAATACATGTATGTTTTTACATAAGACTGGTGTGAGCCGTGCCTTTATGAGCCGTGAGTTCCTCTCCCTATTTATACTGCAAAAATGTTCCAGAAGCCCTAGATCACATACATGTATTGGTAGAATTGGTGTCAAGGCACAGTCATTTTCCCAGATATGAATATGAGATGATACACTTTCTCCACATGAAATCACATCTATTTAGGATGTATATTTTGCATATGCAAATAACGTTTAGTTTACTTCTCATACTTGCTCTTCATGTAGACTGTTGAAACACAGCCCCAACTAATTCCTGTGTGGTTCCACAATGAGTGTGCAAATTCTAGAGGGTTGAACATTAAATGGTGCTAATAAGGTAATAATAAGGTTCTTTATGGCATATTTGAAATCACAAATATCTCAGGCCATATTTCTATGTTTATATATTTGCACTTAAGCCTACAAAAGTGGAATATTTGATCATTTAAAAGCAGCAACATGAAACATGCAACCATACTGGTTGATAAACAGATGCAACTGGTGGTTTAATCCAATAGAGACTGAGTTATATCAGCATTCATTTGGAAAAATTCAACATTCAAACTCCTTTAAGTTTGTATTCTTTTGGAGGGAAATATCTGCCTCTATGGCTGCTAAATGGTCCACTATGTTTACTAATTGAACTACTGTGTCTCTTTGCTGTTGGACAGGTATTGATAGTGAGACAAACAGTGAGAAAACTGTCTGAGTAAAAAGACGCTACTCCCATTTATTTATATAAAGCAAGGTTTCTAAAGTATAAGAGCAAACTTTGTGTCTATTTGCTCGTGTAAATAATTTACACATCTAAATAGTGATAAGATCTTCTTGGCATGTGTAGAGTGAGGGATCTTTTTTGGAAGATATAATCTTTTCTACCATCACTTACACATTTGACCTTGCAGATCCTGCTGGTTCAGAGAGTGTAAGGGGAGAGAGGAGCATCCCTGAGTCGTTTAACAGACAAATGGAAAAGGTTTGTTCAAAATCCCCTCGACATCACAATAGAAGTCTTTACCTTTCACCTACACACACACACACACACACACACACACAGAAGCGGTTTGCACACTTGCACTTCACTATTGAAAGAAGAAGTGGTGTGTTTCTTGCCCTGTTTGTGTCCCGTGGTGTAACAATCAAAGCGTTTACCAAGAGCCTGCTCATTTCCCTGAGTGATGAATAGAGAAGCGGTAGAAACGTAGACCCCCGGCTACACCCACCAGTAACCTCAAGCATAATGCAAAGCTGCCATGCAGCAACAGCGTTGACATTACTCACTCCCAAACGAGCGGGATGGAGACCACCTCATCAAGGACAGGACAACAGTAATAATAGTAGTGTTTAGGACTGGTCCACTTATTCTCAAATCAAGCTCGTCCTGTTTGCTAAAGGAAAATGAGCTGGCAGCCTCTCTATGCTGTGTCAATAAACCTGAGGAAGCAAAACGATCAATGAAAAGAGAGGCATTCAATTTACGTTTAAATCCAGGGCTAATCAGTTAATTTGTTTGGTTCTGTGTGGTGTCCTAAACTCCCCACGAAGGCTACTCAGCCGTCCTGGTAATTTCTCAGTTTACGAAGGTCAGTTAACTGAGTCGGGCAATTTAAGTTATACACACGTGCCACAGTGGCAATATTTGTATGGTCTTATATGTACCCATCTATTACATAGTGAGGCGAAAAAAGCTCTAGTTCACTGTATTAATAAAGTTCAAGGTGATTTCTTTAATAATAATAATAATAATAAGGGAAGTGATAGACGCTGCAGGATTCAAGCCCTCACGTTACATCTGACACCTTGATAGTGGTGCAGTGTTGACTTATAGCACCATACTAAAGTCTTTCTAAATAAACCAAACATACTCCTTAAATTAAAACTTTATTTGATTTTTCTTTTTAGATTATTTTCTAGCCACTGGCAGGAAACAGCATTTCCCTGCTGATGTGGAAAATGCCAGTGTGAGGAAAACAAATTGTAATGCAGTACTCAGTGTGGTGGAAACAATATTAAAACATGACTGATTGGTTTATCCCGGACTGGAGTGGGCTATCTCGCCCAAATGACACTGTTATTTTTGGTTTGTTAAGTCATTTACTCTTTCTCTGGGTTCTGAATTAATTCATTCATTCACTCATTCATTCAATCATTATCATTCAGCTCGTTCAGTTATCACAGCAGACTAACTGATGCCTGGCCCTTTAATTAGAGCATGATAACATGTTTTTAAACTCCATCCTTCTCCGCCTCATGTTGCCCGTGAGAGTCTCATAAATAAATTGAGGAGGAACAACCACTTTTGAACTCGCTGGGCTTTACAGTACAAGGAGACGCGTGTACTCACAAGACCGTGGAACAGGAGATGTGGCCTAAAACGGGCATTATCTCATTGTCTTTAATCAGAGTTTACATGTGAGCTGTGGTAACAAGAAGTCAAAGAATGCAGCCAACTCCACTTCAATCCACACTCCTCAGTAGAAGCCATATGATGCAAGGAAAAAGGGAGAGAGAAGGCTGAGTAGCGTATTTCTGTCCATGGTACGTCTCTGACCGGTCATCAGGAATGGCTGTATATTTGAAGAGATTCTAAAATAATGAACATTGTCCTGTAGTGCATTTATTTTATTGCCTTAAGAAGAAGCTGACAATTTAAATGCCCCTGAGGTGGAGTTGAAATGTACAGGAAGGAACCGAGCTTTACTGACCCATAAACAAAAATCTGATGTGTATCAATAAGCACACTGGCCACTGCTGCCTTGAGATGTTTGTCATAAATTTCAGATTGCCATCCTCTTCCTCATTAAATTATGAAGGATCTGTGAGCTGTGAAACACGCTAAAGCATCACATTGGTTGCTAAAAATAGAGAGAACTAAAAAAAGGTGTTTTTTTTTTTTATCTCTATATCAATATTGTTGCTCAAGAACCCTTTAAACTATCCACTTCTCTCATTCCCTGAGGTCAGGTAGGAGAGGTGGCCAAAGCCGGGCATCATGGCGTGCTCGCGTGTTTTCGCAGGGTGTCGGCCGTGCGTCAAACAAAACACTAACGCGTCCCCGTGATGTCATGATGAGGGAGATACAGCTGTTCTGGCGGACGGGAACACTCTCGCTGAAGCTGTCCGTCTCTTCCAGGAGGTCCGAGGTGCATCTTGTTGTCCAATTTAAATTGCAAATCCACTTAAAGTACATAAGTCAAGAGTGCTCCCAGCTAAAATGCAAGCCATGTCGAGTCTGGAAGATTTTTAAAAAATCATGGACCTTGCACTTAGGAGGATTACATTTTCATGCGCTAAAAAAAGAAAAAGCCAAGTGAGAGTCCCAACACATCATCGTCATCACCTCAGCAAGGGGAAGCCCGTGTGGCAAACGTTGTTTATTCTAAAGCGTTATCATACATTTCTTCTGATGTCTCATCATAAATTTCACAACCGGTCATATGTTTTCAGCGGCAGTGAGAAATGAGTGAGTGTGTGGAGATTGTCGTGCTCTTGGTGATGTGAAACGAAACCACACTAGTGGCTTCTCAAGGCCCTGTGGTATAAATATCAACCATCTGTGAGGCCATCTGCATTGGGGTGCTATATCATGCACCAAGGCCAAGGCACCACACACAGACAGGTTGTCTCCCATGGTACAATCTACACTGCATGTGAGACAAGTAACATATCACAGAATCACCACTATCAACAGAGGATGGCATTTGTCATGCTGGCATTTGTCATCCCTTTATAAATGCTCCTTTCAGGGTGAAGTCACCTTTTAAAGGGGCAATCATAACGCCGCCTGTGCCGTATGAAACATTGGCAGCTGCATTACGCTGCCCTGCACCCAGATCTCGTCTTTCTGTAGAACGAGTCTGCTCTGTAATGTGTGTTGGCTCTCAGGTGTGTTTTCAATCAAGTATTTTTATCTGGACTTAGATTACAGTAGCACTGCTGTGATTACAGGCGAAAAGATGGCGGTTACAGCCAAGCATCCATCACACAATGACAGCTGATATTGGAACAGTTTACAGTGGTTTTTTTTTTTTTTTACTATTTGTACTTTGCTCAGTTGTGTGAATAGCAGCTTCTGCAGAGATGAGGTGCTCTGAGACTTTGGCCTTTTCTATTTACATGGAAACAAAGAAAACACAGCAAAGGGAACAGAGGAGAAAAGATGCCAATTGTTATTATAAACAAAATATCTGACCACACGTTAGTTCACTGTTTAAATCTCACCCATCTCTTGCAACATGTCATGTTTCTTTCTGCATGTAGGTGCGGGTATTGCATGTTCTGAAAAATAGAAACCAGTGAGAGAGAGACAGGGAGAGAGGGAGGATATGTGTGCATGTCTACTTGTGCATGTGAGACATTGTTTCAAGCTATCTGGTTATTGGAACGGAAAGGAATGGAGGAGGGCTGGTGCTGAAGAGCAGGCCACTTGAGGGGGGAAAAGAGAGCGAATGAGAGCACAGGGGCCACCGGCGAGTGAAAATCCTTTTGTTATTTCTGTGGATTGTTGAGACACAAAAGACGGGGATTAATTTGTCTCAAGGTCTGAGAGCAGCCATCAGCAAACAGCAGCAGCACCCCCCCACCACTACCCCCCACCCCCCATTTCGCTGCTTGTTTACCTAACCTGGACCATTTTTTTGCTCTAGAATATCATATCCGACGCTGGAGAGGGGACAAATCTGGTGTGGCAGTGAGAAGCTACTGGACAAAAAAAAAAAAAAAAAAGCTAAGCGAACATAAACATGCCTTCTGGTTCAAAACAGATGTTTAAACTGGCTTTGATCACAAGCATGCATCACCATAGCCTGAAAAATATAAATAGCCCAGAAAACGCATCATGCTTTTGAATTTCAAATGCGCAGTCTGGTTTGTTTCGTGTTGTAAAATCATACTCAACCTGACAATTTAAATTAATTGAATTCAAACACAGAAATAACGCTTCCGAATGAATCCATTAATCTATAATATCTATATATATTGTGAATATATAAAATGAAATACTAAGGAATAAAAAGAGTGAATCCAGGGCGATGACATCAGATGACATGTTTCGTCCACATAGATATTCACCTATGACATTAGATCACAACAAAAGTAATATAACAATACAAATAGACTTAATATAAAAACCTAACAATCCCATAATCAATGAATCACTAATTGAACAAAAACAAAATGTGAAAATGCTGAATTATATTTAATTCCTTCCTATAATAATTTGTGAATTGCAAATGACCAAACAGCACATGAGGTTTATTAAAGGCGTATTTCCATTCTCACCAAAGACATGAGCTAATTCTAAGTCTGCAACACCTGAGACACGGGGTGGGGGGGGGTGTCACGGTGCAGTTCGTTGCACGGTGCTCGGGCTGTGTGAGAGAACTTCAGACTCTAGAGGTCTCCATCCTTCAGCATCCCCTCATCATCCACCTATTCGCCCTCCTCCTCCTCCTCCTCCTCCTCCTCCGTCTCCTCCTCTCTGGCATTTTGTGCAGCGAGGCGCAAAGGAAGGGAGACTGCTGAGGAGGAGACAGAGGGTGCCCTGAGACAACACGTCCCATGCCACGACCAGACAGCCGGGGAACTTTGATTCGACGTCAAGTCAAAGCCTGTGACGAAAAATGACGATGGAGAGAAAGAACCACGTTTCTTCTTCCTGGGAGGCTTAGATATGTCGGGCGTGTACAACAAATGATGTCCTTGGACTCATACGCTCAATGAAGATTTCTTTACCTCTGATTCGCTCCTCTATTTGCTGATGGTGCCGCTTCGTTGTGCCCGCACTTGGCTCAGCCGCATGCATTTGAAGGTAGTCTGAGCGCATTGTTTCCAGCTCCGTTGCATATGGGATTTCCAGCCGTGATGTCTGCAATATTTCTCTCTTTGTTCCTGGGTAAGTCACTTC
Organism: Anabas testudineus; assembly: GCF_900324465.2. Classification (NCBI taxonomy): domain Eukaryota; kingdom Metazoa; phylum Chordata; class Actinopteri; order Anabantiformes; family Anabantidae; genus Anabas; species Anabas testudineus. The sequence goes on from NC_046622.1 coordinate 11,897,704, forward strand.
CCATTCCTTTATAATAGTAGATCATTAATGAACCCAAAAACCTCGGGCGCGCGTTCGTCCAAGGTGCCACTAACGATGTGGACGTCGATGTGACATTTACAGGGGGGTTTATTTTAATTTGTGTTGTTGTCTAACACGTCCCCCCCCCACACACACACACACATGCCAAATGTTGGCAGCCTCGATTTAGGATGATGTCAGAATATGTGCATATTTATTTATTTATCCTCTTGTAATTTGCACACTTGCCTTCGCATGTTACATTTTTGTGGATCACGGAAACGCAAAAGTCAACTTTGCTTTGCAGACATAGGCTGCTCTACTTGGTGGAGCCAAAGAATGAGGTGAAATTTAAAAGGGATAAAAGTTCACCTAACCCCTCCCTTTAAATCTGCTTTCCAGCTTTAGTGGCTGTATGCTGTAGACATGTGAGTACTGACACTCCACAGACTTGCACCAGATTTGGCAAAGACAAATATTATAAAGTTAGTATTGTTGCTATTGTGCACTGAGAACCTCCAGGAGCGTCCAGCTACAGAGCTCAACTCCACTGTGACTCCACTGATTGGAAGTTGCTGTAAGACGGTGTAAAATGACTTCCAGTAAGACGTGTTACACTCCCACTGATGTCTCATCACCTACAGTGAAACAAGAGGAGGAAAAAAAAAGGCGAAACAGCTCATTTCCAGTTGGGTGTAACCCATGCAAAGTTTCTCAAAAGGGAGTTTACAGTCTGGAGTATCTCTGGATACAGACGCTTCTCATGAAACACGTTGAAAAGCCCTGAACGAGAGATTGGCCATATGAGGAGTAATGCGCCCAAGCTGCGACAGCTTGTCTGTTCTGGTTCGAGTCCAGAATTTGTGCTCCAGCCGAGTTGCCGTTCACGATATTGCAGTCTGGTTAGAAATCAAAAGACTCCAGCATTTGTTTTGAATTTTTCATTCCATTAGTTTAGACATCTAACTAATGTGATTTGCTCATGCTTGATGTGGCTTGTGCTGTGGGTTTGTAAAAGCCCAAAGACTTTGTGACTTTCAGCTGCCATTATTTAGTGATTGGTGTATTGTTTTTATTCATGTGTGACCTATCAGGAGTAAACCGTGCCCCATAACCAATGCATTCTGGGAACAGCTCCAAACCCCAAATAAAATAAGCAGTATGCAAAATGAAAACAAAAATGACAGTGGACCTGCGTACATGCTGACTTGTTAATGGCTGTCCACTGAGCCCAGTCCACAGTTTAGACGTAGTGGTAATGGCCACTGATCCTTGGTTTAGCTGAAGGAGCTGACTCGGCAGTGCACTCTGAATACCAACACAGTATTTTGGTTTTAGTCATCAGCCTTGTTGCATTAGATAATTATGTGATTCAAGCTTGACATGCATATTATCTAAATACCTGGGCCTTACTGGTGATGATGATGATGATGATGATGGTGATGACAAACACTACCATTTCATAGCTAGTACTGCTGAGCCAGCAATAGCAAGGTGAAAAACATTACACATAAAATTATACAACAGCAGTTTATTGTCTAATGAGAATAATAATGGTTCACGTTTCTTAAAATAACCATCAGCCTGTGCCAAGAGTTTTAAATGACTTGTTTCCATGGTGAGGCATTTTTTCCATCCTCTGTCGTGTCACCAGATAGGACTTGGATATGAAACGATTCCTGCAGCTGAAAAATTATATTAATAGACTGAATGTCTGACCTGGGTCACGTGTCTTTCAGGAAAGAACAAAATATCTGCCAGTCAGCTAAAAAGAGACATATACTGTATATGGATATATGGAGCTTTTCGATCTTCACTGTTCTGCTGTGCCAGACGGAAGGACATTTTCCAGAAGTTACATTATATATTAGTATTATTGCAAGATCAACACTGAGGCCAAGTAAAGAGAGAAAGTGGCTGTTTTATTATAGAAGAATCAATAGTCATTAATAGGGGCTCATTTCCTTTTTATTTGACTTTGGCCTCGCAAGTCCTGAGACATCCTTAATTTAATATCTGTTGGAGATGTAATATCCACTGTTCACATTACAGATAAGTAGCGCAATTAATTGCCACCGAGACGTCCGTAACTCCCTTTGGTAACTCTGCTGATACAAAGTGCAAAACAGAACAAGGTCAAATAACATAACTCGGTAGCAGGAGGGTAGATTCAGCCAGGTAAATGAGACTAGTGATGGATTGCCTACCTGTCTTTGTGCCAGGATTAAATTATTCCAAATGATGGAATTTTAAAATGACTGTCCAAGAAGTAATAACATGGTGTAAGTCACTTGACAGAAATGTAATTGGAAAGAATGAGCAGCTTTTCCACGTAAAAGCCACCGTCTTGCACCTCATGCACCTTTTTTCATCAATCTGCGAGACAATGAGAATGAGCACGGGGAGTACAGTCAGGTCTTAACGTTGCTGTGTTTGTGTCCCGCGTCTACATGCATGCATAAACTGTAGTGTAGCAGTGAAAAGATGCCAGTTCCTGTGTGTGTGCATGCTTGTGTTAGATGTAGATAAAGCGAGCAGTGGCTCCAAACAGAAATTCTGTCTCCATTCTATATTTAGTATGTCTGCCGGGGTAGGCAGAGGATCTCTGAAATGTGAAGATGACAGGAGCCTCCTGAGCCAGAGGTTATGAAGTGACATCTTGATGTGTTTGCGCCTGAATCACACTCCCACATACACTCAGCCACAGACTCCTGACATTCCTACAAACCCAGAGACATTTGGATGTTTGACGTCTAGTTACCATACATTACTGCTACGTTTTGATCTCCCTTTGTCTCACGTGATTCCACAGTGTTATCACGTGGAATCCCCTATGCATGTTTTCCGCTTTGAAGAGATTTGCTTTTTGTCAGCATGCGATGAATTTGCCAGACCTGCTGTGTGGGATGCGAATTCGCAGGATATTTAAAATATTTGTCAGTCGCACGGTGCGTTGAAGTTAACCTTCATCTCACATTGTGAAAGCACAAACCTTCCCTCAATTGGCAAGTGCAGCTAATTTACACAAAGGTCATTTGATGAATGTAGTAGATACTCTACTGTACATAAATACTCTTAGTAAGTTCTCATATGCAGACCAAGATGAGGAGCATTGCACAATAATCACAATACATACAGTATGTACTAGAATCAATATCCAGTAGATATTACATTGAAGCTGAAGAGTACTGTAATAGCATTGCTCTAGATAGTTAAATGACTTCTTTCCAACCTACAATGTCAGCTATTTGACATGCAGAACAAAGTGTAAACAGATTTCCTTCAAGAGAGGATTGTATTACTCAAAGCACAAGTAGCGAATCCGAATGGCTCAGCAAGGGCAGAACACTCTGGAATACAAAACCTACCCGGGGTGACTAAAGAGGCCTACAGATGAGTACAGAGGTCCAGCCGTCCTCAGAACAATTGACCCAGATCATTAACAAACACTGATTTGCCTTTCAAGCACTTTCACCTAATGTGCACGGCCTATGAATGACAGCGAGCCCCCCTGAATAACAAGCTGTCTTCTTTTTTTTCTACCTGAGGGATTCTTCATGTTTCATTGATTGTGCTGCTTTTAGTCAGAAGGTTTTTTCTATGCTATCGCAGAAAGCTGGATGCCATGCTCCGAATGAAAGTGTTTGTAGGTGAACGTGTACCTGCTTTGTAGAGTAAGTGCTTTCATTTCTACTAGTGGGGTCGATGCAGGTTGTATGTTTATAGCAGCCAAAGACATTCAAGGTAAAAAATAAAGATCACACTGGCGGAATGGGTGTATTTTTTAGCTGAGTTAATCTGTTGTTGCTACAGTATTTCTTTGTTTCTTCATCTCTCTCTTGGCGTGTGTCTACCACACCCATAATTTTCAGGCTACACAAGTATTATTCTGTATGAGCCTTTTGTCACTTGTAAAACACAAGACACATGCTCAGACAGAGCTGGATTTGTGTAGTGTTTCTGACCTATAAACCCTCCCCCTTTTCATCCTTCACTGGGAAAATTACTGCCAGATCATTTTGGAACGTATGAACAGGAACTGCCTATTTCACTTTACTGCTAATCTTTGACAGATGTTCTTGAGAGGCCCACATTCACATTAACTGGAGCCACATGTACACCCTACACATGACACCACTCCACGGCACGCCTGTATTCCGTGCTGTTGTGCAGCACAATAACAGTAAATGACACAGGCAGATTTGGAACAGAGAAACTAAAACTTGCAAGTGATATTGTATTTGCTGTTATATTCAACAGGTTGACCCTAACATCATTTCTGTTGAGTCAGTCAGTAAGATCAGGTTGAGACTGAAGGGAATTTAGCAAGTTTAATATTAATGACTATTATAGACGTGTGAATGCACAGGACTGTCATACTATCAACCAGTTTGGTTCTATGTGGGGTCTAAGCAAGGAAAGCACTTTGGTTAAGGTTAGAAAAAGTTGGGTCATTTTTCTACAGTACTGTTTTTCTAAATCTACTGAAGAAGCAAAGAAACACATGCAACTTGATGTTCAATTTAATAGTCCAGTGTTTCATCATGCACTATCAGGGGACCAACAGTAGTGATTGGGAAACAATACTTTTTACAGTGCATTTCCAAAAATCCTATGGTAAGGCGTTCTGTGGGATTTTTACATCAATGTTTGTGTCACCATTGCATTGGCCCCTAGTCCTCTGTAATCTTTGCAGTCATGGCTATTTGCTCCAAAGGGAAGATTTCTGCCTTATTTGTCCTGTAGTCGTGAATAACCATGAAAGCCAATGGACCGATTGCAATTACACCTTTCTATTTTCTTAGAAAATGTGAAGTGATTTGCTGCTTGTGAGCATAAATATTTTAATCAAGGTCTATGATTGTTTTATGTAAGCAGTGTGGAGATCAAAGAGTGAACACAGCAGTGAAGTAAATGCTGATGTTGTTGATAGTCTCCCATTGATTCACCCCACTGAAGGTCTGTCCTGATATTATTTCCTTACAGCTACAGACATTGCCGGAAATAGGATTTAATCAATCACCAACTGAGTGCCCTTCGGTTTGCAGGAGCAAAGGTGATAAAAATTCATACATCTTGCGAAAATTGCATTTAAAATGATTTGTTTATCAGTGGTAGGGGTTGAGATGCTATCAGCTTCCAGCACTGTTGTGGTGCTTTCAAGTGCTGCCTCAGTGAAAACTGGCAGCGCGGAATAAAGCTGGCATGCTTGTCTTTCTCTAAACAGAACATGCTTTTGATCTATGTTCTGTGTCTCTTAAACCAGGTATATCTCTGTTTTCTGTGCAGCTGTGCGATCCAACTGTGCAGGAAAATAAACAGCTCAAAAAGCAAAATCCCTATTTCTGAGGTGTCTTTTGCGTTCAAGCAGCTTACCATAGATTACACCAATGACACAAAGGAAGGAAAAGCAAACTGTTGATGCGACATTCACACCCTGCGAGCACCAACGGGGGGTACTATTGGTTGCGTTACAGTAAAGATCAAGACGTTTTGTCCCTACAAAGATGTCCTGTGTCACCTGAAGGCCAAGGTTGAACAAGACAGGATGGTATGAAATCACTCAATTCGCTTCAGTAGAGTGAACCTTGACTGAACGATGTGTTTTTTTTTTTTATATAGCTGACCAGGTTATTTGCTTGACTAACGTCTTAAGTGGGTCTGCACAGTGTCAACAACCTGTCAATACCTGATCATTTCTTAGCAGTCGCTTTGCTCTTTAATTAGTGCTAAGCATCATGCGGGGCACCTGTCAGACTTCGACCTGTGGGAGGCTTTATCTCACAGTGTAATTATTGATTATTGTATCCAAATATTAACTTGGACATTTAAACAGCATCTTACATGAGACTCAGCAGCTGCAAATATAAATTCCGATATGTGCATTAGATTTTTCTTTATTCCAGTTTGATGTCAATACAAACAATATTGACATTTCTTTCACTCACTCTGGCATCCAGCTTTAATTCAATCTTCCACAATTGATTGCAGATGGAAAAAAAAAAAAAAACTTGTGCTGCACCAAACAATAGTGAGACCTGGGTGAGGTTTCCCTCCCCTTCTCCCTCTTTTCCAATTGAAAACTGACTGAATGAACAGGAGGAAATGTTCCACGTCGCTCTATTTAGGCACCTGCTGTTCTTTTCAATTTGAAGAAGTCTATTAGCCCAGCAAGTAGGACACTCCATTAGGTGTTTTGAACCCGCGTGCTCCGTTGTCTCACCCCATTTCCTCTTTCGCTTGCAAGTCTTCCCTAAAGCGTTAGTGGCTTGAATCCGTAGTGGCCTTTCTGTCCTGGACATATTTATTTTTATCTTCTCCTTTTGGTCATCAAAGAGCAATCCGGAAAGACCAAAAGATGGATGGTGTTTGGAAGGGAGGGCATGTGATGGCTGTTGATGAGAGCGATAGGAGACAAACCTGTACACCATCCCTAAAGGGACCCTCTGTGTGCATGAAAACCGGTGTCAGGACTCAGCCATGTGTTAATTTATATCTATACTGAGTGTGATAAAAGAAAAGGATTTCATTTTACTTGGAGACTTAGTGACTTTAAGTAGCCAGCCTAATCTGTATACTGACTTTGGAAATGACCTTTAAAACTCTGCAAGGTACGCAGTTGTGCTGATGAATTCTTTATAGGTCTTCAGAACTTTACCTGGTGTAATTGCCATTCAGTAGGAACTGTAAAATTCAATAGCGTAGGTCCAGTCTTGGTTTGCCAGTGCTGTTGTCATGCAGTGGATTTTGCGTGATGGATGGTCTAATTATCCAACCACAATGCCGGCCATTCTTTCGATCACTGTGGAAACGGTGTAAACTTAATATCATTGATCAATTGCTAGGTAGTCCACAAATTAAGTATGTAATGTCACATATTGTACTACAATTGCTTCATATTAAATAGCACAGGAAAAGATAAACTTGCTTGTTCAGATGCTTTGACTGTGGTCAGAGTACGGTACATATCAGCAGGCCTGAAAAAGCGCTTTCCTCCTCCTACTTCTTTCCCCCTTTCCCAGCAAAGTGTTTCAGAACAGATGGCACCACCACCTTTGTTTTTTCCATCTCGTTAGACTTGACTTGTTGATAAAATGGAGCCTTTATGCTATGCTGCTCATGCAGATGTGTAGCTGTACATTTTTTAATGTACCCTCTGTTGTAAAGTGCCCTGCGGAAAAGGGTGGAATAATCCACAGCCCAGAGTACCTACATTATATTTGTGTTTATGTTTGTTGCTGCTAGATAAACACTCAGAAGCTACTGATACACAAGTGCTCTCTGCAGCTGTAGGCTAGTGGTGCTCATGTGGTTGTATGAACTCAGTACAGTAATGGAGCATACCTCAGAGACCAGCAAATTGATGCCATTAACTTTGAAATCATAACTCGCAGCTAATGCAGTGAAGATAATGGCACGTTTCCTTCATTTGCTTTTTGCCATGCTCTCCCTTTCTGTTTAGTGGGTGATTGTTTATTCTGGACTGTCATGCAGTTTGTCAGACCAAACATATAGAGCAACACATCTCTTGTTGAGAGACAGACGAGGCCTTAGGACTGTGTTTAAGATGCCTGTCATGGTTTGGCATTGTTGTCCTAGCTGTCACACTTCAAACTGTGTTATTGTGGTGGCTGGATGTGGATGGCGATGTTCTTCAGTGTGTGAACAGTTCAGTAGCGGGGGAAAAGCGTGGCACAGTCGAGTTTGACGTCTCTTTTTTCCTCTCAACAGCAGGCGTAATTTTTATTTTGTGTGCCTTTCTAAAAAGAGGGAAATCAAGAGTGTTAGCATTTGGCTTGATTTACTGTCTGGGGTCCAGCGATGAAGTGGCGGAGGAAATAGCCGACTTTGCAAATTCAAGCACTTAAAATAATTAAAGTTGGCATGATGGCTGTGCTTCTTAGACGGGCCCAAGCTTAAAAAAGACAACTGAGCAACCACACAGCACTGCACTCTAGTACTCTGAAACAAGGAATACTAAAGGTTATAATACGCAATGGGCAGATAAGATGAAATGAAATGCATAATTCTATCAGTGCTGAGTGAAATTAAGCTTTTGGCCACTGACCCATCAGACTGCAGTGGAAAATAAACATTTTTCCATTTAGGAGAGGGAGACGTTGTTTACTCTATTAACCTTTCCTCTCTGTTGCACTCTTGACATTGAACAATGTGGAAGAGGCCGACTCCTCACTGGCCCTTTTGCTAATGAGGCAATTAAGTCTATCCTGCCTTGGTTGAGCAAGGGGCCAAGAGAGCAAGGCAAGTCATCTGCTGTCTCAGCAAACACCAAGCGCCTTAGCGATGCTGCAGTCAGAATACATAACAGGCCCTGCTTTGTTATAGTGGTCTCTCAGTCATTGTGGTCCCCCCCCCTGTCAGTGCAACCCTTAACACAGCTGGAGATCACAGGCAGCATCAGGCCATATTTATCCAAGTGCACTGAGTTGCAGCAAATGGAAATGAAAGAAAAACACGGAAATGAAATGGTGTTTGTGCTCTACTTGTAAGTTTTTCTGACTATGGTGGGCGGCAACTGTTTGTGCAATATTTTGGGACAAAACAATGGCGCACAGAGCATTGTTGAGGGATCAAGTAGTGGAGTTCTGCTTTTAATCCCTGCATTAGAGTCCATTTCAAAATAAAACTGCCTGATTTTCATTTGGGCACGTTTCTGTTGTGTGCTTTGTTGTGCTCTGTTTGAGAAACAGCTCCTGCTGAAGCCCAGTGTCAGGGGTGGTGTGCACAGTGGCTATTATTTATTATGTACACAGGAGTGGATCGACGACGTAGCTCTGACTCCCGCAAGACCTGCGAGAAGCAAGGTTGCGCCTCGCTTTTTTTGAACCTGACAAATTTTCTCTGTGTGTGTACAGCAGAAAGAAAGAGAAAGATGAGAATATACCACAATGTGTACTCTAAACGTGACTCGGTGGATGTCGGCGTCTGTGTGTGTTCATGACTGATTTTATCATCAGATGCCCTTTCTGGCATATGTTTTGGAGGATAGCGCAGAATTGCTGTTGCCTCCGGAGCTTTGCAGGATAATGTTGATTGCCATAAAATGTGTGTATGTTCTGCATCCATTAAAGAAAAAAGCTTGTTACCCAATTAAATTTGTTTGACAGCAATTAGGATGTTTCTTTCCTCTTAGCCTAGTGACTGGCTGTTATGAGCAGCTGCTGTGTCATACAAAAGGGGCCAGCATTAGGGCTAAGTTAATGTGTTTAAGGGATGCACAATTCTAACGAGTGATAACGAAAGGCTTACGGCTGCTCAGAAGGGATTAGGGGACATAGTTGTCTGTCTTAAAGCTCAGGCTTAAACATCATACTCTTTTTTTTCCCCCCTCCCGCCTCCATCTCTCCTCCTTGGAAATGAATCGACGGTGTTTCCTGACACGAGGCATGAAAAAAAAACGTCTCACTCGGAAGGGAATGAAGACGGCTGCTCATTAGGCGTAGAAAGGTGTACCGAACCAGAAAGAGAAGATGTCCGGACAGATTTGCTCAAAAATCAATGCCTGTCTTTGGAAGCGTCACGACAGTATGTGGCTGCCACAACTTATCAGATTAAGATTCATAGGAGCTCATGTAGGCAAGCAAATGTTCGTGCAAATCGTATATTCTCTAGAATAATGTACAGGACTGGGCTACGGTTGCTTTTAGCCTCAGAGTTCAGCCCTCTTGCGCAGCTTTCACTGTCCACTGTAATGTATTTGCCTTTACCACATGACCAGATCAATATTGAGAGATTACCTCTCCTCAGTGTGAGACACAGATGTCTCTGAAAAGGCCGGATTGGAGAATGACAGAGTTGATGGTTTTCAGTTACAGGAAACTAAAGATGCATAGTCGCAAGGGCGCCAGAAAAAGTGCGCAGTTTGCAACAGCCTGCACCAGTAAGTGACCATGTGTGTTTCCTGCTGGCTAAAGTTACTGACATTGGACACACTGCCTTCACTATAAAATTTACTAACTCCAAAGGCAGAACCATCATCACACTCATAAAGTCCTCTACTGTACCTGTCCTGTTAATTACTTCAGCATAACTGCCTTCTTTGTACACAGATAGATCTGGGAGCAGTTTTTCAGGAGCAGTGTCAATAGTGTTGTCACTCACCCCTGTGCTGCCTCTGTGAAGTCTAAGAGGAGAGCATTTCACCGGCATGCAAGTTAGCACTGTTGTGTCACCTGGTCCCTACAACACGGGATCTTCAGGGAAATCATAATGCAACAGCACCAGCTAATTTCTGATTATTAATGCAAATGATTGCATTGAGGCACATCACTCTCCCTGTGACCTAGTTTGAGCACGTCCCACTCTGGTGTCCCCTTCGTTTCCTTGCTTCATTTAGCTGTTTTCATCTTCATTAGCTATAACAACTGCATATACAGTATAATCGCCTACTGCAGTTGAGCTCATGGAAGGGATAGTAGTGGTTATACGGTAGGTGTGGGGTGACAGACATTTAACCTGCTCTCTCCCATTTGTGGACATCTTGATGTATTATCGCACACATTATGATGTGAACATATTAGCTTGGGCAGTAAAAGGTTATTTCATATATTCATTGTTTGTTTCACTTTACCTGCAGTCAAGCTCAAATAATCTTACTTACTGTTTATTTATCATATCCGTGCCTGTGTACAGGATTATATTCGATCGGAGAGTAGAAAAACAAATAGATTTTATTTATGCAGTCCCCAAATGTCTTTCTGTATTGCTATTTTTTGCCTACATGGCATTGGAATGCAATAGAAGCATGAATGATGTTTCACTAGACTGACCAGCAAGGTCATTAATCCTAATATTTAGACTGCAGCCGCCATCCACTCCCAGCTGCGGCTTGACTTCAAGTAATCATAGCCTTACGCCTGTGTGTATTGTGCTTCAGGAAAAACACTACAAGCGCTGAACTTTAGTCCATCAATCTAAGAGACTGGGCTTTCTTTTCTACAACCCCGTGTTGGGGGATTTTACATGGTACCCTTCTATCGTCCAGGTAGTATATTTATGAGTCCTTTCTCTTACTGTCCTGCCTCTTCCCAATCCCTTCGTCCTCTTATGAGACATAGGGTTCCAGGTGGATGGCGTGTGTATAGCTTTCCGATGCAGTGTCATGATGGATGGCTACACAGCTATACGCACTTTGCTTACCAGAGGCTGGCCATATTTCTACTTCGCTGTTTGTATAGACCTGCATCTGCATGAGGACTGTCAGGGATGCTGCTTTCTGTAAGCTCAGCAGGGCCTTGGAGGAGTATTCAATTAGATGTAATGGAATTACAGTAATCTGATTCCAAAACAATGACATCTGTAATCTGTTGCAGTTACTGTAAATATGCAGTAATCAGATAACAGATGCTTATGATGTTTCAGAGTTATTGCAATGCTCAATACAACGATGGCATGTAAATTGTGTAATTTTTTTTTATATCATACAGAACTGCAGATTAAAATGAACCCTAAACTGAGTGCTTTTACAGGAGTGTGGCATAAATTAAATGTTCCAGCAGCATCACTGCCTTCAATTTTCTGCAGGTAATCACTGCTTTAAGTAATTGCCTTTGAGCGCAATCCTCCTATCCCTTTCTAACTGGTGCTTCAGTGAATGGTGGCTGGTTGGGGTCAGTCAGATATGTGGGGGATGGATGGATGGAAATATTGAGGTAGAGTATTAAAATGGGAACACCCAAGTGGAGGATACTGCTCAGTCATAGAAGTAATAAACACTGCATCGTGCTTGGTATGGCAGCATTTGGGTCAGTGAAATGAAAGAAAAGGGGGGAGGGAGTTGGGGGTCTGTCATTGATCCTTTGGGATTAGCCTGGTCTGCAGTCATAATGAAACCTGTGCTGTATGCTCTATACGTGTGTACACGTGTCTGTGTGTAAGTGACAGCCCATGTAAATTTCTGCATCTGGAGTGTTTATATGCCAGTGATTAATTATAACTCATGTGGACATAAATAAATCACTTAAAGCTAGTGTGCGCATGATGTGTTTGCATATGCGCATATCCCCTGACGGCCTTGTGTGAGCATCATCTCTGTGTATGTGCTGGTATTCCATTTGCGCAGGTGTGTGTGAATGCATGCGTATATTCCCACATGCCTTATGTGAACATATTGTAGGGTTTTCATAGTACTAGTATACCGTGTGTGTGTGTGTGTGTGTATTTCAGTGTGTGTGTGTACACAGTGATGGAGCAGGAGAGGCTGCTTGGCGACTCATCCATCATTTTCCCCCCTGGCCTGCGGTGCCCTCAGAGGAACACTATGCTGTCACGGTGACATTGGGCTCATTTTGGACTAGAAAAATGGTGCATCCACCCCCAGCGTTGCCATCGCACATTGCCTTTCCCCCCCGGGCAAACCAGCTAGCTTAGACACTGCAGTAACAATTTCTCTAACAGTTTCGGACTTGTTCTGCCATCGTCAGCTTTACACAGCATATCCACAGGGGAAGATTGCTAATCTATTGAAGGTCCCACGTTTGTCCAGAGTAGTTTAGTGAAGCTGCTTCAGGTAGACTGCCACCTTCCCTGACCTTCTCCACCCCCACCGCTGCTACCGCGCCACCCCCAGATTGTGCTGGATAACCTTGGAAATGGTGGAACAGGGGGTGCAGAAAGGGGAGATAAGGGAACATATGAGACTAGTTTTATGAACATCCCGTGGTCTCCCTGCCCCGTCCAGCATCTCCCCCTTGCTGGTAATGTACAGGGTGAGTCAGCATGAGCAACTGCAGTATAGTGGTCCAATCAATCTGTTTACTCTCGCCTCTGCAGAGACAATGCCAGTGCCACACTGCCAAGCCACTGCTTCGTGACTCAGTGTGGTGTATGTGTTTCCACGTGTCCTTCAACTCTTTTCACAGATTTGCCCGTGCACATGACAGCACTAGCGCACAAAGAGTAGTACAAACTGCTGTGAGTGATAGGTGTCATGGTCTAGGCGACACGCTGGACAGTCCAGCAGGGGTGGGAGGGTGCATGGATGTATAGATCTATGCAGTGTTATACAGTATTGTGTGTAGGGGAAGTATGTGCTACACTAAGGGAAACGCACTCTATAACCAACCATATATAGAAAAACATTACTCTTATTAAGTGTGTAAACCTATCAGAGGCACAGCTCGACCACCAGCTCCCATTATATAACTGCAGGCACTACACTGTAATGTTATTTCTCCCAAAAAAAAGGCACCTTGTTGTTAGGGGAGGGTTGAAGAGGGAAACAGAATCAGAGAGCTGGAGAATGAAAAGAGAGAAGCATGAAGGGGAAAACGCTGAGGGAGACTGGAGGAGACAGAAAGAGGAATATAGAGGATGTAGAGTAGAGAGGATGAATTTCTGCACGTCTGCCCCTTCCGCGCCATGCTCTCGTGTCTGCAGCTAACAGTTGCTAATCAGCCCTGCAAAAGAGGAAAAACACGCATACACATAGGAGCACACAACATTTGCACAAATCTACTGATACATCAGCAGACGAACACACACACACACACACACACACACACACAGCTTTTCCTCAATAAGCCTCCTTTCGAAGATAACCCCTCTCCAGCTGACAATAACAACAATAGCATAAATCCTGATCCCGACAACAACAACAGCAACGAACAGCATCCTTTACTGAACCCACATCAGCACAGTCTCCCCTCTCTGTCCTATTCAGAGCAGGTTTTTTTTTCTATTGGTTTTTAAAAGGCTCGGTTTCCAGAGCTGTAGGCATTCTGTTAGTAGCTGCCAGGTTGGTGGCCGTTGGATCAGGCTGTTCTGTCACTGGAGATCAATTGCCATCAATCCTCTTATATTGAAGATCTTGTTTCCTCCATTTGCTTATAGCATGTCCAGTGCTCTTATATTCCCACCTGATCTGACCTTTTCCCCTAAGTAGGGCCAAAGGCTAACACGTTTTATTAATTTGTGTGTTCCTGTTGAGCACATGCAGTTAACATGCTGTAATATCATATTCAGCCACTGTGCAACGTTACCCTCGTATTGTCTTTCATGCAGTCCTGAGAATAACTTCCTTCCTGTGTGGTGGATCAATAATGTAGCGTGGGCTGTAAGAAATATTCCTCACAATAATGACAGGGATCGTGGAAAATATTTGCTAGACAGCCTGGAATCAATAGCCCTAAAGTAAATGTAAACTCTTTCCTTCCTGTTGCAGTGACAGTATTGTGGCCTGTACATGTACATTTCTATAGACAAAGCAGATTTCTATCAGAGGAAAGCTACACTAAAGACATTTTACTCCATAGGGTTACAAATGACACTCTGTCTTCTTTTGAATATCACAGCTAAGCACTATGATGCATTGCTCCATGGCCTCTTATCACAGCCTCTCACCATGAAGGAATGGTGAATAGCACATTTCAATCATTCTGTCATGGGAGAACTATAATCTTTTTCTTCTGCATGGCATATGTCCTTCCACTTCTAACTAATCCTTATTATGCCTCAGAAGCGAAGGTCATTGTCAAAGCCGAGGGGTGATTAAGTTAATCCACTTGTTTTCTGAATCCGATTTACCTCTTTTTCCAAACTAGGGAACAATGTTCCGGCACAAAGACATCAAGATGATAGTGCAGCACACATTAAGGAGGAGGGCCCCTACACTGTAGAGACTTCTGTTATCTCTCTACATCATCTGCATCCCATTCTGCGTCCCACTTCTATCAGCAGATTTCTAACGACTGCATTCAAAGCTATCTCTGCCATATGGACAGTGAGAGGGGAAGTGAGAGGCGAGCACAAGTCTGATTTGTGAATCGATCTATGTCACTGCAGTATAAGCCACTAGCAAGGCAATGCACAGTGCCCTGGTGTGTGGGAGTCCCGGTGCTGCGGCCGGCCAGCCTCACCGAGTTACGCAGTGCAGTGGCATACAGTTGACTTCATTAGCAGGGCCCTCCCTTCAATGGGATGCGTTATCTACTATTGCTCTAGGTATGGACAAATACTCCACAGTTATTATAGACTGCTATAGAGATATTTGCAAGCATGTGTCCATAAGCGGGAGACTTTGTGTGTGTGTGTGTGTGTTTCAGGAGCAAAGCTGTTTATATCCCCTAGAGTAGGTAAATCAGGTTTAACCTAGAAGAAATCTTACACCTTTAATAAATCCTGGACCAATGCCAGAGAAGTCATTAAATGTTATCCTGTGTCAGTGGGTGAATCTGTGGTTATTTGTATGTGATCGTGTATGATTGTACCACTGTATGTTAGCTCACATACAGGACAGAAAGGCCTGTGCATCTTTATCCACGCTAATGTGTTATGCATATGCATACTCATCCTTGTGTCATACAAATCTGCATTTAGTAATATTTGTTTATAGATGTATTAGCGTGCAGAGCTTTTAATACGCTAGTGTAACCATTAGCTTCTTCCCGTCTGATCTGATCACTCGTTACTGCCTTACATTTCTGTGGCTTTTCGCTTGCAATCTAGTCAGCAACTCAAGTGTAAATGTGGTAGTTATGTTGTTCAGTATGCGGTAGTGTGAGAATCTGCATTTTTTTTTGTTTTGTCTTGTATTATACTTTTATGAGATTATGGGATTGGAAGGCATTACAGCATACTGTAATTTCAGTCTTTACTTTAAAAGGAGTTCACTATGCACAATGGTGGGAAATAAATCAATGAGTGTAAAGTTTATGCAATTTAACCTTTTGTAAAGTAACATAGTCCTGCATGGACTGTGGAATAATTAACTCTCTAACTTTTATAGGATTTTTGGGGGCATTATGCCTTTATTTGATAGCATCAGGAAGGAGACAGACAGTAAACATGGGAGAAGGTAGAGGTCTTGCCATGCAGTAAAGATCCCCAGCTAAACTCAAACCTAGCACACTGCAGTTACATTGCATAAGCTGCAACAATTCGGCCATTGAACATGCACTATGCACTCTGATTACATTACTCAAGCCTGCTGGGAACTTGGGTTGGGTAATATCACAAGCATGAGGCAAGGAAGGCAAGAACAAGCAAAGGAAGGAGCAGAGAAGGAGACAGGAAGAGAGGCAGAAAGAAAGGAAGAGAGAAAGTGTAACTGAATGTGGGGCAGACAAACAGGCTGCAAGTAAAAAGGAAAGAAGGAGGCACAAGTTAAAAAGTGCAGATGTTTAAGTATATTTAGCAAATCCTGGAGTGAAGCAGTAGTAAAACAGACCCAATGCACAATTCAAAACACCTGGAACCCCTCCATCACTTATTAAGTCAAGCTTATAATCATTGAGGTGCAACTCCACTGCAAACCTAATAGCTCTGATTGTGTGTGTTATTCGTCTCTCTCTCTCTGTCACTCCCACAGCTTCGCAAATTAAGGTGTGACAGAGCCAAAATGAGATCTCTCCATAGCCAGAACAAACACCATAATAGGCATTTCATACACATACCCTATTATTTCTTCTGTGACAGCTGTGCTGCATTTTGTATGACGCTGGTGCTTTTTTATCGGCTCCGGTTCCTCATGATCTACCCTTCAGAAAACACCCACACAACACCCCAGATGATTTGAATCATAAAGTTCTTGTCCCTTCACGTAAATGTCTTACTCCTACGCTCAACAGTAATGGTTATATAACAAAAACATCACTTTTAGGGTAAGAAAATGCATAAATGACGGGAGAGCAG
The DNA here is from genome assembly GCF_900324465.2 of Anabas testudineus. Classification (NCBI taxonomy): domain Eukaryota; kingdom Metazoa; phylum Chordata; class Actinopteri; order Anabantiformes; family Anabantidae; genus Anabas; species Anabas testudineus. The sequence continues at coordinate 11,914,354 of NC_046622.1, forward strand.
TTGGAGCAGATTGGGGTCAGATGAGTTTTTCACTTTGAACTTTGTTTTTCACTTTTTTCCTTTTGACTATTTTTGAGCCTTTAACTTCAGAGTTCATCACACAGCGATTATGTAATACACTGGCATTTATGTCAAGCCTTAAAACAATAAGAGATCATTCTTGTGTCTAAAAATGGAAATCTGAAGCGTTTAAAAATAATTTCTGAGCTACTTTTAGTGTTAGGTTTACGGGAGCAGCCCGTAAAGAGTTTGGAGGAACAACTGGGCACAATCTAAGATAGTTGTCCCCATTTACATTTACATTTACATTACATTTAGTCATTGAGTAGATGCTTTTATCCAAAGTGACTTTGAAGTAGGGAAAATACCTTGAAAGCAAAGTGCTACAAGAGTAAGTAAAATAGTTATGGAAGAATAGCTTTGTACCTTATTTAATATGATTGGTATTTTTTGGGAGTAACAGTGCTGAACATGCAGAACTATGTAGCTACTGGGGTGAAGAACTTTACTCGGCTCTTCTTTGGCATTTGCACAGTGGGCGAGAGGGATTGTAGACCTGTATGAGGTTGTTCAGGTTGGAAGGTGCTGTTGAGTTGACCACATAGGTGAAGGTCAGACTAGTGTTACAGAGCATTTGTTTGCACTATATCTCTGAGGGGGAGTGAACAACACAAGAAAATAAGAATAAGTATTGTTACATTTGTAGACCAAGTATTACGCAGCAGGTTGCATGACTCATTGTGGGGAAGTGTTGCACCAAAGCAGTAAAAGTGTACAAAATAAAGAGGCTCTTTTATCTTTTGTGTTTTCTTACTCACATTCAGGACCACATTTGTGCTTGCTGCACAGATTATGGTTGTGCATGTAGATGGCCTCTGGAGGTAGAGCACACTTCAATCAGCAGAACTTTGAAACAGGAGAGCTTTTACCCTCTCCGCGGCCCGCCACCCTGGATTTCTGTATGTCTGCTTCGTTTGGCAAAGCATGTCTGCTAAACAAACCTTTTGAACTCTGGCTGACTTAGGTTCATTTAAACAAGAGAGCAGAGGGAATAATCAATCCTAACATGTGGGAGACGCACCAATGTAAATATTTTATCACCTGATGGCTGAGTCTGAAGCTTGTAAGAGGAAACTTTAGCTGAAGTACCATTTATTAAAAATTCCTGTGTCTGCATCCGCCATGATTAAGACTTAAATGAACTATTATGTAGCATTTCGTTAAAGGAAAAAAAAAGAAAGGGCAGCTTAAGTGTGGCTCATTACCTTGCTTTAGTGTTTTCTAGATTCCTGTGAGTGATGATTAAAAGCTGCTGGTAGTGGCCAGTGTGGGAGCCGATTCTTATCACTCCAGTTCTCATGGCTTTTGCCAGATGGAGCTCTTGGTGGCAATTTCTGAGCTACAACCCACTGAAATAGGAAGTGGGACACGCTGATGATAGAGGGCCATAATGATTTAAAGTGTTAAACCTTGTCTCCCCACACATTCCTACGGACTAGTAGAGTTTATGTTAATTAGTTTGTTTAATATCCCCGCTGACACCTTTTGGTCTGACTAATATGTACCACCTTGGCTATAATTTGGGTTTTTAAAGCAACACCATTAGCTGATACACTAGACCCTCAGGACATCCCTCGTGGTTTGATGGTCTTTCTTAACCCCTTTCTTTTTTTGTCTAAGTTAAAGTGCATCTGGCTATGCAACTACATGAAGTGTCTAATTTTCAAATTCTGTCTGTCCCTACGAATTATCTCTTGCACAAAGATCCTTTTGAGCAAGAGGGACACCTCCCCCATACTTTCAGGTTGCGCAAAGTCTACTTACGCTACCGTGGTGGTCGTCAACAAGGCAGAGTGGAACTTAGTTGTGTAATCTGCCCTAAATCTGGTAAATATAAGCAGCTGCACCTACATCCTAATCAGACAAGACAGCATTTACAAAAGCTCACTTTACAAAAGCCATTGTATCGCTGGTGAAGCTCAGAAACTTAGCAAGGCTTACAAATAGAAAACAACTGCAAAGCCCAAGATTCAGACATGAATGATGATGTGAGATGATTTTATGACTTAAAAGAGGTTTTGACTCACAAAGAGAGCCCCTGAAGATGAGCCTCAGAGAGTAACAAAGTATGATTTATGCTGTTTCATCCTCCCAGTTCGTTGGAACAGGAAGGAGATGCATTTGTAACTTTTTAACATTTCATTTCACGTTTGCAGTCTTTTCTGACAATGGATGAGTTGTTCATATCTTAAGTATGGCCAACAAAAGGTATGTGCTGTTGCTTATTGAGTGAACAGGCAGTGATTGTAGAAACTCTGATCAGTAAAACAAAATTCTTGCAGTAACACTTAATCTCTTGTTTTATTTCCTCTCTCACTGCCTCTGTCTCTTGATCTTTGTCTAGTATGTTTTACACAGTGCCAAGAAATCATCAGCCAAACATAATTTCTGCAATTACTGAAAACAGTGTCTGCAGCAGGGATCACGTTAAGAAGAAGCCACGTACACCCCAGAGGTGCACCAAATCAAGCTTTGCATACTTGGCACAGCATAACTGCTAATGTGTTAATCACAATAAAGCTGCTAACAGACCAACATGTTTTTTATTTGTACTTTTTTATTAGTGCTATTTCACTATAACCGCTTTCTCTGGATAAAATTGTGCTTCATCCTGCATTTGCTAGGTTATCTATTACTTTAGCAATTTAGAAAAAACGCATCTCCAACACAAATTGTGTTCCAATCAGCATATTATATTGCTTATTAACAGATATTACCAATTGCTTACAATTTTATGCAATCAATCTTATAAGGAGACTATCTCATACGTATTATGTATTATCTGGAGCGCATGCCAGACACTGAAGGAATATGGTGAGATTGGCTATTAAATTATTATGCAAAATGTGAAAGAGCTTGGCACAGTGAAGATGGCTCTCTCTCCAATCCAAAGACATTTGTTCTTTACAATGTCATGTATTGCTTTATCACTTCCTTTCTCTTCTAGTCTTTTCTCTCCCTTCCTGATTCCTCAGAGGGACACTGTTTAATTCTTTGAATGGAAACCAAAACCAAATCCAAAGAAATTAAATGTGTGGTATTAAGGTATGATAATATTTTGTTCCGAGGGTGTATTATTGTAATGTGCCCTCATGAAATAAACAACCTTATCTGAATTCAGGGTGTGGAAAGAGGGAAGCTAATCAGGACAATTAGCAATCACTGTCTTCACTGCAGCGCGTCTTGGTTCTTGATGTATTAGCATCCGGGGGATCTTTCCAATCATCTCAGCAGAGGCTCCTAAATAATCCTGATTGTCTCTTCATTTCAAAGTGCAGAATCAACTATATTACAGGTTTAACCAATAGTAGTTTGTCTGCCAGCAATTGATCCAATAAAGGAGACAAATGAAATGAAGGTCTCTGTCCACTGCCTGCATTCGACTTGCAAATATATGTCTGGTCTCAAGGTTGCCAGTCCTCTTGGCCCCTCTGACACAGTTTACGGTGCAGCATTTTGCTAGTTTGTCACTATTGTGCCTAAAGGGTCAACCAGAGGGTTTGATCACTGACCTCCCAGGTCTGTACAGCCATGCTTTGACCACCACACCACCCACTGCGCCCATGAAGGATGGCCTGTTGACTTCACAGGGAGCACCCATGCGTCCCTGAAGCTGATTAAAACACAGGTTGATGGCTGTTATTTACTGCATGGCCCTGTGTGTGTGTGTTGTGTGTTCTGTTTATGTCTGCATGCATCTCAAGGACTCTGACCCCAGCAGGCTTCTCGCTTCATAACCCCCATCCTTCAGTCAGTGCAATGGATCATAGGAGAGAATGAGAAAGAGGGTGGGTGCTGGATGTGTCACCTCTTTAGCCTTGTTGAATAGCTGGTTGAAGGTTGAAGGCTCCTGACATACGCTCAGACCACGATGAGCAGAATGTGCTGTGTTTTTGTGCATGCGAGTGCTTGTGCTGGTTATGAATGGCCTGTTAGTGCATACTGTATGTGTTTGTACGTGCTGGCATCCGCATGGGGGTGTGCGTATGTGTTGGCACCTTAAACGACATTGCAGCTGATGCCTTGTCACTGATAGTGTCCCCACCATGAAACGAAGGTCACAGCACTCTCTGGGTTTCATCTGGCCCTCTCATAGGAGTACCACTGTAGCTGTCAGCTAATGAGACAGTGGAAACAGAGGATAGATAAAAGCACTGAGAGGGAGAGAAAGACACAGAGGGAGCGGGTGCGTTAATGAGATGGAGGAGCAGAGAGGGGATAGGTAGAGAACAGAAAGAAAAAGAGAAGAAAATTAGAGAAACAAAATAATGGAGTCAGGAGGTGGACAAAACAAAATATGGGAGAGAGACGACAGCGAGCACGAGAAGGGAAAAACAAGAAAGGAAGAGATGACAAAAAAGAGGACGTCAGAGAGGGACATGCTCATGGGAAAACAGCAGACAATGGGGACAGAGTGAGAGAGCTTGAAGAACATCAAAAACAAAACCCTGCCTCAACTCCATTTTTAAGCAAGTCATAAAATGTAGCTCCACAGAGCAGAGAGCTGCTACAGAAGCAATATGGGAATAGCCTCCTGCAGTTTGCCATGCACCACGCCTTCCTGCTGAGAGCATCCTGCCCTGTCTCATTTACATCCCCCCTGTCTTCTTGTGTTTCTGTCTGGAACTCGCTGTCTTTGCTCCCTTTTTTGATTCCCCCTCTTTTGTTTCCTGTCATTCCTTTGGAGAGAGAGAGAGTTTCCAGATAGTGCCACCATACTCGGGAATGATGGATTGGGTCAAGGGTGCATGGAAGCTGTGGGGGTTGCGAAGCACTGCAGTGTAGCATGACTGATGGGAACATGCATTATTTTCCTGGAGGGGCTCCACAGATGAGGGCCAGAATGTGGTACTGAATATTGCCTGCACATGCAGGGCCTGCAGCACAGAAAAAGGGGCACTCTTTAATGGTGATTGTGTAACACTGAATCATGACCTGCTATCCCTATCGGTGTGTATTAGCTCATGGCACCGATAGAGCAGGGTATTGGCAGATATTCAAGCCACACTATAACACTGGGTCCTCGATGGTTTGTCGATCAACCCTCGCTTTTCTCCACAGACCTCAGAGCAGTAAGTGTGTCTGTAAAAGGCTGTTTGGCTGAGAAACTATTCAGTGACTCACCTCCACCATAGGACATCATCCTACACCCACTTGCTACCCTGTCATACGTCATACATATGCATTACTTTGGCCACCACCTACCCCAAACTCTCCCTGCATCACATCATAATGTTTTAACTTATCAATCAGTATTCTGGACCGTGAATTTGCTGTGACTTGATCAAAATAAACCTCAAAATGCCCCTTTCTATTACCCTGCGCCTGCCGTGCTGTGCATATGTACTGTGGCCTCAGCCCAGCTCATTCATTTATAATGAGTTGGTTATGACTCCCCTGAGTAATGGTGGAGACTAGTGTCTTACTGTTCAGTCAACCAGAACCTCCTGTTGGAGCAGGAAAGGCAGGGATGTGCCACAATACAGTGTTTGTAACACAAGAGTGGAGAAATGCTGCTGTGATATTAGCATCTCATGCATAAGTGGGCTGGAAATTACAGTTCTCTTTAGCGCACAGCATTTGGTTAAAATTGTAAATTTTATCATCACAAAACAGAAAAGCATAAAAAAACAAAACTCCAGCTGTGGTGTCTCATCTGTTTATTTGAAGTAAAGCTTGATATGACCCGTTTGAGTGAATTTCACCAAGTCCCAATCTGAAAATCAAAGACCCGTTAATGTTGAACAAGGCCTGTTTACTTACACATAATTTTTAAAACATCATCTTGTTTTAAGTAAAGCTAAATCAGCAGTGGGTATAATTGGAAAACAAGAAGGACAGTGGGCCTTGAGGATCAGGTTCTACACACTGCTGTCACACACAGTATAGCCTCCTCCACCTCAGCTTGGATCTTGGTATTCTCTCAGGTGTTTTGGAGTAGGGGAACAGAGGCTTTGTGAGAGGAAGAAGTTGGTGCCAAATGACTAAAAACCTAAACATTGTAAGAGCACACTTCATCCACTCTGCCTTCTGTCTTATGTTCCTCCATTCCTTCATCTCTCTTTGCCTCTATCTCCGATGTCCTACTGTCCATGTAGCTTTATCTCCTTCTCCTCCACTCACTCATCCTCCAGCCTATCCAATTCACTTTGCCCTTACCCCTTGCTTTTTATCTGATTCTTCATCTTTCTCTCCCTGTCCTTTCCTCCATCCACCCCCCTTCACTCCTGCTGCAAACTAACTGGGCTGCAGAGAACAGAGAGCCTGAGGACAGGATGTCAGGAAGTCAGCTCCCATGAAAGGCAATGGGTCGCCACCATGCCTGTATAAGGCCAGATGACTGGTCAGTGTGAGTTAGTGTGAGTTTGTGTACGTGTGTGTGTGTTTATCTATGGGCATTTGAGTAAATTTACTCACCGCTGTGTGTTCTTCGAACACACACAAGAGTTTGAAAAAAAGTTTTTCGGGGTTTGACGCTTGCGTGTGCACAAAGCACACACAAGTTTATGTCACGTCAGTGCGCGCGTGTGTGTCTTTGTGTAACTGCAGCCCAGCAGCAGCCTGACGTGTGCCACGCAGCCACGGGGACTGAGGGGGTTCTGCTCTCTCTCAGCTAATCCAAACAAAACTCAGGCTGCGCCAGAACGAGGAATGTCTGTGCTGTTGGTCATAGATGCGAAGGGTCAACAAGGATGAGTGTGGGTGGGAGGGTTAGTCTGTTTGTTTGTCTGACTGTGTGCATGCAAGACACATGAACCAGCTTTGTGTTCTGTCCTTGCATTTTCCTGCACTGGTGTATGTGAGTGCGTCTGCCTGTTTGCAGCTCCGTATTCTCTACCATGTACTTGATTGAAAGGGCTCTGTGAACTTTTAGGGGCCTCTTGGTTGGGCAGACTATTCTTATCCCCAGATTAACCTGATTGCCATGTATAGTCACAGAGAGATTCACCCTTGCTCCAACATATGATGTAGAAGCAAGTGAAAGAAAAGACACATAACACATCCAGATCCACACGTAAAGTCAAAGCCACATGCACCATAGCAACAGTGTTATTTCTCTCTCTCTCTATGTGATTTTTCTTCATGTGTTTATTCGTCTCCTTCATGTGTTTAGTTGAGTCCAAGTGCTTCCTCTGAGGCACTAAGTTCTGTATATAAAAACAACTCATTTTATTTCCTGAACCATCATACAAGTTTTTCCATTCCAGTAACATTTGCACAACACATTCCCATTTGGCTCCTTCCTCAGATTCCTGTTGCATTTCAAAACTTTAACCACTGTCAGTAGAGCTGCAGTTTCCTCAGGGTGACTGATGGAATAGAGTTGAGGTTTGGAAATTTGAGTGTTTGCCTGAGCCAGGGAGAGCATTAACCACTTGTCAGCGACAGGGCTATTGCATGTCGTGGGTTTTTTTCAGTGAGCTGATGGGGGGTGCGATGAGCACACAAGATTGGCATTTAGAGCCAGCTCGATTTGAAGATCACATAAACTGTCACAGTTCATTGCTTTGCCTTTGTTTTTTAATGTCTAGCACACTATATGTTTGAGCAAACAATAGGAGCTCACCTCACTGTAATGTGCCTCATGCACATGTGTGTTCAGAAGGGTATTGTGGGGCCAGTAGTCTGGCACACCATGGTCGAACGGGAGAAAGAGGTTGGCAAGGAGTTCAGCATGAGATAGCAAGTGATGTGACTATATGTGTGTTCTCATGTGTATGCATAGCGAGAGTATGGTAACAAACTGAGACAGACTACACATCACTAAGCGATAACATTTGGATATTTTTATTGGATGTCTATGAATGAAGTAATTCATGGCTGAAACCTTACATAATGAATGTGATGCTGAATAATACAGATCTCAACACCTCCATCCATCCGTAGCTCCCAGACACAAATAACACTGCCACTTCCAAAGCAGGCCAATTAAAAGCCATTGACATTCAGGTGTGGGAGACAGAATGACATTAAAGCTAATTCCTGCTAAAACCCGTCTTTTTTCGACTGTGTTCTTTATTGAAGAATGTAGTACGGTGCCAGCGGGAACTATGTAGCGATGAACAGCCCTTCAAATGTCATTAGGCATTTTATCTGCGCTTGTAACAGTTGAGATGATCCACATATACTGCACATGGATATGTTATTTCAAATAAAGAGAATTTCACATTAGCTATTTAGCATGGATTTGCTAAGAAACAGGGGTAGTTCCCCCATTCATTCTCCTATTATCCTCATGCTCGTGCAGATGTTAATCCCTATCTTGCGATAATGTGGGTTTGAAGCTGAGCTGCAATAAAGGACATCTCAGAGACGAAGGACATTGTGGCTTGAAGGTCGTACCGTGGAGTCGGTAGCACATTGCTTAGGGCAGCAATACTCTCTCACTCATGTGTGCATGCACATTTGTGTTTCTGAATCTGCTAACTATGCGCAATCTTCTTGGTGTGTGTGTGTGTGTGTGTGTGTGTGTGTGTGTGTGTGTGTGAGAGTGAGTGAATGGACCTCGCCAGTGTATTTGCATTTGTGTATGTTTGTGTAACACACAAATGTGTAATTAGGTATGCGTGCTCTATCTTGTGAGTATGTGGGAATGGAAGAGGACATGCTGTCTATATGCTGTATGTGGGTTTGCTCCCAAAGACCTGGCACAGGGCTAAACTCTTCTGCTCACCAAACCATACAGGCGTTGTTCTAGTGTTCTTCACCATTATTTTCACATAGAGAGCCTTCATCAGCATTTGATACGGCTATTTGTGTATGAATTGAACAACTACATTAAGTGGATATGATATACACTCCAAATGTTTCTGCAAATGCACTGATGCAACCTGCATCACTGTCGGGCCAAAGTAAATCGGGAAGAAAAATATATTACTCTTTAAAACAGGTAATTACTTTTGTTATGACTCAATATGAAGACAAGGATATGTTATGTTACTCTGTTACTACTCCTGGAAGAAATTGCATGCAATTCATTTAGATGTACAACAGCTTTGTGAAATTAAGCAGTCAATATGATGAAGCAATCTCATTTGTGTCTTTGCCCCTGACTCCTGGTAAAAGTCTATATTGTTAGCTGTCTACATGTCACCTGTCAGCCCTGTTACCTAAATACCATATTCCTATACAACTGAAGTGCAGCTTCAATTACGTATTTCTAAGCATAATTTAGAAACTAATTTCTATCAGATTACAATTTATTTTATTAGCATAATGAAGATATTTTGTTGATGTTTCTGAGATGTCTCACTCACAACTTCATATTTCAAACATTAGATCTGAAGGCGTTACCAGACTCAAGATTAGACAAACACTGGCTCTGACAGAATATGAACACAGATTTCAGACACAACATGTTGTTGTTGTTTTTTTGCTCTGCTCTTTATATGGTGCCCACATGTACACGCACAGACTAGTAAATCTCAGGTAGAACAAAATCTTCCATCTCTCTAACTGACCTCCTCTTCTATCCCGCTATTAGCCTGGCTTCTCATGCGTAGCCACAAGTGTCACATCACATCACTGGAAGGCACCACTAATAGAAATATTAATATGGGCCAGATGAGAGAGAAAAGCTTTTTTGCTCACTATTTCTCATTTTCCCCTCAGCAAACAGATTACGACCTAATCCACCGGGGATACGGGGAGATAAATCCTTCCTGATTGGCTACATTGGGACAAATAAACGCATGTCTGCTGCAAATGGAGCTACACTGCAGAAGTCATTTTGTTTCATGTTTAGTGTTAAAATCTTACTTTCTCTAAGGAAATTGCAGTCACACAGGATCACCTCACTTGTTTTTCACCACAATGCAATAAGATGATCCAGGTCCCAGGACTTAAGAAAAGTGTCCTGAAACAAAGAAAGTTTTACATTAGTTTTGCATTAAATGACGCCAATATTTAAGCTTGTGTGGTTCTGTATAAGATCCTTTTTTGTAGCCTTTGTTTTAACAAGCAGGCTGCAATATGACGTTTGGTTCAGCTGTGGTGTTTTTTTCTTTTAGATTTTCAGATGGAATTAGCAGTTAGGGATGTACTAGACCAGCATGTGGCACATAGGAGCAAAGCTGAGATGTCTGAACAGTTTCTTCATCTGGACCGGACGGAGAAAAAACATTGTCATTGTCCTGGAGTTGGTCCAGCCATGCATGGTACAAACATTAAGCACTCTCGACTGAGCAGGCGTCACGCAGGGGCTAAAAGTGTGCTTTTAAGGCAATGACTTTTTGTGTGTGCATTCTCTATGAGTCCTCTCTGACGTACAGTGAGGCTGAGAGATGTGAGAGGCGTAAGATAGATGATGATGATAATGGCAGATGAGACAATTGAGCTTTCCATTAGGCCCCCAGCCTCCAACATTTTCTATGTGAGACACCTGCACTGTGTAATTCACTGAGATCAGTCCGATAAGGTGCTGTGTGGTGGTGTTCCTTCTGGAGCAGGGTATCCCATGAAGATCTCTTAGTTTAACACTCTTCTTCGAAGGTTTCCATGTTAGCCAGTGAATTTGCACTTTTTATTTAATCATGCATAAAGGCTCTGTGTTAATCTTGAATATGTTAGAGTTGATGTCCCCACCTGCTTTTTAGGCTGCCAGAAGATAGATTCTTTCAATTTATCTCAGGGACAACCTGGTATAACTTTTGAGCAGTAGCACTACAGTAGATAACATGAAGTGCTTATATCAGCAGTTTTACTGAGGAAGCTTTTGAGAATGTATCCACCCAGAATCCTTTTGCTTTAAACCTGTTGCCCTAAGATCATAAACCAGAAAATTCAGAGGGAGCTAAGAACACATCAGAGGGTGCGTTAGTCATCTCATTTTGGCCACACAGACAGATGAGACCTGCAATTTCCACCTGGCTCTCTGAATCACTGAAGATAATAATAGCAATGCCGACATGCCTGTGGAACACTCAGGTTGTTCATTCACTAAAACCTTCTCCTGACATAGATCGTGCATTAGCCACATTTTTCTTATGAATGCCAGCATGCTGGAATATGCAACACATGGACACACAAGCTCATACCTGGTGGAAAGAATATTTCATTTTGCAGACTGAAATCAAATGTGTCTGCACAAGACAGACACAGACAGACATTAAGAGCAAAAAACTGGAACGCCGAAACAGAGCCGAGCTTCACTTTTATGTTACTGTTATTTATTTGTTGTCCCGGTAAAAACGTAAGAGAAAGTGTAGGATGAAAGAATTGCTTCCCTGAGTGAGCCGAACACCCTCAGTAGCACACCACATAAACCTCTCACTGGTCAGGGGCTGTTTTTAACCTTTGTGTGGGATCCAAAATGCCAAAGAGGCGAACATCTTTCATTAATCTCAAGACAAAAGCTCCTTGCATCAGCACAACCCGCAGTGAGCGTCGGCAAAGTGAGACTCATGTCCCGAACTTTTACAGAGAAAAATACAGCACCAGGCTGGTCTGCTCCCACCTCTGTTACAGCACAGTGCCTGCACCGATTTTCCTCTTGCACCTTCCTCTTTTTTTAATTAGGAAGGAAATATTGCCAAAGGGCTGATGCATAAGGGACAAAGCACTTAGCATGTCTGGCCCTAACTAAGATTCTACATTCTGGTTCCTAAAATAAATCCATTTATTGCCTCCCTCCTGGGTATACTTTCTCATGCCTAAAAGGAGCGCGATGTTGATTATAGCTTTAGCTGCCACACTCTGTAGACTACCCAAGCTTAAGCTGTGTGGCCAAATTTAAATGAAAGGACTGTGGGACATGAATTTGCATAATACACACATGGAGAAAAAGAGGGATCTCAAAGGTAAAACGTGAGATGTAGCGACTACTTTTATGAGGTTACAATTAAAGCCTCCTTGCCCCCCATCAAAATAAAATCCACCCCCACATTCAGATGTTATCATCTGTTAAATTACTACCTCAACTCAATGACATATCCTCAGATACACCTCATACACATTCATCCTAATGTTTAATTCACTTGAAAGTTGAGCACGGGGCATGTTTTCCTTTCTCTCAGCTCCCTCTTTCTCCATCTCCCTGTGGCGATGTCACAGGGGATTAAGTCACAGAGGCCAAGGGACTTGTTTATGATTCATCTGGAGGGAGGTCTGAGCCGGTAGTAGTACCCACAGGGCAGGCAGCAAACGGGCTACATCCTCAGCTTCCCTGTATGTTAACAGGGCACTGAACACTGAAAAGACTGGAAAGGATCTAATGGCCCTCGAACAAATGACGGGAAAGGAGAATTCATGTGAAGTAATTTCCCATTTCAGAATGACATAATCTTTATGACATAAATCACTTCATGATACAAGTCATGGTGCGCATATTAAAATCGTATGAGGTTTGGCATTTTTTTACGGTAATAGATTTCCTAGCTATTGGTAATTATTGTTTAAAGAGCATAATATAATCATCTTTTTATAGGTACACAACCAAAGAAGTGTAATGTCCAATGCAGTCTTTTTCTTTTGTTTTCCACTATAAAATAAAAAACATTTAAGTATAAGACTGAGAAAAAGTGCAATTATCCTATGTTAAATGACTTTATGAGAAGTGATCTGTAAAATTTCTGTATTGTTAATATTACAGTTTTAGAAGATTCATATACAAAGCACCATTGTAATGTTCCCCTTACAGATGACAATAAAGCCTTATATATAAAACTTTTTAACAACCCACAGGAGTTGATGAACTGCTGTAGTAAGTGTGCATGTGTATTGTGAGGCTTGCTTTTAATAAGGTGTCTCACAGCAGGTAAACCCACATCTAGTGCTAAAGGTTAGTTAAAAGCACATGTCCAACCGCAAAATGTGCTAATATCATGCCAGGCTCTCTCATTACTAATCCATTTGTAGCTAATGAAATGTGGTTTGTTTTTAGTGACAGACTACAGTAGGACTGTTATTCAGCATCACAGCATGTCAAGGGAACTAACATACTACCACAGTTCAGTGAGACTTACTGTCTTCTTTTAATTGCTCTTTTAATTAACTTGTGTCTAGCCTTCGTCTTGTCAGAGGATGCCCAAGCTTGCCATTTAGCACAAGGTAATGAGATTAACCTCTCGTTGACCAAGCAAATGTAGATTAAACATTATGGGCAAATGAAATGAGCTAGGCTTTATTTACTCGTGTGTACAGGCAGGCGGCAGGCAGGCGAGCCACAACTCTCTCAGCGGTAACATAGCTAAAATGTCAAGGGGATAGAGGGGAGTGTGTTTGGCATTGAGTCGCAAGTGTGGCCAACCAGCTGCATGAGAAGGAATGAGAAAACAGTTTGCACTGGAAAAAAAAGTACAAATTTCCCCCACTCTCGTCTGACTATCTCAGGAGAGGCGACTGCAGACTGTTGACGAAAACAGGCTCCTAATCAGTCAGTCACACCAACACGTGTAAACACAGACGCAAACACACACCTCCAGCGCCCAGACGCCCTCTCCGTCTCTTTATCTTGCTGTCTCGTTCAACACGTTTAATAAGAAAGAATGCAAGTGGCACCTTTTTAATCCACACACACACACACACACACACACACACAGGTACAAGCATTCAGGAATTATTGTTAACATGCAAGCTACACCATTGATCCAGGGGCCTACATGTCTTTATTAGTTGCATGATAATTTAGAAGACTGCAGTTCACAAGCATTATTCTAAAAAGGGTTCTTGGGACCCAAAATACAAAAGGCATATTTCTACTATTCAAACATGGATTTATGTCTTGGAATCCTATCAAGAAAAAGGAAATGTTTAGTCATCACACTCTATCTAACAAATGCATTTAACTTCTGTATGATGCTAATAATTCCTGCTCCACTATTTTTGCACATTGGCCTCATTTCCTTTGGCAGATCAGTTAACAGTTACAACGACAATGGCCTATTTCAAACATTCTTAGCTACTGTGAAACCCTCAAAAAAGAAAGACAGAAATGTATTTGTGTTTTAGGCAGAATCAACTTAATTAAATGTATCTTTAAATGATGACTGCAGAATAATAGTATCAGTGGATTTGTGGAAACTGGCTGTGCTTTATCTAGAAAACCTCTGCTGCAACAGCGTGAGCCAATTGCAAAGGCTTTCGTTTTGACCTTCGCCCCATTTCCTTTTCGCCTAGGGTGTCACTCCAACGTCCTCCTAGCCAGAATGAGCTGCCTTGGTCCAGCTAGTCCCAAACCTTGTTTTAATCAGGCTTTGGGGAGTGAAATATGGGGCTGGCAAGCAGTCTGTACCCAAGCTCCATTCATCTGGTTTCAATCTTCTCTCCACCCTCGGATGTGGCCGCGTGGGCATTCCTTTTCTAGACATTGGGGAGTGGGTAGAAGTTGTGCTGATCAGCACAAAGGGCAGGCATATTTGTTCAGAGGGGTATGTCTGTGTGTGTGGTGGTTTTGGTATCACTGTTAAAAGCCTGCCACATGCAGACTAGGACATACTAACTTGTTGATGCTTATCCGAAATGTACAAGAGCACACATATAAATCATGTAGAATCATATAATCATACTTTCCTTGGCTGAGGTTGAATATTTTGATGTGCTTTTGCTTTATTTTCCAAAGTCAAATACATTCCACATGTACTGCTTTTAATTAAATTCAGCCCAAAGGCGCAGAGCATACTTTGTTCCACTACACATATATTATGCATACCTGTGTTTTATGTTCATGTACTGTATGTGAGTCCTGCATGAATGGGCTTAGCTAGTCATAAGGACAGATGGTAAGTAGGTCTATTAGTTTCTAAATGAGCCTAAGTGAGGCCTTTCCTGAAAGCCTTGTAGCCCCTGCCTCCAACCTCCCTGGCAGCCACTCTGCCTCTCTCAACTGCCCCACCAGTCAACACCTTTCATTGTACAGCTGCCAAAACAGACGTGGTATGTGCTAACCTCTAGGGAAATGGCAGCCATCGACATGTCCTTCCTAGTCACAGGGTTGAATGGATAGGTTACCTGTTTGTCCTTTGAAGCAGAAGCAGCAACAGCTCCAGCATCAGTGGCTGTAACAGAATCATTCTCTCATTTGTGTATGAAGTGTCTCCTGCTTTGTTTTTTGTTTTTTCTACTTAACTGATCCAAGTGAAATCATATGTCAGATGCATACCATAGGACTGGCTACAGCACTAATATGTCAGTGACGCAGGGCTGGGCGGATGGAGAGAGGGAGTTAGCGTTACCGTCTGTTTTCAATTAGCTGATGAAATGTACAACATGGGAGCTGCTCTGTTGTATTTAGTTCCTATTCTCCTGTGGATCCAGCAAAGTAAATTAGCATCTTTTCTAAAAGGCTTCGCTGTCTAACCCCAGGTGAACTTGGGACTTTAGACAGTGACAAATAATCGCAGTGACCTAAATAATGGAATTAAATCTGTGTGTGCAGAAAGGCAAGAAAGAGGAGGAGGAGAATAAGGAGCACGCAGAATCCCCACACACTCCTGATTACAAGTTCCCAAAATGTAGTGCATACATACCCAGATTGGGTCTATCTTGCATTGCTTCTAAAGCTGAGCTTTAGTGCTGCTCCAAATATAACTCTATCACTAGGCTTTTCCTCCCATTCCCCTTGTTCGTCACGTGCCAGCAACCTTAACCATATAGCCCGCTGTGGCTTTTATTGTCTCCACATAAGCTGTTAAATGCTTCTTTGAAACACCGTTGGGTATTGAATTGCATTTAATAAAAATCAAGGGTGTAGTGCTTTATAGTGCATGAGGTAGATAGTATTTGAAGTTTTCACTAGTCTCACACTATTGTGAAGCATCCATCATCAGAAAGAGTCTGTACAACCATGATACATTCCAGTTCCTTGGGTCATACACTTAGTCAGCTCTATTTTCAACTTAATGGACATAAAAAATTGCAGATTGCAGCAAAATGGACTTGGCAGCACAAAAGCTTATTAAGTATTGATCCGTTGAGGTCAGTGCCCATGTCCAGCGACTCCAACAATGTGAGAAGCGGTCACATGCTTGCCAGCCACAAGTTGATATTAGATCACATAAATAACTGGGGAAATTGAGGAATATTTTATGTCCTGGGGAACAATGAACTGTGCCCATGCTTCCCTGATGTGCCTGGAAAAACTGTAGGAGAAAATGGTTGTTTATACAGTATGTGCACTGTGGGCCTTATGGTTCTTTTTATCACAGCTATCCCATCTGTCCAAACTCCAGTAGTGCTTCTCTGATACGATATCATGCCATACCAATGCCCAACTGGAAAGCTTTAAGTTGATCAGCAGTAGACAAACCTGTCTTCTACAGTATTTTAATGAATACAGCTCATCTGTTTCACACTGTACCATCTGTCAGCCAAACAGGGTCAAACAGAGCTTGAACTCAGCAAAGAACTGTGGTGTGAGTACCTACACTTGAGATTTCAGTGATAAATATTTTCCATTCTTATTCACAAAGGTCTGCCAGCGAAAATAACTTAATGCCACACAGACCCATAAATAAGCTCAGCCCTGGGACAAAATGCAGAGGAATTGGAAAAGATGTGCAGAAATGGAAGGAAAGTTTTCTTTGTGAGGGAAACCAGATTTGATTTGTCTCAAAGCAAATGTAATTTCTATAACTGGATTTGGAGTTGTTTTCTTTTGATAGCCAAAATTGCTGACTTATCACTTTGACACCAAGCATTTTATTTGCCCTCAGTCTTAGACACATGCAAGTAAAAGTGATTTTGAAAATCATCTTTGGCAACAACAAAGAAAAAAGTGGGTGGCGGTGGAGGTTTCTTTTCGAACTAAGCATGTCTTGTGGATGTCTTAATATGTTGAAGGATACAGTCTTTGATTAAAAAGCGTTTTCTCAGTGGGGTACAAAAGGTTTATTCAAGGCGGCATGCATGTGCTGCAGGGAGGATGTGCCCTTTACACCCACACACAGCTTCAGTAACCTTGGTGATAAGTTTCTACAAGGCGTTAACTCTCTCTCTCCTTTTTCCTGCATGCTTTTCCATAGTCTCAGATTTGGAAACTGTCATGCAGAACAAAGTGAATGTGCACACATGCTGGTTTGTTTAGGCTTTGCCAGATGCTCAGAGGATTCGTTGCTACAGCAAAATAGAGAGGTCACTGTCCAAGCCCCATTTAACTGAAGCGTGTTATCTGGTACAAAACAGACTATTTGACATTTGGACTTTGTTCAATCTGAACACAGTAAATGGAGGAAAAATATGAATGGTGTTTTTTAAAGCTGAATATAACTCTGTAAACTCACACTATGCACACATTAGGCTGAATTCTCTAAGATGCATTGCTGTAATTAACATTTTAAATGTGGGCCATCATTATCAAAATGATTAATTGGTTTTTAATTAACCAAACTTTCAGCCTATGGCAATTGTTGTTTTGTTTGTGCAAGAGAATGGAGTCCGTCTAATTCTACTGCTTTCCAACTGGTCATGCAAACTGTCTGTAAAAGGTACTTTCAAGGCTCTCAACCAAGCAGCATCTGTGGTGCAGGATGGTGAAAGTGGTGCAGGGGAGTGATAGACCTCAGACCAAAGTTCAGCCCTTATGATAAACTCTGTGCTCCTTGCAGGCTACAAGCAGTTGTGGAACATCCATAGTGTGGGTGACACTACCAGATTCAGAATTGATAAAACGCGTACAGCACTGTAAGCAGGTTTCACTGATTCTGCCACCCTCTGGGAATAGTTTAATTAGCTTTTTTTCTCCATCTCCTCCCTACTTCCTTATTTTGCTAGGGAAAAATGTAGAATACTTTGGGGGAATTAAAATGCTTATTGTGAATCTATCTTTGGATCTTTCAGCAGATTGGTGTCCCTGTTGCTTGCCATGACAGCAATGACAAGGCCCTGAAACGGACGCTAATGAACGCAATATGGCTGCAGCAAGGTGAACATTTGACAGGGACTTCCATTATTTAGACCTCAGTGGTATCTCCCTTTTATAATTCCTACTGGCCCTGACTCTCTTTTCCCATTTGCCTCCCTCCTGGTTAAAAGGATCATCATAAAGAGGAATTCTATCCCTTCTTTTCCTCTTCAGATTCATTACTGCTTCAGCGAGAGCACTTAACAGTAGAAACCACTCTTCAAAGATGAACACGATCAGCATCACCTTGACTTTCAGAGGTGTTTGTACCAAACTTCAGATTAGCTAGATAGATAGAAAACTGTGAGAAATAGTCACTAATATACTGCCTGTCGGTAAGATTGTGTGTCTTTCTTTGAGGGAAAACATGGTAAGGTAATTCTGAATTAATGACACGTTCCACCAGCAGCTCCTCTGTACTTTCATCAACAGCAGCACAAAAATAGTAACTAATATTTAAGTAATGAGGTGTAAGGGGGAAAGGGTTATTCAGGAATTACTTTAAGCTATTGCTAATTAGCAGTTAGACTTTAGTTGTTTCTTACTTATTCCTCGGTAATGACTCTATGTTGCCTATTGTTAAGTCTAACCAGCAAAAGCTCTGTGTCAGCAGAAGGGAGCATCGGTTGCTGGGTGTGACGTGAGGAGGATTATGGGATTTTATCCCTTCAAAGTACCAGCCTCCAGTCAGGAAAAAAAAGAGCCCCTTTGATTTTCACAGAAGCAATATATTCATGAGTTGGACCTTGAAACTACAGTACAAGGAGACTTGTGTAGTGTGGCATATTCAAAACATGTGTTTTAATGGGGCATGATAACTTGGTACATATAAAGAGACTTACCCTAAAGAAGCTGTAATTAAAAAGGGAACTGTGGCTGTATGAATAAAGGACTCTCACAGACCTTGTATGGAGGTTGTTTTTGTTGGCGCTGTGGGTGGCTTCTTGTCTGCTCAGACATCTGAAGATTTCATGGCCTTGACATTGTATTCAGGGCAAATGTATCAGGAAAGTCAGATTTAACCTCCTACCTGACAGTCTATGTGCCAAATTGTATGTATATAGTGTATGTATGTGTTCATATACTCAGTAATAACATCCAATTCAGGCCACACAAGCTTATTGTGGATTGGTGGAAGCAGACACAGCCTGTTAAACAGCATGATGAGCTCTGAGTATTTTACTTTTGTCTCATCAGCTCTATGCTCTTCTCAGCATGTCCCCAAGTCAGCTAAAAAAACTAGCTGTATGTCAGCAATAAGAATGGATGAATTGCATTTGCCATGTCAGATTTTGCTAGTTATATGCATGACGTCTTTAATTTTAGAGAATTTATATGGAGGTCACAGCTCAAACGTTTCTCTTTCTCCTGCGTTTAATCCTGTTCCTTGGTGTGGTCTGTAATTGACAGAAGATAAACCTTTCCTGCACAGATTGGCAGTGTTGGTAGATGATTGTTACTTTTGCCTGCTGCAGCAAGGCTCTCCACATTACTCATATGTGCCTGAATGCCTGATGACACCAGCTGTATTCCAAATCATAGGTTTGTGTGCTGAGACACTGACTCAGTATTGGCAAAAGATAGTTATGCAGATAGGCGCCAGTGGAAGTATCTTTGTGACAGAGCATGTGTTCACATAAAGCATACACACCAGCAGTCAGGCAGGTACATAAAATGTAGACATGCACACATATATTCTAGACAGGAAAAGCGGCGTGGATGCACACTATGGGAGATTGTCAAAAGGAACAGAATAGAAGGGCCTCCAATATTTTCCTCCTTTTGTGCATCTGCTAACCTGTGTCTAAAACCACCTTTGTGATGCTATAATCCTCGCCAGTCTTCATGCCAGTGACTTACAGTAAGTGCTCAAAATAAGGCATTGCACCATCCCTCTACCCCTCCCTCAACCCATTTTCTCTGTCCTTTCATTTCTCTCCCCCTTCTATCTCTCTCTCGCTGTCCCTCTTTTTCCTTCTGATGTGCTGTGCTTGAGTACCAGAGGTCATAAGCTTTGGACATGGCAAAGGCTGTGCTGACTGAGGGGATATGGGGCTTGACTTTGGGCAGTGTGAAAGATCCAGGCCTGTCTTGTTTGTCTGTCTGTTCGTCTCACTGGCCACACTATAATAAGATTGCAGGGCTCTGTAAGGCGGATTTACTGGAGCACAACTCCCCCTAGGGCCTTTTCATAGAAATTGGTTCCTCCATATTTCACCCTAGCCTCTCACTCTATCTCTCTCTTTGTCAATGTGTCTATCTTTCTCCCTCTCACACTCACTCTCTCTTTCCAAAACCTCTGGTATTAGCGCCCACATTCTTTTGTTAATTATGATATGCTTCTTTCCTAGTCACAAATGGAGGCATGTGCAAGACTATAAATAAGTAGGAAAGTAGTGAGATGTGATTGTATACGTACTAAACAGCCCCACTCTGATTTGTTAGCCAAATCTTTCTGGCAAAAAATCTGAATAATTCAGTCACGGATTTAATGTATTTACCATATGCTTTTTTAAGTGAAATGCACACAGTTCATGGAAAAGCCATGTTGTAAGGAAGTGAAGCATTCTAGCAATGCTAGTTGACCCCACTCATTGAAGGTCAAGTTAAAGTCAGGCAGTTAAAAGTCAAGTACTTTGTCTGGAAAAAGATTGCAGCACTCCTCTTTCTTCTGTCACCCTTGCCCTATCTATCTTTCGGGTAAACTCTTCCATTTGCAGAGCGTACAGGTAAAGTGGGGGGCAGTTTAAGAGGAGGTGGGGGGTGAAAAGCAGGGAGCTCTTATCAGACTTGAAACACAGTGTCGGGTTCAGCCTTAGGCTGCTGATGAGTGTGAGAGTAATGATTAAGTAACAGAAGCTAGCCTGAGGACCTGAGGGAGATGGTGGGCATAGGTATCCCAGCAGACCCTTCTACCACCATCAAACATTTACTCACACCATTAGGTCCAATCAACTGCACACACATGCACTCACACAGTCTGACTTGTCTCTCCTGAATATTCTTTACACTGCAAAGCCCTCTCCCTCTTTTCTGACATCCAAGCTAACATCAGTAGGGAGCCCACAAGATGAATGACCCGCGAATGCTGCATTAAAAAGTCATAAACGGGGATACCTTCAGGGTTCAGGAGCTCCTCTGTGAAGAGGGGCGGCTCTTAATTTTCTGCTGACTAATGACTTGAACTAAGCAGGTGGTCTAACAGAACAGACAGGCTTCAGCAATTTGGCCTTTCACTCCTGTGCTGCCAAAAGGACATACAAACATTCAGCCAAGTATGAAGTGTCCTCCCTCTCTGTCCAGCTTATAAATGCCAATTGGAAACCTTACACCTTGATTGACAGCAATTACCCCGGGGCTGGAATTTATGGCTTGGAAGGTAGATACAGAGTTTAAGCAAAGCACGACGAACTGGTGAAATTCACAAAATGATGTCACCAATATGGGTGAAATGCTTTTAGAAGAATTGGTTTCTGTGAGACTACTCTTTTCCTCTGTGTCCTGCGTCAGCACTGACTCATTGGTTTCACAGCACAGGGCTGACATTTTCATTGGCCCTGAGATCTCTTATGGGACAGGGTGTTGGCTCCTGTGAGGGTGGACCAGTGGACAAGTGGACAGGCGCCCAGTGAGTGCTGATGCATTTGCGGGCCACATTTGGCCTCCTGTGGAACATTTGACAGCATGTGATTGTGTCTGCTGTGCAGAAAGTCATTCTTGCAATGACTAGCTCTGGTGCTGGATCACTGCACTGCAAACATAATACCAATGAATGCACATAGCTTTTGTTCAGTATGTGTCCCACACCATGGTGTTTATTTTTCTCTGTGCAACAGGAGGAGGTATTGCAGCACCAAGCACTTATTAAGCAGCGTGATAATAAAAAGGAGATATTATACAACATTTACACAACCTGTACATTCCTGCATGATACCAAATGAACATCTGCTGGCTGAATAACTCTATTTTAAGGACCCACAATCCCCTGTAGCTATTGGCTTGTTTGGCAATTAAATTAAAGGAAGTACTTAAGTTAAATGTTGTAGAGCCAAAAATACTTGTCACATTTCAGTGTGTACGCTCAACAGAGGCAGAGCTCTGCAGTATTGTACAAGCCTCCTGCCAGGTGTAGGGAGTCAAATATCTCAGCAGTGCACCGCCCTCTGTAGATGCACACAAATACACACACAGAAGCCATCCATAGTTTCAGCTTCCAGTAACCCCCACTGACGCCTCTGGCTAATTCCACTCAAGCCCACCGGGCTGTCCAGCATCCTCCAACAAATTAGCTTTGCTGCTCCCCCACAGAGACACAGGCTCTGACTGTCTGACCAGTGTCCAAAATGACTTGCCTCTGCACCCACTCCTAATCATTTGTGCTGCAGTTGGAGCTCTTCACTGAATAGATGGTGCAGATTTTGGTATGTGTGTAACTTCGGCTGCATGATTAGCTTGTAATAGTTAGATACTGGTAAATATCAAACCTGTTTCCGATTTGTCTACTTAGCATACCCAGGCCTAATTTGTAACGTGTTTGTAATTTAGGTGACTCAGCAACTGTGTCTCTTCAGTTTAACTGCAGAATTATCCATGTGCAGCCACTGTGGCTCCTCTGTAACTTTATGATTTACCTTCCTTTTCAATGGCACAACTTCCCAAAGCTTTTGCTATGAATAAGAATGCGTTCTTCAACTACCCTTGTCAGAAGAGGGTAAAAGGATCACCATAATACTGCTCCCTCACTGACCTCTTATGCCAAACTCTGGTTCCTGTAAAAAGAATTCCCATTCTGTCTCTCTTCAGTGTCAGCTAGTGACATATCTCAGCATCTGTCAGATAGTGATTGGGATTCTGGGTCATATCTCCCGCTGTGTCTTCTGTCTCAATTTCCTCTGCATGGTTTTACTTCCTATCCACAGCATCTGCCTCTTGTCTGAAGTTTGAATCAAGCTTGTGTTCCCATCTGACATCTCTCTACCTCTCCTTCTGCTTTTTCCTCTCCCCACACCTCCCTTCCTTTCCCTCAGTCCTTTTCAGCCTGCTATCAGTGGGTGCCCAGACGGAGATGAAGAAGGTCGTTGGGGACAATGCCACCTTACCATGCCACCATCAGTTCCCATCATCCAACTCTCTGGACATCGAGTGGCTACTGCAGAAACCAAACTCCAAACAGAAAGTGGTGAGATAAGATTCCCTTTGTTTTCTGTCTGCCCACATTTTCAGTGTTACAGTTACTGTGGAAAACAAACTGCACCGTTGTCACCTAACATATGATTGTGGTAAACAAACTAAAGTAAAAAAAAAATGCATTGAATCTTTAACCTGCAGCTGCAAAAAAGAAAAAACAAAAGGAAAGAAAAGTGTCTCATTCCTTTCCTCCTGAAGTTAAAGGTGAAGCTGCGGTTATAGACTTTATAACCCTTGCTAGGGGACTCACAAACTAACCAAGGGAACCTTTGTACAAAAACATAAAATGCTGTCTACTGCTGCTATATTTTATGTTTTCATCCACTTTGTTTCCCTCGGTCTCACTTTCTACAATAACGATTTCTACAATTGCTATCCTAACATCACCTGGTTTGAAGTGTTACCAGCTCCTCCAGTCATTTTGGTAGGATTTTACTGGTTTTGAAGCATTGCCTTCCTTCACCCAAATTAAATTTAACATCTGATAACAGCGCACAAACTTTCACTAGCTTTCTGTCCAAAAAAAGATATTTCCTTTCTCTCAGGAGGACGATTGTTCGTGCGCTGCTATGTTGAACAGCACAAAGAAGCGTACCACTGTAAGATAGAAAATAAAGGGAAGTGCACGGGGGAAACAGAAGGGTTAGGAATGGCAGAAAGGGGAAAACAAGTGTGTTACGCTTTGATGATTCAGAGGGAGGCTGCCACATTGTGATGAATATTTAACAGGAAGATAACATTGAAGGCGCCATTAATCAAAATCAAATGTTTGAAATTTTGATTAGGAAAGAGACTGTGCCTGTAGCTGAATGAATAAATGATTCTTTTGTTCTGCTGGAAGGCCATGTTGAGAGGGAAAGAGCATCTTGTCAGCATTTAGACTTCGTTAGCAAATGTACTGTACATGCTACATGTGTTAAGGACATTCAGGATCTAGGGACAGAATAAAAAGGGTCACACTGTGAATTTCACCAAATTTCAATTTCAAAGCTCAAAACTTTCACAACAAACTAGAAACTTTTTTTTTTTGGAAAATACACTCAACGCAGTGTGATGTTGCCGTTTTTTGGAATCACTTTATGCTGCTGCTAGGGCTCAATAAAAATGTCTGCAGTGAAGAATCTACTATTACCAGCAGACACAGATCTGTTTAATATATAAGAGTGTTTTGAACAATGACAAAATTGACTGAATGTCTGTATTATACCTTCATCAGTATTTACTTTGCAAGTTAATAAATTAACAATATATAATAATTAAAAAATAATTTGTTTGTCTCTTCTGAATCTCTTCTTTTAACAAACCATGATATATTAAAATAAATAATGCACTGGTATTTTTGCAGTGGAGGCAGACTTCAGGTTCAATTACACTTAATAATTAACAATTTTATATACATGTTTTTCTACCTCTAAAATAACTTCTACCTCTTGTCAGCAACAAACACTGCAGTGCAATCAAAACTATTTAAAATAAAATAATGTAAAAGTAACTGAAGAAAATGTTTACATAATTCTCATTCATTCAGAAAAACCAAATAAAGTCATGGATATGGAATTTACTGAATAAACAAACTACCTCATTTTAATTACAAACTATGTTAACATCCCCCAGGTCATTTTTCTATAAAATCCTCTCAACTCACTGGCACTTTCACTGTCTCTCTGTTGGTCTCATAAGCATGTGTTCACAGTACATCACCAGAAGCATAAATACACAGACACATGCAGTGTAGACGATAGTCACGCACTTGTGAGTAATAAATGTCCAGATGAGGGCAGCACAAGTGTGCCCACAGGCAGATGCTTTTAAAATATGTTGCACTCCCGGGCCGTGTCTCTTTGTACCTGTAGCGGTGACACAGTAATGTACTGTAGCTCTGTTTGCATTCACCACGTGTTTGTACTCCACGTTTGCTTAGATACTAGATTTTGTGCGTATCTCTGCGTTTATGTGTGTATGTGGTTAGGTGTGTGTGTGTGTGCGTGCGTGTGTGAATAGCCAGTTGTCACCTGTGATCACAGCAGGTGCCCCCGTTTCTTAAGCACTGATGGGCTGTGGCACCGGCATTTAGCAGTTCCCATCTGCAGGCTCTCACTTGCCCTGAGTAATAGGCCACTGTGACAGCTGTGTTTGTTTGTGTTTTTGTATGTGGATGGAGGGAAAGAGAGGCAAAAGAAACAGACACACAAACAGACGGAGTAGCCAAAATGTCTGTTTGGATGATTCTAATAATTATTTGATTGGTTTTTTTGTGTTAAACAAAACAAAACAAAATAACAATATACAGAATAGAAAAGGTCCAAATTAGTATATGCATGTGCAATATATACACCTACATTACAAATACTGTATATATGTGCACCTTGTGTGATTATTTATATGAAAATACTGTTAACTACAACAATAATGCATTCTTCATCCTTGTTGCTAATTTATTTATTGATTATTTCACATGCTTCCTGCATCTATAATAAGTAAACAGTGGTAACATTTAGGTTTACTCTTCACTGTGAACACTGAAATGGGAGGTTTAGCAGCCCCCATATAACATAGCATATACACATGCTAATATTTTGATAAAGCAAGCAATATCAATACCATAATACACTCAGAAGTTAGGTCAGTTTCTGCCAAACTGGCCAAAAAAGCAGGTTACAAAAATTTTGCAATGAATTATGAGATAACAGAATCACATCACGAAACAAAAGAATAAGTAATGAAACAATAACCTCTTTGGCAGAGGCAAATAGAGCAGGTGATATAATATTTATTCATGGTCTGGCACATACTGTAGTATAGGTTACTGTGCACTTTAAACTATGTCGGGCATGAGACATTTGTTTTCTAGCCAGAGCGCTAGCATCACATCAGCGCCACTGTGGGTAGTTTAATCTTTTATCTCAACCCCAGAATAGATTTTTATTTGGTCAATTTGACAGCTCCGCTTGTAGAAAGAGCATAAGGAGATAACGGCACTCACAGATAATCAGCTAAATGAACACTGGCAGGATACTGGCATTCTAGCAAATGCATTCATTTGTAAAATATTATTTCCCAAGTGTTAATTAAAAAGTGATTGTTAACAGTGTTACCCATGAGTGACTGGTATTCTGTTTTTCTCTGTTACTGTGCACCCAGTGAGGGACTATGCAGATATGTCTGAGCTGTGCGCACACCATAATTACATAGTTTTAAGTGTTAATGGCAGGCTACCAGTCAAATATATCAAGGGTATTACTGTTGGGACATAGAAATGAGGTGAAATGAACCAAATGTGTTGTTCTGTCACATAAAAGCTTATTTGAGCTGTGTTAATAAAATGAATATTGACAACATCATCAATTAACATTAATAAGAGGAAATTCCTCTGAAAGGATGTGGGATATCTGTGATCTTGCTGTCACATGAGACATAGAAGCATGTTGCACAACTTTAAAATAAGTCTCTAATTTTCTATTTCTAGATCATTACCTTCTTTGGAGGCCAGGTATACACCAATGAGGCTACAGGCAGTGAGGCCAGCCGTCTGTCCTTTGCTGGGGAGTACCTGGGAGGAGACGCCTCCCTGCTGATCAGTGACCTGCTGCTGACCGACTCTGGGGAATACTACTGTAAAGTCAAGACTGGAGGAAAGTATCACTGGAGCCAGGTCAACCTCATTGTGCTGGGTGAGTGTTCTCAGACAGGTTTTAACACAAACACACATTCTTAGGTTGAGGACACACAGGTGTACACCTGCACACATGCCATCAGGTTATGAAAAATATCCAAATCCATTTGTACAAGGAAAATGGACATACACACAAATACTCCATCACACACACACACACACACGGAGCTAATCACTGGATCATTAGCCTGGCACATTTCCTCCGTCATGCTGACTGATCTAATGATTCAATTTGATTCAGACAGTGTGATTTGATTTTGCTCATGCTGTTTGGGTTCGTTTGGATTGGTTTGTTGATGAGGTGAGACCAGAAACATGTGGCTGGGTCTGGAACAGCACAGAACTGATTGATTAAGTTAGAGACTCGGTTATGTTGACAAGCATCAAGTTAAATTTTGATAGATTTCCGTCCTCTATGAGACCTACGAGAAACAACAGACAACAAACAGTGGTACTAAAAATCTGTTCCTGAACATCACAAAGAGCTAAACGACTACTGTATGAAGGACAGACACGGGGGAGCGGCTGCACCACTAAAGTCAGCCACAGAGTCCGGCGAGAGGAGCAAGATCACTCTCAATGTCAGAAAAGCAGGCGATTTATTAAAACATCATGGGAGATTAGTTCAGCCCGTGGTTATTGGTTTTCTAATGGAACAGTCTGTTAATCCCCTCACTCTCACTTTACTCTCTTTTGCATAAAGACATTTCAGTGAGTTAGTGCCCTGATTTTTACAAATTGCCCTGAGCTTTGCAGTGACACTTTCGATTTTGAGAGACGAACATTTGCATTTTTCTAAGATAATAGCTTGGCAGCCAGGCTGGTAGCTGGCTTGCCATGAGACGGCGTGTGAGATTATATATATACATATATATGTGTGTATATATATATATATATATATATATGTGTGTGTGTGTGTGTGTGTGTGTGTGTGTGTGTGTGTGTGTGTGTGTGTGTGTGTGCGCGCACCAGGGTTTATGTGGGCCTTGACTAGCATGTGTTTACATTCAAGCTTGCGCGTACAAGCCTGTTCTCAGTGCACTCGTTTTTGTATGGATTTGCCTGTGCAGATTTGTGACTTAGAGTTTATTTGTTTGTGTTTGTGGCAAATATACGGGGTGTTTGTGTGCGTCCGAGGTTATGCAGTCCAACTTCTTTTGCTGCAGTTTGGCCGTAACTGGCCATGACAGAGCTCCAAGACGCACAGACGAAGCATCAGCGCATCAGAGGATGTGAGCACAATTCACTCTGCTTCCGGGAACACATGGATGGGAAAAGAAAAGGAGGATTAAACAAACAAATAAAGAGATGCACAACTATCTAGCTCTAGTCACTGGCTTATGCTACAACTTTGTTGAAATGCAGCAATATCAAAACGCACAAAATGACAGAGTAGTAAAAATAGAATAGATGTTTAAATTTAGTGCACCATTGATCTAAAATGATGTCACTCGGGAGGTAGAAAACAGTGTGCTATTTTCTTCCTATTAATAGCGTTTCAGTCCCTTTCAGCATGTATCCAAACAGAGCAGCTGTACAGGGCACACTATACTGTCTCCTCTGCCTCTAGCTACTGGACTATGACCAAAACCTTTGACCCGTGGAGAACATGTTACCACAAGCATTCACTGCCAGATTTGGTGTCACATTGATCCATTCCCATAGGGAATTACAACTTTGATCCATTCCCAAAGGGGTATGGATCAATATGAATGGGTTTGTTTTCTTTTTTGTTTGTTTGTCTGTTTTTTCTTTGTGTGTCACCAGATTTGAGTAAGGACTGTGATAGAAAGCTAACTTTCATCAGTGCCTTATTTAAAATAGTATATGGTCCCAGTAATGGATGCACTGTAGTTAAACTCATACGAATAAACTTTATAATGTACATATATTAAACATTTACAAGTGTATGCAGCTCAACATTTGTGTTACCATTATCACTGCCTCTCATC
This sequence comes from Anabas testudineus, assembly GCF_900324465.2. Lineage (NCBI taxonomy): Eukaryota > Metazoa > Chordata > Actinopteri > Anabantiformes > Anabantidae > Anabas > Anabas testudineus. The sequence goes on from NC_046622.1 coordinate 11,943,062, forward strand.
TTAGTACATTATTTTAATCTGAGGTGATGTATACTATGTGTTTTGTTCACTGAGCTTTAAATGATGGAATAACTTCTATAAAATCTATCATTTAGTCCATTGTAAACACATAGAGAGCATTATCATCACTATCCATCAACAATAAAGAAGCAAAGAATCTGGGTTTTCTGGAGATTTAAACTTAAAAAATAACAGTTCAACATTTACAAATTGTGTTTATATTGCTTTATAATTTTAAGGGCAACTTTTTCAATAGCTGTGAGGTCCTGTAATTGTTCCACAGACTTTATGTCAGTAGAATAATTACAAAAATCTGTGATTTTTGTTTTTGTTGATCTCATATCCCTGGAAGATTAATGCTTTAAAAAAAAAAGCAAAGAAAGTAAATTAAAATGTATGTATTTTTTACTTATTTTTATTTGTATTTTTGTGTATCTACATGGCTCTCCTTAGTTTTTACAAGTTTAAGACATTATCTAATTGCTTAGAATTTAGTGCCAGTCTCAAAATGCAGATAGAGTAGCAAGATGGGATGAATAAAAACAAAACTTTGCTTGATTGTTGCATATTTTCAAATTAAATGTTTCTGATTCCTGTGTGTTCTTACAGTCAAGCCTTCTAAACCGAGGTGCTGGATGGATGGCAAACTGCTGGAGGGCAGTGACGTCAAGCTGAGCTGTAAGTCCAGTGACGGTTCAGACCCCATCAGCTACAAGTGGGAGCGAGTGCTGGACAAAGGCAAGAGTCTGGGCAAACTGCCAAACCTGGCGCTGATAGGTAAGAAAAGTAATTGGCACTACAGTGACATGCTGATTCAACATCTAGCCCTCTGCAGAGAAAAGTTATAAAGATTCATTTTCATATTAGTGATTTTTGTAGGCTGCATTTGTCCAAGGAGGTGTTTTGCTGAGTCTCCCATCTACACATTCATACCCCGGCATGCACCGCCACCTACATCTGTCCAAATCGACTACATTCTTCTCAGATGCTTCATTAGATCAATTTATAGTTATAATGTTTTGCTCACGGGCACTTATATGGGCTTGGATAGGCCATTGATCCTGCATGCCTGTATTATCTTTTTACTACTGCCACCCCCCCTCAGATTTGAGCAATAGGCTTGAACCAGCTTCTTCTGCTGGGATGAGTTAAAAAACACAAGGATCAAGGCTAATACTGTGATCTGATGAAGATCTCTGTGACGCTGAAATGCCTGCATGCATGAAGTCTATGTGAACTGAGGGTTTCCTTGGATTGTGTGTAAAGCACAGAAAATCAAATGTAATACCCAGAACTGGACTGGCAGCTCCTACTACATTCTGTACCAAAATAAAACATTGGCTCGATAGTAGCCCTAAGGCATATTTCATTCACATGGTGTGGATTTTGGCATTCCTCTTGGATCATAACCAAGCATATCTGCTTCTAAATAGTAATAGAGACGGTTTATAGCAGAAAAACTAATGGCAGAGCAATTCTCCCCACTGCGTATTCTCTAAATTAGCACAAACATTCCCGGGATGCCAAATTCTTTTCCCTCCAGTGTTCAACTGGCATCCGTGATGGCACGTGCCCAGGCAAAAACGTTCAAATTAATGACCTCCACCAAACAACACCTGTTCAGTCTAATTAGTTTTCATTGGACGATAACGCACAGCGTCAGCAGCCATTATTTATGGGTCTGGTGAACGGTAATATTACATGGCTGTCATTGGTGGGAATGACTAAATATCCTAAGAGGCTGAGGGGCTTCATTGCTTTCTCAGAGACACTCCAGCTGCACTCTCTAGGGCTCCTTTAGTGTGATTGGCCTCACTCCTAAACAAACACTCTATCAGTGTCTAGCTCTCTTCCTCATCCCATGGATGTCTGTCTCTTAATTTTTATTACTTTATATTTGAGTTTCTTCCTCTGTGCTGTAACTGTAATTGGCATTGAGTACGGTACATGCAGGAATATATGAGATATATGTACTTGAGTACAAATAGCCCTTTCTAAAAATAAATAAAAAACTGCTTCAGCTGCATTAACTCTTTTTATTCCCCAGATCTCAAGAACCCGGAGATTGTGACTCTGAGGAACCTCACCATGGACAGCACAGGTGTCTACAGGTGCACAGCAAGCAATGACGTTGGAGAGGAGAACTGCACCATTGAGGTCACAATGCAGCGTGAGTTTTGATAGAAAGAGGGAGTGGGGGCAGGGGGTCAACCTCGCAGCTTTCAAGTCAACTTAAAACTGACACCCTGATGGATGGTTGTTGTTTCAAACTGTCGCTCGAAATGCGTATATTCCATCCCACACCTCCATCCGCCCATTTTCCCAGAGCGTTACTACACTGGGGACTGTGCTGAACTTAAATTTGTGGCTGCTGGCCACCACCTCTGCTCCCAGAGTTGTGTTTCACTGTCACTCTAATGTGTTTCCTGAGAGGTCCAGGGCAGTTGGGGTCATGTGTCAAGGAAATGACACATGTAATAGCTCAGCAGAAAAGTTTGATAGCCCTGTGTTAAATTGAGTTTGGACACGATGGCACTAACATAGAGCGTTGCTATATTTCCTGTGGCTGACCATGGCGCAGAAGCATGTGCAAAGATTAAGAATGAAAACTACAGATTTAAATGTAACAGTTAGTAATCTCTCATCACTTTCTCCTTTCTCTTCACAGATGTGCGAGATGTAGGAATGGTCGCAGGTGCAGTGGTGGGAATATCCCTTGGTGTCCTCATTGTCATATTAATCATCTGGCTCGTCTTCCGGAAAAAAGAGAAGAAGAAGTACGAGGAGGAGGAGACTCCAAATGAGATCAGGTTAGTTTCATTTTTGAATTGTTCGTTGTGATTGAAAAGTTTTAATCTAGGTGACATGACAGAAAAGGCAGAGAAAAAATACATATAGAAATCAGTTTAACTGCTTAAAAAACTGTGTGGTAACCCGTGTGTGTTGACCCCTCATCGACCAGTTCAATTCAGTTCATTGCATTTACTGGAACCTTTGATTTGTGGCCACACCTAGGCAGGTCAGATGCTGACACAGCCACTGCCCTCATATGCATAGATGTGTTTAATAACTGTTTTCCTGCCTGGTAGGGAGTGTTTATTCCTCACTTCAAAGCCTGCGTGTTTGGAGGATCCTGTGGACCACTAATGACACTTGTAAAAGCAACAGCATTTTCTGTCACAGACTGCAGTCGGTGTAGGTGCATATTTACCGATGTAACTATGAATAATGCAGTCTGGTTGAGGGACAGCTTCGAGTAAATAATGTAGACATGATGAAGTGTTTTCTGTTTTTATACCATGTTAAGAGTCTGAGCTGTTCTGCTAATGTGTCCTCAACCAGACCGCACCAGCTTTAGTGACGCACATCTCTTGGGTGTGTTTTTAGAACCAACCTCACTGCTGTTTAAAAATTTTAGTTTTTCTTCCAAGAGTTATAAAACCTTCAGTGTGTCTGAGACAGTTCCTAGTAGCCAGCCGTGCACAGACGAGAGGTTTCTATTTCTGACTTTCTGTAGAGAAATTATAAGCCTTACTGTACATCAGTGGAATAATATTACCTGCTGAGTCTCACAACCCACACACCCTGGTGACTTGGTGACAGTGATTTATAATAACTGCAAAGATCTGCAATTTTATTACCATCCAAGTAACAATCACGGCATAAATTACCTTCGTTTTGGTGATTAATGGTACTCTCAATTGAATTCTGTGTAATTGTTTTTGCCATGCAGTTTCTATTCTTCTTCGTTATTTTTTTTTTGTCTCCTGCCATAAAAAGCTAAGGAAAACATAAAATTATAGAAGAAAGTTTTCATTGTGTTATCAGCAATATCAGCCAAGCTTTTTTTTTTTCCTTAAACAGTTGTATCTTGGGAAGTAGTCATTTCAGCAGATTTCATTATTCCATGTAAATGTGTTTCACAAACGCTGAAGCTGAATTACATGAGGTCCCATGTGAATACGAACAGTACTGTGGTACTCTGTTTTGCAGTTCAGTGCGTATGTGCCTTTCTTTTCTCTATTTTTAGGCATCCAGTTAAGATAATATGGACCTTGATCAGTGTTTGCTGTTTGTTTCTAACCACAGGGAGGATGCAGAAGCTCCCAAGGCCAAACTAGTGAAGCCCAATTCCCTTTCTTCATCCCGTTCTGGCAGCTCGCGCTCTGGTGCCTCTTCCACCCAGTCCATGGTGCACAATAGTGCCCAGCGCGGTCACCGTCCCCGCCCACCTGCTGTAGCAGCTCTCAAGGAAAATGGACAGCCTCCAGGCTTCACCCAATCCCCTCCAGCCTACACTACAGTGGTCCCCTCCAAGACCCCAGAGCCCCCTGCCACTCCCAAATACAACTCCAGTAACATGTCAGGACCCACACCACCAACCCTCATGGTGCCCGCCCAGACCAAGGCCTTTCAGACTGTGTAGGACTGAAAGATAGCCCTTTCCTGCAGCCATGTGAGACTAGCACCCCTGCCTAAACCCTCTACCCCCTCCCAAAGACTAAGACTTTTCCATAAACAAAGAAATGCAACTATAAAGGATGTAATTAAAAGAATCAATACTATTAGTCCTAAACTAAAAGTACTTTTAATGAATGCATACATTATAAAGGGAAAAATAAGACATGCTTGCCCCCTACTGAGTTACATAAAACAACAAAACTAATGAAAAAACAAGACCTGAGATACCACACTGTACGTGTCTCTTGGCTAAAGGCAGAACTTCTTTTCTGAGTTCCTTCTTTTGGCTTTGGAAGACACAGGGTAGCATGTGCAGTGAGGTGGAAGGAGCCCCCTAGTAGAGGTTTTATTTATTTATCAAATCAAAGGGTTAGGCATGCAGCAGAGAAAAACAAGGAAAAAATGGGAACAGTAAAGGCTGTATAATAAAGCCAAACGCTGAGCCAGGTACAAATGGAGTCATGCAGCTGTTAAGCTTCAGTTGTCATCAAATACTGGATGGCTATAGCCAGGGTGGAAAGAAGGATGAAGAAAGTGTGCAACACAGCCACTGATTTGTTTTTCTCTGGGAGAAAGGGGGTTGTCAATCTCTGATTCATGTCACCCTGCACCTCCAAATGGCTGCTTCCAGCACCTGCTCCGAAACCACAAAACCCTTTGCCTCCCGTGGGCTGGACCAAGTGTGCCCATCCATGTGGACAGAGAGTGCGCGGCATGTGCATTATCTGCTCCGATGCTCTCGGTCTTTTCATGCTCTCAAAACGAACCCACGAGAAACCACGGCGGTCCTGATACTGACTCAGCTGGCTCATCAGCTTTACCAACAGCTCACATGCTTTACCAATTATCAGGGGAAACTTCAGGTACAAGGATGTAGCATTGACAGTGGAGTCAAATCAATGGAGTTGGTCTCCCTCTCCCACATCCTCTCTACCTTTATAGACATCCTTTTCTGATCCTTAATATTGTCCCCAAATAATTAAATAGTACGTATTAGGCCTATAGCAAGTCAATACTTTAAATATAGATGATAAGCATCTAGTAGACCAGCTAGACTTGTTTTTCTTCTCTATCGTTTCTGTTCTCCTTTGTCTCTTCTCTCGGAACAGGTTGTAAAGGGTGACAGACAGCTATATGTCCATTCATCCATATTAAGAAGTGCCACCAATCCCTAGAATGGGTTATTATTGTTGCTTTTATACTGTTTTGTTTACCTGTTACATTTCTGACTGAAACCAAAATCTGTCACCATGAATGTGTGATGTACAAAGATGGTGGATCCTATTGTTTTCAGCCTCCTCTAAAAAACCGAATCAATATTTGAGCTAAGGCACAAAGAATTGACTTTGATATTCAGTTTTACAGTTACTATGTTTGAATGAAGGGAGTGAAGAGTATGATTCTAGAGACTTCACTTGTATAGGGTGTGTATGGTAACATTGTCAGTTTTCTCCCTGGATCCGTAACAATGGAGTGGCATTCGATTGCTGTCTCACTGATTCACTGGGTCCTGCTTGGTTATTGGTCGAGCTGCGGTATCGGCCAATCCTCCCTTTGTCGCATCCTCAGACAGACCCAACGCAGGTTGATTGAAAGTAGCTGAAAAAAAGGGCAAGTAGCCTATCTAGTGTGCCTTTACAATCCCCTTTTCCTTTGATAGTTTCTTTCTTTGTCCTTATCTTCAGCACACCATTGGTTAAGTCTCTGTTCACATCAGCTTTGAGGGTCAGCAGCAGCAAATATTGGGAGATACAACTTCACAAACTTGTCCTAGTAATAACAGATGCAGCCTAGGGAGCACCAAGCAGAGGAAATTATCCATGGTGAGAACGCAATCCCATGCCACAGGACAATGTATTGTACATTCTGTAATCAGTCTTGTTTTATATTGTACATACAGATAGATATACGCACATGATGTCATTTAATTTAATAAGTAAGGGTATGTGAGGGGAGATTTTCCCCTTATGAAAGAGTCAAATGAGAGACCCAAAAGTGAATTTAAACCATGTGTTTTGGTACAAATGTTGTGCTCTAAGTGAACTATTGAAGCCCTCTATGTCACTGTTGGCATTTTTATCTTTGAGCCCCGTGTTCATATGAAACAAATGTAAATCTAAATGGCAAGTGTAGAAAAAAATGATCATGATTAGCAGTGAGATAATGAGAAAACACACACAAATATTGGCTTTTCATATTAGTTATGCCGCGCCATTTCTTTAAGCACCATCATCGGGTCAAAAATGTACCCAGCACTTTGATTACTAACAAGTTATCTTTAGCTAATATTTAACCCTTTTAAGCCTTTTATCCAACTAAAATATATCAAAATCTAAAGGCAGATTGCAGTGAAATGTCATGAGCACTTTCAGATTATGTGGGTTTTATTTGAATGACTCCTTTATTCTCAGGATAAATTTGAGTTTAGCTCCACTGCTCGTCGGAAGAATTGCAAATTAACACTTTAATATTGCAGCCTGTAATGAGCGCTGCTATTCTGAGTGATTTAACCTCAAAAGTTCTGAAAGCCAACATCTGCCTGAGAAGCATCTGTGGTTTGACTTCACATGCGGGGTTTCATGTGACTTAACTGTAAGGGTCATTTAGAAGAAATGCCTTTTATATTCAATTAGAGACAGCAGTTCATATTTGACCAGGGAAGCTACTGTTATATGTCTGTGTGCGCGAGCTTGCGTGCATGCATGCATGTTTGTGAATGTGTGCGAGTGTGTATGTGTGGGTGTGTGCATGTAAATTCAGTATACGCCCTTGGGCCACACCCACCCATTCTCATGTTAGCCATTCGAGATGAATGAGAAGGATTCAGTCAAGCAAAGTAACCTCTATCTAAATTTATATGATCGCAGATTGGCAGTGTTTGTTTTCATTTTCACCGCCTCACACACTGGCATTTGAAGGCACACACACAATGCAGACATGTAGAAGCTGAATATATACACACGTTAACAAGTGCACATGGCACAGTGAGGTAAAGAAATCGGTGTGTGCAAGTGCAACTCACACAAACACACACACACTCACACACACAATCTTCACAAAGCCCAAACAGCAATCCTTGTTATTTCTGCTCCTTCAGAATCAGTTTGATGGATCGAATGTCGGGAGGTATTACGACTGACTGATGGAACCAGGATACTAAATTCAACACAGAAAGGGACACTCTACACTGCATCACCCAGGGGATATGCACACAGGCACACACACACAAATATACTAAAATAGATACTGTAACACACACAGCTGCATGCACACACATGCACACATTCAGACATTGATATGCATCTTAACAATCTGGATAGCATATGCTTCAAGACTTTTTTCATGGCAATCTGCAAGGGAAGTACTGGGAATCAGGAGAGGTATAACTGGATTGACATTGAGCCAGGGCTGTAGGCTCCTGCCATTGAAATTCCCTCCACCACAGATGAAAGTAGCAGTAGAGGTGGAAGAAGGGATGCAAGTCTTCCAGCTGTTAAATTCCTCCAAGCTTTTTGATTTGCTTTCAAGCAACTGCAAGTCTCAGGTGGCAGATTCTCCAATTTATGAGCCCTCGCATTGCATCTCTCCTCTCATGTGTGCAGCTTTGTGGCCTGACAAACCTGCACTATTTCCAACAAACAAATTTTAAGGAGCTTTTGTCAGCCAGTAGAAAGTGAAGGAGGTAAAGTCTTAACATACCTCGAGAGTGTCAGCAGCACATTCAGTTTCATTCTTCAAAACTGTATCCATCAGCACTATATATTGTCTTATTATCAACACTCAAAGGTGCAGTTACCATGACATCGTTAATGGCTATCCTGTGTTATATGATAGGGGTATGGACCTCATGTAGCCACAATGTTTTATGTTCTATTAAGTGGTTTTATTTCTGATAAAAGCAGTAGAGCAACGCGACATGATGCTCAGACTTTGTGGCTGGGGCTTGTATGTCAGTATAAGGGAATGTGATGTACTGTTACTGCTTAGAGAGGAGATGGATGGGGCTGAAGTCAACCTCAAGAAGGAAAGCAAAGGTACCTGCATGTCATAGGAGATTGAGCAGATGAACGGGAATGCTTTGCTTTGATGTAACATAACTGTATTCGGCTAAAAAGAAAAAAAGAAAAAAAAAAGAAAATCTACAATTGTAAATATATTCACAGAAAAGAAAATTATGAAGCTTTATTTTTGTCTTTCTCTTTATTTGAAATTTTCATCCATGTACTTTGCACTTTTTTCTGTGCTATGTGCTCATCACCGGCCTGTGTGGGATCTGTGTGGTTGGCTGTTTCTCTTGACTCCATTGTTTTGACGTCAAGGGGAGACACGCTCAGTGTGGCGTCACTGAAAGGAAATGTAAGACACTTCTGTTTTCTTTACTCTCATCTGTTTTTTCTGCTGTGGCTTCTCTTTGGTTTTGTAAAACAGAACAGAAGTTTTTGGTTTGTTTTTTGTTTTCTTTTCTTTCGTTTGATGAAAACAATCCATGTAAATATCACAAGTAAAAAATGTATATTTTTACGACTTCTGAGTTATTACTCTTTCATTTGCAAATAAAATATTCAATGACAACCTAGTTGGTCTTGTGGCATCTTGATTTGAATTTTCAATGAGATATATCTGAACTAAAATTTATATGCATCCAAAAGCTTTACATTTACTTGTCAAGACTGAGTAAATAAAATAAACATTAATTACATAGCAACATGTATTGTAACATGCCATATGAAGCTGCAGGGCACTAACCTACTCATTTAAAGGAACCTACTCATGTGCATGTATAAGGGGTCCAGAAATGTAGAAGCTCCTTCTCCTGCTTCCTCCACTACAGTCTCTGTTGATTTCTGTCCTTGCAATGTTACGCTGACCCCTGTGGAAACAAGGTCAGTGATATCTATTGACCTGTCAGCCACTTATTGACTGACATTCATCTCCTTCCTCTGAAAATTGAATCTATTGAACTGTCGAGATGGAGTGTCCACGCCAAACCTTGTTAAAGAGACAGGGTGTGACTTTATCTTCGAGCTACATTGCACACAAAAAGTATGACATGAAGTCCCAAAAACTGTGTGTTGACCATGTGGAAATGACACCCTGAGTAAATGCGCATGAACGAGCCATAGGGGATAATAGAATTACTGGTGTGTTCTCCAACATCTGTTTGTTAGAGAGCTGGCTGCAGACTGCACACCAAATTTACATCTTTTTCAAAACGCTGCATCCATATCAAGCAGGATCAAATTTTCAAGGCCAGATTCACATCTCTCCACTCCCTGGTCCATGCCTCTGTGCCCATTGTTCCACATGATTAGCCATGTGTGATGACACGTACACACATTTGACGTCATTTGGTTATGGCTAGGTCCATCAGAAAACTCGAGTTGATGGTATAAAGTGTTGCAATTATACTAAACGTGTTTATAGGTGCATTTAGGTTGCATCATTGTTGCTGCAAATCATTTAATAGCACAATGTGTCATAATTAAATATTAACACAGAAAAGACACTCACATTCTAATTAGCCTAAATAGAAAAGGTCTAAAATATGTCACCACAGAGATGAGGAATCTTTTGGCTCTGAGCAGGCTTAGTAGCCTAATTTATACCAAATCATAGTTTGCTCCTGGTCTTCCTCTGTAATCTGCAAAATAAATACTTGTAGATTGCCACACAAGGTCTTTATAATTGAAGTCACTTATATAATTGTACCCCATGGTGTTGTTTAGGGATACATCTCTTGTTATATGTGAGGCTGATAAGCTGTTAATGAAATGAGAGAAGTCATAAGTCGCATATCATACATCATCAGTTGAGATTAACTAATACGAAACCTTACGTGGAACCTATGTAAATGAAATGTGTTATCAGGATGTCTGTGGCAACTCTTTTCAGTCTTTGTGAGTTTTTATGTATGCATATTTTCTTTTGGTTTGGACACTGACTGCAGCACTGATCACTAGATCTTACCACATATAACAGCAATTTAATTTAATCGTGAACACTGATAATTAACCATTATCAGTTTATGTACTGTATCGGCCTACTGTGCATTGCTGTCTTGTAAGGCCCAGTGAAGGGGAATAAAAGTCATACTGGGTACTAATGATGGATATGAGTGGCTTTGCTTAAAGCTCCCTCTAGTGGAACCTGGTGTTTGTACTGATAGGAAAATTCTTCAATAAACCTCTCAGTCATTATATTTGCAGTTAGTTTCTTTTAGGTGAATTCCATGCTGGATCACAGCATAGACTGTGAACGGTCACTTGAAGCTATGCAGTCTCACGACAAGCTCAGATGTAAAAGGATAACTATTTTCTAACATGTACCAAGTGTAATATGCAAGGATACAATGAAAATTAAGAGTGTAGAAGTGTAGGCTGTTAGTATATTGTTATGATGAGGTGGAATTGCAGTGTTGATCAGTGCAACCAGCTATTAAATATTTACATGTTATTTTCAATCCAATTTTTTACATTTGAAAGCTATTATCTCATCTATTATCTGTGAAAATCAAATTTCCACTTAATATTTTAGCAAATCACCATTGTCTTTGGCCACTATAGTCTTTATGAATAATGCTGTGCACTTTTTGATTCTTAATAGTGTCTCAGGGTAACGTGTCCCATTTTTAAAATACATTTCACTCTCAACAACTCAACTAATTAAAGTGCTGCCATAAATTCAAATAGCTAGGTTAATAGCATGCTATATTTGACACGTATTCCCTGCTGAAATCCCACTTTGTAACAAAAGTTGTCTTTGCATATGGATGAACTATGGAATAATTATACATTTCTGGTATAACTATGTAGCTAATACTGTTCGATCTGGCAGCACAGATTATGATTAATTCACCTATGACATCAGGGATTGATGTGAGCATTAATTAATTTGCAGCTTTCTAAAAATTACAGCTGAACTGTTTGCTTGTGATGTGCTTCATATAGAGGTTCGAAATTGAACTGCCCCCATTATCGTTGCTGTCAAAAAAATGACAAAGTCACCTGTTCACATGACACATAACTAACAAGATTTCCAATTATTTAATAATTAAAGCATTTGGAATTTCTTTATCTAACATAAAAAGCAAGAAGCATGAATATCAATTTAGTAAACCAGAATTGTAATTCATAAGGCTATTAGTTTGCCTAATTGAAAAATGAAGCAATTAATGATGAAGTATCTTTTAATGGAGCAAGCAAGTAAAATGAACTGTGGGCTAAATTAGACAAAGACGATCCATAATACTACACTCTGCAGAGGAGGACAACTGAGCCGAGGATTTTACCTTCAGATTCTAGTCGTGTAACATGTTTTCCTGTGCACATCTGTCTTTGCGTAAAATGCTGATAAACGAGAGCTGCACATTAAGGGTATTACTACAACTTGCATCATTTCAGAATCCATTTCATAGCACACAGCAGTGAATTTGACTAAAATATGTGAGATTATAAAAAATAATAATTCAGAAGGCTGAAGTTAGATTTTTTTTTTTATTATGGTGAACACAATAATGGGTGGTTTACATTGTATTTGTTATTGTTTTTTTAATCATACACAGCGGTGACATGTAGTCTTACTTACATACTTACAAGGCACATTCTTTTGTACAATGCAACCAAATATATCAACAAAATGACAGGTTTTTTTTTTTTGTTTGTTTGTTCTTTTAACTGCACCAATTGACATACATAACAAATTGAATGATCATAATCACATTGCACTTTTATGCCATTGGCCACTATGAAGATATAATGATATACCCTGTAAACATTTCAGTCAATCTATGAAAGTTATGTTTTCTACAGTGAAGCCTCTGATAGAATAATCATTTTTACATCTCTCCTTGGCTAACAGAAAGCACGCAGGGGATGAGGTAACCTCATTAAGGTCTGCAGGTCTCTAGACTCCACACGAACCAAGCAGCTCGTCGTGCAGAGCGGACCTGCAGACGCTCCGCTGCAGCTGCATGCTCGAGCATCCACCTCCTTCACACCTGCTGTCTGCAAGTGAAGTGCGCTCACCTGTTGCAGGGGCCATGGCCTTTGGGCACCTCATCCCTCAGCTGAGGCTGGAGGAGCTGGCGGAGGACGGGCTGTTCAGGAGCATCGCCCTCCGACCCTTCCTACACGGACATCACCACGAACGTGGCAAGTCAAGCTCTCCCTCCAGGGAGAGGAGACGACACAGGTAAGATCTCTTTACAACGCTACGAGGTTTTTAGGCCTCCGGCTGAGAGAGTGGAGATGTGAATGCGCAAGGCGATTAAATTTGGGGTGTCAAGAAAAGTATCTGAAGGCTGTAATGAGAAATCACCCGTAATAATCCTCTTACAAATTCACTTCAGTCCTTGATGTGTTTAAATGTGAAGCTCTGACAAATAAATGTGCTGCCTACTAATGTACCTGTCCAGTAGCACACAGCAGGTAGCAGCTCTAAGTTAGCAGGTGAACATACAGACAACTAGCAAGTTATTTATATTTATTTATTTATATTTATTTATTTATTCATGTCTTGAGTTGTTGGACACCATAACAGAGCTGAAATGTGACTTTAGCTCCTCAAATGTATGCTGACGTGTGTCTACAGTAGGTGGTTAAGCTGTTAGCAAACAACTGTGTAAGCAGCTAGCAGCTAACACTGCTCCCAGGTGGATGTGTATTAATTAGCTAACTTCACAAAATGCACACTGTGGTTGTCATGAAATGCATTATGTTCAAAGGTGAAATCCAGTATTGTGCGTGGATGATTATATTATACACTGTGTAAGTCCTGTAATTAAATGTAGTGTTAGCGTTGATTGCTCAACCTGCTACTTATGGTTTCTTAAACTTACTTCCGCCTTACCTGTATTAAAACATTGCTCTAAATCAGGTGAGATCTGATGATTTCAAGTATAAAAACTATAACATTTAGCAGTTCAGATGATGTCATCTTGTTGTTGTATACACATTATTGACCTATCAGTCTGGCATTGGGACATGGTGTTATTCCTGTATTCCTATATTCCTATTCCTGTTGCATTATCATGTTGGTTCCATTGAAAGTTAGCTGATTCATGAGCTTTCATTGAGGTTTTAGGAGCTTGACAACGCGGCTGTCGTCTGCGATATTGCTGTGAAACTCCGAACATCCCCGTTTGTTGCCATGGGAGCTGACACCTGGGACAATTAAGATCTAATTGAGGCTTTGTCTAATGTGAAAACTGGCTTTTAGCAGCCACGGCAGCGTGCTGATTAAACATCCATCTCTTCCTCTGCTGAACAGATATCAGGCCCTACAATGTCAAGGATCTATCTTGTGATTCTCTGGGTAGAAGTGATGCGTGCCAACTGTGTCGGAGCCAGATTACACAGCTCAGTGATAGTGTTAGAGCACTAAGGGGCATCTGTCTAATGATGTGACTTCTAAAGAGAGCTTCTGGGCTGAGAAAACTTTGTTCTGCACAGTGATTAGATTAAACCAAAACTGTGAAAGATCCCAAATTTCTTATGACATACCATCACTCTGGGCAGAAATTCACAAGGGTACTCTGTAGCCTAAGGAGCTGCTTCAGTGTTGTTGCTTTTATCACATGGGAACCATCTTTCCAGGGTAAGAAAATGAATGTTTTTGTGTCTGTGTGTGCCACTTCGACTGTGGCTGGAAGCAGTACAGAACTATCTCTTCTAGTCAAAACAATCACCATCCTTAGTGCACTGTTAGATTGCGGAACATAACACAATGAATGTGTTCATATTGGCAATTTCTGGGCATAATTGTGCAATTGAAAGCTGCAAATTGCACATGAATATATAGATGGTCTCCATGATGTTGAACCTTCCTGTCAGAGAGAGATCAGTTATGTGTGAAATTGTGAGCTGAAGGACAGTCGTGGTTGTACCGAATGGTGCACAGGCACCCAGCCTTGTCTCAGGTAACTATAATTTGAGGTCTTATATAATTGTGGTTCCACCGCCTCTGGCTGTATCTGTGACAATAACACACACTGTAAAAATGTCACTGCTGTCCTGACAGTTATTTTAGACAACATTGCTACTGTTTCTTGCCATAAATCTGTGACATTTGCTATTTTTTTATTTTACAATGTGACAACCTACGAATTTTGTGTTATGTAAGTTTGCATCAATGTTTGTATCATCTTGCTGACATGTGTTCTTATTTTGTGCTCTGTTCTTTTTGGTACATACTGCATAGGTTCAGTCAGCAGAAATTTTACTACCAGTTGATTAAATTGCTCTTAGGGAACCACTAATAACAAATTCTTCTGGTTCAGCCCATAACACTTTTCCCAGGCTGGCATCTTTCCAAATGGAGTATGGATGTTTTCTTTACTTCACCTACTCATTACCACTCAGCAGAATTAAAAAAATACTGCTGCCAACATTGGTGTCATTCTATCTCTGCTAGAAATACTAAGGATACGAGTCTAATTAAATCACTATAAGAACAGTTAAGATATTTTGTAACATATAAATTATGAAATAATAGCTTGCACCAACAATAGATTAATTTAAAGAAAGGTTAAGTATGATACTGTAGCACAGTTTACACTTATCACAATCTGAGCTTTTATAAGCAGCAAGCTAGTGTCACAGTGTGCAATGATGGTGCCGGGGTTAGAAATCTTCCGGTTGTCATTAATGTCAGCACATCTTAGACTGATCTTGTTACGATTCATTCAGTGCTCCAAAAACTTGAGCAGTTCAGTCAGCTCACAGGTAACACATGACTTGCCTCCTGATGGCAGTGGACCTGACTGAGGAGAGGTGAGTTGCAGGCTATATCAGATGAGGTCAGGCAAGCCTGACTTTGTCAGCAAATTTATGCCTCCAGTTCCATACTGTAATGAGTGTGTTCGCTCTGAGGAGCCGCTGAGACCAGTCACATAAATCGATTTTTTTTTTAATGTCATGAGTCAAGATAAATATTGTGAATGGGTGATTTGATGCACACACACACACACACACACACACACACACAAGGAAATATGGGTTAGAAGAAACTAAAAAAAGGCTTTGATCTGACTCTTTTTAATTTTTATGCTTGTATATAGTTTGTGTCTCAGAGGAATATGGAAACATGTCAGTTTCTAATTAGACTGTGCATGATATGGGACCTCAGTAGTATAAATTATTGAATTTTGTCACATTTAGCTCTGAAGCTGACTCCAATCCACTTTCTTCACTGTCACAGTGCCCTACATGGATGCTGTGACAGTGGATCCAGTATGAGTGTAAGGGTACTAATGAGGTCTCAGTCAAAGCTGCGACTGGTAAATGAGGCAGATTCAAGCCTTGGTTGAGGAATTGATCTTTTCTTTTATCCCTGTGAAATATTATGCAGAAGCTCCTTCTGATAATCCACAAACACAGCTAAGATCAAAGCCATGAGATAGAGCATTTTGAATCTGGGTTTAAGAAACAGGCTCCTTCACTCTGGTCTATTTTGGCAACCAAAACTATTAAATGAAGACAATACTCACAAATTGAAGCCAGTGGACTGCTGTATTCTCATTCCAATGTTTTATTCATACAAAAAATATGAGGCAAAGGATTTTATTAGCAGGAGTTTTTTTCTTTTACACCACATTTGAACTAGCAAATGTGTATATTAGAAGGGTCCCATGCTTCTTTTCTTCCTGTTCCTCATTTCCATACTACAGTGCACTTAGTTTTACAGGGCGCAGAAACCTGCTGGGAGACTTGGGAAAACACTTAAATAAAAAAAACCTAAAATTTCAATTTGCTGTGAGAACATGAAAAGCTTTAAAGAAAACGCATTTCGAGCTCCATCAAACATTGTATAATTCCAAAGCGGAGTCCTGAGTCCTTGACCTGCAGCTACCATTAAGTATTTAACAGTGGAAACTTAGTGTGTCAGTTATGCCAAATGGTTCAGCTGGTAGGTCTGATTCCTAAAACACAAGAAACCATTTAATACTGTATATTGCCACATAGTATAAGTTCATCATGAAAATGCAGATAGCATTTATATGTTGGAGGCACAAAAAATTATAAGGACCAACTTGAAGGCCAAAATTCTGATGACGCACAATTTCTTTTACATCATGTGGATGGCCCAGTGGGTGGGTGCCATTTATGTGAAGAAGACATACCACCAGGATGCACTATGGTAGTCTGATCCATGGAAACCCCACCTTAAAAGATATGGTTAAAGGATATGCCTCTGACGTCTTGATACCAGGAAGTTCACAGTTCTACTGAAGAATGATTTGTGGACTAGTGCAACTATGGTTGAATTGTTCATGCTATCTGTGGTGTTTAGAAGGGTATTATGATCCACTACTGCTGCTGCTTTGATGCTTTAGGACCAGGAAATGGCCAACAGTTCAGTTACTTTTCTGCCACTGTAGATGGAGAGGGCAGGGTTGCTGTTAAGATTTAGTGAAGTGACTGGCAGCTGCATTTTAGCTAAAACTGAAGACTTAAAGGCTGCGTAAGAGTACAGAATTTGGACTTTCTCGTGTGCTGTAGCCATGTTGAATTTCCCCCGATGTCCTCAGACTTGTCAAAGTATGCTTGATATGAAATGTTATGTTTTTAAGAAAAGGTGTATACTGACGATCATGGCGATGGATCCACATTTTAGATGCTCTGTTTGATCCATAAAAGATCAATTTTGCTGTCATTGAGAGAGAGCAAAGTTTCGGTCTGATAGACTGCAGAGTCAGTTAAGCTCCTCTGCAAGGTAATTAAATTCAGATAATCCAAACAACAAAGGCTGTAATCCTGCTCAAATTCACCGCATTCTTTTGGTGTTGAACTGACCAACCTGTTAATAAACTGCAGCCCAAGAGATTATAAAGCTACTGTTTATTGGATCACAATGCACTAGCTTACCCACAATAATGTTAGACTATATGGTCGTGGTCTGACCCGAATAGACACCTAACTGTCACAGGGATAGTTTCATATGTGTTTTTGAGTTTGTCTTTGTCCAAACACTGCAGTCCATCAAATTCAGCAATCTTGCAGAGTTGTTTTTTGTTTTTATTGTAGCCAGAACTTAACACATTTAACTGGGAGTCCTGGAAAATGGAATACAGCCTCCTACTTATTATTTTATATTGGTGTATTATGGGAGGATGGGATAAATATGAACCTTTAAACTGTACATTACTGACCTAAGGCCTGAGAGCCAGCAGTCCTGTACAATGTGCTGTCCTGATTCACACTAATTATTCACTCTAAAGAGGATCTACACCAAAGGCCTGAATGATACAAGGTAGACTCAAAGTAAAGTAAGTAGATTCAGAAGTTAAATTCACTTGCTGTACAGGGGACAAATTACAAAAATAACTTTACTTGCTCACTTAAATATTTATTCCATTATTTATGAACGTATGAATGATGTGCCATGTCATCTCTGTCAGTGTGATGTTTCATAATACCTGCCTGCGAATTAATTTTCAGCCTCTCTATTCCTGGCTTCACAATCCACACAGCAAGTTACTGGGCTCCAAGGGCATCAGTCTGGCTCACCCAAGGGCCCTAACTAATGAGCCAATGCAGAGAAACAGATTTAGCCTCCACCTTCCTATCTTCATCCTGAGCAAGCTAAAACAGGGTGAGTCCCTGGGGTCTTGGTTCAGTAAAGCCCTCCACAGTCATTTCCTTTCCTCTGATTGAAGAAACGATTAATTATAGACCAGTAAAATCTAGGATCAGGTCTAATTAGTGAGAATATTGAATAAATGCAATCATGCTCTGTTAGCAAATACTTTCATGGTTGTAAATGCTATTCATTTTCTCAGACTAGTGTAGTTTAATTCTCTCATATGACAAATGTAAACATGCATTTATACATGCAAAACCATGGTATTGTTTGGCTCTTGACTACACTCACTGTATAGCAGAACTACAAAACCCAGTAAATAAGTAATGTTTCAGCTAATCAGTGTTTTGCATGTGGGGTTTGCTGTAATATTTCAGTATTTTTAAAACAAGAATAATTACATTAGTATAACCATTTGTAATAAGTGAAAAACAAAAGCTGACATTTACTGTAGTGAAGGATACTGTCCACATGGTGGCACAATATTATAACTCTTACATGCTGAGAAGTGTTTAGCAATAATTTAAGAACAGACAGACTCAGACAAAATCTTGCAAATTCTCAAGGTAAATGACAGGGTTTAAGTTATTTAGTAACTAGAGCTATTCTTGCTTGCTTGCTTACTTTTCAGTTCATAAATGTAGGTCAGGTTGGGGTTCTCCATAACTGTGAGACAAGTTCTGTGGTGTTGCAGCTGTACACTAAACGGTACTGCTTCCTCTCCATATATCTGGTCAGGCGATAGGGGTCGGTTGAAAGAAAACACTGTGCATTGCAGCTTGCTGCATACGGGACTATATGGATACACACTACATGTTTCTGCTTTACAGGCCAGCTCCTAAGGTGCAGGGAACAGACATGCCTGTGAACTGTAACTGCCTCGTTGGTGTGGATTATTAATGGGACTCAAGGACAAGATAAAAAAAAAATGGCTATTCAAAGCATGTAAATCACATTTAGCTGACTGCCCAAAATTGCATTTGCCTTGATTTTTGGCAGCTTTATGTGCAGCAGACAGCGGAATGAGACTGTCACTGCAGTGTGCTCACAAGTGATGTTCACATAGCATTCTTGTAGATCAACCAAGATAACAGCGCACTCCAAAGGCATATGAAATATTGATGAATGATCTGCCGTGTTCTCCTCCAAGCTGCTTAGCCATTATATCACAGAAGTAAAACTCAAAATACTGCTGCACTCGGCAACTACTACTCTTGCAGTTCAGCATCTGTTTATCCGTACGCTGGTGGTGAGAAAAATTTATTATGTTGGGCAATAAAATATTTAAGACTGATCTGTTTATTAGACTGCACTTTTAATATATAGTGAATACCTTTGTTTCACAGCCATGCATTTTATCTCCCCGTTAAACAAAGTTATTATGCTGTATCTATACATTCAAGAAATAAGTTGACAAACATCAACACATCAACCCCACAGTAAACAATTATGCTATTCTAACACCTGAATGGAAAAAGTGTCTAAGCATTGTATACTACTTTCTGCTATAAGTCCCACAATGCAATGCTCTACAGCTGTTTGTGATCATACAAAATGACGAAGCTTAGGACGTGTCTGAAATCTCAGTTTACTCCTCATCATAAAGGGAGTAGTGAATAAGACAGTAATTTTGGACAGGGACATGTTACAGGTCAATTAATATTTTCTCTTCTGGAGCAGTATCTTCCCTTAAAGGCATAGTACAGCATTTCCAGGAATGTGCTCATTTGTCCCCTGGCACAGAATCAGATGAGGACATTAATGCCATGGTGATGGTCTTGTCTGTTTTAACATAAAGCTCTGTCAAAACCCAGTTAGCTCTGGAGGAAGCTTGGCTCTGTCTGGTGGTAACAGCGTCCACCTACCAGTGCCTCTCTAGTTGACTGATTAGCACATTATACCTCGTTTAGTTTTGCTGTTTTACAAGGGTTATGTACCAGACTAGGAGCAGTTGCCAGGCAACCAGTGGAGACTTCAGGAAGCTACTACTATGAGCCAAGATGTAGGTCTACAGTACCATTATGTCCTGTAAAATGGTGAATTGTCAATTTAAAACATAATATGATGTCTTAGGTAAATAAGCTTTAGAGGTGCTGACTTGTTTAGACAGTCCAGTACCTGTTTTTAGTCTTTGTGCTAAGCTAAGATATTTAAGTGGCAGATTTGACAGTTGTATTGATTTTCTAATTTAACCCTCTGTGCAAAAGTCTCTCACAAAATGCCCTTTTACTATTCCTAAGGCCTTGTATTTCTCATTGCTGTCCTGGAGTTGGGATCCTATAGACGTCTTAAAGTATCCATCATCTAAAGTAAAAACTGTTATCCAAAACCTGGATGATCTGTTCAGTTCAATCTGTTTTTTTGTTGATTCATTGGTGTGTTATCCTTACAGACTTCTATTTATCACAGAGCTGAGCTAACAGTCTAAATGATTCAGTAGCCAATACATCAGTGGAGCATATCAGCACACACGCGTGCACACATCTTTTTCCTCAAGCTACCTCACTCCTCTCTCTAACAATGCCCTGGGACACCTATCATTTAGCTCATGTACTTAAGCCTGGTAATAGCTCCTCTGTAATTAAATACCATTCATCCACCCTGAGAGGCGTCAGCCAGTTCTAGCCCTGATTATACATGTAACAACACAAAATACCAGTTTGTGGCTTATAACACAGTGCAGCACCTTCACACAGCTGCCTAATCAAAATTAAGCATATAATTTTATTCTCGGTGCCGATACATTATGCAGTACTATAAGACCAGTTTCACTTATCACCCACCATGTATATTATATTGTTTTTTTTTTTAATATCTCCTACTGACTAATTTAAGAAGAGAGGGTGTAAGAAAGTGTCACGTCGTAACAGTATCTTCGTCTGTGCCATGACCTTATCTTCCGGCCCTTTCTTCTCTAATTATACTGTTAATGTTGCTTCCTCCTTCCCTTGTTTTTATACAGAAGCAGGTCATGTTGAATACTCTCTGCGGTGCTTGAGCTGTTCAATTATGGTGTTGCTGAATAGAAGAATTTGAAAGTGGAAGGAGCTCGTGTTTATCACTTTTTAAATCAATGCTGGAACGAATGAGGAACTGCAAAAGTGTATATCTAAACAATGTACAGCATAAACCTTAGTCCTGAGCTTTTACTGTTAAGCTACAGTCAGATGCTCATACAAATGACAACGTGTGTATCATTTCAAAATGACAGGCATTGTTTACTGCATTAGGGTATGAGGCAGTGTGGGACACAGCACAGCAGAGGTTCTGTGCCTGTGTGGTTTGTATACTGTATATGTTATATTTTAGCCCTATTATTAAGGCAGACACTCCCTCCATAAGACTGGCAGAACAGTTTTGTGTGTGGTATATGTTGTGTTGGAGGAATTAGTTACACACAACATTGACTTTTCATGTTGCGTTTCTTGGCACTTGATCCTAGTAATAAATCTTATTTTTCTATTCTGGTCTCTGCTGACTCCTGAAAAAAAAAAAAAAAAACTTCACAGCTGCTAGATGGTGAACTTTCTTGAGAAGATAGTTGCAAACTTTGTATGTCAGCTGTTACTGAAACATGCGTGTGCCTGTAAAACCAAAACTGAAATTACAAGAATAAAAAAAGACTGACCACTCTCATATTACATATCATTTCATCTCATAGTTATGTGCAGAAGATAATAGTAATTACTGTAACTTTAAAAGTACAGTCTTTGATGATAAGCAGCAGGGCATCATCATTGAGGACTGGTGTACTAATCAACTGACAGCAGGTATCTGCCATTTTTTCATATAATGTCTAAACAGAGAATGACGGATAAGATGGCTTTTAATTTGATTGTAAGTGCACTTATGCTGATTGCTATTATATGCCATTTATTTATAATTAGGTCTTAGTCAACATGGATGGAGCCCTTGTTGAGCGTCTATATGTGCATTTAGATTTAATAAACACAAAAGGTCTTACCAAAGACATGTCACACCATGGTAACAGAGCAGAAGCTCTGGCAACGGGAAAAGGTTATTAGACTTTCACTATTTTAATTTCTTAAGTTGCATGTAACAGTCTAGACACACATTGATTATTAAAATCGTTGTTGCATCTATTAAAGTAAATTGTTTTCCTATTACTTTCTCCACAACAGATACTGTATATCGGTATCATTTCTCTTGAACACACACCTGACACATCATCCTGTACAATGATGAGTGGAACATACTGTTGTTTATTTCAACGAACCATCTGCTACTAGTGCACCCACAGTCCCAGCTGGGTAGGTCTCGTGCCAATTACTGACTATATAGCCAGATGTTTTATAAGTTATTAACCTCCTTCTGCTGTAAGCAATATAGTACAAGTTGGTATTAATACCAAGCTATTTAACAATACTCAAAAAGGAATCACAAGGTTATTCATAAATAAATAACACTGTGCAGGAAATTCAGCATTTATTTCCAAAACCATGTAACAAAACTTGAATTCATTAGTATCGGTTGTTTGGCAGTTAATAGTGATTTGTCTCTCAACATTTTCACAGCTGGGATTTTGTTTTTTATTGTTTTAAAGATATCTTCTACTCATCACAGGATCAATACCGCAGCTGCTTAAAAAGTAAGCAGAAGTCAATGTCATTAACGTTTGTTTCAACATACTCACAAAAGGGCTTTGTGCATTTGTACTGTATGAGGTTCATGAATTTAAATTGATTGAAAACTTCAATATGCAATGTAAACTAGCACTATCGGATGAGACTTAAAGCTCACCCCCTGTTCTGCTCTGCTCTGCTCTCCTACCCATCTGCTACACATCACCATGATCTGCACTGCTCTTCAGCTATTATTAATAAGAACAATTCAAAACAAACTAATCAGAAGAAAATTTTAGAAGCAAATATCTCTGGGCCTCTAATATTCAGTGACCTCACCTTTAATGTGTAGACAGTTATAGAACAATGAAAACTCCACTAAATACTTTCTATCCTGCCTCTTATTTTTATCAGCTATTCCTCATTGACACTGAATATCGTAGATCTAATTTTGGGGGGACTTTAAATTAACATTTTAGTACTGTATATTAGCATAAAAGAGTGATTTTTAAAAAATCAAACTGATGTCTTAGTCACATGTGTTAGATCCAATTCCTCGTCACACAAGGAGCTGGGTCAAATTGACATTAGTTTCATGGTCAGGTTGGCATGGTACAGTAACATGTCTTTTCTTCTAAAGTGGACTAAGAGCTCAGACGAATCCAACTTGAAAGTGTTATGTTGAAAAAATTCTGTTTATGAAAGAGAAGTAGGGATATCATTCTCACCAAACAGCAGATTGCAGAGTGCCCTTCAACCTGATCTAGAAAACAGCTGACTGTAATACAGTTTTGTATAGACAACTCTTTAATCACTGCTGAATGAACTAAATAAAATAATAAGACATTAATAGAATATATTGTGATTAATTTTAGGTTACATCTTCCAATTATTGATCTACATATCTGCAGTTTCAGACAGCAGTAAGGCACCAGTTAGACACAATATAAATAATTATTATCATTCATTTCATCATTTTTGGTGAGACATCATAACACTCGTAGTGACTCATAGTAACGACTCATAGCCGTGCAGCCTAAACAGTACACTGGTCAGTTTAATCATGAATAATTAACCAAATAAAGACACATACACAGTAACACAAAAGGGAATACACATTTTCATTATGTGCTTGTTGTCAGGGCAGATCGTTTCCTGACCTTGTGTCTTATTAGATCTGTGAGAGCTAACTTTAATAACATTAAATTGGCTCTCAACATCTAAGACAAGAGAAAACTTTTTTTTTTTTTACACCTTCAGAACAGCTCCATAGCAACTACGTCATTAATGTCTTTATACCCTGTTAGTTCTGTACAATAGCCGCACATCTAATGACCAGACTAATATACGGCTAGATTTAGTAGCATTGCTAGATGTACTGTACCTGGACACAGTTTATTTTCTTTAGTAAAACATATTTTCTATTATGTTATTAATATTTTATTAGATTTTGAAGATTCAGTGTTTAACTGTTGCACTGTGCTGTCAAAGCATTTGAACCTTGTTTCTCAAACTCACAGAAGGTGATCTGTGTAATCTCATGTGGGTTTAGGTTCATATTGGTCTCTTGCTGCTTGTTGGCAATAACACTGCAGGCAGGTGACTTCCACCTCTGTGCAGACTTTTTTTTAGCCTTGAGCTAATCTACAGATTAGAGCTGCCATGTTTTACTTTTTAATCACAATGAATTCTTTGTGCTTTTTTAATTCTTGGAAGAATGTCTAGGCTTGTTAATCTGGTTTTATATTCATTTCAGAATGTTAATTTGTATTAAAATGCTTTCTTACTTAATGTTGATTAATCTATATATAGTTTAAATTGCTGACATTTTCTGCATTTTCAAACCATTTCCTTCTCCTCTTTTCATAATTATCACTGTGCAGTGTGAGGTGAACTAGACAGGAGCAGATATTTGTGTATTCATGTATTTGTTGGCAGCATCATACAGTAGATGCAGAAGAGTGTTTGTGTGTGCATGCTCTTTGTGGATTACACATGCACTTCCCAGAGAGAACATCACATTTTTAGCATCAAACAGGTAGTGAAATATTAATAGCATCTGTTTCTCTACCAACACAAATTCTGTAATCAAAATTTTACACGATTCCAAGACTCAATTCAAATATTGCTGTTTATGTGTTGAAAGATGTTTGGCCGAGACATCTTCTGTCAGACTTTTGAAATGTGTGACTTTCTAGAGTTTCAAATATAACCCAGTTGCTATAACGATTTGAATTTGCACCTGGACTTGACTGACAATCCATCAAAATCTTTGTACTCGGGTAGACATCCAATTTAGCTGGCATCCCCGCTGACAGTCTTCACAGGGTTGTATCAACAGAGTTGGCTGTATTATCTACATTTCACATTGTGATACTTCCACATGTGGAATTGTTTTATAAATGCTTAACAATAAGTGTTTACCAATGCTTCTTGGCATGCTTTTAAAAAAAAATGAAATCCACAGTGATTGTCCAAGTCTCCAAGCTTACTGTTGTAACTAACACTCAATATGTTAGCTGCTGGATCCCCAGCACCACCTAATAATGGCTGAGGTCACTCCAGCACTATTTATATCTAACAACTCTTTGCCTCCTTCCCTCCTGCTGTTATCCCCTCAAAGCAAGGGATTTTTCAGTGTGAAGGGAGAGAAATGTGCAGTGTAGGGGGAGTTCGGGAGAGATGGTAATGTGGTGGTGTTGGGGAGGGGGTGTTTGAAGGGGAGATTCTCAGCACAGTGCTGTCATCTTTCTACTGTTGTGCATTACAACTAAAGGCTCAAAATAGAGCATGTCTAGAGAGCATGCAGTCACACACATAGCAGTTTACGCACGCAGGCACACACACACGGTAACCGTGCCATATATGTGATCATAAGGAAATTAGTTTAAAGAGATTTTTGCAGAAAAGCTCATTCTGTGGAAAGTAACCAAATACTAAAAAAAGAAAAAACTACAGTTCTATGAGGAAACAGGAGTTTGTCAGTTTGACAGACACGCCTGCTTTTTGCATGTGTTTGTCTCTCTGGGCCATTTGCATATGTTTGTGTGTACAGTATGGTTTCAGTGGTTGTTCTCAAGCCACAGTGGATACAAATGAATGCCACAGTGAGTGAGCGAGCAAGTGTACAAGTGGAGAAGGATCAGGAAGGAGAGAGGAATAGAACAGAGAAGGAGACAGAAAAAAACACAGAGAGAGAGAGAGAGACAGAGAGAGTGAGAGTGAGAGAGAGGGCTTTGTGCAGTGGCGGATAGTGCAAGAGCAAGTCGCGATTCCACAGGAAAAGGGAGGTGCGTCCTTCAGTTTTCTCATGGGGGATTTAAGCTTGCTTCAGATTAGCTTTAGTCTGTTGGAGGATTCCCCCGCTTGTGGAGTTCGTCTCTCTCCTCTAATGTAACACAGGACTTTGCTGTGAACCGAGAGCGAGAAGCCCAAAGGAAGGAGGGAGAGGGACACTTGCTCCTACTTCCATTGTACCTAACGTGCTTGACAGATGGCACTGGCAGAATGATCTTTGACTCTCACCCAGCGACCGGTCCCTGCTCCTCTCACTGAGGTAACGTATGGCAGCTCCTCTCTACACCTCTTGGCAAACGAAACTGCATGCACATACATGCATTCTGCTGTACCGTTTGCCTTGGATGTGCTTGAGTGAATGTGCAGAATGAATATGACAGTTCAGTGTGCATGCAAGTATGTCTGAAATTGTAGTTCACAGGCAGTACCAAGAGGGATGAGAGGACAGGAAGTACTGTAGTTCAATCACCACCACATCAGCACCTCGTCAGAGTGGAGTTATTTCATATGGCTGAGTTTATCAGTTGTTTGTTGGTTTTTATCAGTGGTGCTTTTTGATCCTTTTATTTGTTGATAATCTCAGGTCTACAGTGAGTGGTGATTATGGCAGCTGAAGGGCAGCACTCTATTGTCAGTACCTGTTTTCTTGATTCTGCAGACATTTCCACTTTTTGATTTTGCAATTGTCCTCTGTAAATAAATCCAGTGTTCCTTAACCAGGTGTAGGAAACAAATCATGGTGGCACAAGTTGTAAGAGAAGCAGGTGCTGGGTTGGAAATAATAGGTACTGTCCCTGGAGAATGTGTGATGCTGAGTGTTGCAGGTTTAGCATTAGTGGTGTGATGCTCAGAGAGTTTGGGATTTGTGTTGTTCCTGTTGTAGAAAAGTGTATTCATTCATGCAACCTAAAATGGGACCATTTTAGGTTGCATGAATGTCAGTACAAGTACCTGTTAACTGTTCTGGAAAGCAATCAAGAAACTAAATCTTACAAACATAACCTTTGTTTGTAAAAAAGCTACTTTTGCTTCTGCCTGATTGAGAAATAATTGTTTTAGTCAGTCAAAACATACATCTGAAATCTAAAACATTTGAATTTTGTTCTACTTTTATAGTCTTTCAAACTCAGGATTTACATCAAATGACTTGGCCACTTGCCAGTCTTTCCTTTAAAGCTCTCAACACAATGTGTTAGTTTGTTTCAAGCAGCCAACATTGTTGGAAATGTATTGTTTAATTTCCTTTGAAAAATAGATGAAAGTAATATTTAGTGAAAAACTTGACATTTTTGAATGTGGGGAAGTTTGTATCAGAAACAATAGAGTAACCGAGTCTGGTCTCTTTGTAATAGATCACCTTCACTTTCAATACCTCCCTCTCTCCTCCCAACCTCTCTCTCTCTGTCTCACTCACTCACAGTCTGTCTCTGTCCTCTAAATCCTGCTGTGAGTATAAGGGTAATGTTCAGAGGAACAGAGAAGGTAAAGTCAGACAACAATCTGGCACTAAAATTAATTGCCTAGCTGTCTAACAAAACAGATTTATGTCAGACCACATAAAAGCAGTGACACTTTACCAACAGTGCACAGATTCAGTCCCTATTAGAATGTGTGTCAATCAGCTGCTTGCTGTCATAGCATCCATGTGCAGGAGAACAATTTCCCATCTGCACTTCCAATGCAGTATGTGGAGTGTCAACTAAATCCATGAAGTGGAAATGCAAATATCAAATGGCATCTATTAATGCAAACTAGTTTGTCTCATGAAATTGAGTTAGAAGTAACTAACTGAGAATGACAAACACAAGTGCCAATGTGAGTGCCACTGAATTACACTATTTAGAAATAAGGAACTTATCCTTGTGTGTTATAAGTGCATTTTCAAACCACTGATGGCAAAAGCCAAATCATCCAAGAGCAAATTATGTGTCCCAAAACAACAGGTTAATCTATTTGACTGTAAGGATATCAAGAGTTATGAGAAGTGTGTGTCAAAAATACCACAAACTGGCATCAATGAAGAAATCAGTGAGCTGAATTGAAGCAACAGGGACATGATGGTCATATTAGGGTAGCTTAAACACAAAAAGGTTGACAGATCGTTCAACCTATTTTGTCCCCTGTTACAATAATTGTATTTCTACAACGTTAGAATTTCTTTATTTTGTGCCTTGGTATCTGATCAGAAGGTCATATTTCGACAAAGGTGTTGTATAAATTTAGCACATCTCTGATTTAAATTTCAATATATCGATATTTTCCTAGCTTTGAACATTCAGTGATAACTGAACAGTACATAGTAAGGCCATAAACTGTTAACTGATATATACAGTTAAAGCCATCTGAGTCATCCAGCACTGACACCCTCTGCATGCCTGTGTATAGAAATACTATGCTTGGAGCTAATTAAAAATTTAGCAGACGTGGCAACCTGGATGTCAGACCCCATTCAATCACACCTGCTATAAGGCTGCTCTGAGGTTAATGCTATATAGGAAGGTTCCAGTTTAACTCAGAGTATGCAGAACCATCTGTCAAAGCAGGCAAGTATTTAAAATGCCATCATATTTCTATATGACTTCTAAATGGTGCTGTGTTTTTTTGAAGCCCTATCATTTTACACACTGCACATTGTACTGTACCACAGTGGATCCACAAATCTTAACAGTTTATTTAGCTTCCCCAATGAGGAGAGAGGTGTATGCTCACATTCTCTCCTGCTGTGTTCCCAGGGTCAGTCTCCTGCTGTCTTATACCGATACTGAAGCTCACATCATTAGTTATAAATTAAGGACACCGTGGCTTCCTTTCCAGACAAACCAGACAACGCAGGTGATGTGTAATCCCTACAGTGCTGTAGTTTAATCAGTTATCACCTAATGGACACATTTGTGAGATGTATCTGTGAGATAAATAAAGTATTGATTAAGGTTAGAGGTTTTGAAGTTGTACTTTGCATCAATAGTTTAGTTTTGGATGGATTGTTACAGTATTTATCTCACACACTAGAGCCAAACTAATAATGCTGTGCTGTGATATACTGAAATATTTCTGTTTTCTCTTCTAAATACTGTTACACACCAATTTCCTTTGATGTCTGGGTTTGACTTTGTGAGGTTATCCTATATTTTCTTGTAATTAATCTCCTAAAAGGTATTTCTGGTAAACTATACTACCAACATTTTTATTCTTGCCAGTAAATGATCTCTTTTGGCCCCCTCTCCTCACCACCTTGCTATGAGAGGCTGCATTATCATTATTTTGACACCATCTGCCACCTCGAGCGCACACGTACGCCTTTTCACACTGTGTGATACATCTTCTATAGTGTAATAATGCTAAACTAACATCGAGGTCACAGGGTGCTTATAGGTGCTTAGCTCTTAAGCTTTTTTCCTTTACATCAAGTGAATATGATTTAAGTGGCGTGTGTTGAGATTGTATCCCCATCTAATCTCTGTACTAATAAACAGTCTTTATTAGCATTCCCTCATTAATGACATGCTCCCCCTGTAATACAAATCTAATGCTCAGAGGGTTAGCTTAGTTGGCACGTTTGACTGGTATTAACAGGTGTTACCATAAGCCAGACAGACTTTACTTGTAAGGAGACATGCTGAGTTTTGTATAGTCAAAATTAGTGCCAGGTCTCTCCACTTAGTCATGACTTAGTAATTTAAGAATTACTACACCTGTTGTTGTGTTGTAAGGAGCGTCACACATGGCATGTTGACTGTTTATTTTATAAGGCTTTAAATAATTAACATTTAGTTATTTGGCATATTATTTGAGATGTAGGGTACAAGGCAAAGGCAGGGAAAGTGAAGTGAAGTGAAGTGAGTAAGTCTTGCCTAGGATCCCCTAATGGAGGTAGGCCCCAGCAGGGATTCAAACCCCAGACTGCTGCATGGAGGTAAAGTGATGTTACCACTACACTGTCCAGCCACAGAGCCGCAATTTGAATGTTCACTTAAATGATTCAGGTCTGACAGCAGGCGCTTTGCTTGATTTTTTTATTTTTTTTTCATTAATGAATAAACTTTGTTTTGATTCAATCCACATCAGCATCAGATACAGTCATCTGAACTTCTCGTCTACATTTGAAGTAGAGATGAATGAGTACAGTAAGAAGCAGGCCCAGCATGATGCAGATTTCAGCTTAATCTCTGGAGAAAGTGAGTGAACTTGAAACATTCATCAAGCCAAGTGAAAGAGAATATTATAATTCACATTTTATATTATTTCTGATAGAAGAAGGTGTAGCCTAATTGTATTATGCCTTATTACCTCACATTAAAAAAATGTATTCACATAGAGTGACAAGTTACCCTTGTCCAGTTGTTGTCTTTTTGGTATGTGTGCCAAAATGTCCTGACAGGAAGCTGTTACCAGAGAAAGATGGCAACAAAATCCAATGAGAAAATAGCTTCTAGCAAGTGTTCTACAAATTGTATTTGTTGTGCTTCTTGTTTATTGGTTGGTTTGTTTTGCTTTTCTTTTTTTTATCAGTACTCAGGAAATTAAAAAAGCATATTAGTTCACTTCTGTTTCCCCTTACTCTTGAGTTTTTCATTGAGTCAAACAGAAATGATAACATTCAGTAATCATTTAACTAATGCATGTAAAATGCTTACTCTGCCTCTGGGAAATTAACAAGCAAGCAAAACTAACTTCCCACATGCCACACAAGAGAGAGGATGAGACAGAAACAATAACCAGGGGTGGGCACAGCACGTTCTCTAATTAGCAACTGTCACTGTGTTGTTTGTATGGGAGAAGACAGTTTTTATGTTTCCTGCTTATTGCACGAAGGAGCAACCTCCAAGATCTGTCCCGGAGTCCATTTAACATCAGTCATTTCCAAGTATTGTGTACATTCAGATTGTAAGTGGTTTGAGAATCAAGTTTTACTTTCTGCCTTTGTGTCTATGTTGGACTTTTACCAATATACTAAATTAAACACTTTTCTAATTTTCTAAAATTGCTAAATATTTGAACATGTAAATGATCTCTTATCTGCAGCTTCTGCAGAAAGTACAGTCAGCATAATTAATTTCAGAGCTTGGTGTTACGCAATATCTGTTTGTAGTTTGAGTGTCAGATGAAGAGGAGGAGAAGGAGGAGGAAGATGAGGGACATGAGGTCCAAGTCTTAAAGGCTGCAGGCACTATCCAGCAACTGTTAGTCATTTTAAATATAGTCTTTGTACAAAAATTCATATGAAAGCCTCCAAACACAATGTCTGACACCTTTTTCTCCACATCTTATCTTCAGTGCATTAAAAACCTCCAAGATTTATTCAATTGTAATAACAAAAGTATATCTACTATCTTAAACATAGTGAGGATCCCATGCACCAGGTACTTTTTAAGAGCCTTGCTGTACCCTGCAGCCCTCAGCTCTTCCGCACAGGTATCAAATACACCATGAGTACCACTAACCCCAACCTTTACTGTTACTGTTGTAACATGTTTATTCCTTGTCTGATCCTGCCTGATCTTTGACACTCAAGGCTGCATTTTTTAAACTCCTGCTAACGGCTATGTTTTTGATTTCCCTAATTTTTCCTCTGACAGAGGAACAATGACAGAGATCCTCTGACAGAGGAAAAATGTAGTACTAAGAAAAGATTTTCAGTGTTTCCACTGACAAACTTAATTGTACTCTTTTATATAGGTGCAGCACACTCAAAAGAAGTTACATTGAATGCCATGCCAGTCAAGCACATGGCTGCAAAGCCTTGTTGTTGTAGCACAAAATAATGAGACCTGACATTGTCCTGTTGAAATATCCACTTCCTGGAATAAGATGCTGCCTAGAACTGACATTTTTGGATGCTGCAGCAGGCTTTTGTAAGTGACCATGGTTTTGCAAGGTACTCCTGATCCCATTTGACTGTATTCATAATTTTTGAATGATTGTTACTTGAATATATATTATTTTTACTCTATCCCAAATAATTATAGGCATTAAGTTATACATTTGAACATTGAGTTCTTTCCTTTATACGTTTGTCAGATAAATACAGGTAACAAGAATACAAGTAAATTGATAAATTATTCTAGAAAAAGTTATTTGTGTCTTTTCAAGAATTACAGTTTTATTCATAAAAACATGAAAACAAAAAGCACTGAGATGTGGTAGACGGTAAAGTCATATGCAGGCGAGTGAGAATATTTGGGATCAGAAACGATTCGGAGGAGATTTATTGGCTCTGTTATTGTTGGAAGCACATCCGTGTCCAACCAGTCCACCTGCATGACAGTTACAAGTACAAATAAACAAACACAAAGCTGAAATGGTCTCAAAACTGTCACACATATCGCAAATTTAATGAATTGGCTATGTCAGTGTTAGCAACATGGACCAGTGACACCGTTCATTAAAATAATACAACATTCGAACACTTGGCTGCAACGTAAACCTAATGAATGTGTCCAAAACTCATGCAACCTATGCCTACAACAGAAATCGAACAAAGGATTTCAGGTTATTTCGAATGAGACCTTGAAGTGCTTCTTGCATTCTGTTTCTGGCTGTATTATACAGCACAAGTTGCATTTCTTACTTTATAGAGTCCTCCAGTTCTGTCAACTTTTAAACAAACATGATGCATAGCAGGGTGCTGTCATGTAAATTATATATTTAGATTCTTTTTGGCCTTTATTTCATATACTGACAGTCCCACAGGCCTGTTAGCTGTGGCACTGCAATGTCAGCATAATCCACTTCATTATTATAATAATAGTGTGTGTGTGTGCTATGATTTTTTTTCACTCTGTTATTATTCAAAATGCCTATAGGCTACTGTTTATAATCCGCCAAATAAAGAATTATTAAGATATATTTGGCTTGCTACTATAGAGCTTTGTATGGCTCCTGGTTTCCATACAGTACTGTATGTTCAAATGAAAACTGTGTGTGCTACTCAGTGAGATCAAAGTTAAGTAGTCATTTCATTTTCTTTCTTTCTTCAGGGATATTTAAGCTAAGCTGGCTGATTTGAAAGGACAAATTGAGTTTACGCAGCAGGTTGTTATCAGAACTTCCAAAGGAGAAGAAGCCTTTTATGTGGCAACTGACAGATTAATTGAGTGCAAGGATTTCCCAATTTCATTCTGATTGAGTAACAAGTGAAGCTATTGTTTTTTCCTGATTCTAGTAGAAGGCCTTTATTAGTCATTTGAAAGAACTGTGACCCTATGAAAAGCTGATACTCCACACAATCGTCACAGAGAATGAATCATTGACCAGCGCTGTGAAATGAGAATATGTTGGTTTGAAGCTGTTTGTAACAACCATTATTCCACTGAATATACCACTGTGCTCTCTGTAAAGGTGCAAAAATATACGATGAGCATTTTGTATGTAAATCAGATATTTCTTCAGTTCAACTTAAAACAATTCAGTGCAGATGTACTGTAATATGATAAATATTGGGTGTATTAATTCAATCTTAATAGTTTATACAGATAAATTATTATGTATTTACAGAAGCCCAGAGACAGCTTTTATTAGACCTGTGATCTTGTTCAACAGTCACTGTGAAAACATGATTAGTTTCTTTGTTCCGGCTGTTGAACTATAAGACAGTAGATCTAACATGCAGCCATGATGGCAGATTTATGTGGACAAAGAACATGTTAAATGGTGCTGATCCTAAGTGAAGCTGAAAAATGTCTTTGTTGTCAGTGAATTTATCATCTGGACGTTGTACTGCTGACGCCTGCTTCCCTCCATCTGTCGAGCTGTCACTGATCGTCACAGTCTGTAATTCAGACGATTTGTGCTTTCACAAGGTGACCATTGGTTTAGTACTGTGTAGTTTCTCTAGAAATATAGTTTCAATAGACATTAAAAGTACATGTTCAGTTGTCTAAACACAAAAGGTCAGTTTAAATGCAACAGATCCAACATCACTGTAGTGGATGTGATTAAAGGTGCCGTCTTGCCAACAAATGAACATTGGAAATGAGTCGACCTGTTTGAGGAATACTAACAGAATCTCGGCATCAAACATTGGTCCGAACATATCAAATGATTAATCATTGTCTCATATTTACTCGTCATTCAAACAGGCCGTTCGTTCGTGTTTTGTCATCGCCTCCGATCACACCCACAATTAAGAATCAAATAGAATTTTTCTCTCGCTTCCCTGTTTTGTTTGTTCTGCCAAATTGGAATTGCATTTTCAGTAGTCTGGCGGAAAACATTTGCAACATTACTGCTGTTACATAATGCTGAGAAGATCACAGCTGCTCTCAATGAACACAATGAAGGTAACTGTGACAAATTGAATTGTGTATTATAAATGGCTTCTGGTTTGTTTATAATTTACCAAAGGCTTTATGAATAAGATATAGAGTGAGATTTGTTTTGATTAAGATACAACATGAATTCCCATTTTCCTGCAACCCACGTTTGAATTCTGACTCCCAGGGTACTCCATTAACGAACGTTAATCCAGAGCCCGCAAAGAATCGACTGACTGTGTTTTGTCTCATTAATCAATATTAATAAATGTAGTCACAGGGGTCATTTAGTTCACATTAGGGTTGTATTGTGCAACAGTTGGAGTGCATATTGATTCAGGGAAAACTGGGAAAAATTGAAGATATCCATTACTGTCAAAAGTAAACCTTTCTCCATTAACTACTAATGAGCAGTTGATGCCATGGTCCTCAGAGAGATGCTAAATATATCTGACACTTGGTTTAGTTGCAGCTAGAAAAGTGCATATTTTTTCCAAACTAATTACCTACTTGTAGCTGTTTCCAGATGGCTATTTATGCCTGACGGTGGCTGCTTACTTATGTCACTGCTTTTTTTTTTTTCTTCTTCTTCTTTTTATCCATCGCTGAAATATAGATTTTCTCATTCTTTTGTAATAGCAATCTCTTAATCAACGTCAAAGCTCAGTCTGAAATAGCAAGTTAACGTTCGCACTCTTGTTTTGCCCAGAAACTGTGCCACAGCATTCAAAAAATATGATTTTATTTAGTGATATCTTTATTGAAAACACTGATGTAACAGTAGTTTTATGTGTAGCTGCCTTTGCTGTTGTATCTGGATGGCATGCTGTGCAAAAGTAATAATAACTCACAAACTTTCTTTCTATTGCTCTTTCATAACAGTATTATTGTAGAAGGTAATTTGAAGAAAATAACCCCAACCTGCTTAATACCGAACCCTCGTGAAATTATACTGTGATGCTGAATTTTCCTTGCATCTGCATAATAAAATGTTATGGCCTCAGGAAATGGGTCAAAGAAGGACATGGGTAATAACTTACTTTTACATCAGAGGTGAATAAAGAGGAAATGTACCTGGTTACACGTGTGACTACCATTTTCTTGCACCTTGCACACTTCTATTTGAAGATTTTATGATTGAGCTGCACTCTCTCCAGGCATTCATTTTAAAGGCCTGTAGGCCAATAGAAGTCTGCCTCCATCTAATCAGAAACATAGTGGGATGCAGTGAAAAGCAGTGGAGAAGCTATTAAATGAGCATTTAGCAGAGAATGCTTTATTAACTGTACAGTAGATGTAGATTTGTTTTACCTACTGCGACTACAATGTCCGTAAACTGTATCAGGATAATAATATAAAGGATGTAGCAATCTCTCTATCGTCACAAATCGTCTACACTGATGAGCCAAAACATAGCAACCACCCCACCTACTGTAATCTTGCTGGAAATGTATGTGTTGTCAGTTCTTACATAACCTGCTAGTTGCCTGTCAATTAACAAAATTCTTTAAATTCACAGCTCAATATTGACTAGTACTCTAAACAGACATACAGTATACGGCTATTTAATAAGCTCACTTTAACGCCCCCATCAAATCTATAGCAACCTTCAGACAAGAGGCTATAAATGACCATCAGTAATGAGCAGAACAATCCTGACAGTGTCAATACAATCTTGGCCCATCAGTCTAACTTTACTTTACATCCTATTATGATGGAAGGCTCTGGAGGCTGCACATGCTGTACTTATGACAGAATCTGAGGCTCATTATCTGTGCTGAAGTAGCACCCCTGGGCACCATAATGTATATTAGAGAGACTTAGTCAGCCTCTGCAATAGGTTGCAACAACAGAAATAGTCCCAGCTACTCTCTTCCAGCTGATATTAATCATCTGGCGACTCCTTCTATCGCACACTGTCAATTCAGTTATTGACCTTTCCTTCATTCTTTTCAACCCATAATAACTTACTCTAATAAACTTATTAAAGTAAACGTGTCAGACCATTCAGTTCTGTAGTAAATCTGCAATTGAAGATGTAAATCACCACAGCCTGCTCCTCCACAGCCTTGAGCCCATGATATAGATCCTAAAGTATTGATTATAACTACATTATGTTATATTTGCATGTTTTTTTTCTCTTCCAATACAAGAATACTTTGTGTTCTGTTTGACTGATAATCACTTAATTAACTCTACTTAATATATGCAATTTATATATACTGTATGGCAAGATAACCCTGGATCAGGAACTGTTTTGAAAACCATGTTTGTAAAGTGCAAAATGCACATAGACGGAGCCACAGTGACATATTGAGCAGTATCACGCCTCAGCGAGTGTGATTTTCATCGCTATGACTTCACAGTTTATCAAAGAGTGTTGTGGAGACAACAGATTGTCCCTGTCTGCACACTGTGTGTCATTCTTTTACAAAAAAGAACTCTGAACATATTCACGCACTGAAAGGGACATGGAACTAGTTGCCAAAAGCTTTTTTATAAGAGGTTGAAGAGCTGAAATCCTGTTGAGTAGTTGTCTGTCAGCTTGATCAAACAAGCAGCCACACTTCCCGAGGTGCTTTGCGTAGCTCTACTGCTATAACCCAACCTACCTATATTGTGGATTTAACCCTTTACATGCTAACTTCTCCCCTTGTACAGTTAAGACTGTATAAGATGTGATTGTCACTGAATAGAAAAAACAAAATGATTAAATTTACCTCTCTACCCAGCAAATCACGGCTGATTCATCAACATTATTTCAGTGGCAGGCCAGAAAATCCAAATGTTACTTCACCCATTGCACTGTGTGGGAGAATGTATCTATGAGAAGGATGGATTCGTCTTTGAGGCAATACTAAGCTCATTTCTTCAGCTGTGTTATCGTTGCTTGTACCACCAGACAAGGATGTGATAAATTAACGGTTGTCCTTGCATGTGTGCCTGTTCAATCAAGTTTGATTTAGAGCCCCCTTAGGGAAGAAGTTTGCGTATAATTTTGTGTATATATACTATGTGTACTCTAGCTGCATGAGCTGATGGAAAATTTTAAAGATTACATTCTACAATACATGCTACAGATTTAAGTCAACATAGGTATCACCTAGAGATACAGTGAACCCTTGAATCATAAGGAAATGTGTGCAAGGTCACGAAATCCAACTGGACACCGCACACAGTATTCTCACCCTGTGTTAATGTGATGTTGATGTGTAGCCAGGAAATACAGTTGAGTGACTGTTGCTCTTTAGCTGTTCCTGTTCCTGTGAATTCCCGTGATGTGTCCCTGCGATTTAGTCATCCCCTGTGCGGTGGGTGGACAGAGAGACACAACAGTTACCCTGGGAGTCAGAAAATCCGTTGCAGCACAAGTTGAATCAACATTGATTGACTATACCTAACAAAACAGAAGAACTATACATTAGAGCCACATTACTATAATAATTAACATGCAACAGACATGCTTCACTTTTCTTCTCTGATTGTGAATAGAACAACATTTTTGTCCTTTCGTAAATGTGGATTCTGTTGTGTTTTAAAACTTATGATGCACTTTAGAGAGGCTTTAAGAGAGACTGATTTAATTCTGAAAAACTGTACGTGAGATTATAATCTACATATGGAAGTAGCTGCTTGTGATTTCCTGTTGTTTTGTTCCTTATATTTTACTTTGTGTTTGGGTTTGTGCAGTTCCTCATACTGTACATACAGAATAAATACATACAGATGAAATAAACCCTATCCGCAGCGCATCCGCAGCACCTGCTACAGTATGGTGTGTTAAAATGTGGTCCTTTTAAAGCTCTGTCCTTTAATCTATTTTGGAAACAAAGAGCACAAAACACCATTACATGCAACATACTAGTGAACAAACTTTAATAATCAAAGCAGTTAAATTTAGCAGTGAACGACCAATTCTCCTATTGTTGCCATGGAAACCAAGCAAAATTGTCAGTAACTCACGCCGGCTCTGTATATTTATTACCTCATATCTGGTCAACAAAATGTATGTGAAAGAGTCTATTCACAAATCAGTGTAGGGGAAGGAGGGAAGTAGAAAATAACAACTACATATTCCTCTCTCTCCGTTCTTCGGGTGCTGAAAGATGAATGTGATGTTGGCGCTTACTACAATTACTTTGCTGAGATTGGTACAAAGGCTGCACATTCTCCTACTCAATCTCAGTTTCTCTGTTTCGCCTCTTTTTTGTGTGTGTGTTTACCGTTTTTCCATCTGCCGGGCACTTATAGACTCGCAGATATATTCAACTGTACATTTCAGCAGGATGTGCAGTATATGCAGTAATTTAATGAAGCACATACTGTACACAGTAGATGACCTGACAACGCTGTCAACTGAGGACAGCTTGAAATCATGATATCAGCATAGAGTGAGCCTGACAGCACTAAACCTACCTCAGAAATCAGGTGACGAACCGGAGACAGGCTTAGGTTTCCAGATTTTCTTTAAAATTCCTTCCCCATTCATTCACTCCTTCCTGTAAAATAGACAAACAGTCACTGACTCTGGTGAGTTGTGAATTAAGACCCTTGTTATCATTTTGATTTAGCGTCATCACTGACAGATGCAGAGTTGCACAACTGTAAACGTATGAAGGATCATTAAAAGAAAATGCACCATATGGAATGGTGACTAACTTTTCTATCAGTGTGGGAATTTTTGATGACACTGCAGAGTAATTTCAGGCAAAGTTGCTCTTTCATAGTGTTAAATGGACTTTTATTTTGCTTACCTATGTGCAAATATCGAAAAAACGTATAAATAGATGTGCATCTATGTGCAAAGACGCATCAGCCACTCTCTTAGCTAATGGATAACTGAGATGGGCTTTTATGAGTTCAAGAGTTGTCCAGTTGGCAGTGATGTAGTGTCTGTGAATGGCTGCGTACTCAGGGTTTGTCATTAACTACACCGTCACTGCAGCACCTACGGAGATTTCCTATTCCCCAGAGCACTGACTGATTGTTACAGAGCCCATTCACAGTATAATTGGAGTCTTATCAAACAGTAGCTATTTCAGGCTTAGTACCCAACTCAAGGAAACCAACTGTGTAGCTTTTTATTTTGCAAACACACAGACAGTGTAGCACACACACATGGAATATGTTAAAGTGAAATATGCAGGGAAGACCACTTTTTACATACAGATTTAATATAAAATATTTAAGTAACACCGTTTAACATGATTCCACAATCAGTCTTTGCAAGATTGATTGTGGCTCACTACTTTATGCCAAAGTGTGTGAGAGAATTGTCAAGTCAGTTCAAAATGAATGTTGCTCAATGCGAGATTGCAAAGAATTTTATCTTTCACCATCAACAGTACATTATATTGTGAAATGATTCAGAGACTCCGGACTGATGTCAGTGCTTGAAGGCCAAGGGTGGAAACCACTGAATGTCTGTGACCTTTAACCCCTCAGGCTGCATTGCCTGAGAAACGCATGGGCCACATGGGCTTAAGTAATTGGGAAAACCGTTGTCACATAACACAATGAGTCAGCCTGAAACTCTATCAAGCAAGGAGAAGGGCTTCAGTCCTGTTTTCTGTGTCCAATCTTATGTCAGATGGACTGAAAGATGGTGGAAATGTGTTTTGCACATTCTGCAGCGTTGGGTTCTCCATGCCAAAGATAAAAAGGCTCCCCAGACTGTTATGAGAAAAAGATGCAAAGACCAGCATCTGTTATAGTATAGGTCTGCATCAGGACCATTGACACCATTTATGAGGAGGCGTATATTTAAGTCAATGAAATGTCTTTCACTGGGAAGTCAGTGGATATCTCAGCAGGGTATGCTACAGCAGTGTGACTTCATAGACACAGAGTGCGTGTGCTTGACTGGCCTGCCTGCAGTCCAGAGCAGACCCCTGGTCAGATAACAGCAACATCAACAGACTGTTGAGCAGCTGAAGTCTTGTATTCAGCAAGAGCAAGCAAATATATTCCACTTCGAAAACTGCAACACTTAGCATGATCAGTTCCCAAATGATTAAAAGGAAAGATGACAGTAAACGTCACTCTGTCACAGTTTGTGTGTCACAGGCATCAAACACTGAAACTCTTTGTACTTTTCTCAGACAAAAGTTCAAGCCTATTGAAAAATCATTTTTAAAATCTTTGTGTTTTTTTTTTTTTGCGACTTAAATAAAGTCCAAACTTTTTGTACACATTAACTGTCCAAGTCACACAGTCAATTGAATGTTTAGTATTATGTAGTTTATGTTTCATGCTTATCTGTCATGCACATGTTGTATATGACTATCAAACCTTTGTTTGTGTGTTCTCTCAGGTGCTAGAAAGTTTAAAATAAGGGAAGTTCTTTGAATGTATGGGGATAGAAGATTTTAGGAGAATAAAATATATTTCGTCTATCACTAATATTGCAATCAACCCTTTTCTTGTAGCTTGAGAAGATCAGACCAGCGGAGGTCAGCTAGGAGCCATGTTTTTGATGAGATATGGAAGTTTAAATTATTTTAAGTGGCTAGAGGGAAGAAACACTGAATGGGCTGCATAATATATTAAAGTACTTCACAGTACATGGTAAAAAAAGGCTGTGCAGTAGAAGTTTCAGACCATTAATGGTTTGATTTGAATCTCTCTTCAGCAAATCCACTTGTAAGATTGAAACAAGTCTCAAAAAGCAACTGACTTACATGTTATTGTGCTGCACAAGCGTCAGTCGGGCTTCCCAGAAGCGTTATTCCTCTAGGCAAAAGTCTTTTTTTTTTTGTGACAGTGAATGATGCTGATTGTAATCACATAATAACTGTCGATCTGTCCCTGTCTGATCTGCTGGACTGTCTTTTTCTCTTTTCTCTTTCTCTTTTTGTCACTTTCAAATCAATAGCAACATTGTTTAAGCTCTCCACAGAATCCAAGGATTGAGTCCTCCCTCTACAACAACAGCCTTTTTGCAAGCTCCACGCACAAGTCACCAGAAAAAGTCACAGAACGAGGGAGGTGTGGAAACACAAATACATACTGTAAACACATACACAGTTTAATCACACGCTGGCAGTCAGACTGCCCACACTGTCTGTCTGTAACCTTTAACTCTTTGTTCCCAGAGACTTGGAGAAGGTCAGGCTTTACGATCTGTGACTGAAGTAGCTATAGACTGTAATGTCCCCGGTTTGTGTAAGCTTTTAATACTGGTTAGTTTCTGATGAAGGCCAGTTTGACTCTACCACCAAGGACCAGATGAAATTTAAAAAATGTGGCTCTGTCTACTGGATGTGTTGTGTTGAAATATCTCTTGTAGCTTCACACAGAGCATGAAAGGGATACAGGCTCAAACTATATCATAATGAAAAGATATTTCAGATTGTAAGAACGTCTGGAAAGTCTGAATGACCCTGCTGCTGTGTTTCTCTCTTTCTCTTTAACCAGACACCAAACCAGTACAGTACAGTACGCGACTGTCTCACTTCCAGTCTAACTCCCTCACACAAAACTCCTGTTGTATAATGTGCTTGTTGTCTTTTTTGTTTTTTTCCAGTCATGTTGGTGCAAATTGTAACACATTTCATACATGCCAAAATATGTATTAGATAAACATAGTAAAATAGGGACTAAATATGCTCATATATATATATCTCATAACTTACAGTGCAGTACACTGTGTGTGTTTTGTGTGTTATTACACATATAAACATAGGATAGACCATGAAATGCTGCACTTTCCTTTCCTTTCTTTGTTTTCTAGCCACTATAGAGATTATTATTGTCTTATCTATTGACCTTCTCTATTCACCCCTGTGAGGATCCCTTATCACATATCTTGAACAATAATGTTTACCGCGTTTTACGTTTTCGAGGAGTAGCTTGGAGTGTTTCTTTGTCTCCGCCGTGGAGGTTTTATGATAACACTGACTTATCGAAAGCTGTCGGTCTTCAAGATACAGATACAGTCAGCTGAAGCGTGACAGCGCACAAAGGATGTGTGTTTTGAGATTAGATTTCCACCCTTTTGTAAAGAGGAGTCACGTTCATCTACTTAAAACAAAAAAATAAATAAGGAAAGAAATTGTGTACTATTAATGCAACATATATACTGTCATATACTGTGTCTTTCTGGAGAGTGAAGGGTGCAGAGGATGCTCTGGAATCCTGCACACAGCTCTGACATCTAATTGAAAACACACCCTGAATCCCACAGACCACAACTAATAAACAAGGAGAAATGAAAGCAGGCGTTCAGGCCACTAAGAGGTTAAAAGGAGGGAGGTCATTTGTGGCGTTTGGTCAGACACTGATAGGTCACTGCTCAGTGGTCTGCTCTCTGCCTCTCTCATCCGTGAAGGACCGAGCGGCGGGTCTCCGCCTCCAACACGCACTGATTTGGAGTTTTGCTGTTGCGCCGCGTAAACGTCGTCTTCAGCGGATGTGTTTTACCTGTCAGCATGGATAAGGAGGGTGTCGCGCACAAAGTTGACGAGGGCGAACCGAAGGTAAAACGCAGCTCAGACACTGATGAAACGTGTCACGCAGACTTTTTACTGCAGTTCTGATCTGACGATTTGTGTCGGTGAATGTTTGTGCTGTCCCACAACAGCGACTTCAGTTGAGCCCATAGGCGCAAGCAGTTTAATAAGCGTATGGGAATGGAGCGGGCTAATTGAAATGCCATGTATCCACATTGATGTAATCTCAGTTTGAGTCAACAGACTTTTCATTTACTTGGCTGCAAATAGATGTGCCATCATGTAGATTCCGGTATTTCCTGCATCTCTGAGAGCAAAGCGCTTTAACGCGCTCGCACTTGCTGCTCGGTTCCTGCAGCCTTGTCTGTCTGTCTGTCTGTCTGTCTGGGTGTGCGTCACCCAACTTTACCAAGTGTTGAAGTAAACATAGCCATGAAACAAGACTGCTCACACATCAGCATCATGCTGAAGCTGTTTGTGTTGACTTGATGCAACATGTAGGCCTGTGCATGTAGATCAGCTAAAAGTAAAATATGTCAGTAGTGAGTCTTATAAGAGTTATGGTTCAGTTCAATCTTTAGTAAACATGCAGGAGTCTGTTTAATTGTGCAGTTTATTTGTTTTCTAAAGCATTATAAATGTGTTTGCTATATTATTTTAACCATATTTCACTTACTAAACTACACAAGTTCCAGTCTGCTGATCATGCATCAGGTTCTTACTGCATGTATGGTTTGATTCATGGAGCCTACCAGTCAAACAGTGGTCCTGCTTGTTCCATGCTTTAACCCTTGGCACTGGCTGCAGCAGCCATGTGGCTGGCCTGCCTGCATAAAAACACTGTAGTTATATGTTCTGATGTGCAGAAGTGTGCAACAGTAAGCCCCCCCCCCCCATCTGGATACACATGTTCCCGTTTTCCTGACCATAACGTCTCTGTGGATTCATTGACAGTTTGTTTGGAACCACTTATACAGGGTTGTTATTGTGTGTGTTGGTCAAAGCCGACCTATAAACAGCTGCCTGATCAAAACGAGTTGTGCTACTATACATAATAAATATATTTATATATACCACAAAGAGAACACAGTTTAATTCCCATGAAAATATGCTCTTTCAATATATTGCATGTCACTATAGCTTAAATATCTTAACCAGTACATGTAATATTTGTGCTGGTTCTTGTTAAGTTTAGTGTATTACAGTACTATCTTCCATGTTGCCTAAAGCTTGCTCAAATTGGATTGTGGTGTTGT
The DNA here is from genome assembly GCF_900324465.2 of Anabas testudineus. NCBI lineage: Eukaryota > Metazoa > Chordata > Actinopteri > Anabantiformes > Anabantidae > Anabas > Anabas testudineus. The sequence continues at coordinate 11,986,939 of NC_046622.1, forward strand.
CTATATCATTTTTGTATAATTATTCTCTGTAAGGTCTTAAACCTTGCACTGTAAAGTGCCTTGAGATAACTTCTGTTGTGAATTGGCGCTATACAAAGAAAACTGAATTGAATTGAATTTCCCTGTGCATACTATATTCCAGGTAAAAGATGTTGGCCTGTAAGTTGCATTTATATAATCACTTTATTCCAGAGGAAGTCTTGATAGATCCTTCAGCACAAGACTACTCTTTAAGGCAATAGCATGAGACAGATTACTTTAATTATACTGTTTTACAGTATGTGCGCGAAACAATCAGTGCTACGTTTTTAAAGATTTGGACCTATTTATCTGCAATATAGGCAATAAGAAACTAAGAAAAAACAAATGCTGACGTGAACGTTGCGTTGTGGTGATAGACGCAGATCCTTAATTCATTAGTTTTATAATGTGACCGCTGTTGTAGAGGACACATCTGCTCCATTATGCACATGCAGCGCAGTGTGTGTTAGCAAAAAGTCTTTTGGGGTGGTGGGAGGGGGGGTGGCACAAGCTGACTCAGCAGATTATCCCCATGTGTCTAAGCAGATTCGTGTTCAATTCAGTATGTATGTGTGTATGTGTTTGGGTAGGAGTATGTGTTTGCAGGTGCCCTGTGAAGACGGTCTGTGTGACAATTGAAGCTGTATTGGAAATATTAATTTATGGAACTGTTTGACCTAAAAAATACACTTGATTACCATCTTAACCAAACACAAATGGAAAGATCACTCTCGATTTCCTTTCAGTCTTCAGCTCACAGCCCTGTGATTTATGTACAAAAACTGGAAACGTTTCATCTACATTTGGTTTGTGCTGCAGAGACATTCAGTAAAAACATTTTAGTAGGTGTTAGAGCATTTTCTCAACCAACATGGTGCCTGTAGCAGCTCAGACAATCTGTCTTCACAGCATAGTTGCCACCTTTGCACATCTCTGCCATACGGTACATCCAGGAAGCTATTGAATGTACTGCTGTACTTGAGGTTCTGTTACTGTGAAAAAGGCCTGGGCTGTAACTCACACAGAGCAAAGCAGCAAGCCGCTCCCAATGAGAGCAGATAGTAAACTTAACATGTGGTTACTGTCACTGCGGCCAGCTCCATCTCGCTCTCTCTCTCGAAGTGAGACCACTTTGAATGCGTCTCACAGTCTCATGTCTCCCAGTTTCCAACAGCCCCTCTTTTCAGCTGTTTGTGACTGTCAGGCCTGGGAAAAAGCCTCCTAACCCCACAGGAAATGACAGTTGAACACACCAAGCTGTTGCTCACAGTTGTCTTTACCTCAGCGTTTCTGTGAGTAAACTAGATTTAGAGAGATTGAGTTCAAAGATTAGATTCCTCTGTTTGATTTTTTTCTAAATACTATACACTGCATTTTTGCACCAAGTGAAAATGTAAAATACAACAAATATACAATGACCTTTCACCAGCTGTTCATAGTTCCTTCGTAAATATGTGGCTTCTATTGTAATGTACGCTAGAGAGAAGTGTTTTTTTCCATCCTGTGGTTCAGGTGTTTTGATTGTTTAGGTATTAGAAAACAATAACTTGACCTATATTCAAATGAGGACTATATAGGTTTCATATGGGTTTGCTTTACTGTCAGTTCATCAGTACTGAAGAGTATGTAGGTCTTGTGGTCTTGTTTTGCATTTTTTGTGGTCTAAGAATGGATTTCCTCAAATGTTGTTCCTGATAAAGATAGTGTTTGTAAAGGCTCACAACACTAGTCGTCAAATTTGTCACTACACCAAATTCTGCCACCAGTTGAAATACCTGGAGTAAAAGCATTCATTCAAGGATGAACACAAATAATAAGTAAGTTCCTCGCTGTTGGTGTAGTTCTGGGAATCGTGACTTAATTAGCAAGTTGTGAGAAGTTTAAATTGTGAGCATGCATCTAAAATTGGAAAGTAACACCACCTGATTTTGCTTTCTTTTTAGAAGCATGCTTTGTGATCCGACAACAGTAGCAATAGCATTGTTGTATGGAGTTAGATTATGTATACTCAAAACCAAAACAAAGCAGAATGTCTTTAAGATGTTCAGACCCTTCAGATAACATCAAATTTTTCCCCCTCCTTTAGCTTTAGAATAATGCACTAATACAGCCAGAGGGTGATCTACAGCTGCACAAACACATCACTCATACACATAGCAGCATCCAATGTGAAAGGCAGTTTAGCAAGACGGATCCGATTGTCTTGTCAGAGCTTCATTAGCTGGCGTCATTTAATGGTTCCTAATCACTGTCATTAAAGCAAAAGCTAATAGAACCAATCAGTCTTAATTCAGACAAATCTTGCGTAGGCTGCAACATGACTGCATTGATTAAGGCTCTTTTAGACTCTTAAGGCTAATATGAGCACTTCTTTTCCCTAATTGTATTCCCCATGTTAGACTATTATAAACTGTTGGTTTACTTCTTTACTTATTTCAAATATCAGACTTATTCGTGACTTCTCTTTTTATTAGTTGCTCTCAAAATACCTAGTGAGTTTAGCCAGAAGATATGTGTACTGATTTTACCACATGTGAACTACTGTATAGAAAGTGTGTAATAAAGCCTGATGAAAGATTGACTTTTGTATTATCCTGCAACGGTACAGCCTGTTTACAGAATAGATTTGGCAAAATTGTGGCATTCCTAGTGCCAAGTTATTTGGAAACAACCAAACCCAGTCTGTTATTATTATATTTATTTGCATTCCATTTAATTTGTGTCTGTTCCCCTCATCCTTTATTTATATAGCACCAACTCACAACAAAAGTCATCTCAGGGCACTTTACAGTGTAGAGTTTAAGACCTTACAGAATCATGTAGGAAACCCAGCCAATCCTACCCTGTAAGCAAGCACTAGGCAACAGTGGAGAGGGACAACTTGCTGTAACAGAAGTAACCTACCACAGAACCAGGCTCAGGGTGGGTGGCTCAACCGGCTTGGGTTAGTGGAAAGTAGAGAGAGAAAAGAAGAGCTACAAGTAGCAGCAGGCAAAACACTGGGTAGGTTGGCACACTGGAAACATGCAGCAGAGACCAGGGATAACTGCAGAAAGGTACAGAGAGAGGGAGACAGAGAGGAAGAAGGCAAAGTTAATGACATACAATGATGGCATATGAGTGAATAGAGAGAGGAGAACAGAGGAGCTCAGTGTATCAAGACAGGTTCCCAGCACACTAATCTAAAGCAGCATAGCTAAGTGATAGTTCAGAGTCACCTGAGCCAATTTTAACTGTAAGCTTAATTAAAAAGGCAAATTTCAAGCTTAGTCCTAATAGTAATGAGGGTGACTGCCCTTGGACCTGAACTGGGAGCTGGTTCCACAGGAGAGGAGCTTGATAGCTAAAGGCTCTGCCTCCCATTGAACATTTGAAACTCTAGGAACCACAAGTGGACTTGCACTCTGAGAACGAAGTGTTCTGCTTGGAAAATATGGAACTGTGCAGAGGAGGGAGTCCTTGTTACAATGTGGATGGTGGGACATAGGTTATATTTAGGAAGCACTTTGGTTTTAGCTTTATGTTAGGATTTATGCATGAGGTCAAAGAAAAGCCTCAACATTTGTGAGGGAGGCTTGAGGAATAGTCTATTACCATGCCTTGTAGCTGGTAGTTGTTATTGCAACTTTTATGTAAATAATAAATGACTAATATGACTCATGACTGAAAATAACCTTTCCTACATCATTTAAATTTACAATGAAGCCATTTTACAGTAAATAACCTCCCTGACCAGTGAACAGCACAGCAGCAAAGCTGGTCTCCACAAGAAAAGAGGGTGGCCTGTTTTGAATACAGTCATTTGCAGCAGAACAGGTTCCTTCATTCTTAATAGGATGCTGTGCAATCATATAGCAGTCTGACTGGAGCATTAGGGAGATTTATACCGTAGATTAGCACAGGAGAGAGAATGGGTAAGATGGGGTGAAGACTGTTACGTGAGCAAAATAAAGTCATCTTAGCTTCAAGGTGCACATTTGTTTTTTCTATCATCACTGAATTTCTGTTGTGTTTAGTACATATTTGAGCAATAGATAAGCTTATGATTAAAGTTTAAGATAAGGACAAGTTGTGGGCATCACATTATAACACCTCAGTAGCATCATAATGGATCTGCATGAAAGGTGTGCAGAGGCAGGGTAGAAATGTTTTACATGTAAATATTATTTCATTTTATTTGTTTACTTGTTTAAATTTAAAGTTTCTAGAGGGACAAGTCATTCGATTAGCTTTTTTGCTCATAGACCCAGGTGTTTCAGATTACCAGCAGTAGTCTGTGTGATGCTCTGTGTAATACTTTGTAATCCTGTTTAATTGTTTTACACACATTCACACCTGGAAGTGGGAGCACGCAACCACAATTTGGGGCAATTGAAGATAAAAGCCTGTAAGAACTACAGAAGAAGCCACTCAAATTACTTCCACTGTTACAACTGTGATCCACCGTGTAATTATTGTACTTCAGCTTCATGGCACTGCTTAGTGGTATTGGGTGCATTGATGAATTATTTACTTTTTTCTCTAAGGACTGTTACAGTAGGCTTATCATTGTAATTCATTTGGTACTTTTGTACTTCATCTACCATGACAGATTTCCCAGCTCTCAGATGGACTATATGTTTCATGCCCTTGTGAAGAATTAATTAGACTAATCAGGGCACTTTACGCTGCATGCATTTTCGCAAGTGTTCATTTAATCAGCATTAGCATGCCTCTGTAATCTGCCCAGTCTTGGACATTGTGCTGACAGGGACACCGTGCTAAGAATAGAGGGGCAGGAAAACAATAGAGCTGAACTTTGATGGTCAGTAATGACGCATGAAAGGCAAGCAATCACATGGTTGTTTTGTGCTGTGTAGCCATCACCGTGATGGAAAACTATGTCTCAGCTGTAACAGCAAAGCTGCTCTGTGGTAGGTCCATCTGTTGACCCCACCAATGCACGCATTTCAAAGTACACAAGAGGCACAAAATAACTAAAGCATTAGTGCCTTTCCTGCTGTGCACTCTGTTATTTCATATTATACTGCACAAACACCGCACAGGTGTATTAGCACAGCTAGAGAACAGTGTTTCACAGTGTTTCTGGTGGTTAATAAATTAATATAACAAAGTCACTAATCACATCTGAAAATATCAGCATATACAAATGCAGGACAGTGGGTGGACACAACAGCTCGTGGACATGATTCTGAACCTTGTAAACCTTGACATCACCTCCTCACCTGAGTTGAGTCCAGCGAAGCCAGAGCACGACCTGAGGCTACTTGGACGTGTGAAACTGTAACAAGAGATGTTGTCTTGCCATTATTTATGCATGATGTTTTCCCACTTGAAAACTCAGCCTCTGGGTCAGATTGTGTGTTGTTGCTGTCTGTGTGTGTGTATTTGTGTATTGGAGCATGAACCATACCATGGTAGAATATGCATGGTATTTATATATAACTTTTTCTATCCTTCAGTTCATAGTTTAAAGACATTTAAGGAACACTCATTCATTTAATTTTGTAGTTTCATTTATTTATCAATTTCCAATAATTAAAAAAATACAGTAAAAGATTGTTCTTACATATATGTATTGTCATTTGGACTTAAAATAAATAAAATGAAATATTTAGCTGGTTATCTCTGGATCACTGTTTTACAGTTTTATTTACACTGTAAAAATAGTCAGGCCTGAATGATTTCCAGCCCGTACGCTCTAAGGTAAAATTTTTTTATAGATTTATTGTCAAATCCTTGCATGTACTAGAAGTATCCAATCAGGCTTTGTCGCAATTCTTTCATCACTGTGGCATTCATTCTGCTGTCCTCTGCATGTCCACTCATTCTGATACCTGCACATGATGACCAGTTCTCCTGCAAACTTTGATGTGACTGATCGGTTGACATCTTTACTCCCTAACTATTAAACGGAAATCGTTTTCTGTGGAGTAGCACACCTCTCTATAATCAGCACTGACCTCCTCTTCTTTTATAGCTTAACAGAAGGACACACTGTTTGTTTATATGACACTGCATTTCATTAGTGTCTTCTTGATAGCACAGCACCTGTCCTGTGACCCCAATTGTGCGGTAGGCTCAGTGTTGTATTGCCTCCTATCACAGACAAAACTTCCTATCACATGGCTTACAAAATGCTTCTTCTGTATAACAGGACGATGAAAGTTATTTTTGTTTTATTTTACTTCAGCAGCCTTCCAAGTCTGTTTTTAAAATCCAAGTTTCAGAATGTGAGATAGGAGTTTTATAATCACTTAAGCTGCTTGGCTGCTGCTTTAAAACCTTCTGCCTGAATCCTTGAGGTCATTTCATCTTGGCCTTACAATGTCCTCTGTACTGCAGTCACCAAAGTTGTCAAATTCCACTTCTATTAAGTTTCCTGGATCAGAGGCCAGAACACGCCTTACTTTATCAGTTACTTTTAAGAAGTTTGTTTTCTCATATTTTCATTTTCAAGGTGAGATTATTGTACGTTTGTGTTCCTCTCTATGTCAGGGCAGCAATAATGCTTAGAACTCAGATACTAAATCAAATACAGAATCCCTCTGTGCAATTCGGATCTGCTTAATTTATAGAAAACACATTTTTCTATAGGAGCTTTTGACTCTTACTCTTAGGTTGTATAATATATCTGTGCAAACAGGACATGCTCCCTCTTCTATTTCAGTAGGCACAAAACAGTTCCCCTGCTATTTGTTTGTCACCTCATACAGTAGATGCCCAGCTGAGAAAGCCATATGTGCAGAACAATTATTCTAGTGGTGCTAATGGCATAGGCTATGAAAAGAACGCAGATGGTTGTATTTACTATTGACTTTGTGTTTGCTGTGTTTTGATCTGGATCTCCCACGAGGCTCTCACAGAACCTGCTTTGTGATTGTTTCTACTGTGGTCAATTTTATTTAATTTAATTTTTTCTGTTTGGCAGTTGCACCTCTAAAATAGAAAGGTGTTTTGTATTTTGGCCTGCATTCAGTCACTGTAACGGCTTCTTATCAGTGGCCAATGTTTTACTCCTGTTTTCTGATTTTTAAAGAGGTCTCGACACTCTGGTGTTCAGCTGAGTTTGTTGTAGCGCATAAAGTAGGTAGCCATTGTAACAAAGGTAGTCATCCAAAAGGGTTTGTCTGCAGTACCTGTAATACTCAGCATGTGTTAGAGATTAGTACATTAGGGCTGGTGTGTGGTGGTGGATAGGCAGTATACATGTAGTAGATCATGAATGTGACCATGTGTGATTGTGTTGGTAATCCCATGAGAGGTGCTGCTTGTTTCATTTGACTAGTAATCCTGTTATCTGCTTGTGTCTTTGTGTGTTGCTGTACACAATGTCTGCCTTTTTTTTTATTTTTTTTATTATTCTATGTGTTTGTGTGTATGTGCTAGTGTGTGTTGCTGCTTCAGTTGGTCATCATCACCGTCAGCCTTGCCTGTGGCTTGCAGTCCTATCACTTCCCCCTAACCTGTAGGCAGTAACGGTGTGGAGACAGCAACACACTGGGGCACAAGACGGACCTCACCTGCCAGGGGCATGGGCACAAGCCAGACCGACATCTTCCTCTGCTCCAGTGATGCCAAAATGTAGCAACAACCGCCAAGCCCTTTGTACGACATCAGAATCAATATTCAAGAGCTGACAATTGGTGCCTTTCTTTTTAATGTTAGCAAAAGCAGCTAAGGTAACAGCTTTGGCAGCCGTGACGGTAGCATAGCCTGTGTGTGTGTATGTGTGTGTAACTTTGCCTGCCAGTCCCTGGGGAGGACCAGCAAAGGAGTTGTGTTACACTCCCTGACAGGCTTTATACATGTTTCATCTGCTGCTCTCAAAACAGAAGACCCCTTTGTTATCTAATCCAGCCCTCTTCTCCCCAGCCTGAGAGACTGAGTTTACTGCCACAAGACTGCTCTTCACAGTCTGTCAGCCAGCCACTGAACTGATACATATCAACCAACAGCTGAGGAGCAGCAGACGGACTTTGTCAGGCACAAGATATCTGCGATCAGGACTTCTTAGTCAATCCTTAATCCATTGGCTCGAACATGGACCAAAAATTGTCCAGAATTTAAATAGTATGTCATCTTTTTACCACTAAACCTTAACGTTTCTGTAGCTTATCGCCTTTCAAGCTGCAGAACTGCAAAACCTGCATTTGGCGTAACCAAGGAATCTAAAGAACTACTGTAGGGGGTCGTATTTGCATTTTAGTGAGCTGGTTGAGACCATGAGTGACACTCTCAGGCCTCCTTCGCTCCAGGTGAGCGTCCCAAATGATGCCCCGGCATACTCGGATGGAGGAAGCAACGCAGTGTCAGATGGTTCTGTGCGATCCAGCTCTTCTACGCCAACTCTCCGTCGCAAGCGCTTCAAAATGCGACGTATGAGGAATGTGCCTAGCGAGAGGGAGATCGAAAGAGGGCGCCTCACCGATGGTCACCTCACAGCCCGATCTCACTCTGGCTCCAAGGAGTACCTCCAGCTGCCTTCCATTGAAATTACACCATCCAGTGATGAAGATGCCCCATCTTCCTGGTCCAGCTGTTCCACACCCAGTGCCTCTCCCCGCCGCAAGCGTTTCCTGTTGAGGAAGTGGCTAAAGGTCAGAGAGAAGAAGGAGCAAGGCAGTGAAAGCAGGTTGGTATGGGCCATACTCACCTCACATTTCCCTCCTCTCCCCAAATCTACCCTAATACCTTCATGCTGCTTCAGGCTCCAGCTACCTGCACTAATGTGGTATATGACTAACTGTTCTCTTGTAGAATATTGAACATTTTGACTTCTATCTTGAGGTTTCTTTTCACCTTTCACAATCTAATACCTCTTCAACAGTAAGCAGCTTAAGAAGCTCTCACACAATTTAATACAAGCGGTAGTTTTTCAGTCAGTATTTTTCAGTGTAACACTGATGCTAATGGAATTATGCACGTGGATGTGTTGCACTTTCATTCATAGTTTTCTGTTCTGTGCTGTTTGTATAGTGTGTTCATATCACTACAGGTCATTTAGATTTAAGGTGACTTCAGGTGCTGACAACGGTACTAAAGTAAAGGTCATGAGAGTTACAAAATGGATTAGTTTAATCTTCTTTGATGCATAGATATGAGGAAAAAAATATAATGACATCTGAGAAGCAGTATGTTGTGGCGGCATCAAAGGAAAGGTTATAAGATGAATAAAGTATTTTAATAATTTAAGTTAAACGATCATCCTCATTAAACCACAGAAAGTGAATAGTAGTAGTAGTAGTAGTAGTAGTACAGAAAACTAAAACATGATTCAAGGTATAATTAATCATTATTATATTACATTATTTTATATTAATTATGAAAAAAATGTTAAGCTTTATAGCAATCAGGGAAAAACTTAATGTAAGTATAAACAAGGGTACTTATGCTACCAATCAAAGTTTTGGTATTATGTAGTCAACAAATATGTTTTTAACAACCCAGAATACGTTTTATGTTTTATTATTATGTTGTATTTTAGATTGTTTAGATTTTAGAAAGTAGCTACATTTAGTTTTGGGACATTCATGGCATTCTGGCATTCATCAGATTCACAAGGGGCTTTTTGCTTCTAACCGTTGTATCTTTGTTTGACATGGAGAGGATGAACCCACGGCGCCTCAATGTGTGGACTTTCTATGAAGCACTTTCTGTAAGGCAGCAGGGCTTTGCTGGTGACACTGTTGGTGACTTAGTCAAAATTTAATTCACATTTAAACATCACTGATGCCATCCCATCTGGTTTCCACTTAGTGGGACCATCAAAACTATGACTGTGACTCCCTCACAAGGCCGACAGAGAATACTAAGAGTGTGCAAAGCTGCCAAATATAAAACAAAATATAAGCTCGACACATTTTTTTAAAATTCTACAGGCATGCAAGTGAACAGAATCAAGTTAATTCATTGTCATCATCAATAATCTTATTTGTAACACTGTTTTTAATCTGACTGATTAACTCGTACCAAAATTACTTTTGTTAGATAAATCTTAACCTTTACTTTTTGGTGTGTGACTGTGAATTTTTAACAAGTTTCCAAGTTTACCTTAAAATTTGGGGTTGTGCCACATACAGCTCCCCGGGTGCTGTATGTGGCTGCCCACTGCTCCCCCCAGGAGGATGGGTTAAATGCAGAGGACCAATTTCATTGTGACATATGACATTTAAAGGCTTTCTTTCTAAGACCAGTTCTATCGAAAGATAAGGAAAAATGCCTAATATACCTTAATCCTTATGGCTCTGTCTTCTGTTATTGCTGTATGGTAACAGGCCAGTTCTCACTGGTAACAGATGGCAGACAGAAATGAGTTCATTACTCACTCCATCTATGTGTTATCTTCCTGAGTTGAAGACATCATCTCTCTAGAGGCATGTGCGCATAACCCTATCAGCATCCTTAAGTGGGAAAAATTGTCATTATCTGGCACACCATGAGTAAAGCTCTACTTCCCTCAGGGTGTAATATTGCCTGTTCCAACAAGTGTTTCTTAGCTTAACACTGCATTGTGGCATTAAGACGACATGGCGCCTCCTCATTCTCCTGCTTGCTACTAGCTGCGTGTAATGTATAGAAAGATCTGCAGGCTTAAACCTGTACCAGAATGACATTAATCCAGCTTTTAAATGTGCATACTCACTTAATTAATGATGAATCATGGCACCAATCAAGTAGGTGTTGTTAAGTAAAGTTGTAAGGACATAATATGCTGCCTTATTATTTCTATGGACAGCCTTTGTCTTTTTATTTATTTTATTTTATTTTTTTTCTTTCCTTCTCTTTTTGTTCTTGGACTTTTTCTGACTGTCTGATATTTAGCGTAAGACTTTTAATCATAAGAGAAGAAAAAGAGAAGCTTCTGGCAACTTTATGTAGGTGAATGACATGAAAACATGTTTATGTATTAGTGTATGTGAGCATGTTCACATATAATCAATGCAGAGTGCAGGGCATTCCCACTGGTGATGTAAATATATTTTGTTGTTGTTCTACAGTACTGTGAGCTGTGCTTGCTGCGGGTCCACAGTTTCTACAATCTGAGTTTCAGTATGTGACTTTGCAGGATACTGTGTAATATGTAGTGAAAGGAGCATTAGTAGAGCAACATTGTATCAGGGTTGACATAAGAGGTTATTTCTTTATAGGGAATTGAAAATCCTTAATAACACATGATTTTAAGTGTTTTAGAGTGGCTGGCTCAGAGTGGTATCCACCAACTATTGAAATTCAGGCCAGATATTCATCTCCTCCTTAGGATGAATTGTAACAACTTGGTGAGCACTTTTCATCTAAGCCAGTCAGGTCTAAATTTAAAGATGTTGAATACTTTCGTGCATGACTGATCAATCTTATCATCCTGCCTTGTATCTTATATTTAATGTTAATTAGCGAAAAGCAGCATGCTAAAAGCTAAAGTACGATTCTGGACATGGTAAAAGGTGGACCTAATCATGCTCAAGCTACGTTGTGTTTTATGTTCTGTGTCAAGCGAAAGTAACCCCCTACAGCACGTTACTTCTAACTGCAGCATTTTTATTAGTATAACTCTAAGGAAGACACTGGACTTTGCATTCATCAGTGTGACACTTGGCTGCCCAGCACTTGTGTAATGTGCTGTACTAGTGGTACCAGCAAAGACTAACAGATTTATTAATTAAACTAGGAGTTTATTCATATTGTCAATTACAAAGATTATTTCTTCTAGTTATTACTTGATTTATTACCAAACTACTAAACTAATAACTACTGCACAGAATGTGCAGTAGTTTCTAGTTTAGAAAATATTTTCAAGGGGTTTGTGGCTTTAAATCTGCTGAGTTTGCCCAGTTAATATACAAACACTGCATCACATTTGTAGTAAACCTTTTTCCTGTGGTTTGGTGAGATCTTAACAGTGTGAGAAAAGCCTCTTCCTCGTGGAAGCAGTTAAAAATGCTGTAAGTATTCTAAAATATCTAAGTGGTAGCTGAGAGGTTTTGTTATATTAATCTTGTATTTCTCATTGTTTCCCTTTGTTGCTTCCAGTGGTAGTTATTGTACCGAATTAATACAAGGTGTAGTGTAGTTGTGTGTTTGCCTAAGTGTGTATGTGCTCATGTGTGTAGGATTGTATGTCTCTGAACAGTGAAAACTTGCAGACACAGTGGAATCAGCTGTTCTACAGCCGGATAAGAGCAGTTCTATTTTGAGGAACTGGTGCAGTATCTTTCACCAGGCTTCACTGCTTCCACCTCATCCAAGCATTTCAATATTTCACACACAACCTCACAAAGCAACACAGGAAAACAAGGAGTCAGATAAGCGTCTACTTGGATATACTTTGTCAGTTTGACCAATGGTTTCATCACTGCAGCAGCATGGAAATAATGAAATGTTACTTATATTTTAAAATCTAGGGTCACAAAGTATTTTTCTGGTAAAAGTAGCTTTCATTGTTAATGGTACTGATTGCATGTTAAACTACAATAAATTACAATGTACATTGTATTTATGCTATTTACAACCAAATATTTGAAAACCAAGAAAGTGAGATGCTTTAAAAATCTTATTCAGCTCTGGATCATGTTTGATAAGTGGATTAGATTTTGTGAGACTTTGAGTAGCTCTGGATTCCCTGTGGTTGTTTTGCACTCAGTGGTGAAAGTAAAATACATAATCATGCATTATTTGATGCTTTTCTGTGTGGGTTTAATGTCACACTGATCTCACTATAGATTAAATGTGGCAATATAATGTTTTGCCTGCTTGCTGTCATGTTCAAAGTGCATATTCCATCAATTGTGTAAGAGCCATACCATGTCAACTTTGTGTTCATATAATATTAAATTAACTTACTTTAAATGATAGGGACACAAGTTTAAACAATTCAAGCAAAATGCAAATCCAAGTGCAACTGCCTTTGCAGAACATTGCAAAGTTCTTCGCTGTGAGAGAGCAACCTGCAGACTTAAAACACCTGTAGCAAAGAAAGATTGGTCAGCAGCGTCTTCAGAATAAGAGCTGCTTTAGATCCACTGAGTGTAGATTTTGTTAAGATTTTTTTCTTCTGAAATGTAATAAAATGACTGTGTACTGGATTTGAAATCTGACCTTTAAGGTCAGTATTTTTTTTTTTCTTATGCAGCCACATCGCTCAGCACCTCATTTATTACAGTAGAAAAATACTTTAATGCTAAGTTTTACACACTGTCAAGTCAGTGAGTCTTGTCTTGTTGTTTTAGCAATAAAAACATCAGCTGAGGGGTAGATACAGTAACTAATGCGGTTTACATGATCTTTATTTACAAGCTACTACTGATCTGAACAGCATACAGTATGCAGACTAAAGAAACAACTCATTAATGTCCACAACTATTTTTAGAGTGCGTCCACAGCATACCAAAATATATTAACCTCCCAAAATCTGCATTTTTTATACAGGCCTGCATCCCTTCAGGCCATTGCGGTTATAGGAAACAGATTTTGGCATCCTGCAGAGTTAGCGTGTGAATTAATGAAGGCCTTTCCCAGCAGACCGCCTTTGTTCTTAAATGTCAAAATGTGGACGGGAATAGAAGCAGAATCTTAAAATAGGGAAAAATCCACTGACAAATAAACAGCCATGAATGTGATGTCATTCATGTGCTCCACTTTACTGTTGATCTGTGACCTGTTGACAGTTAAATGGGAAAGTAACTACACATTCCTAAGTTTTGGTACTAAACTACTCAGCTGCAGTTGTATGTGTTAATGCTTTTATCTCTTTGTACTTATTCTTATATCTGTAACCCGCACATATACTGCATCAGACACCTTATTTTTTGCATATGTCACATAGCCCCCTCTAGTGTTTTCACTGGATTTGTGCAAAAAGAAAGACAAAACTACTATGAACAAGTGTCACATACCAGACAGTTATCATATATATTTGACAGAAAATTAGCAGGTTCTTGGAAAGTTAGGCCCTGCATTAACAGATTTGTTAGAAACTAAAATTGTACTTTGCATGTGGACAGATTATGTGTGCAACAATTAAAATTTAAGTAAATATGAAAAAGTAAACTGGAAAGTCTCCAAAATGCAGCCTATTTCTGTGAAGGCTTTATTTTTTTTTAATTCTTTCTGTGCTACTGTATTTATATTTTATGGTATTTGACAAATATACTGTGGCACTACATACTAATTCATTAGGGAAAGCTCTGGTGCAAGATAATTCATTATCAACATAAAATGTATACAGTCACATATACATTGCCGTTTATTGGAACCATTCTGCAATGATTAACAGCCTCACCTCTCTCTTGCATGCCATGCAGCAGCCAGCAGAGCAGCCAGCAGAGCAGCCATGAAGACGACAATACTCGCTTCCTGACTCCCTTAATCCAAGAAGAGAGGTGAGCTATTTGTGTGTTTTTAGATGTGTGTGCTTTGCCACTGTATCTCCAATCGTGTCAGAGATGCAAATCAAAATTGTGATTAAATTATAAAAATGTGACCATGATAATTTGTTCTATATATACAGAAGGCAGGAGACAGAATATTTTATGTTCCCTAACTTATTTACCAGTTCACAGATAGATTAATGATACTTGAACCTACAAGTCAGTGTTCCCCCTTTTGGGTACGTCTTACATTTGTCCATTTCTGGCATTTCACCACTAGAGGGCACTTCACCTTTACAGGCATTCATGATCACATGACTATAATTTTTTTTCTACATATCTGCTGATTTTATAGGGATATAAAAGTTGCTACATGGACTATGAGCCATACAGTGACTAGATCTCTGCTCCTTCTCTGAGAGACAGGCAATATCATTAGCTCTTTATCTCCGCGAATCATGCTGCAGCTGTCACAGCAGTGCCAGTAACAGGTCTGAATATTAAATCAGTTACTGTAACTGGTTGGTGTGTGTGTTTCTCCCTGCTGGTGTGGGATGTGAAGTGTGGTTTCATACTTTATTCCTGAAGTAAAGCTGTGCAGCCAGGAGGAAACTCAGTGAGCGATCACTTGCCTTAAAAAAAGCGTCACAAAAGTAGAATTTCGGAACCACATATTGTCTTTTATGCCTAAAATGCAGTTATATAGTGTGAAAAAGCAAATCACCAGTGCAAATCTGTGTCCACGTCCTAAAGCCGGATTTTCTTCTTTTTTACTTTCCATTCTTGTTTTTATTTCTAGCATTTTGGTACCTAGTCATAGTGTTTAGCAGTTAATATAAAGAAATTACATTTAACTATATTATTTCATTAAATTCCAGAGAAATTATAGTTAAGGCAAATGCAGAAGTAATAAGGGAGTTCAACGTCATGTCAAGTAACCACAACCTTTGTTCAAAAACACTGTATATAAAAAAAAAAAATACACAATGTTTTCTTCAAACTCAGGTTTCAAAACACACAAATTAGAATTCAATCTAATAATTATTTCCATAATTACAATCTGGTGTTGATTTTGCTGTGAGGAAGTTAACAGTACCTAATTTGTGCAAAAAGCTTCAATCCAAAAAAAAAAAAAAAGCTATAGAAATTCTGTAATAATGAAGGTGCAGGGATCCTTGTCCAGCCTCGTAATAACCACCTACTTAGCTGTCTCTGCTCTCAGCTCTGTCTGTCGTTCACTACACCTCCACTCTGTCTCTCTGTCCTGCTTTTCTGTGATTCTCTCTCTGGCTCTCCCTCCCGCGCACTCTTCTCGCTCAGTGTCTCCACTTGATCGAATTAGGAACAGCACCTGTCAAACCTATGGGATTTCTCGCTGCTCTTCTCTTTGCTGTGCTGCTGATAGCTAGTGAGGGGTGTCTGCAGCAGCTGCAGGGAGAGCAGCGTTCTGTAGCCAGCTTTAGAGGGCACGGAATGTCATGTCTCCTCTGCAGGTAAAAAAAACTGCTGCATTTCTGCCTGGATGGTGCACCGCTGCATCTCCCAAACTCTACCTGCCTGGCTGTCGCCATGTCCATCAGTCTTGTTTTGCTCTCACTGCATCTGTTGTCGTGTGCTGCAGTTTTCTCAGTGTGCTGCGTGCGACTGCTTTTTTCTGATGAAGTGCCATCAGGCAGTCGGCTAACATTTGCCACTAGCTGTGATTTTATCCGCCTCTGCCAAATTATCAGAGCATCTGTGGTGGCTAAGAGAGGGGAGCAGATACAATTGGGATGAAGATATGAGGACAAGTTTGCTCATTTGCTTTCATTTTCTTGCATTTACATTTGAGGTTTCTCGTCTTCTACTGTGTAACTGCGGATGGAGTTATGTAATATCACAATGTGACTGTGCTAAGTCAGTGTAATATGACTCATCAGAGAAGATGACGCAGCACATGATTGTGATTTGTGAATTGGGATTACACAGTGCTAGGCATGCCATCACTGGTCTATAGCATATAGTATAATTTTATATTACCAGACTGCAATATTTTGCACACGGTTGTATATTCAAGCTACGTGATGCCTTTAACTCTCATTACATAACAGTTAATTAAATTCTCTTTAGCGAACATTTAATGGGGTACTACAGTGTATTTGTGAGACATTATAAAGATATTATAAGTGGTTAATAATGTAAATAATAATAGTCCTCCTATTAAGCTTATGTAAAAACCTTATAACAGCGTAATGATTTAAATAACATTTAAAACTGTTTATATTGTGTATATAAATGCAATTGTATACTGCTTAGAAATAATAAATGGAGTATTTATATATTACTTTTTACTATTATACCAAAACCAAAATCACTAGTTGCATATGTAATACCCAGTCACTGACTTTACTTTCGTCTCCTGCAGGTCTGACAGTGCTGCAGACAAAATTGGGTAAGTCTGCTTTCTGACTACTACTGTAAACAGGCTTTGTTTTTGTTGTTGTTGTTGTTGTTGTCGTTGTCTTACCTATAGATGTGTGAGCGTTCATGCTATGTTGTTGGAAACACAGTGGGACTGTCACCCCACTTGCCCCGGCCCACCCACTCCACATGTGACACAGATTCACAGCTTTGTCCAACAACCAAGGTGTCTGAATGCGCTTTACATTTGGAGAGGGCAGCAGTGAATACAACTGCAAGCCACGGAATGCCATTGTCTGCTTTTATTGGACAAACAGCATCAGACACAAACAGGGCTTTGTGAGTTGGACATTGTTGTGGCGCTTTTAGTCTCTTAACCAGCTAGTGGCAGGTCAGCACTGTGGACACACACTGTGGGCGCAGACACTTTCTTCTTCAGGGTGTGAAGGCTTTGTTGTCACAACAGGTGCTGTGCCAAAAGGGGTTCAAGGCACAAGCTGAAAAGGTAAGTGACGGAGAATAGCTTGCTCTGCATGCTTAACATACCATTTAGGATATTTTATGATAATTTCTATATAAATGGTCAGTTTTACTCAACTCTGCCTATGTATTTATTACATATCTGTGTTTGTGACTGGTGCATTATATCATTAAAGGTAGAAATGAGAATAAACATTATCTGGATTTACTTTTACTTTACTTACTTCTATTTATTTTATTTTATTTTTTATTTTTTGCATGCTTTTACTCAACAACATGAGTGGTATTGTAAAACCTTTCCAAATGATGCCTGGTCCAAACTCAGCATTGACTAAATATTGTACAGTGTTTGGTTGTAACTATGATCTTCACTGCTGAGGTATTATATTTTATTATATAATACTTTATTTATAATTATTGTATTATATGATGAAACTTCTGTTCTTTTTTATGTGTGATTTAGAGAGGAGCTAAGGGAGTGTTTGTGTTTGGATTGGCTTGGAGGATGGAGCCGGGGGGGTGTTATGTATACATCAGTCATTTACATTTACATTTGGTCATTTTGACGCATTTATCCAGAGCGACATACAAGTGCGGTACAAGGTACAAAGGCAGGCAGGGTAAGCATACGGAGGTCTTGCCAAAGGACCCCTAATGGAGATAGGCCACAGCTGGGATTCAAACCCAGTCTCCAACATGGAGGGTGGCGATCTTACCACTACACTATTCAGCATCAATCTTAAGAAGTGTTGCATTTCTGGCACATTTGTTTTTTTAACTGAGTGGACACTGTTGTTTTGGTGTAGTTTTTGTGTGTAAGGTACATGTGTGTGTCTGGTTTCGTAGTCAGTCATGCAAACTTGGGGGAGTAGCAGGCCGGGTTTGAACCACTAGAAGCAGATTTATTTAAGGTTTATGGACTTTGTGTTCTCTGTGTTCACCACTGAAATTGATGTTGACTTACTTTTAATGGCCTCATATAGCCTGTTACGATTCAATTGTAAAGTCTGTTTCTGCTGACATGTTTCATGGATGGGGGGGCCATTGGCTCCTCAAGTGTCCTGCTTGTTTTCCAGTTATCCCTGCCCTACCCCTGTTGGTTACCCGGATCAGGTGTGTTCAGCCAATCAGAAAGTGCAGGTGCGGGGATAGGGCTGTGGCTCTCTAGGACCAGGGTTGACCACCCCTGACACAAATAACTTATATATGTTTTGCTTTGTAATGACATTATAGCCGTGAATGTTCATTTTGGAGTAATACAATGTTGTTTGTTTGTACTATATGTCTTACTATAGGTGTACACACACATAAATACCACACCTGAAGTAACACACTCCTTATATAAACACTGGAACCTTATATAACTGGAGAGAGCGCTGCGTCTGTGTGTGTATGTTCTCAGTGGGAAGTCAAACACATGACCAGCTGTTGCTGTCCTCTGTCAGAACCTCCTTGGGCAGGATCTCAAGGCACAACTGGGGGGTGACCTCCGAATGCATGTCCTGAACACCCCTCATTGGGGGTTTTGCCAGTGTGTCCATCTGTTGGGAGACACCTGGACTCACTGACCTGGGGACACCTCAGGGTTCCCCAAGATCAGCTAGAAAATACTTACTGGTAAAAAAAAAAAAACGATTTCTCTACTTCTTTGTTTAGTCTGCTGGCATCTCTGGATGCAACTCTGGAGGAGTGGCACTAAATGGACGGGTGAATGGATGCACCTTATTGACTTCACACTTCTGTCATGGAAATCAAGCAGCTCCTCTGCATTTTTGAAACATTTAGCTTTGAGTGGAACAAATGAGCAACAGGGATATAATAGGCTAAGGATTTAGAATCACCACTGCAGGTATTTCCTAAGTAGTTTTGATTCACACAAGATCGATACTTAGTTTGTTGTAAAGCCAACTGTAAATAATGAATGTAAAAAGCCCTCTGGCTGGATAAAGTGGCCAGAATGAAAGTGCATTCGGAAACTCTTTAGTTTGCATGTTTGAAAAACGAGTAGTTAGATTCAGTTGTTGTCAGTGTGTCAACAAGGCAGAAAGAAGCTCTGATGTATTTTATGGCTGATAAAATGAGCATCTGCTGAGTTGAATAAGGGGACAGTAAATTATGTTGATTATTACATGCAGTAGTTCTAATGTGGAGATTCGCTTACGGAGTTCTGCATTGTACTTTCTGCCTTTTCTGGCTTTGCCCTAATGTCTGCATTGCTCTTCCGCCTTCTCAGTTGCCTGATTATTGATCATTGTCTGTGGTTTGAGACATTAGCTTCCAGTGATGGAGGTCAGCATAATTTGATCTTGCTGTTTACTTTGGGTAGGAGCCTTGGCAAAGCACGGTTCCAACATATTGAGAAAAACGATACTCAAAAAGTACATGACTATCCGATTTTGTGTTCCTGGTGACCTTCAAACAAGGAAAGGATAAGTCACTATGCATAATTCACCTGAGCTGGGAGACTGATAATTAACTTGAGAAAAAAAACATTAATCATAATAATTCAAGTTAGATCATTTGCTCAAATAATTCAAGTATACTTCTACTTCCTTTACTTATTAATATGTATGAAATCTCTGTACAGACCCACATCCTACACATAAAATGATATATTCTTGATATTTGTTTCTTTGTTTTCTTCAGGTTACACTGCATCTTGTGGTGGCAATCTTCATCACAATGTATTAAATCACTGATTACGTTACAGTTTACCTTCAAATATTTTTACATGGGGACGTGTACAGTATACAGGATTCAGGACATTATTTGTCTAATCTTTAGAAAGCGTAGATTAGTTAGTGGTAGGGTAATTTTTTAGATTATGGTAGTTATACACTAGGTCCAGGGCTGTTAAATGGCACAGTTAAATAGTTATAATAGTAATGACAGTGGGGTTTTTTTTCATTTGAGTCAGTGGCTTTGTCAGCGTGTTTGTATCTGCTATGAATTTATCAAGTAGCCATTATCCCTTCTCTGTATTAATGTGACTGTGTATTTGTGTGCATGCAGCCACCCTATCACTAATTTGGCTCTTCACAAAGACGCAGTGATGCTTTGCTCAAGGACTGTGAATGCACGTCTGCAGCTTGTATCACAGACAGGGAGCCTGAGGGGGAAGAAGGAGGAGAGATGGAGAAATTGCAGGAGAGCAGGGCAAGGGAAAGGAGGCTGATAAAGCAGGAAGAGGAGGAAAGGAGGTGAAGGACCACCCTTATCGAGCATAGCCGTTCTCAGGGAGCCTACCAAAGGGACCTTCCCACACACACACCATAGCCAGCCAGCCAATCAGAGCCCTTACATCCTTGACCCATCCTCCCTCGTACAACTGCTCATCCATGGCTCAGCAAAGCAGATGTGAGGTGATACACTGGGAAGCAAGGCTGCGCACAAGCAGGAAAAGAAAACTTACATAGTGTTGTCTGCAACGCTGCTATTTACAACTTTCAGTGTGTGAGTGGTGATCTTATATTTCTTCTTGCTGATTTTGGATGTGCTGTGTAAGAGGGGAAGACGATGAGGATTTTATGAGGCTTGGAGATGATGACAAAGCATGCTGGACTAGTGACAATCTGACAACGAAACAGTGGGACATTGATTGACGGGAGGCCATGAGAGCCAGGAGAGAGGCCAGGATGGTGTCTGCCTGTTCACCATGCACAAACATAAGGTCAGGTCTGATTTCTGTTACCCTTCTGTAGCTGCGCTACATTCTTCTTCTGTAGTGCGGAGAGCAGAAATGCAGACTAGAGAAGGTGCATGATATTAATTGGAAATGTAATGTAGGCTGTGCTACATCAATTATTACTATTTTATATTTGATTAAAAAACACACGTTCAGAAGCCAAACACACATATACAGTATGGTATAACAACCTCCACCCTGGTTATTATTACACAGCATGCAATATGTACGACTACATATACAGTATAAGGCACAACTGGTCTTATGGCTCTCTGATACTTATTTTATGATTCTATTGAATTAACTGCTAATGTGGTTTCCACTGACCAAATCACATGACCTGGATGACCCTAGTATTGCTCTGCAGCTGTGTACCCTTTACAGTTTGACCTTTACTGGAAAAATGCATCTGTTCTCTGTGTACATAGCAGCCTTTTAAATATCAGTTAAATATCAGACAGGTAAACTAATAGTGGCAGAATAAATCTCTGTATATCAGTAATACTGCAATACACCCACATACACACGTATTTGTGTAGAAGGGATTTTCCACCTGCCTTCTGGGCATCCTAAATCTCCACTGATCTCTGCTCCCCAGGTCCATTAAGGGCAGTTTGGTTGGATTTACTGTGGCTGTTGAGAGGGATACAGGGCTGTTCTAGGACTGCATTAGGTTGCCTCTCTGAGATAAATACTCCTGACAGGTATTACTGCATCGCCTTCACATAACTATTTTTTTAGCCCTTGAATGAATCATGAATGATAGTCCTTAAGGATCAAAAGAAGTGCTAGTAGTTCAATCACACCTTTATCCATTTCTTCTATAATGGGACAATAAAAATAGCTAATTTGCTTAAATCACTGGCTAAAGCAACTGTGTCAAATATTTATGAATGATTTATTATTAAGGTAGTTTTTACATAATTTAAAACCAGAATACTTGTTTGTTAAGTTCAGATTCAGACTATTAGTAATGTGTAATATTAAACATCAGGGCACACACAGACTTCAAATTTGTATAATGTCTCACCAGTTTAGCCAATATATGTGTTTGTAGAGTTAATTATACAAATTTAGAACATTTGACTATAATAAAATACATAAAATGCTAAAATAAATATTTTATATGCATTACAGAAATAATACAGATTTTATGGCTATAACAATATTATATTAATAAGAATTAAGTTAAACTCATCACAATCTATCAAAGCTGAAAAGTGTATAGATGCAAATGAAATGATTTCAGAAAGAATCTTTTGACTCTTACAATATATGCTGTTCAAGTTCTATCAAACCTAAAATGGATTAAAACAGTACATAAAGCAATCATTAAGATTTTTAACTCATTTGAACCTGGGTATAAGTTGTTATATTACAGCCTGTATTTTGCTTCATCCGTTGACATCTCACACTGAAGGTGATTCATTAAGTACCCCTGTCTGTAGACAATCTGTCTGTCACTGGCACACCTACTTACTGCTTTTGTGAAAGGTCTTGTTTCCATGCTGGGTGGACAACTGCCTCACTGTGGAGTTGCACAAGAAGATGTGCCATGCACATATGCCATTTAATGATATAAGAACTAAATATAGACCTGTCTTTGTATTCCAGTATTACTTTTTAGACACAGCTCTATCCGAATCTGTTCACAGTTGGAACTGAAACTGATACCAGTGCGGTTGTCATTTGTCCAGAGCTCACTTCATGTGCTGTGGTGTTAATGGAGTATTGGATGCTTGGAGGATTGGAGGTCTGTGAGATAATGAAGCTGTGGGTGATTCAATGCATTAGACTGCACAAAGTTGTAAATTGGGACAGTATGTGAGCAAGGTTGGGAAGGCAGGCACAGAGATAATGTACCTCCAGGTTTGTAACATCACCCTACTGTCAGCTATGTATCTGCAGGCCTCCTGACTCTCACTTAGGACAGGGCCTCTTGTGAAGTACGGCATAGTTTGCATCAGCAAACAAATCTCGCTGATTATACTAAACGTTTATTTCTCTGCCCCAGCAGGCCAACGTTTAATGTTGTTTTTTTTGTTTTTTTTCTGCAAATAAGCACTCTGATCCAGATGCATATCCACAGGGATAAACCTTAAATAAGTTGTAGGGAGAGATCCATCTGCCATGTTAAAATTACCAACACAGTTGTTCTGTGCCGACCACTGCAGATTCAGAGCTGTTGATTGTTGATTGCCTCTCTTAAACATATGGAGCCTCTGTTTTTACTGTTTATAAATCAAGTGGTGTAATTGAGACGTGATTGATTTCCCACCAGTTCCAATGGGCCTGTGGATTTAAGTTTTATTTTATTTATATTCTCTTCCTCTGCATCTTACTTTTGCACTTCCAATCAATGTCATATCCGCTTTTAGCTTCTCATAGTGAACATTGATTTAGTTTGTCTCTGTCATGTAGCAAATGTCCTTTAGTCTCTACAGTCTCTACTGCCTTAGTTCATCTGCTTCTCTCAGTGAGAAAATATTAAACTTGATTACCTCACTGGCAGGCATAAAATCAGTGAAGGTGTTGCGCAGCTGAAAGAAACTTCTCAGTAAGTGCTCAGAAACTCAGTCAGGGGTAAAAGAGTGGGAAGAAATTGCCCTGACTGGAGAGGCAAATGTATTATCAGGTGCCACAACAAAAATGAATTGATTGAATAGATGGAGAGGTGGCTTAGGGCCTGTGATCACAGTGATTCATGCTACATGTGGGCGCTCTGTATTGAGTCACTGGCGGCAGCAGCAATTGGAGTGAAAGAACTGTGCTTTGGAAGCACAGTAGCCCACGACTTTATTTCAGTCATGCACACATAAACATACACAAATGCACTTGTAGATAACATCTTGTGTGAAATGCAAGTCTGAATTAATTGTTAATTTGTTTAAAATTTTCAGAATTTGAAGACTTTTTGCAATTGCAAGATCTTACTAAGACGTTAGGGCTGATCACTCAAATAGTCACCAAATATCTAAACTATATATCTTCCAAATGAATCTTCCAAAAATCTTTCATTTCATTCATCTTCTCTACCTCCACTGATAGGCCAAGCAAAAGACGTGGAAGAAACTGATATGGAAACCTCAAAGGTAGGATATAACTCAACAAGCAAAAGACACTGCACACATGAACAGTGATATGAAGTGGCAACATAGATATGCTTCGTGTCAAAATGTGGCACAACATACCATCCTTTGACCCTTGCACATCCACTGTATAGAAACAGCTTCCGTAAGCCAAGTTCTTTTTGTTATAAAAGCCCTGCAAAAGATTTAACACCTCTGGGAATGTCATGTTCAAGCAAACCAAAAGAGGGAGCAGTTCCAGCACAAAAAACAGCAGTTCCTGCATAGAAAACAAGTGCACGTAGCTCCTCTCATTTTTTTCTGCTCCTCATATTTCACAGTGTGTGAGATCCAGAAGCAAAACTGCTGTACCATCACTTGCTGAAACGCTGTCAGCATTGTCCTCTGCAGGAGCAGCACATGTTCCGTGACAGGTGTCATTTTGGCTTCAATATAACCAGTATGTAGTCTAGAATATAAAGTAACTTAAAGCTCTGTTGCAAGAATAACACTGAAACTGGTCAACAAGAAAAGGAGCGTTTGAAGACGGATAAAAGATTTAAAGAAAATGACCTCCAACAGTGAATATAAGAATCCAAATTCGTGACACTTGTGGATGTTATATTGCCTGTGTCCGTTTGATGCATGGTTGGCTATAAGGAACATTACTGTGACGAAGGCTAAGACAGTTTTCCTGAAAACAAACACCCACTGCTGCAAGACTTTCTACTCATCCTGTGTGACTGATAGCATATAATGTTAGCATCACCAGTCAAGATCACTTCACTGACTGTGTCTAAAATACTCACTGCCTCGATAAAACAGCTGCACCCACACCGCATAGCATATTGGAACTTGAACTTATTAAAATAGGCATCTACTAGTAGCCGTGATCAATTAAAGTTAGACACTCTTGAAGCTGAAGTTCAGTGCTTATCAGTTCTGTGTGCCACCCCAAGGTGTCCAGATGTTATTTGGCTTATGTGCATTGAGCAGGAGTATACAGGCTGTAGCATTGTTCTCTAAAAAGCCAGTATTTCAACTTAGCCTGTTTCTTTAATCTTTAATTACCCATAATGATCATTTTATTATTTAGTTCAGTAATTATATTACATATTTTAAGTTTATGTAACTGCTACTGCTGTTTCACATCAACTTGACTCTTAGTGATCTTTGGGGTGTTGGCTGAGTTGCTGGTTTGAGGATGGATAGATGTTGCAACTTCCTAAAGGGTCTAAAGACACCAATTGTAAATTCTGCTGAGCAATGTCCAGCTAAAACGTTAAATGCACCCCTCTAAAACTGTAAGTAGTACCTTTTTGACCACCCGAGGAGTTATGTGAGACAGAGCTTGAGTATGTTGTGATCTGAGGACACTAGAGGACAGTCTCCCTCTGCGCAATATTTGCGCTCATTGATATAATCTAGGGTTTTAGGTTTTCATCCACTGTGTAAGCCTGATATGGAAAAAGCAGTGGTTCCTCATTGTAACCCATAACGTTAGCTTTGCAGAATTCATCAGTACAAAGTTGAGGTGGTTGAAAGTCTGAGGGCTTTCTGGGTGATTGTTGCTTTGTCACCATGAGTGATGTGGATCGTTTCCGAAGCTCCGAATAGCTCAAGCACTGTCCTTGAAGACAGGTGGGTGGTAATGACATAGCAACCAGTGTTAAGAAAATGTAAAGTCTGCATGTGTGTGGTGTGTGCGTGCTTCTTTGAGGATTAGTATTATGTTTCCCAGGCAGCGTCTGTACATCTAACTGAAAAAAAGCAGTCGAGGTCTGCATGTGGCCCTGAAGCTGTAGTCCAGACCGCTCCTGGCTTCAGTGATGGCAGCGAGGGTCATCTCTGGAGCAACAGCCCTGGAAGGTGTGTCTGGGAGGGGCAGTCAATAGCTCAACTACCGGTCCCTTATACCATCACAGCTGTACAGCCAGAGTCTTCTAATAAAAAATATCTTTCCTCATTCATCCTTCTGTCGTGAAAATACATATTTTAGACAGTATTGTCATAACGGTGTGACAGCTAAGCTGGTGCGCGTTTTTAGTCTACTTGTCTGATTAAATAAAGGTTAAACGAAGGTTCCTGTCTGGATGGTGCATGAGGACGCAGATGGGGCTATTGTTTCACCCGGGGAGGTCTGTGTTTGTGTGTTGCCAGCACTGAACAAACCCCTCAGTAACAGCGGTGACAAAGTTGGCTTCCACACCAGTGTACCTCACTGTCACTGATGATGAAGTTGTGTGGAATTAGTGAAAACGTGACGACTAAACTGGCATCATGTTGTTGTGAAATTAATAATGAGTCGATGTTGGTGTTTTGTTTTTGTTTTATTCATAGCAATATCCAGTAACTAGAACGTTCTTGGAAAGTATATTATAAGCTCCCCCTTCTTTCTTTTTTTTTCTTTTTTTTTGACATTCCTGTGTGGAAAGCAGTACGGTGATATATTAGCATCTAAAATGTAGACCATGTATATACTGTAATGAATGTGGCACGGTTATAATAACAATTAATAAAATTAAAAAAGTGGCCTTAAACAGAAGAAATAATCTCACATAATCAGGAGATCTTTAATCCTTTAGCTTACTCTCTATACTCCTCATGTTGTGTGTGAGGAAGTTTAGTTTCTCCACATTCTTAGTAAAAATAAAAAAATGTGCTCCGTGGTTAAAGTTACTGGTACCCAAAGGCAATGCCAGTTTAGGGTGGTGATCAGCTTTTATCTTGTCATCATTCCCTTTAACAGCAGGGTGCCCAGGTTGAGATGTATTTCCTACATTATAATAATGCCATTAAAATTAAATTGTCACTGATATATTACATTTAGTCAATAAAAATCCTTCTCTTGATTCGTGCCAGGGCATTAGTGATTAAGTGCATTATAAAACTAATAATTGATTTAATTGTTCATTAGCTCATCAGTTTATTTGACCTTCATTTTATATAATGTTTATATGAACTAAAATAGCAGACGCATTCACATATTTTAGGTCAACTTGTTACTAGGACTTTGGTGTTGATTATTATGGACATCCATCATCTCAACAGTATTAATATGGAAAAGCATAATAGGTAAGTAGGGAATCGGTATCAGAGAGGACAGAGCGGCGCTGTTATCAATTCAGTATCTGTGTTTCTTCTTAACTTTACTTCATTTAAGTGATCATGATCTTTCTTTTTATGTAAGGTAGAAATCCGGGAAGCTAAAGTTCATATTTCTGCTCCTGTTATCAGACATTTTTCACTGTGACCTTCTGAGCAGTTAATAATAAAATCAAGGATCACAGTGAATCATAATAAGAAAGGTTCAATTTAACCAGTCACAAACCTCCATGTTACACAACATTGTGCAGGTGTAGGTGGGAATTCTCACTGATTTCGGGGCCATACAGGGAGGTTACAGTATATTTTCTCTAGACTTAACCCATTGTTTGGGTTAATAGTGATAATCCCAAACTCCATTTTCCACCACCACTGTCTTCTTCTCTTCTCCTCCCTCTCATGCCGCTTTGTTTAGTAATTATGGGTGTATGTGTTGGAGGTTTGTTGAAAAAGAAACTGGGTCTATTTTCATCGTGCTTGCTGCGGCAGAAACAGGAAATGGAAGCCTTTTTTAAATTAGTGCTTTAATGTCAGCACGTGCTGCGCTTTGTTCTTTTATTCATGGCACACGTGACAGGCGCTCAGAAGGCCATCTGTATTTCACTTGATCACTTTTTGGGTCGACCTGATGTTAAACATGATATCTACCTCTCGCGGCATTGTTCCTTTTTCAAACATTGTGTGTCATTCATCATCATCACCGTCATCATTCCGTCTTTCACACTTTTTCCATGTATTGCTTTTATGTGTTAGCCACTCTTGGCTGTGTTGTGTCTGCTTTGCCTGTCTGCAGTGGGATGCCTGCTGCCTGTGTGTTTTCTGCATAATATTAAATTTTCTCTGGCCTCTAATGGAGTCTGTTTCTGCTGTACATTGTGGTCCGGTTTTTGCATCTGTTCAGATTTATTATTTATATGTGCTGCTTCCACTTTAAACATTGTTTGTTTTCTTGGCATGTGTTGCCTGCCTAAACAAAAGTTAGAAATAAGTTAAATCAGACCAGTATCTGTGTTTTTTTTATACAACAATATAGTGAAAATCTGTTTTTGTTTCCATAATGTACAATGTACAATGTAAAATATATTTTGTGTCTGTGCACAATATATTGTATGTCTGTGTCTGAAGGCTGTAAATGCATTGCTGCTCTCTATCTTATTAGTATGGCCTTGAAAACATGCGTTATCTTCCATGGTCGGGTCATCTACAAACAGCCACCCACTCACAAGATCACACATTCCCCTCTGTGATCAGATAATCGAAACCAATCTATGGGGGTTTATCTGTGTTGAAGGAAAGCAGTACAAGCAAGATCTACTGTGTGTGTTACAGAGTAAAGAACACCCATCAGGCAAAGTGGGAGATTCGGGCTTGCCATGGCATCCAATCCCACAAAGCAGTGTAGAGGGATTTATCCAGATTATCTACCAATGCTATTCTTAGAAATAAATGAAAAATCTCTGGGCCAGATTAGGGCTCATTGGATGAGAAAAAAAAGAAGCTGATGCAGAACTCACATGACTGCTGTTTCGCTGACTTATAATGACTAATATTTATCTGTCGCTTAATAAAATATGAGCCTTAAATCATTTCTTCAAGCAACATTACACCACTGTAACCCTTAGAATCATCTATTTATTTTACAGCCCTTCACACCAAGGGCATATTTTTAATGTAAAGCAGTTTTTTTTTGTACATGACCCTAAATCAATTTATTTTGACTTTTTGCCAAGGTGAACACTTTTTGTTTTACCTGATCATAAGAATTGTTTTCCCGTCGCGGCTCAGGCTGTGATCTGGTCAGCAGATGGCGTCAGTGAGAAGAAACCTCTCGCTGACTGTCGGACTCTTCTCTCTAGAGGAGCTGTCCATTCAGCACCATCCTGAAGCTGCCTCGCTACAGAGCACTGACAGGGGTCAAACTACCATCACACACAGAAAGAAAGATGAAAGACCTGACCTGTTGATGTCTTAGTGACACACATTTTTTATTAGCTGTTTATTCAGATGCAAAACATCCAATTTTGAATTACTACTGAACAAGTTTGAACAATCTTTGTACCTGTTTTTATGGCACAGGACTATATGAAATGTCCCAATGACTCCTCCGGCTGCCCCTCTGATACACACTTTTCTTGAAATAACATGGCACAAATTAGCAATGCATGCTCCATGATGTATCATCCACATTACTGCAGAAGGCTGGGTCAAGATGTCCTGCTTGTCCAATACAGAGGGGTACTGTCAGCTATTGAGGTGAAAGTAACTTCATAACTTCTGAAATCTGTCTCCTGTCCTGCATGTTCCCAGGGTTTAGGACCAACAGTCACATCTACTGAGTTTTATTAAGATCAATAAGGTGCTCCATGCCTGCAATCTTTTTTTTTTTTTCATTAAATTGTTAGTAAGCCACGACTAGGTGGGCAGCAGATGGACTCTGTGTGAGACAACTTACTGTCCTCATGCTTGACTGAAGCTCGGGCCACAGCCCTGACTGCAGAATGGATTGGAGCACTCTCATATCTTTGCCTATTTTCTTCTCCTCACTTTTCTCTCCCCGCAATCCTACCGCATTTGCAGCAGCCCACGGGGAGAGAGAGCTGACAATAGAGAGAGTGTGTGTCCTCCTGTCTGCTCTCGTCTGCCCCATGGTGCAGAAATGAGAGATGGACACACCAATCCTCTTCCATCATTTCATAATAAAAGTTTTTGAAGTGTGGTCTCTATTGATAACTTGTAGATTATAATACTGAGCGCTGAGGTCATTAGAATTTGTCATGCTTTCATCTGTGCAAATTTTACTTGTGCATCAGGATCAGCAACTAAGCTGTAACACAATAATATGTAAGACTAC
Organism: Anabas testudineus; assembly: GCF_900324465.2. Taxonomy (NCBI): domain Eukaryota; kingdom Metazoa; phylum Chordata; class Actinopteri; order Anabantiformes; family Anabantidae; genus Anabas; species Anabas testudineus. Next base: position 12,016,915 of record NC_046622.1, read on the forward strand.
AGTGCACAAACTTCTCTGGCAGTTTGGCCTGAGAGCAGCATATCATATGTGATTCTCATAACCAAAAGGAGCTCACTCCAGTTAACTTGGAAAATGAAATAAAAACTACAATTTGTCTGTCAGTAATGTTTCTTCCAGTATGTTTCTTTATGGAAAAGCTCGGGGCTTCCATGTTCTCTGCAGCGTGACTGTCTGCATATTGAGTTTCTACCGTGCCCAGAATTATTTTATTTCTTGTATTTGGAAAGATGTTGCACTCTCCTTGGGATGCTTTAGTCTGTGATCAGTTCATCAGATCATCTCTGGAAACTTGTGTGTGACATAGATGATGTCATAACAACAGTGCCTCTGTGTACTCATCCAAGTTAAATGTCAGCTCCAAACTGTTTACTGATCTCTGCCTTAAAACATGCCTTGAACCTTATGTAAAACCCACTTTGACAGAAACGAGTTAACTACTATTTTACAAATAGATCCGAGAGCCAAAGGAAACAGTAGTGAGACCAGCTAATGTGGACTGGAGGCCGTGGGACTGACAAAATCACAGGCGAGACAGGCAGAGTGAGAGCAGCATGCTGATGCCAAGCTCAACTGCATTATCTGCATGAAGTTATCTTTTCCAGTTTTTTCATCCGTCAGTCAGTCGTGCACTTCTGAAATAGCAGAGACAGTGACTGAGGCTCAGTGACACAGCAAATTAAGCTCAATAACAATAACAACTTAAAACTTTGTGCTAATTAACACTGAGATTTCTATTACAAAAGTGTATTCACTAAGAGTGAATAAACTTAATAGTTCTTTTTTGAAAGGAGTGACGAGCAGAAGTAGAATAAAAAAGAAACGGGAAGCCAATGACAATGGATTTGCAGACCAGCATGGCAAATGCTAATACTGCATGAGCTGGGGGAAAACTGATTGATACGATACTAAAAGACTGAGGCTGGGACCATCTTGTGGCCTGATGGTTGGGGCGTGCACGACAGGTCTGCAGATGATTTATGAAAGTCACATTGTAGATTCCAACTCAGCATTTTTGCTCTTATAAAACGCTGCCTAGCAAATTAAGCATGCTGAGTCACACTGGTGTTAAATGCGATTCATCGTGCATGCAGAACACATGCACAGCACACAGCTGTAAACGCAGAGACACCCCAGTTAACTCAATGCATTAAGAGATTGACAGAGTGAGCCGCTGACACTGATCAGGGCTGGAATCCAGTAACAGAGGGAAGAATTACAGCAGGTTCCCCTACTTAATACCCTCCCCATACATAGCGAGGAGGGTGGAGGTGGGGCTGGAAAGAGGACGGAGAGACGAGGAGAGGAGGGGAAGGGGAGGGAGATGGAGGGGGGTGGGGGAGGGCAGAGAACCTGCGCCTGCTCAGTGCGAGCGCAGCAAGTGCAGCTTTCATCCGCAGCGGAGGCTTACAGAGCGACAGAGTTTGAACGAGCAAACAGAAGCTTTGGGAGGCACGAGTCCGAGAATCGGAGAAAAGACCGAGTTAGAAAGAGACACCACCAGTCATGATGGCATGTGTTCGCAACTGCTCTTCCTTCTCCTTTTGCTGCATGCTGCAGTGTGCATTGTGAATGTTGCGGTGCAGGTCACCTCCTCTCTTTTGGGAAAACAGAAGAACCCCAGGGAGGTATGAATTTCTGGCACGAGTGCTCAGCACTGCGGCACCTCGATAAGGGCGAAGGAATATTGTAATAAAGTGGGCAAAGCTGAGGATTATCCTTGTGGACTTTGGTCCCCAACCATCCATCTGTCTGTGCATCCGCTCTTCCCCTCTTCCCTCCGTGCTCCTCTCCTGGTCCGTGTATGGGAGGTGAGGCTCTGGCAGGCTGTCAGTCAGCATGCGGTGCTGTGAACGGGCAGCCTTGTGCCCACAACCCGCTATGGACGTCAGACACTGCTCGCTGTACAAATGAAAGGCTTCAAGCTCGCTTGGTAAGGCTATCCACAGAGCAGAGACTGTGTGTATGCTTCTGCTTATCGATGCCAAATGTAACCTAAATGTATCTCTGGAGTTGTAAGGCTGCGCTGCATGCATTTACACAGGTCATTTTAACACTACATGTGTGGGCTAGCACGGTTTTTTTTTTCTGTCTTTTTTTTTTTTTCCCACTGTGACTGTGGCAACCCTGCGCTGCTCCCCTCTGGCATGCTCAGTGTGAGCGGAGCAGCTGAGGAGAAGCACTCACGTGGCTGCCAGGAAAAGAGCAGGCACATGCTCCCTCTGTCTCTCCCCGGCTTTCAGCCTCGCTCTCTTCCCAGTTTGTTTTCCTGTTCCCTCATTATCTCATGGAGAAACAAACCTACATCCAGGTGGTCCTACTGACGCTGTCTTTTTTTTTTTTTCCACCCGCTTTGCCACAGTGTGTGCTCACTGTGCACTTTACCATCATCCATCCATCTTTCTATCCTGTCTTCCTCTCGTGTTTGTTTATGCTCCTCCTCCTCCTGCCCGATATTTTTAGAGACGAATTACAGAGCACTGCAAGAGGAAAAAAAAAACTAGAGGGGGAGCAGTTTCGGCAACGTGCGTCCCGCTTCCTTCCTTCTCACTTTCATGAAGACCCCTTTTTTTTTTTTTTTTTTTTTTTAATTTCTTTTCTCTAACATCTTTGTCACTCATTATCTCTATATTTGTCCTCCTCTCACTTAGATCCCTCTCTGCTTATATTACTCTTCTGTTCTGTGTGCGGGTCAATGGGTTTTCCTGTTCGTGTGTGTCTCAGACTTCCCGGGCCTATTTATTATTCTGTAGAAGAAACACTATTAAACCTGAGTGTGTCCGCACTGAACCTGTTTGCAGCACCTTGACAGTGCAGTACTTTACAGTGAATCATCATCTGTCTTATACATGGAGGTGACCTGTGTGACTGGCTGTCTGGGTTTAGTTGATGATGATGTTGATAACATGTATCTACATAAGTCACCTGTAGTTGTACTGTATACAGACAAAATGTTAAAGGTTTGTGAAGGGGAGTTTTCCCGACAGTTCCTACTTCCTGTTTAGCTGTGCTTTAGTCCATATTGAAGGGCAACAATAAATCAAGGGAGAAATGATGACGATGACCTATCAATTCCCCTCATTGATTTATCAATGAGTGGATTCAGCAGAAATCTCATTCTTGTTATTAGCATTTATAACGGTGCTCTGTTCTCCAGGGAACAGTTTGCTGTGTAGGCAAAACGTCATCCCATCCATCATTAGTATAATTTTATATGTCCTGAATGAAAGAAAGCGACGAGCTGACACTGGATATAGCGGCGGATTTATTTACACTACATGTGGTGTTTTATCTGTACTAACTGGTTTGGAGCTTTTCCAGTATGAGGTAACTCAAGGTGTTGATTATGATCTTTTATTAATATGGTCCTGGTGTTTTTCAGGCAAATGATTTCTGTGTTATCTTTAAATCTAATAGTAGTGTAAAAGACATTGATGAAAAAAATCTCAAGTGATGTTGGGGGAAGCAAGAGTGAAAGAAGTTTTTCCGTTTGGAAACCAAGCTGCCCTGTTAGGTGTGTGTTTGTCACAGTTCATGCTGTGATTAAGAGCCTGGGTGGGGGGTTATTTTTACAGCATTATTTACTTGTCAGAAGACAAGAGGAGAGAAGAGAGCAAGAGAAATGGAGGCCATGTGCGCGGGATTGCATATGTGTATGTGTGTGAGAGGTTGCTCGGGATTTGGCAGTGGCCCCAGTGTGGGGATGTTTGCTTCATATGACATTTGGTTTGCCTTAAATCTGCATACAGATACACACACACACACACACAGTCACAGATGTGTGCACACAGGCAACAGCAGCAGCTGTAGCAACAGTAAGGCACTGACAGGAGGCGAGAGATGCAGCTCATTCTCAGCACATGGCATTGGGGGGACGAGGCAATTGTTGCTCCAGGACACTCAGACATACAGTGAATGTGAACTTTAAGTACAATACATTCATTTACTGCATCTTTGCTGCTTCACCTATCAAAAACGTGTCTGCTCATTTTTTGTGACAAATAGCTGCAGATGCCGGATTTTCTGTGAACAGTGACGCAAAGTAACCAAATATACATTTATGCAGAAACAGAAGTCATAAACAAACAAAATAACATCGTGGAAACACAACCACCGAGACCACAACATGCAAACCTCCCTCACAGCCAGGTGTTATCCAGTGAAGAGTCACTAAGGTCTCTCTGGGCTATTTTAGTCTAAATAGAAAATTGTAGCTCCCAGACCACTGCACCAAAGAATTAGTTTCAATATGCAAAGAGAAGGAGAAGGAAAATACGTTCAGAATGAACTGTACGTGAACTTCTGGTAGTTCGGCGGGTCCCGCTCAGAAACAGAATCATGATACGTCCAGGGTTTGTGAGGCATGGACGGGGAGGCTGGTGACCGACTGCAGGCTTATAGATAAAGCACTGCACCATCACATTGGGCCACAGTGGACTTCTGAGCTCACAGCAGGGGTTCTGCAGAGAAGAGGAACTGCAGAACCGTTTCCCTCCTGGCCACAGCTTATTAATTCTCTGCATCTTCCTCTCTCTCCCTCTCTCTCTCTCTCCCTCTCTCCCTCTCTCTCTCCCTGACCCTCATCGCCTGCCTACCTTCCCAGAAGCCATTTGTCATCACTGATTATACTCTATATTGTTCTGTGCCACATTTCTTCTGCCAACTCTCAGTATAACCACCTTTTTTCTTTGAGATGTGAGAGGATGTAATTGATGGTGCATGGATTTTGTATTGATTGATGAAGTCACTGACAGTAACACAGGTGCTTGCTTGCACCTAATTAAACAATTGTCTAAATAGTTAAGTTTTCAAAATAAGTTCAGTGTTCCTGTTGTTAACAAGAATTGAAACCAGTCATGTACAGTTTGTGTTAATCCCACTGTGAGGAATAATCATTTTACACAATGACTACAATAGGTGTCGTAATTACAAAATAACTTTGACAAAGAGACAGATACATTTACTTCCAAGCAACTTCTACAACACAAGTCACACTATGAGAAACGTCTCTGTTTCCCTTTGTCTCAATCAGCCTCATTATGAACAGACTGGAAGCTGCATTTAGAGACAGACAGTGATCGTTACTCTCTGATGGATGTCTGATGAAAAGACAGCGTTGGTGCTGCATATGCTTGTGTCTGAAATGAAGCCTGTTCAAACAAGAGGGGCACTTTTCCATTAAGCTTTTCAACAACACAGTCAGAACCTGTTCCACGCCTCCCTTTCTTGAATTACATTTGCTACTGTACATCATCAAAATAGAATCATATTTACCAAGCCCATTAACTTTAGTACAGTAAACTTCCCTTTTTTTTCCACATATGTACAGCTTGCTTATTATATAACCTTTTCTTTTGTATTCATTTGCATGACTGTTCACATCAGACATAGGTGCTAATGTGAACAGTCTAGCAGCTGCTCATCGTGTTTTATTATACAGCTGAATGTCTAAATTACATGATTGTGTTGGAAAAAAACATTTAAAACAAAAACTTTTAATAATTAATGCAAGTTTTGCAAGTTGCATCCAGCTCAGTGGACAGCGCACAGGATTTCAACTTGATATTGACACTTGCACCTTTATCCGTGGGACTTTAGTATTTTAGTTAAAACATATTCACACTAACGTCTCCTTACTTCTAACACTAAGATGAACTATACAGTACACAATCTCCCCCTGTTCCTCCATCACCCTCTCTCTGCCCACTGCGCTGTGTCTCACAGCCGGCTTCCTTCCGCCTGTATATCCCCTGCAGATGGCGGTGGCTCTTGTCCCGTCCCGCTTGGACAAAGGGGCTTAATCTGGTTGCTAGTTTCCCGTCCCTTCTGCCCCTCTCTGGTTTCCACGAGCTTGGACCAAATCATGTTTTAATCGGCATGTTTTATTATAGCTACTTTTAAGACAGGTTCCTGTACCCAGAGCTACAGTAGGTCACAGATTCACTGAGGACCCAAAAATCATTACAAGCCTGTCTGTGTTAGGTGACCACACAATGAGGATAATTAAGCTAATTAAGCTTGGGACTAGAGGTTAAAGTTATGCTCCTGGGGCTGGATTTAAATAGTTTTGGGATAGGTAATGACATACCGCGCAGTGGTTTGACTCGGTTTTTGTTCTTAAACTCTACTCAGTGATGTTTCAAACTATTTTCTTACAGTGACTAAAATGGATATATCAGCTATCAGGCCCCAGTGATTGCTCCTGTCACTCTGAACATGTACACAGCAAAGTGCACTTAAACTCCAGGGCTTTGTAGATAACTAATCGTGCGTGCGTGCGTGCGTGCGTGCATGTCTGTGTGTGTGAATGCTTTATGCAGCTGCATCACTCCCCCTTATACACAAACACAAACACACTCCCTCCTCCAGCTTTCTCTCTTTCTCCCTCTAGTTGGGAATACTTCAAGTGGCAGTGCACATGAATGGCTTGACGGGTTGCCATGGTAACCGCACGGCCGAGACACAGTCGGGCTGACAGACATTTCCGACCCAGCCAGGCGTCACCACATTGGTGTTGCCATGACAACTCTGTAAACAGCATGATTTCCTCTCAGAAAGATTGAGAAATCCGTCGCGTTGTGTTCATCTTAAATCTGTGTCAGGAGGAAATAGGGAAAAATTAAATTAAATTGAAACATCTTGAGAATCTGTCAGTCATCTGTGGTTAGGATGACTGAATCAACAGTTATATGCTCATGGCTGTTCATTATATACCATGTCTGTCAGCGTGTGGTCAATATGACCATCTGTGTGTCCCATGGGTGCAGCTACAATGAGAACAGAGGTCTCCTAAGTAGGTCAGTTGTTGGTGTGAGGCTAGGCAGGCTTATCTGAGCACAGTGGTCCGGCTCAGTGGACCAGCTCCTTTTGTTCCATAGCACGGCTCCGCTCAGCGCTCCCACAGAGGCAGCCAGCATTGCTGCAGCCCCGGGGTCAACTCTTTCCAGTAGCACGGCTCAGGGCTCCGTTTGCTTCATCAAGGGGTTACAGAGGTGGTCGTTTTTATGTATATGTTTGACTGGATTATCTTAAAACTAGCTTTCCATCTAGGTCCAAGACCACTAAATATTAGTTCATCATTTTCTGCAAGAGCTGTTCACTCAAACTTTCTTAACCTAATAAACCTAGTAGTGTACAGTATATACTAACATTTTGTATGAAAGAGAATTTAACACAAAAACTTCCATAAGTTTTAAATCCTTAAACTGCCATAAAGTAAAATATCACATTTGAATATTTATACTTAGTCATTACATAAGTTGAATTTAACCAAGAGCCATCATAAGAAGTATAAATGAACAATAACAACAGTACAGTAACAGGACTGTCAACTACATTTAGCTATACATTAATCTGCATATTGTAAAATGTATGGTAATGATTCACAGTGGATAATATTTATTTCATTATATTTAATATAATGAGTATCATAATCAACACATTCATTTTTAACACGCCCTTGAATTTGTTTTTCTGCCTGTGTTGTTTATTTAGTTTGGAAGTTTTTGCAGATAGGGCTCACTTATTGTGTGATTTAGAGTGAGCTTCAAATGTAAAGTGACCTGAATACCGGTGATGTCAGCCCCTCCATTCATGAATCGCATGAATAATTGAGGTAGCAGCAGGCTCAGTGCACTAGCACCAAGTAGAGGTGAAATGCAAAGTGAAAGCCATCTCTTTCCTCATTTGCTCTGTCTCTGTCTCTCACCCTCACCTCTCTCTCTCTCTCTCTCTCTCTCTCTCTCTCTCTCTCCCTCCCTATTCCCGGCTTGCACGTTTTCCCTCCGTCACCTATTGTCAGTCTGCAGCCGTGAAATTCTGTGAACCAGGAGCAGAAATCGCGAGAGAAGCGCCTTTGCTTGGATACTAGCAGATGCAGTATTCAGGCTGATGATCCAACGACTGGGAGAGCAGCGGAAGAAAAGGGGGGGAATAGAACAGTGCAGGTTGCTAAGAGGGAACGGGAGCTGATCAGCCTCAGTTTGACAAAGCAGAGCAGACTGAGAACAAAAACAGACATCTCCAGCGTTTATGTCCCTGCTCTCTGCTGCGTCTGCTTCTACCTCCTTTTCCTCCCATCCTCCTGGAATGCACCGGAACTTGTCCACCCTCCTCCTCCCCTCTATCCCTCATCCCTCTCTCTCCTATCCTCTCCCCCCCCTCCTCCGCTTCTTCCTCCTATGCCTCATCCATGGCTCCCACTGTGTGAATGAAGCCGTTTGAAAAGGGCTGATCGCTGCGGAGCGGCTCTCTAAATGGCTACAACCAGGTTAGTGCTGAGAACAACTGCCTGCCTGCGTTCACGCAGAATTGTATGGAGCCTTCATAATGATTGGTTCTCTGCTTGGCAAGATCAATTTGTACTATTTAGAAGGAGAGTCCAAGGGAGGGGGGGGGGCTGCCGCACCTCAGACCACCAATGCCTCTTTGGCAGGTGGTGTTAAGGGCAATGTAAGCTGGTTATTAGGAGATCAGAGCTGGCTGGGGAAGATCAGTGGCCCTAAGCCTGCTAAAGAAAATCTCCCAGCCTGCTTCTTCCATCTTTTCTCTCCCTCTCTCTCTCCATTTATATTCCGAGCCACCTTTCTTCCCTCACACTGAGAGTGAAAGGAAAGTGCAGCGTGCCGTCTGGGGGATGATCCACTGGATGAACAGCTCAGTACCGGGTGCTGCCTGCGAGGACATGGTCGTGTTTGAGTGTGTCACGGTGGCCAACAAGGGCTGTCGCTGCCTTGAGGGCTGCTACGGCGAGGTGCTGAGGGACTGTGTCTTTCAGCAGGGGTATGGCAGGCTCTGTGATGCATGTACGAGAGTGTGCATGTTGCATGTGCAGAAAGAGTGGATGGGTGGGGTAGGTTTCGTTATTTAATATGCACAGTTCATGGGAGCATTTCTACGTGGAGGTGGGTGAGGTTGTACTATTTTGTTGATGTTGCTAAGTTTATAATTTCAGTAAAATGTGAGGGATGTGCTTCTGCAGAACGGGGGCGTATGTGCTCTGTGTCAACGCGCATGACTGTGTTTATGTCTGCTTCTGTGTACCGTATGCGCATTCCTGTGTGTGCATGCGCAGTGGATGCCGGTGCTCCTCATGGCCTTTTCAAAGCAAGCAGAGCTGAAGGGTCACTGCCAGATGGGTTTTTTCCAGGGTCAGCAAAACTGTGAAAACAAGTGGGGCCGTCAGAAAGACCCGGAACTCTAGTGTATTGTCAAGCGGAGCGTTTGGACAGCTTGAGCTGGTTGGATTTAGAGCTTTAGAGCTTATTTAAAGAAAAGACTGTAACAAAGTGGCACATGCAGCATGTTTGTTTCTCTTTTTTTTCCCCTTTCTCTCTATACATAGGAACTTAAACTATAATATAGTGACTGACATGGGGATCCTGTGTGAGCAACACCTTGAAGTGTGTCTCTCTGTGCAGAGCTCTGTAATACAGACGGGTTTTGGGCTCATGCCCCCTGGCACCAATCCTTCTCTCACGGTATGCAAATGAACATGTTGTGCTGTACAAAATTTGAGATTTTAGTGTTTTTATAATTAAGGTGTTGCCTCCAACGTCTTGATTTACTGTAAGATTTGTTTATCTAACAAAAGCACAGTTACCTGTTTCATGAATAAACAAGTTGCAGTTAGTTTTCTCAACCACAAAACAACATATTCTGTATGTGCAATATCATTCTTTTGAGACACTTAAGTTAACATAGCCTAATATAAGTTTAGCAGAATGTGTTGCAAGTGCATCTTAAACGAAATATGGCACACAAATTCAGAATGAACACCTCAATAGGAAATGGTATGATGAAATGCATGCTTGTGTCCAAACTTAGAGACGTACTACTGTCCATCACGTTGGGTCCCTTCTGTATTTCCTGCTCAGGCAGCACCTCAAACAGCTGGTCTTGTTTAGTATATTTAGTCAGACTGAATATTTAAATCGCCCTCTCTATTCAGTGTTGCTATAGCGATCATTCTAAGCTCATCTCTGTTTAAGCTTTGCCGTCGTGTGGGTGGTGCTGGCTTTTTAATTGTTAAATTGTTTGTCAGCTCTGTCTCTCTACTGTTTACAGTCAAATGTAAGACGCAGTCTCCTGATCACCACCAAATGCGGCTCTAGAACTCAATAGCTCACGAGTGCCGCCTCAACAGCTGTGTCTATTATTATTATGACGGCTGACTGCTTTTTTATTCAGTGACTGTGGCATTACAGTCTACAGTTAATGCACTGACAGGTACTATTGCATTATGTCAGTTTATCAGTGTTATGTTACTAACAAAGCGTCTGTGATAGATTCTTTTGTCTGCTTCTCTTCAGGGTAGCATCAGCTGCATGTTGACTCTATACACACCACCATGCAGGTTCAAAGAGCAAACTGTTGTGTGAATGACTGACTAGGCTTACTCATTCATATGCTGATGATGGAGTCGTGTTCCCATTGTTCACTGCCGTGTATCTGGAAAGGCAAGGTGATCTGTGAATTCCTCTTCTGCTTAAAACAACAAGTGGAGGTCCCTTTACAGACAGATCATGTCAGTTTTTGCACGGAGGGAAAATCTGAGAGATGATTCTCTATTAAATGCTTTGGTTTTCTCATATATATGTGTGTGTGTGTGTGCATGGACCCATTTAAAATGGGATTACTGCGGGGCCATTGTTGACCTTCACACTGTGATGTGGAGTGTGATTATTTTTCTTTCCGTTTGTCTTGTCAAAGACTCTTTACAATATGACACAGTTGTTTTGGAGTATTTTGAAAAGTCATGTCATTATGTGTTGTAATTCAGATCTGTATATCACACAGCATTCTGGATGTCATGTTAAATGGCATACCCTCCAATACCAGGATCCTGGATGATGTAGATATTGAGATTTTGGGCAGCATATTAGAAAAGCTCGTAGGATACATAGAGAAGAGGTTGTGGAAGATCTGAAGCATTTGAGATCTAGCAGTCCAAAATTAAAATTGTTAATAAGTTAATAGCAATTGTTACTTTTCTCTAAATAGATAATTTGCTGCTCATTTATTATATAACATGAATAATAAATATGTTATTATATACTTCTTGGATGTTAAAATGGCCACTAATAATAACTGTGACTCATTGTGAGAAATGGTTCAGTTAAATTAGACAAACAGAATAGTAGGGTCTCTGCCAGGAAGTAACTAGCATGTACGGGTCATGGCCTCTTGTCTCACTTGTGTATTACTGTATACCGACCTATACTGTATAACAGACCCTTGCACTATTACTTCTATACTACTATACACAAACGGTAACTGAAGTTGTTCTTAGTTTTCCCAGTTCTCAATTTTTGTTTCAGGAATTTAATGAGTTGCTAAGCAAACAGCCATTAGTGTGCAGGGTTTCTCGGGTTGTTTGTTAATCAAGACAAGCCACCACACTTACAGTAGAGACCACTTCTGTCTTTATCATGAAAAAACATACGCTGTAAAAAAAATTATTAAACATCAAAAGCACAGTTACTTTTGGACGTAGCAAATTTCATCAATTTAATTGATTAATATGGATGTTGTCAAGGACATCATCCAATAAAAGGGCTTTCATGGGGTGAAAGCCTTGTCTGGCTCACTTGTCTGCCAATTGTCATACTTACGGTGTGTGCTTGTAATCCAGAAAGTCTCCTGGCTTAGACACAGATTATCATGCATAATGAATATCAGTGCACTGTGTTTGTACTCTGACTTCATGCTCTGGTACTGTCACACTCTACTCAACATGACTCAAAAAGCACATTTCGGGAATAACCGTGTTTTGTTTACAGTGGATCAAAGCAGAGCTAGTCGATGCTATTGCAGACGATGCGTTATGTACGTACGTTACCCCTGTTCCTGAAAGACAGCAGTCCTTTCAGACCCACTCGCTTGATGTGAATACTCCAGAATAATATCTGCTGTATTTGCACATGGGCTCAATCAGACGTAACCCGGACTTTGATTGAGGGCAACACACATTTAATGTGAGGGCCAACTGACTCACACATAGCTCCTTTGGGTGATATCTAGAGAAGTTCAGGATTCCAGTGCATGTCTGAAAATAAATTACGGTGAACACCACCTGTTAACCCAATGAATTTGTTAAATAGAGCGCAATTCAACTTCTGCTCGGCTGTGGTTGTATTGGATGTGTACTTTGTGTAATGCATGTTCAGCAACTGGGAGACTTCTCCCACATTTACTCCTAATCAGGTCAGGAGGACGTAATCAGTAGTAAGTGCAGAGTACACAGTGTACAGTGGAGTCACAGTGGTCATCCGCTGAACAGCAGACCAATTGGTAAACAGATCACTGTTAATGTCGGGTGTGTCATAATGTACCACATCTCTCTCCTTGTATTAAGCAGATGTGAAATCAACTAGCTACATGTACGAAAGGACAACTGGACAGAAACTGTCAACACTGCTGTCTGTGATTCAGTGCTCCGAGCTGCACTGAAGTATCGAATGTAACAGTAGATCAGTAATTCATGGCCACTAACAGCACCCATTGGCCGGCAGTGATGTAATGGCTTGTGTAACGCCATGTCAAGTAACCGGGCCTGCCGGGCACCCTGCCACACAGATCACTTACAGAGCCTTTTGTTAGCTTCTGCCATGGTGAGGAGAAGGCTTCTTGCTGAGCCGCTGTGTATGCTACCTGATAGGAACTTGGTGTACGATGGAGGACAGGGACTACCTGACATATGACAACAGTCCTTCCATTTAGATGTAAAGGTCTACATGCTATGTTAATGTGAGATGACAAAATCACAGGCCGTAAGCCTCCTTTAAAGGCACGATGCTTCCCACCTAGCACCATATCTGTGATCATTTAATCCTCCTTCAGTTTTGCAGAGTGTTTTCCATAGCTTTACTACAGGCATGGAAACTATTTTAGTATTTCATGGGAAAAGAATTTAAAATAAAAAGTTAAATGAACACAGAATCAGTGAAATACTTAAAAAAGACAGACATATCGATGTCCAGTTCCATTTAAAAGTGCAGCAACGTTGAGAAAACCCTCAGCGATGTAGTTTACTACAGGTTTCCCTCACAACTGCTGTTGTTGTTGTTGTTGTTGTTGGTGGTGGTGGTTTCCTGTATTAGCTTAGCTGTTATAAGCCAGGTTAGCACATGGTGCTTCAAGCCCCTTAAGCCTCCAGTGATGTAATTCTGAGGAAACGGCGTGTGTGCTGTGTTCCTGTCCAGGCTGATCAGTAGGCAGTATTCAGGAACCACCTTGCCTGATGTAAACATCGTGTTTTCTCTGATGCACTTTTTGATTTGGTTCAATTTGATTCACCATGAAATAACTCAGAATGAATGCGTCGTTTTCTTATCCCTCTTTCCCTCTCTCTTTCCTTCCAGCACTGCCAGTAACTCGAACAAGAGCACACCCGCCTGCTCACCAGTCCTGCGTAAACGCTCGCGCTCTCCCACACCACAGAGCCAGGAGGGTGAGAACATGGTGGAGAAGGGCTCTGACCACTCCTCTGACAAGTCGCCCTCCACCCCTGAGCAGGTTGTCCAGAGAACATACTCTGTGCAGTCAGCACGGAGCGGGGGAAAGAATTCAAAGGTGAGCAACCAGGAGATTTCTTACCTGTTTGCACAGTAGCTGCTTTAGAGAGAGGAAAGCGAGATTAAATATCCTATTGTTGTGTGAAGTAGAAACAACTCATCACACTGTGGCATCAGGTTGCATCGCCTGAGGTTCAGTATCATCAGAGGGAAGTCTTAATGAGTATATGAAAATAGAGATGATCAATGAACTCTTAAGGAGCCATTCATTAACTGTGACCACATAAGCACGTCAGAGTTGTTTTTTCCCCCCAGTGTAGTGACGTATATGTTATGAGTGCCTATTGACTTTATGTCGTTCTTGCCAAACTCGTTACTTCTAAACTAAACTACAGTCAAATGACAGAAAGGACAGTTGACTAGTGAAATTCTGTCATCAGGCCTGTAATCAAGTAGTAAAAGCCTCTTTTACATCTTCCTAGAGTTGAGTTGTGGTAAATTAAATACGTTGATTATGGCTTAGCTTAATTTATTTGTACTTAAGCTATTGCCCACAGTGAAAGCAAGATGAGATGAAGAGTGAAAATGACAAAACAGTAGATCATTCATCAACGAACTGTGACACTGAGTCGCTCACTGTTCTTGTTTCTGAAAGGCTTTATTACAAATATGTCTTTGTTACCTCAGTCATGATCATTGTGTTTCAGGCCCTTATAGTTGATTTACCTGTTCCTACACTTATAAACACATTTCCACAAGACACTATGCACATACAGGTTATGCTGTTTATCTCTATATGGTATTTCAAACATTTTATCATTAGCATTTATCGTTAAATTACAACTGATATGAGGGATCAGCAGTCTGAGGAAGTCCAAGTAACTTTCAGCTAAAGTCTTTAATACTGAAGTTTTATTAAGGAATGATTACAGAAAGCAAACTCTCCCAAAGCACAGACAACACAGGCATGTAAGAATAGATAGAACTGGATGGCAGATGTGTTTTCTAGATGTGTGAATAGCTATTTGTTATTTATATTATGAAAGTATAAAGGATGGATCAGTAAGCTCATGGTCTGGACTCTTGATAGATAAGTCAAGGAAGATAAAATGTAGAGATGTTTCTTAAAGTCTTCATTAAATCACATATTCTGGTTATTTCACAGAAGGTGCATGTGGCCCTGTTGTTTTTACACTCAGCACTTAATTGAGCTCCCATAAATGTTAGAAAAAGGCCAAGTCATGTCACCCTCCATTTCTTACCTGCTCATTTTGTCTTCATCTGTCTCTGCTGGTTTAAATCACTTTTTATTCCCCTTTATTTGAATATTTTTTTGTCTCCACAACACAGTGTGCACACCATCTCTCTTTGCTGCAGCTGCTACATGCCATGTCATAATGTGTGCTATCTTACAATGACTGTGCAGCTCTTCTGTTGGTACTTTCAGCTGTTTGTTCTTGTTGTTTATTTCTCATTTTTGTTTTCATTTTTTCTGATTTTTCTTTGTTCTTCTCCTGGTTGCATGCTAGTCTCACAAGCGACTTTCCAAAGTAAGCATTACTCTTTTTTCTGTTTTTCTGAATATTTCTGTGCCCACCTTTCCCCAGTGCCCCACCTCTTGTCTTGTGAGCTGCTCTGTGGAAATGTCCAAACCCAGTTGCTTCACCCTGAGCCCAGCTTGCTCCTGTGCACAATGCAACTGTTACAAATCCCATCTACACCCACAATCATAGCAAATGGACATTTCTTGAAGCCAACAACTCTATGCAACCTCAGTGACTCTCTTTCCTTTTCCTCTTCCTGTCCTTTCCTTTCTTTTCCTATCTGGTAATGTGCAATATGGCAAGCTGCTGATTACATTATATGAAGCTTGGTATACATACTGTGTATAAACACCACATCAGGATGGTTTCCTAACTAAAAGAAACAAAAAAAAAAACATAAAACAGATGCATAGTATAATAAAGAAGAGTGGAAGAATCAAAATAAATGTTTCTGGTGAAAGTTCCTTATAAAATCTTAAATATTTTTTGGCCTTTGCTCTGTCGCTCTTTACAAATTTGTGGCGTCGTTACAGTGTAGTAATGAGAGTTTTATATGTGTTGTGCTGCTCAACTGCAGAGGGATAAACACAGCAAATCCTGCCAGCATCCCAGTCCAGAGCTCCAGGACAACATTATTATTTGAGCAGCCTCTCTGTTGCCACATGAGAGAATCCCTCCTGCTTTTTTTTTTTTTTCTTTCCTCGCACCACAAGCCAAAAATGCCCTCCCCGTTCAGTCAACGTGCTGCAGACTGGTGTCACATTTTAGTCCACTGGCCATACTGTCATCCATGTAAATTGCTACTTTTCAGTGTGTTGCTAACAGGGAGCCGCTATAAAACAATGAATTTACAAAACACCGATTTGCGTGAAGACCAGCTTCATGACGCTCTATTTGCTGCAATGCGTTTGCACACATCCATTACACACACGCACGCACACGCATCCCAATTGATTACATCACTTTTCATTTCTGTGCCACAGTCAAAGCACCCACCCCCAACCCGACTGCAATCCCCCCACGTGAGCCCCGGTGGTCCAGCTATCGTCACATGACCTCAGACATGTCGAGAGGTCATCGGAGCAGTGTGATCGCATTGAGCGAAACGAGGGACACGTGCATCTCTGCAGCAAATGCTAAATGATGACAGCAGTGCGAAAAATAAACAATAATCAATCCGGCTTCTCATGTAACATATAAGCTAGACGGACATGTCATAGCACAGTAACGTTTTTGATGTCAGGTTTAGTAGCCTCAGCTTTCTCTCGCTCACTTTCTGTTTCTTTCTGTGTCTGTGTTCTCACTGCTTTGGTTAACATTTTGTTTTCTCTTTAATGTTTCTTTCAGTATGACAGACTAAAACTGATTAAAGTAAGCATTACTTCTTGTTTCATTTGACCCATTGACAATCCTGGCTGGCCCCCATCAAATCCCCTGATCCTCCACTTACTCTGTATGTGTGCGACTGTAGGACCCCCTTTTGATAGTTTCAGTCCCTCGTGTACTTTCCAATGCTTTTCATCCCCTGAATTAATGTGAAAGGACATCGATTTATACACTGTCACAACTGTTTATTTTAAAATGTCCTTTTACTGAACATTTATTTAAAATGCGTTGTAATCTGGAATTTACAGATCTCTTTTGTTCTGTTGATTGATTTTGTAATGAGAAGACAGCCACAGAAGTATTTTAAAAGGTCTTTCTTTTTTTATTCTCTCCCAATATTAACTTTTTAATTCAATGGCAAATGGTCAAACGAAAAATGTTAATCCAAGTGTGATTCTTACTGATTAATTACCGATAAAGTAACTAGTGATGATCCAAACAATACAACTCACTGTAATGCATGATGGACTATTTTTTCTGGCCAAATAATTCATAAAACTCATCGAACAAAACCCATTCAGCCAAAGTTATGAAAATGTAGATGTATTATATAGCTTTGTACAATATATATATATATATATATATATATATATATATATATATATATATATATATATATATAAACAAAACAAAAACAAAACTGTTGAAACTTGAAAAACTTTTCTTGCTGTGTGTTCCTCTTGCTCACATACAGTAAATGTCACAATCTCACTAGTGTGCAGTCACAGAAGGTCAAACACAGTGGCACACACACCTCATCCAGACAGTGGCTTCACAGTAATTCTTCTCCTGTGTCACCTTCAAATCAGATTAGCCCACATTAGCCTGGCTGTCGTTACAGTCAGGCCTCGGGCTCCACTACTGCAGCTCGCCGCTCGTTAACGCTGCTCAAACACCAATCCTTGAAAAGTCAGACCACTACAGGCACAAAAGGGAAAAGGAGAAGTGAACGATTAGCTGTGATGCAATTGATGTGGCAATTTGTGAGGCTCTTTGCTTTAACTTAAAATGTGGTTTTAATCATTGTTCTGTTGCAATCAGACAATGGTTATTGCTTTTTACCCCTTCTCCCTCTTCTCTCCCTGAATACCTTCCTTCTTCTTTAGCCTCTGAATGACCACATGCATGTTTCCACTCTAGGACTTTTGCTATTAGATGATTAGAGCAGAAAGTGTGTTTACTCTTCTGCTGGGAATGTTAAAGCGTCATAGGCATTAAGATCTCTGGTGCCCTCTGCTGTTAGAAAACAGAAACAGAGTCATTTTGGTTGCTATTGAAGAGCCTCCAAAATGATAAATGTTAGTTATCGCTGACATAATCTATGAATGTCAATAAACAGCCACTGTAGGTAATTCAATATATAATGAAGGTGAAATCATTTCACCAGTTACATCATTAACTTGTTAACTGAGAAGTTTCTCAAACTGTGCTGCTCTAAAATGTGCAGTATTCAAAAATCATATGTGATGGAATGATTTCATGAGGTGTAAGTCAGACATATTGCAGTATATTAATATTAAAAATACAGTAATAATAATAATTACACTATTTTATTATGTTCTCTTATATTTAATTTCAATTTCAAAGTTTGTGTCATTCTGTTGTTGTTATTATCATTTAAGTACCAAAGTAATTAAACTGGAACTGGACACTTATATTTACCTCAGCATTTTGAAGGTATATTCAAGAACAGTATAAACAAACAGATGCCGTGGGTATTTATATAGTGTTGACTTCCTGTGATTTCTGGCAGGAATAAAGTGTGTGGGACAGTTTAACCTTCACGCCTGCTGTTACTTGTTATGATCAGGTTGATCATGTTTCACACCTTATGTCTGTATGAGCCCACAAGCCTGCTGCACTATTTTCTAGTTTCAAAGAGTTAAATGTTTCCTCTGTCTCTCTCTCTGTTTCTCTCCACAGAAGAGCCAAAGCTGGTACAACGTAAGTCCTACATGTTTTTTAATTATTAACATATGTGATTTATTTATTTTTTTTATATGGGTGCATGCTTGTTTCTGTCATTTGGGTCACTCCGATGAGTCTCCTGGAGTTGTTTTAGTAGCAGCTGTGTGAGATGGAAGGGGGTTTGTCCCAGACCTTGTTTCCTAGAGCACCAACAAAAAATGTCACCGGGTTAATGGACCTCCAGGCACAGGTTACCATGTGTTTATAAGTCGACAACAGCAAATCAAGGGAATGGAGAGTTTACAGTGGGGTATGATGCTTTACCGAAGTTCCTTATTTATGACACGCATACACACGCACAGTATACAAAAACACAGTGTTGCCGTTTTACATTGCACCACAAGATGGCGTGCTAACACTGTTTCTTAGCACCCTGTTATTCTTTCTCTGTGGTACTTTAATGAGCAGCCCCCCTGGTAATTGTATTCAGTGACCTTTTAAATGAACCTGCTGTATTGATTGAGCCTACAGAGTGAGCTATTCGGTGTAAAGCCCTAGTTCATCCAGAAGTGTCACTGTTGGATTATTTTCCCATTTTATGTCATTTTTCTTTTTCTATCCCTCTGTGTGGACGTCCTTCCCCTCTCTCTCCAGCATGAAAGACAACACATTCTGAGAGTAAGCATGACTTGTATTCTTGTGCAACCCTGGATACCTTTCTCTGTCTCTCGGTTCTCAGTCCCCCACCCCCCCATCACTCACTCACTTGTTACCACCCAAATAAAAAAAACACTTTTGGAAAAGTTCTTGAAATGTCAACATGGACATACATGTTTGACCGCCTAAAGCCCTGTACAGCAGCTTTGGAGTATATTTATTGTTTGCATATGTATTTTCCAGTCCCTCAGATGAGGTCACAAGCCTGTCACTGCACATACTTCTAATTTTAATATACAGCAGGTGGTGATAAGTGTACTGAGTTCCTCACTGTACTAAACAAATCAACAATCACAAGGCTGTCTGGACGAGTTTTGAATGCCTTTGAACAAAAGGGGGAATGGAGTCCCAGCATGCTTCCCTCCACCCTGATTCTTTTTTTCACATCCTAATAAACATGGAAACTAGGACATACAGTTTTTGTGGTTCCAGTATGACAATCAGAAGACAACACAGATTACTTTGGAGGTTTTAAAGTTATACAGCAAAATGTTGCTGTGTTTAACGGAGGCTTGTTTCAGACAGTCCAGACACTGTCTTAACTTTTTTTTTATGTAAAGGAGCATAACACGTAACAATCTCAAGTTGATGCTGTGCTTACTTGTACCCTGTTAATGTAAATGTCTTGTTTACACATCACATACAGCCGGCTAACAGCACAGTGTACTGTACATTAAGTGTACAGGAATCTTGGACCGTCTGCTCTTGTCATTAACGTATCATCAACAAATCCCACTAAAAGACTAAAATCAACAATGAACTGATCAAACTAACAAATATTGCCAGTGTAGATAAAGCTGGATATGTCTCATTAACACGTGTGAGCAGTCGTACCAGTAGAGAAGACTTCCTATTCATGTGTATGATAAATGGAGGGTTTGACCAGCCTCCTTTTCTTTTCTCCAAAGCTTTGCAGCTAAATTAAAGGTGCAGTCCGACCACCTTGCAAAATTTATTTGCACGGTTTGGTCAAAAGTAGGAGGGGACAGGAAATCGTGTGGCACTGGAGAACTTTGCAATTTCGCAGTCACATTGAACTTTGGAGTGAAGCTAACGTGTCTCACTGCGTTTTACATACCCATAAATGAGGAGCAAATGATTTGGTGTTACCATGGCTTAACTCAACTCTGACCCACAAAACGGCAACGTTCACCAATGTGCTGATGGTTTACGAGAGGGGTGGGACTGACTTCTTTGTCAGTAAATAATACTTGTTTATATTCCTGTTATGTAACTACATGGCAAAATAATCCAAGCAGCAGAGAAGGAGAGATGCTGCTTGGTTGTAGCGAGTGTGAGAACAGTAACAGAGATGAATGGCAGGGAAACGATGAAACGTTTAATAAAAAGCTTTTTAATTTCCGACATTGTGGACTGATGTTGATGCTATCCTTATTAGCTCCTTCCCGTTACGTTCACAGCCCTTCCCATGCTATTTCCTTTGTATGCCAGTTTTTGGCCCAACCATGCAAGTGTGTGTTTTGGTCTGACAGCACCTTTATTTTCAGCAGATATGCAGATGTGTACCTTTTGGAATTTAACATTTGACATAGCACTATAATTTGCACTATTAATTAACTTTAGTAAACTCAGAGGAGGAGGACACATAACCTTTTGAGTCATTCATGACATGTTCTCAGCACTTTGTTGCTGATATCTTGAACACTGATCATCAACATTCATACAACAAATGAGGAAAATCAATCATTTAATAAATGTAATTGTCTTAATAGATATAACTTTCACTTCAGTTGGTTGTGGTTGAACGTGTATGTGGTCACACCTGCTTGTACTGTACTATCGTGCACCTCTACATGGCTATGATGACCTCCCATGGCACTGAAACCACAATGATTTAAAATCCATCCGTCCTGTGAGTTCTGAGCCTGTTAGAGATGCACACAGTGGCCATCTTTCCTCAACAGCTGTCTGAAAGTGCCTGTTCTATTGCTTTGCATCTGCGCAAGTTTGTTGCAAATATTCTGTGGTAACAATAACAGGAAATTAACAATAAAACAGCAACAGGGGAAACCACCAAGAAACAGAACATGGATACATCAGGTCGGGGCTTAACCCAGTGAATGAGTGATTCAGTTTGTGTAGATCTACGTGGACGGACACAGCAGTGAGCATCTCTGAAAAACACACATGGCCACATACCTCGCCTGACACTTCCATCAAATAGAAAAACAGCCACAGTAAAAGGATGGCTTTGTTCTTAACGGGATGGACACACATCTCAAGCCGTCACCCCTCCTCAACACACTAACCCCACCCTGGTGTACAGTACCAGTCTCTCCCATCCCCTACTGTTTGCCCAGCAGGTTAATAGTTAACCAGATCCATAAAAATTTGTGTAACTACCTCATACCAAGCCTCGCACTGTCACCTGAGCACTGGATGCAGAATTGGTCACAATGGCCTGTTTATTAGCTTGATTTTTTGGTGAAAAAGAAGGAGCAGGAAATAAAAAATGACTCTGAACGTGGACACCACAAGTAATGACTTGTTCTGGCGACAGTTTTCGAGCAGATGAACCCTCATTTCACTGAATTTCATCCACATGCTTCTCAATGTGGGTGAAGGCCTTCTCAGAGCTGCGTGTGAATGATCAGCACTGTTTTTCAAGAGGCCTGCGATTGAAGACTGTTTTCCAAGTCTTGTCTATTCTTTCCTGCTGTAGATTGTATCTTCAGTGTCTGTGTCATGGGAGAATTTGTAGGGTGCAAATCATGGCTGAACATTTGAATTCATCTAGCAGGAGTCAATGAAATTCAAGCTTTGTCACTACTGGGACCTCCATAACCATGTCCACCTTCTTGACTCTTAAAATATTTTAGTTATGAATAGTGGGAGAACATGTACAACAGTTGTGTTACTAAAGTAGGAGCATGAATCCAGAGCGAAGAGAAAGGAGGGCATTCCTTCATGTCTTCACTGCCTTCAAATCATTACTGATCACCGACACCAGCGCAGTCGGCTCTTCTAACACAAATTAACCGACTGAAAAAGCAGAAATATTTACACTGTTCAAGCTCTGGCCTGCAACCCAGCGCAGACCCTGTGAAGATTGATGGTGTTGTTTTGCAGGCAGAGGTAACTGGAGGTTATGCTCACATCTGTTCTCTGTAACTCAATCACTCAGTCGGACAGCAATAGGAACTCGACACATACTTCAACCAACTGGAGACGTTCATTTCTCTCTTTGGTGCAACTTACTTACGACAAGGCACTCCAACCTGGACAGCAACACACACACACACACACACACACACACACACTGAGCTCAGAGGAGTAAGCGGGAAAAAAAGGAAAAGCTACTGGCATGATAATAAAGGACTTGTTGGCTGGGGTTACTAGAGGGCAACAGCCGTAACTCCTCTCCCTGTGTGTGTGAGAGGAAGAGAGGGAGAGCCAGAGAACGACAGAGAGAGACAAGGATCATGTGGCTGGAGTGTGCCGTGTCCACCGCTCAACACTGAAAGGGGGCAGCACCAAAACAGGGGGTGGATACTGTGGCTTCCAAACCACTGGACTCACCAGCTCTGTCTGCCCTTATTTTCTAAACCTACTGCATCTGACAAGACCTGCAACATCAGGGGAGTTCACTTGGGCTTGTTGTGGAAACTTTGCTCCCATCCAGGTGCCAAAAAGGATCTGGCGCAATGCACATGGAATTGGATGAGGATTGTACAACGTCAGACTGGGAAGCCTTACTGGAGCTTGATGAGGCATTAGCAGGATGGCTTCTGCAGGGTCCAGCCAGAGGGGAGTGGGGTTGGGAGTGGGGCTGGGCTGCTTCAGACCTTCAGGACCCTGAATGGGACAATGAGGAGATTCCTGCTGTAAGTCGTCTTAACGCTTGTAAAGTCAAACCCAAGAGCCACAAGGATGAGAGTGAACAGAGCAGTCCTGTAAAGTTAGAAAGGATTTATGTAGCTCCAACAGGACATGAACAGAGGGGGTCAAAGAAAAGGCTTTGCAGCCATCTTTGGCTGTATGCTGCTGTAAGCGTTGTTCTGTGGTAGTTCCCCACTTCTAAAAAAACAACTGGTTTAGTTATGACTCATAGCTATTTGAATTTTCCCAGCGCTCATACAGGCCTGTTGTTTGAAGGATCATCAGGTTACTGTCCTGTGCTGAGTGACTTGATATATAAACTATGGAGGTGCTTTGGGTTGTTTCTACGTTTTAAGAAGCCTAACGATGGTGTGAGCAGTTAAGGCAGTTCAATTCAACTTCATGCAGTCGGTATAGGCTTTCAGAGAGGTCACTGACGTGAATTAAAAGAAGTTTTTCTTATCACCACACTTTTCTCAAATACAGATACTCTCTACTCAAATGATTCATAGTGCAAACAAGCTGATATTTTCTCTCCAGTCCTCATGAGGAAGAATATGTTTTCTTTTGTTTCAGTATACCCCTTGTTACTGTATTGGCAGCTATCATTTCCTGAAGCTTTCCTGTTAAAGGAAAGCATCTGGCACAGACAGTGAGAGCCCTCTCTTCTGCACACATTTGGAGATTTTACACATCGCGAGCTCACAGTGCAAATAATCAAGTCTGCCAAGGCCGGGAAAGGAAAGTGTGATCATATTAAATAGGATATTTCTCACAGAGCATTGCTGAAAAGCTGTCATTTGACCGGGCTAATCAAACCACTACTACCAAGTTTTGTTTACACATGAGATTTCATCATTTGTCATTTTCCTTGTCACTAAACAAAAGCCTCATTGTTGGAAACATGCTGTTATGTAATGCTAACGCAAGAATGTGACTGATACTATGAATGCTCACACGGTAATGTGTATTGAATGGCCTCCAGCAGACTGATTTTTTTTTTTAGCTTGTACTACAAATTGCATTGCTATTAGGTATCATTAGATACTATAGATAACTCCGACCATGTACCTCTGCTTGCCATTCACTATTCATAGTCAGTGCTTGTCAAAATCCCCCACACAATGAAAGTCATGGTATGATTATGCTGTAGTAGGCTGGACATCCTGATTAAGCGTGTGGGTGGTTTTAACAAGGTTATCTTACATGCTCTTTGAAACAAATAGCCCAGGCTGCGTGACAGGCACAACACTTGCAACGTAGTGAGTGAGAGGGCATGAAGAGTGCTCATTTTGGAAGCATACGTGTGTCTGTGTGCGTATGTGTGTGTTTAAGGTTGTTTCTGAATCTGCTCGTAACTGCAGGTGCTGAGCCCGACATACAAGCAGCGCAATGAGGACTTTAGGAAACTCTTCAAGCAGCTTCCTGACACAGAGAGACTCATTGTTGGTGAGTGGACTAATAGACACACTGGAGCCATCTCAGGGCTGGCAGATGCCTTTGTATGCCTTTTAACCTGTAATGTCACATCCTACTTCGTGTTTGCTGGTGTTTCCTCTCTGATTTTGTGCCTTCTTTATGTTTCAGACTACTCGTGTGCTCTTCAAAGGGACATCCTCCTGCAGGGACGACTCTACCTCTCTGAGAACTGGATCTGTTTCTATAGCAACATTTTCCGCTGGGAAACATTGGTATGCCTGCTATCACTCAGGATCTCTGTGCATTCCCATGTTTTGTTTCGCTTTTAACTGACAGTATTGGGTCATACTTAGAACTATAATGTTTGTGTGCTGTATATCTGTGTTTTTGTGCGCGTTTGCATTTAGCTGACAGTGCGGCTAAAGGACATCTGCTCAATGACGAAAGAGAAGACAGCTCGCCTCATTCCCAATGCCATTCAGGTCTGCACGGACACTGAAAAGGTAAAAGATGCAGAAACACTTGGTAGAAACTTACATGAGGTAGAAACCAATGTACAATAGTAACTGACTGAACAGTGTGTGCTTAAAATCTAATCATCTTCACCTAACAAGACACCAGGGAGCTCTTTAGGTATGACGTCTGACTGGTTATAAGAAGATTGGTGATTTAGTCTTTATCACCAACAGGGCTGCATGTTCCTGCAACAAATGAGCAACTGGAGAATGGTTGGCAAGAAATTAATATCCACCATCTCTGCCAAAAGACAACATTACAAATGAAAATAAATCCCAGACTAGAATTGTTCTAACTGTGCTCTTCAAACACAGTTGGTGTTATTTTAATTTTGTTTTATGATGATGTTTTATGGTGAACATGATTGTTTTATATTCTTCACAGCACTTTTTCACCTCATTTGGAGCCAGGGACAGGACGTACATGATGATGTTCAGACTGTGGCAGAATGCACTGCTGGATAAGGTAAACAGCTTGATATACGAATATATTCCTTTTCTGTACATTGGGTTGCATAAGTAGTTATACTAGAGGAATACTCCAAGCGGCTCCTTCTTTCTTTTATTCTTTCATATATATTTTACTACATATTGTATTTTTATTGGTATCATTTGTTCACCCCTGCCTTTTCAGCCCCTGTGCCCCAAAGAACTGTGGCACTTTGTTCATCAGTGTTACGGCAATGAGCTTGGCCTAACGAGTGATGACGAGGACTATGTTCCCCCTGATGATGATTTCAACACCATGGGGTGAGTGTGGTTACACTGCACCATCATTTGCTATGGGTACAGCTCTAAACGCGTTTCAGTCACAAAATAATTACAGAGCCCCCGTGGTTGAGCCCTAGTCACGTATGAATCGTACACACTCATTATTCAGTCTTCTCCAATTCACACTGTGATGGGTAACAATTCTTTTAATTTAAACGTATTGGTATGCCACCTGTGTTGGACACTGCTCAAAAGCTACTAATGAGTAGCTACAGCTGCAATAGAGCACATACTGCATTTGTTTGAAGGCTTCACAGATCCTTATCTGCTCTATCTCTTCATGTTTGAAGAAGATTTACAAGATGGGGTCAATATAGGGTTGCAGTTTGATGCTGGATACATACATATGAATTTGTGCAAACCGGAAAGCAGGTTAACAGATGGGTGGTCAGAAATGAATATATTTAAGTCTCATTGTTGTCTGGTACCTTCAGGTTCAGCGAAGAGATTCCCAATGAAGAGAACGAGATCAACAACGACAACTTGTCTAAGAGCAGCGCTGAGGCCAAACCTGAAAGTAGCCCTGTGCTGCAAAAGAAACTCATCCCTAACAGCACCATCCCCATCCCAGGCAACAATGATACACCTGTCACAGTAAGTTACCTGCTAAATACCCGCACACAGCACAAAGAAAGTAAACGTCAAACTAAGTTAAAACATTAATAACAAGGCATTTCTGATGAGATTTTGTGTTTTCTTCTTTCCCCCAGTTTGACCTCCCGACAGAGGAGTATGCAGACTGCTTACCAGACGGTGAGCTGCTTGCCGTGCCACTAATAGTGGAAGAGAAGAACAATGATGCCAGTGGGCCTGGTGGTCCTGTGCCCTCACCCTCACTTGACTTCAATGACAATGAGGACATTCCTACAGAGCTCAGTGACTCCTCAGAAACACACGATGAAGGTAATCTACGGGCCTTTTTTTTTTATGTATCATCTGTAACATGTTCTTTAACTGATTTCATAACACGATGATGTGCAGTAGCTTGCTACAAGAGTTGAAAACAAACACAATGTCATCTTGTCTTTGTCTCTCTCTAATGTGAAGGAGAAGTACAGGCTTTCCACGAGGATCTGAACGGCAGGCAGCACATTAACGAGGTCTACAATTTCAGTGTAGACAAGCTGTATGACATCCTTTTCACAGAGTCACAGTTCATGAGTGACTTCATGGAACAGAGGCGATTTTCAGGTCTGTGCTTCTGATGCTTCCACAGCTGAACTCTTACTTTTCTATATCTGAGATAGTTCAGATGAAAAATATGTTCATTAATTAATCATTGTCTCTCTCTCTCTCTAATTATTATGAAATTTAGATGTGGTCTACCACCCATGGAAGAAGGAGGAGGCTGGGAACCAGACCAGAGAAATTCTGTACACAATCTCTCTGTCCAACCCACTGGCCCCCAAAACAGCCACAGTCACTGAGACACAGGTACAGTCGACTATAGCATTTAAGAATCGTTTCTTATTATTTAAACTTTCTTGTTTGATCTGAACGTGCCACATTCCCCTCCTTTATTAGACTCTATACAAAGCCAGTCAGGAGAGTGAGTGTTACATCATCGATGCTGAGGTCATTACACATGATGTGCCCTACCACGATTACTTCTACACTCTCAACCGCTACATGCTCACCAGGGTGGCCAAGAACAAGTGTCGCTTACGGTAACTAACACGTGATCAGATCGTGTTTTTGGTGTGATTTTTAGAAATGTAAGCATTTGACTGTGCCCTCAATTCAATTAAAGAAAAGTAAAGTTCTTCCTTGATGTAATTTTGTCTGTTTCTCAGGGTATCAACAGAGCTGCGCTACAGGAAGCAGCCGTGGGGGCTGGTAAAGGGCTTCATTGAGAAAAACTTCTGGAGTGGGCTAGAAGAGAACTTCCGCCATCTTGGTAAACTTTAACAAATCCCATCGACCATCTGATCACACAAAACCAGGCAAAGATAGACCAGCCAGTCACAACATTAAATCCACTCGGTGGCTTTACTGTTGGGTTAGATACGAGTGAGCATAAAAAGTCTTAAAGTGAAAGTAGATGAGATATTATTGAGATGTGTAACAGTTGTCGTCTTCCATCTCAGAATTGGCGCTATCCAAGCTGGAGGAGATACTGATCGAGTCCCACCGGCTGTCTCCCAAGGCGAAGGTGGTGAAGAACTCCACGGTGAGGCGGAAGAAGAGGCCGCTCCCTCACATGCGCAGCCAGCATCTGGACGAGGCCCTCAGCCCCGTTACCACGCCAACAGATGAGGAAGTCATTCAGAGGATCAAACAAGTGGCTGGATCCACACAAACCAGACACCAGAGTCCAGAACACCATCACCTGCCCGGAGGTTTTGCTCTGTACAGCGTCTCCAAACTGCTGCTCATCATCAGCTTTGTGTACGCAACTGATCACACGCTTACAAACAAGTGCACAATATACCTGAATATCTGGCCATGAGGACAAAAAGGCAAATTTGACACATGCTGACATGACACAGGGATACTAACACGATCATGCTGCATATTAAAATGTCTCTGGGTCATTTGATTCATGATTTGTAGTATTTATAAGCTCATTGGTGTTCTCCTAAGTGTAACTCCTCTCTCCTCTCCTGTCCTTTCGTTTTATTGCTATCCATAGGATCTGTCTAAGGTACAGATATTATCTAACTAGCCAGCATAGCTATATGCATACGGTGACAATAAAAAGTATGTGAACCTTTTGGAATTTCATGGTTTTCTGCATTAAATTGTCATAAAAGTATGTGAACCTATGGCCGCCCACTAGAGTAGAGTAGCCACAGTCCCAGGGTATCCATTTGTAAACTGTTTGCCTAATTGTAGACTGGTGAATTTCTAAAGTCTTTGACATGACTTTTCAGCTAACACTTTTCAGCTTTATTTAAATCAATAATTATTGATTGTAGGTCCTCTTAAAGGTTTTTTTTTGGCAAGGTATGGGTTGTGTTATTATTTTAGGCACATCATATTTGTTAATACTCTTGACTTAGATGAAGATCAGATTCCATTTTACTAATTAATGCAGAAAATTGTGAAATTCCAAAAGGTTCACATGCTTTTTCTTGCTTCTATTTATTTAGTATTCCCGATATATTTTGAATGAAATATTTAGTTTTCATTATCACCTCATTAATTATTAATCACATTCAGAAACGTGAGGGAATGATTCCTTATGTTAAGTCTCTCTTTCTTTCTGTATTGCCGTCCTTCAGCCTGGTCCTGCTGGTGTTCCTCAACATGATGCTCTTCTACAAGCTGTGGATGCTGGAGTATTCTGCACAGTCCTTAACTACCTGGCAAGGACTGCGGCTTCATGAAAGGTACATATGCATAGTTAGACGCAGATGCACCTTCAATGTTCTCTATTATCCATCTGCTCTTTTTGTCAACAAAAATTTTGTTGAAGTTTTTGTTGACGAATGTTTATTTAATGGCTAAGAATAAACACAATAGTTTAAACTAAATTATAACAAAAATATGGCACAATGTGACGAATGAAGATAATCGTGAACACAGTTTCCATCTGAAAGCACTAAAGGTTGTTTTCTTTTTTTAACCAGTCGTTTGCATGTATCCATTTGAACATGCAAATTCTCTCAGTGTCCAAGCATCTTTCTCATCTTTCGCACGGGTCCAGTTTTGCAAACCTGCAACCGCAAAACTCAGTACCAGTTTATATAATTTATACCCTAACCTATACTAACTAAAGCTACAGTATTAAATAAATGACAAAAAGGGGGATAGAAACTAATTGCAATTTCCAGGAAGCAACTTTGACTAAAACTAAATACAAAAAAGATTTAACATTATTATTTATGTGATTTAGCATGGTCATTAGCCCTATGAGGCTTTTGAGTAAGCATAAACATTATCACTGCACATGGATAATGTTGGAGTATGGAGTTTTGCTGTAATTATTTTGATATTTACCCAAAAGGGTGTAACACATAAACATAACCTTATAGTGACAGACGTAAACATGCACACATTGTTACTGTTATGTACACACAACACATTTGACAGGGAAAATTTGAACTTCTAAATTACCCCTGAATAGCTGCGGGCCTCCTGAAACAGTTTGTTGGCAGTTCTTCAGAATGGCAGTCATGCTCCAATGTCTGCACACTGATGTTGTTTATGTCTGTGTGTTTTCCAGTAAACTGCCTCAGACGCAGATGGAGTGGGCCCAGCTCCTGGAGGCACAGCAGCGTTACCATGACGCCGAGCTGCAGAAGTGGAGGGAGATAATCAAGTCATCAGTAGTACTGCTAGACCAGGTACCCAGACACAGAAAGACATTTTTCAAAATTAATGTGCGTGATGTTCCCAACATTTTAACGACTTTCTGAGAAGTGGCCTGCTGGGAAGACATATTGCATGTTTAACCTGATGGTCAAACACAGCCAGACACCTCTGAAGACAAACCTCTACTCTGTGCTATATGTTTTATAGTAATGGTGCCTTTTAGTGTGCTGCTATTCTACACACAGTACTATGTATGCTGGTCAATCATATAAATTATTTTACCACCCCAGCTAAGTGCGCTATTTCACAATATATAACCGATAACGCAAACAACAATATTTCCACAACTGAGAGAGAGCATCTGTGAGCAGGAAGACATGAACTATATGGGAAAAGTAAGCAGAATAAAATATTGAATAAACCCTGTCAAAGTAATAGTAGTAATAAAATCTGTTATGGTTGCCTAATAGCAGCTCTGCAGCGCCCATGAGGGAATTTTTGCTTGTTCTGTGCAATAATCTAACTCATGATAATTTTACTAGCAACTAACATGTTTTTCACTCATGTTTCTCTGCTTCAGATGAAAGACTCTTTATTAAACCTCCAACGAGGCATTGGTTTAAGGGACTACAGCTCAGAAGCTGAGGAAAAGAGAAGTCGCTATCACTGACACAACACCACAAGGCCATGAGGGCATGCTGTGCAATATCGGACCCGTTTTGTATATGAACCAGGATGCAAGAAGCAGAAGCAAGACAGAGAGAAAGGACAGAGGGGGGGAGGCATGACCGGCAGTAAGCTGGTCCAACAAAGAGAGAAACAGTCATCTCTAACGCGCAGAGGAAATCATAGAAAGTGCCCCTATCACATTCACACAGAAACATACATACATACTAAAACACAAACACACACACAAACACACACCACACACAGGAACTGAGGTGTCCCCACCATCACTGAGGTGTTGTGGGGCATTGGGCGACTTCCCTAAACCTGTGGGATAACTGCTTCCTTCTACTCTCTTTATTTCCGTGTGCATCCTGCTGTAAGCCATGTCAAAAAGGAGAGTGGCAGAGAGAAAGGAAACTACTGCATGCATTTAGACATCCTAGCTCCCCTCAGTGTTAATGTGGTCCAGTTCCAGTCTATGTGTGTCAAAACTAAAAGAAGAACAGAAGGAGAGATCGAGTCAAAGGAAAAGGGGGGTCCTTTTAAGTCTCAATGGCTTTCTACACTCTCTCGACTGTTCCAAACCAATCCTCCCCTAGAGGTCCTCGCTGCAGTGTCTCTTTAATAACCATGCAAGTGATCAAGGTGCAGTATCATCCCACAACCAAAAGGGAAAAGAAGTATTGTAGCTGCTAGCTCCTTGCCTTGTTTGACCCATGTCTTTATGGTCACTGTCAGGGCTGGTTCCCCGTCAGACCATTGTATTTAAAAGCAGAATCTACAATGTACACAGTACACAATTTACACGAGCACTTACCCATGCAGCAGTGATAGTTACTTTACATTGCTTTATTCCTCATCCTTACAATGAACTAGAATGTATTATCCTGGACAAAAATGCCAGACTTTGATCAGGACTTATTAACGAAACCCATGAAAAAGGGATGCTGCAGCCAGGAGATCTGTGTTCGTACATGTTTTATTACTAAACTGTGAGTATATCTCATTTAAAAAAAACAAATGTTTAAAACTAGAAAGAATTCTATGAATATATTTGAAATATATAAGAATATTTCATTATTTAATATATATATTTCAAAATATATAAACATCACCTATATTTATTGTTAATTTATGTACATAAGGAAATTATCAGAGCTCTAGAGCAGTGAGAGAATTTCTAACAAAAGTGTTTTCTTCTAAAAATGCATGCCAGATATGTCTGTGACATGTCCAGTGTGCAAGTATGATTCTGCATTTGCGCGATTATATTCGCGCGTGTACGTATGTATGTGAATGTGTGTGTGAGTGTGTGTGAGTGTGTGTGCACAAATGTGTGCTGTAAAGTGTGACATTTTTACCATTTCACACCTGTGTGTTTCTTTTTTCTTTTTTTTTATTTTTATTGCTTTTTTTTTGGGGCTCCTGAAGCCAATTATGCCTTTTTTTTTTAATGCTAATGCGTTTGGATGCTGCCTAGCGTTAGCTCCCACCAGGGTACGGTTTACAACAGAAGATTTTGCTCCATAATGAAGTATCCAGCATTTGTTTTTGTTTTTGTTTTAGGTTACAGTAGGTTAGTTACACCAACTTTTACAAAATGATTCATTTCTGGAAGTATTCTCACTTTTTTGACATACTAAGCTGAAGAAATCTGTGGTGGACAAAAATTTTTGATATTGAACTTGATTATTTCTCTCTTGCAAACGGATACAGAACATTTTGGAGATTAACTCTTCGTCTGCCGTCTGTGAGCAACACCTTTGTTCATGTCACCACATTAGTGGCCTGTTCAGTCTTTACTAAAATGGAATAGTTTGACTTTTATACCCGCATTTACCTTGTTGCTGACAGTTATATATGGAGATTGATGACACACTCAGCTAGCAGCCAGTTAGCTAGCCTTACTAGCTGTTCCCCTGTTTCCAGCCTTCATGCAAAGCTAACATCCATTATGCTGCTCTACTGACCAGCAACCATTTAGCTTAGCTTAGCATAAATGAGCGAAACAGCAGGTCTAGAAAGTAATTCTCCCGTCTGCATACTAAGGTAAACTCCTGCTCTAATTTCCTATTTAGCATGCACATATGACAGTGGTGTCAATCTTCTTATCAACAGGAAAGCAAATAACCATATTTTACAAAATGTCAAACTGTTGCTTTAAAAAACAAAACACCCTATTTCACCCGAGTTATATTCACCCTTCCACATTTCAAGTGTCTGTCTTGGGTGCGATGAAAGCATGAGAATCAAGCGTACGCAACTAAAATGAACCAAAAGAAAGAAGCAGAAATAAATGTACCTTCATGGATGATCTTGTTTTAAATGAGGTGTTTATCATGTGCGTCCTGTATTACAGCTGACCCACGTAAGCGGCGAAAGCACATCCAAAATATTAAGAAATATTGTGTAAAAAAAAAAAAAAAAGTGAAGCACTTTAAGGCGTTTTCAGGTACAAAGTGGTAGAAAGTAAATGCAGGGCTGAGATCATAGTTTCACTGGTGTGTTTTGGTTAGTTTGACGACTAAATTGTGGTGGTTTACAACTTCCAAATTCAGTAGAAAAGATTTCAATCTCACTGCTTTGTTACTGGTAAATATTTTTATTTTTGCCCACAAAAGACGATTATTGCGATGATGTAAATCCCAAACAGAGCGACTCCAAATTGACTTACTTCTTACATATTTCATTTCAAGGCCGAAGTGAGTGAAATGTATTTATTATCTTTACTGTGTGCCTGTATGGCTCGTTACTGACTGACTTATTGAAAACAGCAGAGCAGCTTCAGGATTGGATCCCTGCTGTGTGTGTGTGTGTGTGTGTGTGTGTGTGTGTGTGTGTGTGTGTGTGTGTGTGTGTGTGTGTGTGTGTGTGTGTGTGTGTGTGTGTGTGTGTGTGTGTGTGTACATGACATTTAAGACGGCACTGAGTAATGAAACCTTAAGACCTGAATGTGAGTGGTTGGAAATGTTTTCTGTTTTATGGAAATCACTTTCACAATCCAGATGACACTAAAAGATTAGAGTGAAATTATCTTCATGTAAAGTCGCTTCAGAAATTATTTTGAGCCTTTCACTTTTTGCCAAAGCCGGGACTTACATCAGACTGACAGTACATCTGTGAGGAAACATGAGGGAGGCGGTTCACAGACGCTTCCCATCCCATCTGACAGAGCTTAAGAGGATCTGCCAGTAAAAATAAAATAAAATCTACAACAGTGTGCAAAAAAGTGAAGACGCCTGAATACGTTTTGAAGCAACTGTGTATGATGGTACAGAAATGTTATATATATGAAAATGTGACTGAAATGCTTTAAGAGTTTGTCTTTCAACGTGTATGTTTATTTTAATTTTTATTTTTCAGATGCTTGAATTTCATTATTTGTCTTAAAAATGCAAACTTGACTGTTTTGAAGGAGACATTGTGAATGCTTGATTAAGTTGGTTTTAGTGAAACCTGATTTTATTCTTCAGGCCTGAGTGAAACAGTTATAGTGGCACCGGACGTGAATTGAATTGTATCACTCCACAATCACGCACATTACTTTTCTTTTACCACCATCATTCCAGTCCGAACGGCATGTTTCTCATTATTAGCAGCGAAAAATTTAACTTCACGCTAAGTTCCAAACATGCATGGAGAACACCTTTATTTATTTTTGTTTTGTTCATTTCACTTTTCCTTTTCTAGAGTGAGATCACACAGTCACCTGTGTTACATGAATGATTGTATGATTGCTATCGCTGC
Organism: Anabas testudineus; assembly: GCF_900324465.2. Classification (NCBI taxonomy): domain Eukaryota; kingdom Metazoa; phylum Chordata; class Actinopteri; order Anabantiformes; family Anabantidae; genus Anabas; species Anabas testudineus. Next base: position 12,051,220 of record NC_046622.1, read on the forward strand.
ACAGCTGTGGAGCCGAGGCAGCCCGAGAGTTCCTGATGCCACCATATTCAGCACTGACAACTAATGAACTGTGTGCTTCATTTACTATATTAAATGGCATTTGCCTTGCTGTCACGGAGCCAGCGAGTCATTATTGCCGCCCATACAACAAAGTACTAACTAACAGCCTTGGCTAACACATGGTAGAAATCAAACACGACCTCCTGGAAACAACCACTTATTGAACTCATAGCAAATGCTCTTCTTCGAGTGTGTCTTGATAAAAATGTACTGGTGTAGTTCTGTTCAAAAACAATTCTACTGTATGTTTCTTTTTGTTTTTGTTTTTTTTTTGTTTTGTTTTTTTTTTTTCTTTTTTTTAGAAAATGTTTTGATCTCTAGAGAGACTTTTAGTGAAATTTATACATGAGATAAATATACTGTAAGTATATGTTGTGTATATCTGCAGTGTGCACACAGACAAGAGAATCCAACCTGCGCTGTGCGTAGGTTTTGACTTGCCGATGACTTTGCCTCATAGAGACTGAAGATGAAAGAGGCTTTCTGGTTCATGTGAAGTAGAGTTTGGAAGTATGAATAAAAAATACTGAACAAATAATCACGTTTGGAGGTGATGCTTTATTTATACTAATTTCTTAAGCCTAATCACGGTTACAATATGCATTACTTACTTATTTCATGTAGATGTATTTTAAGTTTTCCTGTCCCTAACGAGCCAATAAGAGGGACTTTACAGTGATGTAGTACAGCATCAGGCAGTAAGATTAAATATTCATGTGTTAGTCTACAGTACTCATAAAAAAACACATCAAATATTGTTGGATGTGAATAATGAAGCATTGTTATTTTGGGAGCTGCACACACACAAGCTCATGTGTGTTCCCATAGCCCCCTGTTGTCTCACATTTCCTATTTATTACCAGTGTCTATGATATGATGAATCAACCAGATGAAAAAAGGTGAAAACTGTCTGTGGGATGCAATTACTCTAAAAATGTAATTGTTACCTGATTCATCCTGGGTTTGGAAACAAACCCTGATTCTCTGATCCTTGTTCTCTTATTGATTTTTCCAGCTGTGCTGTGTTCAACATTCCTCTACATCTTGAAAACATCCAGGGGAAACAGAGATGATTAATGACTTGAGCAGGTGATCATGTAGTAATAGTAATTAAGCATATGTAACACTAGACACTCTGGATGTCCCACTGGCAGCACTTAGAGACTCCTGCTACCCTCTGTCTGGGGATCAGGCTACTGGACACAGCTTATTTCACACGGTTCAGTTTTAGTATTGTTGCATTGTTACATTATTCATTTCTTTAATTTTCACCTGGTGATATAAATGATTTGTTTCAGGACAGTAAAGTCCCCGTCTTTTACTGTCTTTTACTGTCCATTACTTCCAGGACAAAAATGAAAACATGGGTGAGGTCGATGCGTCACTGTAATGAATCAAGGGGGATGGGACGGCGTGACTCCCAGCACCCCGCCAGCCTCTCGCATTCAATAAAGACTGACTGGATTTACAAAAGGGGGCGGACGAGTCCCCACTTTGTCGCCCCGGCTGGTCGCAGAGGGCGGAGCTCCGAGCCTGCGTTTGACAGCTGCGAAACAGAAATTGAAAAGCGCATAGAAGGACTGAGAAGCCATGCTGCTCCAAGGCGACCAAACTATCACAAGGAACGGCAGACAGCATGGACCTCTGTAGTCTTCGTCTGCCCTCCTAAAGCTGGATTAATAAGAGAAAGCGAAGTAGGCTGCACATTAAGAGGGGATCCATCTTCATTGTGCACATCGTCCTGGGAATCTGGAGCCATGCACCGTGCGTTCTCGTTCCCGGTGACTGTGGAGCGCAGTCGGACCAAGGAGCGTCTGGAGGCGAGTCTGGCCGGGTTGTGTGAGCTGGAGCTCCGCAAGCAGAGGCAGGAGTGCCTGGTGCTGGGGGCGCTGGCTCTGGGACACCCCAGAGGAGAGCTGGGGACTTTCAGCAGCTGGGGGCAGGAAAACTTGACACTGAGGCGCCAGCTGGTAAGAAGTTTATTTTCCTTTACTGCTTGTTTGGTTTCCAGCAGCTCCACCGTGTCGGTCTCAGTTTTCACCCCCCACACCGTGATGAACCCCACTTCACCTCTTGCACAAACATAGTTTTGAATATATAATGACATCTTTTTTGATTATGTAGCCCTCATTGTAACGGGCTTGGCCCTCGGATGGACTCTTGCATTGCGCTTTTCCTTTTGTGTGCAGCTGACCCCTATCTGCAAAAAAAGTTCCTCAACTTGATTAATATTCTCTCTGTGTCAAAGGATGCGACGCGTTTCTGCTTCAGGCTGAGATTAATGCCTCAGGGTAACGGAATCAGGGGGTGGAGCGCCCTCCGTTTGTGGCACACACTGACAATTTAATGGCCCATTGTTCCCTCATCATGGACTTTTGTAGATTTTATTACTTAACAAGCTCGTATTTGTGCCTTCTACAGATAATAAAGTATGAATTGCTTCAGTTTGCAGGTTTCTGTCGCAGCCTATATTTGTATGTCTCCTCCACATGAGGGATGAGATTTGCTTTTTCTCAGAGAGCTCCAGCTCAAACATGTTCCACTTTGGCTCAGTGATGTCAGGATTAACATGAGAACAAAAAAAAAAAAAAAAAAACTGGGTTCATCAAGACTAAAGTTTAAGTGACAGCATCACTACAACGCCAGTCGTTTCACTGAGCCACTCATCCATTTCCATTATTGCTGTTTTGTTTGTGTTTGTCTGCTGCTCGTGTGCAGCTCGAAAACTGTCTAAACATTGATACAACTGGAAGCTTTTATTAAAAAGGGTGAAAAGGAAATTAAATCAGCCGCGTCCTCCTCACACCTCCTTGTCTCCTCCCTCCCTGCCTCCTTCCACTTCGCCGGGGGCCTAACAAAAGGCGCATATGGAACAGAATACTAATGATGCCGATCGAGGCCCCATTGAGAGAAAACCAAACACAGGTGGCCTATTTATTTTTACTCTATTTATTTTTTTTATAATGCTTCCACTTCTCAAATGGTGGCTTGGTTTTAAAATCCTGACAGAAAACAAAGACTCATTAAAAAACGGTGACAAACCCATCACAGGAGGGCACCGGGGTCAAGTGTTTCCAACGCGCCACACACAGGGGGCTTCAAATCCAAATCGTGGAGCTGTCAGTGTGTGACAGACCGACTGACAGACTGACTGACGAGAAACAGACGTTTTCAAGGCCAGAGAACCAGAGACACCCGTTTCCCCCGCAGGGCCGCACTTTTCCCGTTTTCATTTTGTGCACAACGCGTCACCAGGTCGATGTTTATTAACAGTTCTGCTTTTCCAAGCGTGGGAGTAATTACAAGGGTGACTCCTCAGGGAATATTTTTGCCCCTACAGGTCTTTAATTGTAGTTTTGGACTGAGACTTTATAATATCAGGTGACCATCTGTGCCCAATCTAATCTTCCATGGTTTAAAGCCTCCACACTGTACAGTTCATAGTGTGACACAGGAACAAGTGACCCATGAGACCACGGGTCTCTGTCTCTGCCAGTAGTCACCTTGAGCATGAATGTGGTCCCAGATGGGCAGAGAGACCTTTTCCCCTGGACAGAGTGTGTGGTGTTCAAGGTGTTGACAGCTGTGGGACGCCAGACAGCAGCTGCGAAAGCATGAAACTCTGACCTCCCTCTCAGATACCCTGCTGTGTGAGTTTGAGAGAGCGGAGGAGAATATATCAGTGTGTGACACAGGTGGAGAAGCATTTGCTTTACAATCCATCTTCAAGTCATGTTTAACCTCTCTCAATTTAACTCATACTACAAAGAGCAATAATTGATTGAAGCTTTGTGTATCATCATTTGCATTATAGGTATATTCCTTATGCAAAGTGTGTGTGTGGATCTCTGCTGTAGGTTTTGTTCAGTGTTTTCTGATCCACTGGTTCATCCTCAGTCAGGCATTTTGTCCCCTGTGTGCTTTGACTCCAGCACATCATTAGTTAGTCTGCTCAGTAGGGACTGATCACTCAAATGGATCGCTGGATGGTTTCCTCAGTATTGTTCTGGCTGTACCTTATACACAGCCAGCCAAACCAGGCTGCCAAATACATTATGTATTACTGTGCACGTGGGACAAAGCTAGGACATGCTAATGAATGCCACTGTCGTAGTGAACAATATGTACAAATAGGTGTGCAAATTCATCGTCTCTCAAACTAGAATTTATCACTAAAATTACATCCACTATATTCAAATTTAATTGTGTGTGTGCTGCTGCTTAAAGAAAGATGGGATTAGTGATCAAGCACTGGAACTGAGAGCAGGGAGTCATGCATGTGCATGTGTGTGTTTCCGGCCTCCAACAGCCTTCTCTGTTGGTGCGACACACAGCACTTCTTTAATTATACAGGGTTCAGTTGTGCCGCTGACCTGTTCTGTAGATTTCTATATCCTGCCATTTCTAAAGACTTGTGTTGATGACTGGTAAGAGGGCTATTCAACAGATCCAAATACCCTTACAAGTAAAATCACTTACATAAAGTCTCTTTATATCCGGCATCTTGATGTTATTTGTGTCTTGGCTCTTGCTGCTTTTCATATATAATCTCAAGTGCCTGAATGGGATGTCACGGTGACATCAGTAAGACTGGATTTGCCTGCTGATCAGTCTGTTTTGCTAAAAGAGCAGTGTGGTCCTGATGTGTTGTCCACCAGCTGTGTAAAAGCTTAATGGCTAGGTGAGCATGCTCCCCCATCCCCCAATCCGCCCATGGTAGGGGATGCAGTAAAACAGCAATGATACAGTGTGCAGAGTCTCAGAGACCCAGTGTGGAGCCATTAACAATAGAGTGCAACCAAATAGCAGCCTGCAAAATGATCTCTACTACACCGTGAAGCTGCTCAAAGCCACTCTACAAAATGACAAATTGTTTGATTTGTTCATCCACAAAGGTTTGTTTGTCTTCTGCAGCATTATAACTTGATAACCCGCGCCATAGTTTCCACAGTGTGAGTCCGCGTTCATTTGTGGAAATGGCAACAAAGAGCCCACAAACAATCAATTGTGTGAAGCAGCAGCATAATTGATTAATTGATTTCCAATAGTCTCCCCTCCTCCCAGCTAGCCCGTACCCCACACCAGTAAGACAAAGCAAGCTTCTCTTACACAAAACCATATTGATGTAGTAATGCTTTTATAAAGTAAGACAATAAGTAGCCTTGTCCAGAAAAAAGAAATGTGAATCTTTAGAAGGTTGTGTGGGGAGTGTAGATTAGCTCGGGTCAATGGCTCCTTAACAGCAATGCAGGACTGCATTTCATTTACAGGACAAAAATATAGAGCTAGAGCTTGGTCTCACTCAGCGAACATCCAGTCAAGCTGTGTGTTTCAGACACTGAGCAGGTTTTATTTCCAAGCCTCAGTTATAGAAAGTGGTCCAGAAAAACAGGCAGTATGACCTTTAAGGAGCAGAACAAAGCCACGGCCATACTGGCAATTCTGCGAGGCATTTACATCATATAGGAAGGACGGTAGAAGTAGAGGGAAAGGTTTCCATGTTAATGTCTTTGGAGTGTCTGGATTTGAACAGCAGCTTGTTGTTCATTGACAATTAAAGCTATGTGTGCAGTTCTGGCTGTGACTGTGCTGCATCATCATTGTTGCTGTCGGTAAAAAAAATAATAGCAATTCACTAAGTAATAGTTAGAGTTATAGGCTCTCTGCTGTTTTTGCACATAGAACGTGTCTACATGTCTACAGGCGGTGTTTTATTGGCAGAGGTATGCAGATGTACAGAGCTCAGGGAGTGCAGCATTTTCAGGTGCTGTATCGCAGCCAGTTTGTTATGTGAAAAGTGAAAACCTCTCTTACTGAGACTTGAGTGTCCATACAGTGTCCACAATGTCCAAAAAAAGCTTCAGATGTTGGTATGTTGTTGAGGTTTAGGTTAGGGTTCAGCATTTAGTTGTGATGGTTCAGTTTGGGGGCTAGTGAATGCACTATGTCTCTGAAAGACTGAGATTCAGACTGATTACTGATTACTATTAAATTACTTTAACATTTAACTATACTAATTTCAGAGCTTATCTAACAGGTGTCTGATGTCAAACTAAATGTGAGCTGACATGCAGCTGTGAAAAAACCGTGTTGAAGGATTCACAGCTGTGCTGCCTTCTATATTTCTGCAGATTTGATTGTGAGGGCTGTTTGACCCTTTTTGCTTTGTTGTTGAAATCACTGATTGTTGCCTTGTGAACTGAAAATGTACTTCTCAACAGTGCAATCAAACACAGACAGCAAGAAAACTGTGTGCGTGTGTGTTTCTGTTTCAGAGTGCTCTTCAGAGCTCCCCGTGGGGCCTGATGCAGACGCTTGAACAGCAGGTGGAGGAGCTGAGGCTCGACACCAATGATGGCTGCTGTGATGGAGCTACAGGCGACACCAGCGACAGTCAGCAGAGTTCTGGTACTTTCACAGTTATAAACCTTTTCTTTGGTCAGGGCTCTGTCATGCATGGAAATTTGTTCTTAGGAAAAGTCCAAATAAAAATCTACATCAGATTTATGAGGTGTTCTTAAATTGGTGATTTTGCCCGTGCCTCCGTTCTTATATTGGTGAATCGTCCTCATAATTGAAAGCACCCCATTACTGCCCATAAAAGGGCATAAGACTAGATGAAAAATAATACAAAAGCATAAAAGTGTTATCTCAGATCTAAGAAAGAAGGTTTGCCCTGAGTTAGCTGAGCTAAAGGGCGTCATGATGCTGTGGAGGTGGCTGAAGAGGAAGTGGAAAATCATGTTTCATTGTGGTGTCATCCGCTGTGAATTAATGTGATAGTGTAGTGAAGAGTTTATTTATTTCAACAGTACTGTTTTGTAAGATAATGCAAATTTTCTTCTTTAATATGAGTGATAAAATTAGGATTGTCATTGAAGTCCTGTAAAATTCCACAACTATAGAATTAATAAAATGCAATAACAATGTCAGTGCTGAAATGAGCTTAAGAGTCATTTTGAGGTTGTGTAGATTTTGTTCTCTCTTAAACTCAAGTCCCAACATTGGTGAATCTTCATTAAAAAAAAAAACATGTATTTGTGAATAAGGCAAAATGCTCATTCATGCTCCAGATGACGGTAACCTTTTGTGGTCTGTTTGTGAAATGTGGTAAATCATATCTGCATCAAGCAGCATATTTTTGGGTATATAAAAAAAGAGAGTCATCTCCTCTCATTCTGTTTTCCTAGATATCTATCATTTAAGTCAGGGTCAATCACCAAAAGGAAGAGCTGAGTCCACTGAGCCTGCAGAGACTGTATTGTCCTGGACTTACACAAACGGAAGAACAAAATCTGTGGGTAAGAACGACTAGCAGCTCTTGCAATATACAATATATTCTAATTTAGAGCACAGAGGAAAACCTGAGTCTCACAATGTGTTCATCTCTTCTTTATTTATTACTAAATTAGAAATGTTCTAATTAATAAATCTATGTTCTATGTTCTCCAAAGTTGGAGTATATATACAGTAGTATGGAACCAGTTGACCAATGAGTAAAACTAACTCAACTGACTTAAAATGCTCTTATTATAGACAAGCAGCCAATAATAATGACTTTGAGGTGTGTATGAGGTATTTTCAGTCAAGATACAACATTGTGCGCTATTGTTTGATATTTTTTATTGTTACTGTATATAGTGTTAATAATGAATCATTTCTTTAATTAGAAGACCCCCTCATGCTGAATGGAGAACTGGATGTCTCGGTCCCACGCACCACCCTATCCCGCTCTTTCTCTGCCCCTTACCCACCTCTGGAGGGCATTGCTGAGGAGGGAGTAGGAGTGGACTCCTGGCAATGGGAGGCCTGGCAGCAACAGCCTGAAGAAGATCAGGCTGAGGAGGACTACGAGCAGGCTTTGAGGGTTGAGAGTTACATCCTGAGTCTCCTCCAGCGTCATACTATGTCACCACGGCCTTGTCAGCCTCGCACCACCCTGGGCCCTGACTCTCCATACTGCAGTGTCTCTGGACACGGCTCTCTACACAGGAGAACTTCTTCTCTTACCACAGAGCAATGCCTTCCTGACGCCCACCTCCAGCCCCACATTCACCTTTTGGCACACCCTCAGAGGCAGTCCTGGGGTTGTGACCTCCAAGAGGGGGAGGCCGGTGGAGGAGAGGCCCAATCTTTGGATGATGACTGTTATTTGGCTCTGCCCTACCCCCAATCCAGACCACACTCTCTTGCTGGGAGGCTACCATCACCTCTGCCCTCCCTGGACCCCAACTGTGGTGCTGAGTCTCTTGACCTCTGTTGTGAACCTGCATCCCCCCAGCATCTATATCCACATCCTCCTATTCATCACAAGCACAATTTAGCTAGTGCTCAGTACATCCCTGGACAAGCCAGCCATGCCCCTGTGCGCTCCCCCAGACACTACAACCCAGAGCAACCTAAACTGACCCAAGTTATCATTTCTTCTGACCACCCAAACTCCAAGTCCAAAACCAGTAAGAAAAGCCACAACGAGCGACACAGATCAAAGAAATCAAGCAATAAAACCAATCGATCCCAGTCTGAAAACAGCCTCCTGGCTCAGCAAGTACTGCCCGAGCGCAGATACAGCACTACCGAGAGGCACCAGGGAAGGTGGGATGCTGCTCAGAACCAAGGTCAGGTCCCGGGACCCCAAGCGGGAAACAGCCACGGTGGGCCCCGACACTGGTGTTCCAACCTGGAGCTCAGCCAGGACGAGGGGGACAACAACACAGGGCAAGCAGCTAAACGACCACCTCGAAAATCCCGCCATGGTCATGCTTGTTCCTATTCCCAAACCCAGAACTACCAGCAGCAGCTGCAGCACAACCAGCGCTGGCACCCAGACTTTCAGGAGAGAGCACCTCTCTGTCAGGGAGAGGAGGGCTATGCTGCTGCTGTCCCTGCAGAGTCGGAGTCGAGCATGAGTGAGGTGTATTCTCCAGCCTCCAGCTCGCTGTCCAGTGACTCAGACGAGAGTGGGGGGCTCGTGTGGCCTCAGCAGCTGCCACCACGTCTCGCTTCTACCTCCTCCTCAAACTCACCTTCACCTCAGGCCACAGCGAACGCCCCATCTCAGCCAAAAGCCTTCGTTAAGATCAAAGCTTCCCACGCTCTCAAAAAGAAGATCCTCAGATTCCGCTCAGGGTCCCTCAAAGTCATGACGACTGTATGAGGAAATGGTTAAACGTGTTTGAGACCTTTAATATTTACTACTGTGACATATGCTGCCAGTTCTTCCAAAAGTTTCCATGAAATCATAATGTAATTTGACAGTCATCTGAAGGAATCAATTCAATTCAAGCCTGAGAATATCAGTTTATTATTGAAAGCCTAATACACTTAAAAGAACAAATCAGGACTACATATCAAATTGGTTTAGTTTTTCAAGGGGCTATACTGGAAATTATAAACCCCATAAAGCTATAATTTGAATGTGTAGCGAGACTTGTAGCAAACAAAGGTTTGCCTGCACGTGTACGTGGTGTGTCTCGTATTTGGTTTTCCTGCAGTCTCACAATTTAATGGCTGGATTGTGAACCTCTGAGCAGGGAATTGGCGTATATCCCTTCATCTTCCATGAAGCACGGATGTACATCGAGATGTCTGCGCTCTTCTTCAGCCAGCTAGTATTGGTTTGTGTAAATAAACAGACATCTGTGGGACAGAAATAGACTTTGAAGGCCATAATACGGGACCTATCTACATGCATGCCTGTAAAATACACAGATTCAATTACACAGGGACTAACACACTAAAATGTAAATATGTATGTTTTTGTCTATACCATCATGTGGCCTTGTTTGGAATGAATGTAGTTTGTAAATAAAGTAAATCTGGCTCTTGAGTTTGGTATTTTAACACATTTTTATTGTTACCATTGGTTCTTTTCCTATAAGATCATTGTAAAATAAGATCATATGTAGCTACTAGGAAAGCTTTTACTGTGCAACTGTTTCTATTCTTATTATTCTCTGAAGGATGTGGTTTGCAGTCAAGAGGCCCAGCAGCTTTTACCATCAGGAAGAGATTAAGAGTATTGCTCCCTCTTGTGGTGAATTGGAATGGTTAAGCAGACGTGTGCATGTAGTTTTATATGTTTTTTATTGGTTAACAAGTAAAGTGGTTACAAACTTGAAGCAAAACACAGATAAAAAAATGAGCAAGAGAACAGCCGACTTCTACATTTCTATTAATAACAGGTTGTCAGGAAACAATACATGTTGACCAATAGTTCCTGATGTGCTGCAATCCAGGGGCAGGGTTAACATCAGTTCACTTCAGTGAGAGACCCTTCAAAAACACCTCGTATCAGCAGAGCTGGTGTGTTCACACTTTCAAATGGGTTACTCTGTAAAACATGGAGATTTAGCAGAATCCGCTGATCTTTTTCCATAAAACTGACATGTTTACCTCTATTTTGTTCTTTTCAATTCATCTGAGAGCTTATAGACATGAGTTCATCTAGCTTAGTTAAATTCATTCAGTTCATTCCACTTATCAAATGTGTGATTGCTGAAACACTCAAGATTAAAAGGAAAGTAAGTGGGACAGTAATAAACATGTGTATGACCATACAGGTGTCAATATCTTACATACTTGAACCTATTTTCTTGAGCTCAGTCAGTGTGTCCAAGTTTTACCCTTAAGTGTGGAAACTGCAATTACTGTATATCAGAGTCCAGCATCAGATTTTAGTCATTTCCTTCCCATTGCTTGTGCTCTTGGTGTCTGTATTGGTTATGCTGGGCCTGGTTGTTGGGTCCTCGCTGATGAAGTGAAGCATGTTGCGCAGGGAGCGGTTTACACTGTCTTTAAAGCCTCGCCCCAGACACACGTAAAGCAATGGGTTGAGGCAGCTGTTGAAATACGCCAGGCAGAGTGTTAAAACGTGTGCCAAGTAAATTTTTGGTCTATAAACAGATGTTGGAGGGGTTATCAAGTACAGAAAGTCCACGATGTGCAGAGGGAGCCAGCACAGGAAGAAGCTCAACACCACAGCAATGATGACTTTCAGTGTCCGCTTGGAACGAGTCCGACCACGAGTCAGTCCTCTCTCTGCTCTGCAGTACACCACTATGTGACACACTAAAATAACCAGGAAAGGGAGGAAGAATCCCACAAGGAAGCGGAAGCAGGTCATCACCCAAGCAGTGACAACATCGTGCACCGCCTGGCACTCTCGCTTTGCTTCACCTGCTTTGATCTCCTGCGTGTAAATAAACTGGGGGATGCTACCTATCAGGGCCAGGAACCAGACAGCAGCACATCCAAAGGCAGCCTGCATAGGTCGTCTGTTGTTCTGGCACCAGACAGGTTGGGTAACCAGCATCAGGCGATCCACGCTGATCAAAACCAGCTGCAGGATACTGCAATACATCACCAGGTAAAACAGGCCTTTAATCAGTGTGCAGGCCAGCGGGCCGAAGTGCCAGTGATCATCATGGGCTAAAGGTACCATGAGGAGAGGGAGGGAGAGGCAGCATAGAAGATCAGCCAGCGCAAGGTTGAGGAACCAGAGGGAAGTGACAGAGGGAGGCATGCAGAACCCTGTCACCCAGACCACCAGAGCATTTCCAGGGACACCCAGCAGGACCACAAGGCTGTATGAGACTAGAGCCACTATCTGGATTGGTTGAATATGAGGGGTCTCCAGTATATTCTCAGGAAATGTAAAATTATAATCATAATCATAGACGTATCCGTCTGTTGCATCCATTGCTGGTCAAATCTCTAGATGGAAAATTATCAAAAAGAAGCAAGAAATTAGAAATTATTAAAAAGTATTCTGCTTAAATTATTATTATAAATTGATGGAAACATTTAAAGTTTTTTTTTGTGAAACAAAGAATTTTTGTGTGTGTGACATTTAGCTCAGTCACACAAAAAATAATAAAGCTTAACCAAATAAACCGGATTATTGTTGTTAATTCTTACAAATACGTGAAATCTAATTACAAAAACCAAGTTCTAAAACTTAAGTTCAACTCACCGTTCAGGCAGCCCGTTGAAGTTGCACTCACACTGCTTTTAGGAAGCTTATGGAGCTCTTCTGCTTTTGTTGCTGTGTTTTATATCCAAAACCTCTCACAAACTTTCACAAGATTATTATCTAGACTACAGGTTTTCACCACTCAGCCGCACCTTCTTCCCCTGTTGCTCCTCCTACGTTGGGTGTGTTACATCACTTCTGTGGACTTGCTCTTCAGTTGTACTGTGTTTGTACAACTAACTTTAATGCTTTAATAAATTTAAAACTAAATACATAGTTCTAGTGCACAGTGACTGAAGAAAGAGTCGTAACATATGTTTGTATTACTCAATGACCTGTTCATAAAACTCATTGGGGTTAAAGGAACAGAACTAGGCTGGTTTAAATTATATTTGTTAGATAGATTCCAGTTTGTGCACGTTAATTATGAGTCTTCGAAGCATACAAAAGTTAGTTACGGAGTTCCACAGGGTTCTGTGCTTGGACCTATCATTTTTACTCTATATATATGCCCCCCTCACCCAATATTATTTGGAAATACTCTATACATTTCCAAGCCTCTGTAGGTGATACCCAGCTTTATTTATCTATGAAACCAAAAGAAAATAATGAATTAATTAATCAAACTTCAAGCATGCTTAAAATACATAAAGGCCTGGATGTCCTCCAATTTCCTTTGGAGACAGGGGTTATTTTGTTTGGTCCTAAAAATCTCAGAGACATGATGTCTAATCATATTCTTACCCTAGATGACTTAGCACTGGCCTCAAGTAACACTGTGAGAAATCTCAGAGTTATCTTTGACGAAGATATCTGCTTCACTTACATACAAAAAACAAATATCTAAACTATTGGTACAATTAGGAGCAAATTTCTGCAGGTATCCTCGGCTTTGGAGCTGTATATCTCCATCTGTCTATCTATAGTCCAGTTAGTGGTCCTACCGACCTGCCCAATGTCTTTGCGCCTGTTGCACCACACAAATAAAATTCAATTGAATTTAATTGAATTTAAAGTTTTCTATATATGAGTGTTTTTCACAGAGGTGATAAGTTACTAAGTACATTTATTCAAGTACTGAACTTAAGTACAATTTTGAGGTATTTGGGGTTACCTTTACTCCCCTTTACTCCCCTGGTCTGAGGGAAATATTGCACAAAGTTTTTACTAACATGAACCTTTCACATCCAAAATTAATTTCCACTTTTAGTTAAAGTTCAGAGGTAAAATACTTTATTCTCCAATAATCATTGTAACATGACTTTTCCATATAAGTGATCAACAAACTGACAAATCAGTCTACAAATGAGACTATTATTGCTACAATTCTCAATGGCTACTGAGATGAGAAGCAACTAAAGCTGCCTTCTGTGATTTTTTTTTATTCCATTTGTTTTTGGTTCGTATATGCATGACAAACATCTAATCCGGGAAGAAAAAAATTGCTGTTGAATTTCCTAACCATGCGGAAAATGCTGATTTCGAAGATTACATCAATGGTCAGCATTTGCCATTCACATGACACACGATGAGACATCTCATTCGTGTTACGGCTGCCTTATTGAGAAATTTTGATCAAATAACATCATCCATAAATCGGGTAATCTGAAAATAGTGATCTATGGGGGAAGATGTTTAAGATGGTTCTGAAAATGAACACCAGAACAACACAAACTAACGTTTGTTTTGGGGAATTACATCCTCTTTTATCTTCACAGAATCTTTAAATGATCAGGAAATAAAAACGGAAATAAACAAATTTACACCATGAACACAAACTTTCCTAAGAATTGTTCAAAGTTCTATTATCGGCATGTATTTATGGCCCTGTTCGTGTTATAGAGTGCGTAAACGTGTGTTACACACACTCAAGTACACGCAGCTACATTTGGTGTACTTTATGACAAAGAGGTATTTCTCTTTTACAACCTAGCCTCACTGATACAAATCAACAAACTTCTGGTTGCTGGGTTTTGTAATAGATGTTGACATAATTGATTTCCAGATATTTTCTGCGTAATTAGAAGTCAGTTGAGAGCTGGGGCACTGCTCGGGGGAAGTGTAGGTGTGTCGTCTCTAAATGCATCCGACTGAAGGTCTGCGGGGGGGAACAAATACAAATGTGGTGAAAATATTAACTCCAAAAACCATGTAATAAAGATAGTTCAGTGAGCATATTGTGTTATCCCTAAAAAAAGAAAACTAATCACTGACTTCCTATTTAGAAATCAGAGGAACAGTATGCTGACAATGTGAGTCTGTTCACTGTTGTCTGTCTGTGCTGGCTACACCCAGTTTACCCAAAATTAGTGAAGTGGCAAAACAGAGGTCAGCATTTTCACTAGCTGTTAGTTTTTAGAAGTGGGTTTATAATCCCAAAAGTGTCAGTAAGTGTTTCTACTTCTACATTTTCTTCTATAATGAAAGTTAATATGTTGGGCCACACTAAGCACATCCAAGCAGAGCTTTAGGATTTGTTTTTTTTAATCAGATTGAGTGAGTGTAAAGGAGAGAGGATTGTATCAAGCCCAGCTCACCAATGAGTGTCAAGCCTTGCTGTTCGTTCAGTATGACTGACGTCTCCTCTTCCTCCTCCTCTTCTCCCCAGTCTGCGATGTTGGCCGGGGGGATGCACTGTTCCAGGAAGAGGTCCTCCTCATCTTCCTCCATGCTTGTGTTTTCTGGAGGCCAGCGCAGCTCTCCACTCTCCACCTCGCTCACCTCCGTAGGCTCCACGACGATGGAGGGTAAGCGTTCTTTGTCGTGGTCGTGATCCAGGCTGTACAAGGAGGTCTCCGGGGTCAGGACAACCCCAACAGGGTCAGGGAAGATCTGGAGGAATAGATGAGGGAGCTGACTGAGTACTGGGGAGAGGCCATGCCAGTAAATCTGTGTTTGTTTTGAACTCAGTTATAAAGTCCACTTTCATATAGACTAGTAATCCTCCAGATTACTCTCTCACACAGACACACACCTACGCAACGTCTGGACCATGGATTTTGTGTACTTATTGTGTTTCACAGATATTAACCCTGTTTTTTTTTTTGTTTGTTTTTTTCGGCACTTTTGTCTCTTCTGTCACATTTTGTAAACCTGTTATTACTCACTGTCTTTTCATGATAAATTCAACCAGATTCATCATTATTTAAACATGTGTGGGCACCATGTGATGATGGAGCATACCTGGAATGGCAGTCTTTCATTCTTCCTTTGCATGTCTTCACAGTGTGAATTTTGACCACTAATCTCCTTGATCCCTCTGCAGGTGAAACAAAGTCACAATGAGACCGGAACAGAAACTATGAACAACCACACACATCAGTCAATAGTAGAGTATAGTACAGTATATTCACAAACAACACAAGTTCAATCTGTTTATGGTCTTCAGAAAAGCCACAGGGGTGATTAAGGAGGACTGAGAATCAGTCTGAATCCTCATTTTAACCCCCTCTCTCTCTTTTTTCCCCTAAGTATCTGTTCAATCCCCCTAAGTACCAATCATGGCTTGTTGTCATTCACAGGCCTGGTATAATGATACAATCTGATAAACCTTGTTTACCCTTTAATAAAGTTTGGGTTTGGGGACAGATTTCATTTCTAGTCTTTCTGTTTTTAGATTGTGTTGGGTAATGTTTGGTGTTTGCCAACAACAGCCTCACCAGCAAGTTCTTTCGGGAAATGTGGTGTTGAGATATTTTAGTAGAGAACAAGATTATATCAAACACGTGCATAAATATACTGCCGATCGTGTGTGTTGATATGCAGCAGAAACCAATTATGACAGGGGGTGTTTTTACTTTGCTCCAAAGGAAATTTGCACTGATGATGACGACCTGATTTTCCATCTAGCACCAATGTCAGGTCAAAAGTTGATTTAGTCCAATATTTTGGTTTATAATCAAACAGCAACAAAACCAATGACATTCCCATCAACATCACTTGTATCTAGCAACACTTTAGTATTTTGCAACAGAAAATCCATGGATAACTTCAATAGTGGATAAGTTAGATGTGGGAAGAGTGTCTAATTTCAACAGTTGAGAATTTCAGAAATTGCATCAGTGGATGTTTATCCTTCCCCATCTCTCTTCCTCTTCCTCTCCTGCTCTCTCTACATCACCCCGTCTTCTAAATTTAATTGCTCTAATTACTTTTAAATAACTTTTCAACCAAACTAGATACATGCTCTGACTGGATTTAGGTTAAATGTTTCTAAACAACAAACCTACTTTCATTGCATAATATGGCAAATGAAGAAACTGTAAGCCAGTTTGCACAACCATCAAAACGAGGACATCCTGTTCTTACATAAATGGGGCCAGCTTTGGGAGGATGCTATCATTTTTGACCCACTTGTGAATGTGTGTAACCCTACAATTCCATTTCTGATATTATGCTGCTGACAACTGTGTCACACTAAGCTGTTTGTGTGCCACCTGGGATGGAAACATTCAGCTGCTATTGTGATGAAGAGGCTTAATCTCCATGTAATTCTTCTCATACACACTTCCTCTGACCACCTGCACATTTCAACTCAGTCAATTGTTCGTCTTAGCTTGTAAAATGCACACAAAAAAAAAAATCTCAGCTAAAAGTATTAGTGAGTGTGTGTGTGTCAAACCAAGATCAGCTCAGATCGTTTAATCGTTAGAGGAAATTGATGACGTGAAGTCACCGCACCGAGAGATCTGAATTTCTACAGCGATGGTTGACCTTTGGTGACTTTTTGTATCTATCACAAAACAACTTCAAACGTGATTAGCAAAGCCATGATGTTCTCCTCTTCTTATAATTTACATTGCTTTATTATTTTTGCTTTCACTTCTTTCTCCTATTCTCCTCCTACTATTGCACACAACCCAACATTCAATAGTGGCCATTATTTGCATGCGTTCTACACGCTCACACACAAGCTTCCACTCAATTTCTGTGTCTTATTTCCCACTTGCATTGACCCTGCATGTGCATTGTTCATCTTGTGTTATTCACTGTCATATGTTAACCTTAACAATAAGTTGTTAAACGATGTTAATATAAAAAAGTCACATATCCTTACATAGTTGGTTTCTGTAAATCTTCTCCTACAGCTCGAACGCATGCTAACCGCTGCTTAACTGATAAAGTCCCAGCTAAAGGTGGTTTTGTACTGGACTGCATTCTATTAAGCAGTGTTTTCATTTAATAGAACATGCTCATCCTATTGTTAGTACGGTATAGCTCCAAAAAACACAGCTCCAAGGTGCAGTGAGACAGCTGCAAGAATGCATTTGCAATTTAATCTTCTGCAGCATGGAGAATGGTACTCAGAAAAAAACATAAGATTAAAAGCAGTTTTATTACAATTAAATGTTTCAAAAGAGCAACAGCTAGTTGAGGGGCCTTGTATATCTATCTTCTACTCCACCTGGTGTAAATTTGTACAAACCCAGGAAGAGTGAAGAGTGTAACTCATTTACATGTTGAAGGTATGAAGAGGAATTAGTCTTCAAAATAGCTCTTGTAAGATGTTTGCATCAAAAACAATAAATATACACACACACACACATTGTAACAGGTCCTCACCCCTCATTTGCAGTCAGGCAGATGTGTTCTTCATCTTGGCACAGCTCCACAGTAGTGAAGCCTGACTCCTCCTCAGTGGGTGCAGATGACACCAGAGGGGGTACAGGAGGAGGAGGTGAGCAGCTCTCACAGCATTCCCCCTCTGCAGAGCCCTCACAGAGGCTTTTGGCCTCCAGGGCGAAGTTTGGATGGGGTGAGTCCCAAATCCTTAAGGATCCCAGGAGAAGATCCGTAGGTGGAGATGTGCCTAGTTTTGTTTGTCAGTCAGGACAGCACCTGTGTCACTTGTCCAAATCAGGGTTGAGTCTGTCTGCTAACATATACTCCTTTGTCTCCTGTGTCCAACTTTCTTCGTCACGTCTCTCTCAATATCCCTCTCTGTCCCACCTCCCCCACTACCAGGCTTTGGAGAGGAGCAGGATTAGCGTCTCTTTCGATTACAGAGACTGGATGGGTGACGTCAGCCAGGCTTGACAGTTCCCTCTGATGAGCTGGCGCAGCGAGTCGCTGGAGCATCTGTAAAGAAGCAAGTAAAGGGCACACAGATGGCACAAAGGTCGCAACTATGAATGAATCAGTGGGAGCATAACTCGCAAGGAGAAGTTTTGCGCAGTGTAAAGCTTTTTTACATCAACCTTATCATATCTGCTTGTCCACTATGTCTCTCTCTCTCTTCCCAACTGTGCTAGTTGTTGCTCCACCAGTGGATTTAGATTGTGACTATTCATGGAATTAGCCCAGGGATCAAGAGCTCAGTGTTGGGGAGGGGACAGATATATGTATATATATAACAGGCTGCAACTACTGCTCAACACACTGAGCACTACTAACAGCAGTGTGTAATCCCCTCTGTAGGCTGTCTGTCTGTTCCCCGTTCTGTCTGGTCGGGACAACACTTATGAAAACTGTTATGAAAATGTATTCCATGCACAGTGTTATGTATTGGCACAGAAAATCAGATTCTGGAGACAATGTGTGGTAAAAACACATGTCAAAGTGTATGCAATGATCATCATCTATTGAGATAATGTGTGTGTTTGGTTAAACAGTTTCGTTTTGTTGGTTCATTGAATACTTTCAATTCCTCAATCATCTGAGTAAAAATACATTTTATGTTGCTTTATGCTTACTTAGCTAAAAGAAAGACTACAGTATAAGAAATAACTCAAACATTACAAGACATTTTCACCAATTAAACTCCTATGATCGCAAGGAGTCTCCACCAGGATACTGCAGAGTGTAGAAGTAAAAATCAGGATCCGTCAACTTCAAGAACTGATGTCGTTCAAATGGAGTTGGCACAATGTTTAAAGGCCAGACACAGAGGCTACAGCTGATTACCAGATTGTGACATTGTTGTGTGTATTTTTTTCACACTGTGCTTAATCTCCCATCTGGCTTAGGTTTATACTCTAATTCTCTATGATCCTGATACTTGTTGTAGCCGTGTTATTGATACATGTGCACTGAAATGCTAAATCCCAGTCAGGAACGTGTAACGCTAACTATTTTCGGTTATACAATATACCACACATAAACAAAACAAACAAAAAAAAACAATTTGACATTTTATTTGAATATTTTATTATTAATCATCAGGTAATTTTATGTATTCATGCAAACATTTGGTGTTGCTGAGCAACTGGCCCCAATCACTGATGAAAAAAACATAAATAACCAGTTTCTCAGCTGGTTGAATCTGGATTTATTAAAACTAGGCAAGAACATGTGTTTTACGTCAAATGTACTGTGTGACGTTATTTTACCTAAGTTTTGGACTATACATGCCACCCTGATGTTGCCATAACATACGTGGACTGTTAAGTTATGAGCCAACATGTGCACTGTTGCCACTTCTTTCCTTCCTCTTTTCAATTGTCACAATATGAAGAATATTGTAGTGTCAGTTTTTGAAAACTGTTTGTCAGACTGAACATTGTAGAAATCTGTTTTATTTGAATAATCACTCTCATTCAGTAGGGGACACTACAAATCTGAAAAACATCCCCCCTTGTTTTCTCCTGCTACACTGCAACAGATATGGACCTCTGTGCTTGCAAATTCAAATATTGTGTTATTTGTATCAGAAAAGTATTGCAAATGGAATTTGTAATTTTGTATTATCAAACTTATCCAGATAGTAAAGTATTAATATATTAGTATAGTGAGTGTTACTCTATGCAAACTGACCTCAAAATACAAAACTGAACTAAACTAAACAATTGTCAAAAACAATGCAGGAAATAATCTTATAATTTCATATTGTCTAAGTTTTTTTATCTTTTACCCAGAGCCCATCCTCAGTCTGGAGGAGGACGCAGTCCTGATAGGTACCTTCAGCACTCTTGCAAGGCCAAGAAACATCTGAAGACAGATTGTTCAAAGGATTTATAGACTGATGAGAGAAAAGCAACTCTTGACAGACCCATGGCTGGATCGGTAATCGGCCCAGAGCTTCAATTCGACTTAGAAGCCAGCAAGGTGGAAGTGGGATGCCCAAATGGGCTGGTATTATTAAAGATGAGCTGGTTGGACTTTTTTCGGTTAGAAGATGGACTTAAACTCAACTCCCAAACCTAGTGCCAGTTTTTATACACTTTCTTCAAGCAGTGGTACATGAAAAAGTCTGTGTCTTTCAAGAAGACCATACTTTTTATGCAGGACAATGCTCTATTACATGCATCAAAGTTTTCCACTGTGTTGCTAGCCAGTAAAGCTCTTAAAGATGAAGTAATAATGACATGGCCCCCTTCCTCACCTGGCCTGAACCCTATTGATAACTTCTTAAGCAAGTGATTTACAGGGAAGGAAAACAGTACACCTCTCTGAACAGTGTCAGGGAGACTGAGGTTGCTGCTGCTCAAAAAGAGCACTTTGATTGTTCAATGATAAAAATAATCCTCAAAAATACAACTTTCCTAATAATTGTGCACACAGTGCACAATATGTGTTGAAACAATTAAGATATTGCAGCTCTTTGCTTTTTGTCTTACCATCAGCTGTGCTAATCATCTCATCTCAAAAAAATTATTTTAAACACCATTAAATATTTCTAAACACCAGTGTTTGCCAACATTTTATAGATCATTGTTTCAAAACTGAAGTTAAACTGACAAAACAATCATCAGTTCCTTAATCCAGCCTCACGAGGGACTGATTTAGAGCAATGACAAATACACATGTGTACACATCTGTTGGGTAACCTTGCTTGTTGTGACCAGCAGAATAGTATTACAGCATGTCTCCCAGCAAATATCTTTAAAGTCTTTGGTCTAATTGGTCATGATCTCACCCATACCAGACACTGTACGGTAGCTTTCCTAGGCACGCTTAGTGAATATGTACGGCATGGGAGAAACAATATATTTGCATTTGAGGATAAAGACATTCTCTCACCTGGAGTCTGTATCTTATTTAATATAGTCTCAACATAAAGTTAGAGTTTTTCTTATCCCACAATGAGCCCTTATCACTTGTGTAAGAGTGTATCTTTATTAGGCCCTGGTCTGAGTGTTTGTAAGAGTTGTGTTTTCTTGGTGGAAAAGTGTGTTATACGCAGGACATGCTAAGTGTAGGTTGTTTATGTTTTGATTGACCTAATCCTATTCCACTGCATCGATAGTCCACACGTGATTTGCCTTCCTCATACCAATAATAACATAATCCGGCTTTATTACAAATAGAAATGAAGCAGTTTGTCTCCCAACAGCTAGGAGGCGCTGTCTCCTAATTCACATGGTCAATCGGACACGCATGCGCAGGTAGTCTGTTTTCAAACGTGAAGACTACTTAGCAGCGGTAGGAAGTGACCGAGCAACTTATTAAGTGTCTTTGTCAAGTTTATCTTCACTCAAATGGATTTAGACAGTGGAACATACGAGCCGGGATTTGTTGGGATACGGTTTTGTCAGGAATGGTGAGTTTGTGACTAAATAACGGTTAGATAGTTTAACCAAGCTAGCTTGTTGTTAGCTACGGGTTAAGCTAACACGCTACCTACATGTTAACTTAACGTCGTCTCATATAAAATAGATCAAGTTCAGTTACAAACTGTCTGAGTCTGTTTTTCAGTAACAACATGTTATACCCTAAAGAAGACAAGGAGAACCGCGTTTTGCTTTATGCGGTAAGTGTCTGTTCATAGTTCCCTAGTGTCAAGGTGAAATTAGTAATAGATTATTACATTACAGGTAGCCAAGGTTGTGTTAGTAATGATGAATGTGCAGTAAGGATCATCTTATAGGTTATATACAGGTCAGTGAGTCTGAGTAATGAAAGATTGCTCTAAGATTGCAGATGGTTATACTGAGATAACACAACACAAAACAAAATGCAGGTTATAACCTATGTTAACAGTTTTTGTTTATTCTTTTTCTTTGAGCTTGTGAGATGCTTATTGTAGTGTGGAAAGGCAATATGCTTGTTATGATTAATGTTTTCAAAATGCCTAGTATTATTTTTATTTCTTAATCCACAGTGCAGGAATTGTGACTACCAACAGGAGGCAGACAACAGCTGCATTTATGTCAACAAGATCACCCATGAGGTTGAGTAAGTAAAAGAAACCACATTTAAAATACTTCAAATGTGCTACCATTGCATATTCGGCATGCATGATTTCAGCGACTAAATTACAATGTTTGCTAAAATCATTTTGTTTTTGTTCTTTCTCCAGTGAACTAACGCAAATCATTGCTGATGTATCTCAGGATCCAACACTACCAAGGACAGAGGACCACCCCTGTCCCAAGTAAGTCTTAACTAATAAATCAACCTCACCCATTCTCTCTGGACTACCCAAATTGTACACATTTATAATTAGTCTTTTGGCAGATGCTTTTATCTAAAGCAACCTTCAAGCAAGTGACATGCACAGGAGCAGGTTTAGTGTCTTGCTCAAGGACAATTCAACATGTGGCCAGGAGGAGCTGACAATCAAACTACTGGCCCTGCTATTTGTAGCAGTTTGTGACAACTACTCTACAGCTGCTTCATGGCCACCCCATACACTGCAGTACTCAACCAATGCTGCATATGCCATTTGTTTAACTTTGAGCTAAAATGTGTGGCTAACAATACACACTATGTGTGAAAGATGGAGTGCATTAAACGGTCAAAAGTGTCTTCACTTTAGAATAGAAAGTTAGATTTTAGCTGCAAGTCTAGACGCATATCTAATCAGGCCAAATATATGAGGCGGCATGGAACTGACATTTTACATCTTTGATGTCTTATAGTCTCCAAGCCAGTAGCATCTCAAGAAGAGCCAGGGACACCAGCTGTGACACACCATTCTCTTTGGCAATGAAGTGAAAGCTGACCAAAAGAAAAATTATGAACTGTGACAGGGCAGTGAAAGCATTTATGGTGAAAGGGCTGCATCCTTTACAAATGTCGAATCTGTGGGGTACAAAGGTACCTTTGTAACGTTGCCTATCACAGCCATAGTGACATCCTGCTTTATCTGCCACACTGCTGCATTGACAGTTCAGTTAAATGTTAACTCTTTTTTTTTTTTTTTTTTTTTTTTACTATTTTGGAATCGAGGGAAGAGAGGGTGAGCTAGAGGAACGGTGCCAGAGAAAGAGGACAAGAACAGTATGGGCTGTGTGCTGTTTCATGTCTGGAAAATCGTGCTATCCAGATGATACTGGGCAGATTCGCAGTGGGCAGGATCACACAGGCCAAAACAGAAACAGACATTCTCACCCAGAACATTACAAAATAGAGTTTACAGGCTGTAGAAGCCAATATTTTTACTTAGTATGTTTTTTTAATCTCTGATGACCCATAATGATAATGTTGTTATTTAGTATAATACTTATATTACATTTTTTTCCTTTAACTTATTCAGCTAAAAACCACATAGGTTAATGATGCTTATTTTATTAGTTTGGAAACAGTTACTTTAGTTGAAAATGTTTCCGCACAGAATAAGATTTTTGTGAATTTAGGTAAGCAAAAAGATACGTTTAAATAACCCAAAATGTCATTCATAGCCACTCGTCTTGAAGTACTTGTCATATCTGATGTGTCTGAGAGTCAGCAAACTTTGTTTCTGTTTGTTCTGCCAAGTTCTGAGAGTACAATTAGAATAATATACGGGTATGTTGACCTGGCTTGTTTAACAGTCTTCATCTGCCATCTGTTTACCAGTCTGTTTCTCTGCCATTTTGAACAGACCACGTAGCTTCATTAATGTGCAGTCTCCCTTTATTATACATATACTTATGTTGCAACATAATGTTTTTTGGACACATTGTTGAACTGTAAATGATAAAACTGTGTCAAACTGTAAATGGTAAATTAAGAACATACAATGACACATTATTGGGGAAACAGAAACTATAGACATTTAAATAACTGACGACAACCACGCTCTGCTTTTAAAATTAGTCATCCAGTGTATGATCCATTTGCTGACTTGTGGTGTAGTCTCTACATAGAGTCATCACACTACTTGATGACTTTATACAGATCTGGTGATATAATTTTTTCCCATATTCAAGTCTCAGTCTTTTTATTCCTCATTTAGTTTTGTGAAACCTTCCCACTGGTATGTTCACAGATGACAGTTTTGAAATTGTTCACCTTCATGTCTCTTCACAGATGTGGTCACAAGGAGGCAGTGTTCTTCCAGTCTCACAGTATGAAGGCTGAGGTAAGGATTTTTTGTAATTAAACACACTATGCATGACCTTGCATGAGTTTTTTTATAGCTTGTGTATGAACAGATTTACCAGCTTTCTGTGGTCAGCAGATTCAGATTCAGACATTAATAGTCTGCTTTCAAGGTTTTCCAGTGCTGCAAAATTGGACAAAATAGACATATGCGGACACAAAGTCTAATCTTCTTTCCATACACACCAGATATGATCAATTAAAAATAATAATTAAGAAGATTTAAAATACTTGGGCACCCTGGTGGTCAAATAATTAAGCCTACATAAGCACAGTGTCCTAGGTTTAAAGGTTGTCCTGCATGTAACACCCTTGTCTCTCCCCTCACCTTTCTTTTGTCATCTGCACATCCATAAAACAAAAGCACAAAAAACACACATTAAATAATAAATATTTAAAATACCAAACATGATTTGTGCTTTTCCTCACAGGATGCTATGAGACTGTACTATGTCTGCACGGCCCCTCACTGCGGACACCGGTGGACAGAGTAAAGCTGGTGATAATGAAGAGGTCTAACATTTTCATCTTCATGCTGTTCAAAATAAAATATTCCCAGCTGCTGTTTTTTAATCTGTCAAATCAGTCAGAAACCAAACAGTGTCCCGGATGACTGTGAACATAATGCATGAGTGGACAGCTTTGTGTGTAATAACAGCATTGTTGATGTTTGTAGACCCTGACATTATCTTTGTCTGATGACAGTTTGCGATTATAATGTATTAATAGTTTTGATAACAATTTACCTTACAGCCCATTGATTTACTATATAACTGTTTGAAGCAGATACCAGTAAAACACTTAATGCTTCCTACTGCCGCTTAGATGTATGTAGAGTAGAAGAAAAAGCGTCTATAGCGAACAAGGTGCAAACTATTTTATGATACTCTTTTAATTACAGGGTAAGCTTCAGTTTTCTTTGCCTGTTCTGTAGCTGGTTGATATGCAGTATTTCTAAAAATACTTAGAGTAAGAAATGTTTGTCTTTTTATTTAGTGTTTTATTGGTACTTGATTCATATTACTATATTACACTGTAAATTTCAGGCTGCACAATACATTGTTATCATAGTTTTTTACAGTTGTCTTTTTCATATGTGTTTAGTTGATTAAAATAATCAGTTGATAAATGTCTCTGAGTATTTTATAAAACATATTTTTGTAATTATTCACATGGACAAAATATTGTACTCCTTGGTTTTCAGAATATTCCCCAAGGTGGATCAATAAAGTATTCATTACTTGCTTACGTATACGTACGGGTTACACAACTTCTTGTTTTCTTATATTGTAATAACATACACGCTTCTTGTCATTGCAAAAAAGAAACTACTCTTTTTTTTCATACCTGATGTGAAGGAAAGGAACTGCCGCAGTATTTCTGTCACTAAATTGATTATTCAACTTCCTTCTTTGTGAAACTTATTAACTCCTGACAAGCTGTTAGGTAACTGCAGAATATTACTTAGCCAGCATGACCAGTTGGAAAATAACTCACATGATTATTGAAGTGACATCCAACAACAAAGAACAACATAATGTGTACTTCCCATGACCACACCTCTTCCTACTGGTTCTTTGATAAGGCAGTTGCACAGTCAAATGCTGGTCACTCCTCACAACCAGAAGCAACTGTGGACAGCGTTATGGAGCAGAAAGGTACGACGGCAAGTAACCTTATGCTACACTTGTAAATCTTGTTGCAAAGACTCTGTTAACTAAACGTTAAATTATGACAGAAACCAAATTTTGATCATCAAATTGCTTTTCAGTAAAAATTGTTTCTAGGCCACAGTGGGGAGCAGCTGCCCCTCAACAGAAAGAACGGCTGAAAGGCTCTGCCCAGCGAGTCATCATACACCACACTGCATTCCCAAGCTGCACAAGCCTGACTGAGTGTAAGGATCAGCTTATCAGCATTCAGAGGTTGCATATGCAGGAAAGAGGCTTTGATGACATTGGATATAAGTGAGTGATTCTTTCCTTTGGCACCCGAGACTTGTTCAACGTTGTATAATAATCACAGTGTGTGTTTCAGTTTTCTTGTAGGACGAGACGGTACGGTGTTCGAGGGCCGTGGCTGGGGTGTGGCAGGGGCTCATTCCAAAGGAAACAATCACGACTCGCTGGGCATTGCCTTCATGGGGAATTTCAACAGTAAGCACACACGTTTATCTTTCAGTGTTAAATCAATAAATGAATTCTAGGTTATGTCAGTGGAATAGCATAAGATCCAGAAAGTTCAGTGCAGTTTCAATGAGCTTACATGATGGAGCTATGAGGACAGCGAGATACATATAAATTATAATAATTTATTTATACATAATACTTTTTTTCTTTCAGATGACACACCAAGCAATGAGGAAATTTCATCCGTCAAACAGCTGCTGCAGTCTGGAGTGTCCCAGGGCTATTTACACCCAGAGTTTGTTGTGCTAGGACACCGAGATCTTGGAAATACAGAATGTCCAGGAGAAAACCTTTATGCTGCGCTCCCAAAACTGAGGGGAACCTAGTAAATCTCACTGCAGAAACTTCTTTTTTTAATCTAAGGGACACACAGGATGGTGGGACCAGCAACTTTATACACAAAACACTAATTCTCCAAACTATCTTCTTTTCCCTTTTTTACTGCATTTCTTAATGTAGCTACAGAAGAGGTGCTGCACGTTTCACAGCCTGTGAGACAATTCTCTTACATCAGAGCAAGATGTCACGTAAGATTAATAAGCTGTAACCGTGTCAACATGTGCAAAATGTCTGTCACCATGGGTCTGTCTTTTTGGTGTGAGTGCATGTTTTTAACTTGGGATGTCACTTTTTATGTAATGGAGTCTAAGTGCAATATTATTACGGTATTCAGTACATTTTATTTATAAATACATGGCTGATTTTGTTATCATTGGTCCATGGTGTAAATGAAACTGCTGAATTTAACAAGCTTTAATGTTACACTGCAAATCCTTTGGGAATAAATAACAGGTCAGTATTATCTTTATTGATTAAATTTTTTATTTATGTAAGGAATTATTTTAGGCTTGTCTCTATTATGAAGGTATATATATATATATATATATATATATATATATATATATATATTGTTGTGGTATTATGCAGATCTTTTTAGGGATTACTCCAAAATCATTCTAAACAACAAAAAGCATGAAATCAAATATTGAACAGAGAAGATCCAGGAGGATTACAACTGTTGAGGCAACAGTCGATGCTTCCTGTGGTGCCAGAAACATTCCCAACAAGTGAACACTTGTGCAGCACCAAGATTATGGAGGGAAGCCCCTATCAAGTTGACCAATAGAAGATGAAATAGTAATAGATTTCATGTCTTTACGTCCGATGTCTGACAAAATCAGTAAACATCAGTTCACTGGGATAGTTTTCCTTTAATTGTTGTCTATGGTGATATGAAAAGAATATAACTGTACAGCTCTCTGCTTCTGTGTGAATTATTCACACTGGATTTGACAGACATCACTGAAAGCATGCTGCTCACACACTCTTGGCACTTTTTCTTCTGGATCACTCATTTATGAGAAACAGCTTGTGGCTGTAGACTTTTACTCTTGACACTCAGCAAAACCATAAACTACAGTAATGTGCAAAAGTTAGTACCCTCCTTATAATTCTATGTTTATGTTTGTAAAAACATAAAATTATCTGATCACAGCAGGTCTTAGTTTTAACCTCAGACAAACAACATAATTTAACGTTTTTCATTGTGCCTTTATTTATTCAGTGATAATGAAGCCAAAATGAAGGACCCCTTATAGTTGAAAAGTTTGTAGATGTACCCTTAGCATGAATAACTTAAAGTAATCTGTTACTGTATGATGCTTACAGTCTCTCACATTGTGGAAGAATTTCAGCCCATTCCTCTGCTTCAGTTCATTGAGGTTTTTGGGCACTCTCAGCTCTCTTAAGGTCCCACCACAGCATTTCAATTGGGTTGTGGTTCAAACCTTGATTCTCTTGATCTTGTACCCGTCTCTGATTTAGTTGGTGTGCTTTAGATCATTGTCCTGTTGCATATCATTTGAACTAAGCTTTAGTTGTTGGACCGATAGCCTCACCTCACATTTGCCTCTAGAATAATCTGGTAATCTGAAGGAGTTTGTGATCAACTTAATTACTACAAGGTGATCCGGTCCTGGGGCTGCAAAACAAACCCAAATCATCACCTGTTCACAGCCATGCTTGGCAGTGGGTTTGAGGTGTCTCTGCTAAAATGCTGTTTGCTTTTTGCCACAAATCGAACTGTCCATTAAGGCCAAACTGCTCTACTTTAGGCTCATTTGTTCATAAGACGGTCGTTTGTTCAGTAGTAGTGAGGGGTACTTAGTATTGTCTAAATGTTTTTTTTTTTTTGTTTGGCTTCATCTTTGTTTAATACATAATGACACAGTGAAAACAGTTATACATTGATGTTCGTCTCAGGCTGTAGTTGCCTGATACTGAGACCTGCTACAATTATTTTATTGTGTTTTAACACACACACTCACACAGACTTAAAAGGGGTTACTAGCTTTTGCACGACTGTGCCTGAATTAATAATGCCATTAAGAGTTACATGTGTATTTCTGCATACTGTGCCTTCAGGAACACAGAAAGACATGATCTAACTTTTTACTTAAAAAAACAACTCATTCACACCAAATAACACCTTATCAGAACCTATCAACATTAGGAGAAACACGAATTACAAAGAATTGTGTCAACTTGTGTCAGTTTTGTTTGGCATCGCCTGAAATAATAATGTGGGTAAAAAGTAAAATAATAATAATAATAATACTGATCAAAACATCACAGTGCTAAAAGAAGCTGCAGATCTTTGGCGTCATTAGGAAAAATGCTGGGCCCAGGCTTGTTTCCTGTCTTATTACTTTGCACTTTCATTTTTATAAGACATGAACTTATTTGAAAATAAGATCTGAGCATTTCAACATAGTGGCACGTTTTCATGTCTTGCACTAACAGAACCTAGTGGCAGATGCAGCAGATGAAACGTCGCCCTGCAGTATTTCTGTTTGCACACTACATGAATCTGTCCTGTGCTTGTTTAGGCTCATTACCTTCATGATCAGGCTACACGTCTTTCTTCTGATCGGCATTTTGCCAAAAAGTGGTGTCAACAGAGATGCTCAGAGAAAGAAAAAAAAAAAAAAAGAGGGAGACATAAGAGGCCAGCCCCAGAGGGCAAGGCGCGTGTGAGAGGATTGGGTTTCATGAGTCACGGAAGTGTTATAATTTCACCTGAGAGTTCAGCGATCAGTCACTCAGATTGACAGCACGCCGATATGATCCTGCTCATGCCGCAGTCTGGGTAGTTCACTTATTTAATGGACTGAAACTTACCTCAAAACGTGTTATTCCTGCTTTGTTCTTGTTTAAATGAAGACATGTCTTGAAAAGGATGGTTAAATAGAGCTTTACAGTACTGATTTATGGGCTGTATGGGCGCCGTATGCTTTCCAATGACGATCCGTTTCGATTAAATGACGCCCACAAATGTTTCAGCGTTTGATCCGGTGACAAAACGCACTAGGAGTCCTGAGGCACTGTGATCATGCGCATTTGTTGTCACGCTGTCGGGCCAGTGCGACTTTGGCTCCTCACCACTTTGAATCAGCACTTCTTGGCTCTGTGGGTTCAGGGACGCGCTCTGCTCTGACAACCGGACAAACTTGGAGGATTTAGAGGGTGATTCCAACCTTTGAGATGGAGGATCTGAAAACTTCGGATCGATTTTTCCACAAGTCCTCGTTCAGTATCAGCAACCTGTTGTGGAGACGGGAGAGCGTGATGAGTGATCAGGACTCCGCGCAACCAGATAAACCCGGTAAAGAGGAAGACTTTGACAATAAAAAGAACTGCGAAAACGCAGATCATTGCACTAAAGTAGATGCCAAACCAGTGGCTGCAAGTGGAAAACCAGAAGGAAATCGGGGAGAATCAAAGAAAAGAGTAGAAGAAGGCGTCAAGCCTGAAAAACCTCCCTTCAGTTACAATGCGCTCATCATGATGGCGATCCGACAGAGCCCGGATAGGCGGCTCACGCTCAACGGCATCTATGAGTTTATTATGAATAACTTTCCATACTACCGAGAGAACAGACAAGGGTGGCAAAATTCAATCAGGCACAACCTGAGTCTGAACAAGTGTTTTGTCAAAGTGCCGCGCCACTACGATGACCCGGGCAAAGGCAACTACTGGATGCTGGACCCCTGCAGCGAGGACGTCTTTATAGGTGGCACATCTGGCAAACTCCGGCGCAGGGCCGCCTCTGGCTCAAGGGCCAAGCTTGCTCTTAAAAGAGGAGGTGGTCGTCTAATGTCCTCCAGCTCTGCAACCAGTGTAACCTTGGCTGCAGCGGGTTCATTTTACTGGCCGGTGCCGCCGTTTCTGCCTCTCCAAACGCCGGTGCGCACGCACATCGGCGCTGGGACTTATCTGAGCGCGCATCCCCGCTTCTCCAACCATGCCACATCGGTTGTTTCGCAGCGGTCCCGGCTGAGTGCAACAAGTGCTGCAGAAGCTGACCGGTTCGTGCAGACGCACCAGGAGATGTCTTACATTGGAGTTAATTGCGCGCAGTCCCGTCGCCATCAGATTGGTACTGCCTGCGCCGCATTTTCCACATCCATCCCTGCATGCACCCTGCCACTGTCGGATCCATGTTCTTTTAACATGATCTCCGGACAAGCCAGCTACTTCTTCTCCCATCAAATTCCTTTTGCCACAACTTTTAGTCCATGTCAAGAGGAAAGCGCATCCAACAAGACACCTCCGGGACAACTTTTATCCAAGAGCGGTCACGGAGACCTTGGGGGATGTTGTAATGACTTTCCAAATTACTGCCCGCAAGTCAACTCAAGCCCTCCTTCGTCTTGGATTATAGAAAAATAAGAGTGTTGTTTATTAGTCGTAACACCTATTATCTAAAATTGTACATATTACTATAAATGTTCGAACTACAAATGTGGAAAACTCACTTGGCTCATGAAACATCCGCCAAAACATCAGTGTGTATTATATTTTTGCCTTCTACGCGTTAAGGATTTGCACCATGAGGTGTAAAGACTGCAAATTTGAGCAAATGCTTCTTCTTGCATTGGACACAATTTTCAAAAATGTGGAAATTTATGTATTTGACCTTTTATTTCAAAACAAGACAGGAGAGAGTCAAGTAATCACTTTTAAAATGTAGCCTAATTCATTTGGCATCTTGGTCTGTTGATCGATACCATTCCTAACTAACTTTTCTCCTGAATTATTTTTACATGAGTGTATGCACTTGTCTATAGCATAGAAACTGAAGTGATGTTTGCGCGCATGTCACTGTTTTAGGCCTACCGCCATCATCTGAATTATCCTACTGCAAAATGCCAACAAATAAATAAAAATAAATAAATACAAATGAAATAAAATTTTAAAAAAAAGAACAAAAGATTGCATGTCTCAAGTGATTCATTTTAGCCAGCTTGTTAACCCAAGACTAAAACCTATTAAGTGTTACTGAAGTTATTAGCGCTGATAAAAGCAAGTGGCAAGAATAAAGTGCAGGTAACTTGATTTAAAGATAGGCCGAAGAATTAGTGAAATTAGTTTAAGTGTGAAGAGGAGAAATATTTTAAAACGTAGAAAACTGCAGTTAAAGTATAAAAGTATAATGTTAAAAAAACGGGTGATTTACTGCTCTTAGACTATTGTCTTCGACTTCGTTAATGTTGCAACTAAAATATTATATTCCTTTTTTTAATTAGCCTACATATAATTAAACGATAAATAATGCATTTTTAATTGTGTTTTCTTTTTACCCCATTAAGATTTACTGTTGTTGATCGTTCTTATTTGGCTGTGTTATTATATGTTTCACTCTAGAGATTTGAGCCCACACAAGGACACCAGATTCATTTTAAAAGTAACATTTTTTTTTTTTTTGATGATGATCTATTTGTTGGCTTCAAAGTGCAGCTGGAGGTTTCTTGGGGAAGGGCGCAGACTGTGATGTAACTT
The DNA here is from genome assembly GCF_900324465.2 of Anabas testudineus. NCBI lineage: Eukaryota > Metazoa > Chordata > Actinopteri > Anabantiformes > Anabantidae > Anabas > Anabas testudineus. Next base: position 12,083,527 of record NC_046622.1, read on the forward strand.
CAACAGGTAGACGTGAACGTTTCCAGTCTTGCTGATCTTATTGATTTGTCTTGAGTTTCACCAGGCGCTGACATCACTGCCTGTTAAACTTTCCCTCACCTCTGCCTGTCGCTCTGTCTGAGATAGAAATTAATAATAATAATAATAATAATAAAAAAGAAAAAGATGTATGAGGATACAGATTAGAGCAGCTTTCTGGACGGCTGCCTCCGTTAAACAAAAGACTCTTTATTTCAGAAGACCCCAGCCCGTCACCTTTCCAAACCCAATCACATTCACAGTCGCCTGTGGTTAAAGCAGACCGGGCTGGATCAGGTAACTTCACTGTTGGCAAACTCAACGTCTAGATAGATACGAAGATAAAAATATTTCCATTACCGACATGAGTAATTGTGGTCGCAGCGCAGAGAGCAGGGGGGACAGCGCTGGAAGTTGAGGATGAAAAGTGGAGCTTCATAGGATACCCTGTGGCAGGAGTAAGATGATATTGCTGTAAGTGTAATAAATAACCACCTTCCTTTGACAACTCTACTAATAATCACAGAGCTATAAATCACAGCTGCTGTTTCACTGGTGTCTTTAACGCGGCTGAGTTGATTGGAGCCAATCATGTGCTCAAAGTTGTGTTAAGCAGCATCTTTTTTCTGGTCTTCACTGTGTTTACTTTATAAAAAAGATGCGACCCCAATAAATGTGAGGGTGAAGCAGGAAGCATGTTAAACTAGAGGCTGTATGGAAAGTCCCACAAGTCTGATTTCAGAGAAAAGGGAGGTGGGGTGCATTTTTAGAGGGTTATTAAATGCTTATAATTACAGATATGTTAGGTTATTGTTCACTTATGGGATCAAAAAACCTCCCAAGCAGAAGATGTAAGTCAAAATGATGTTAAATAAAATGTGTTTTTAACACTCAAGGTGCCTGTGTTCTCTTTTCCACCATTATGAAATTATTATTAACGCTTGTAAGTGGTTGGTTGGTTAGGATAAAGCATTTTACACATAGAAAGTAAAACATGAGATTCAGCTCTTATCCCCAGTATTTTTAGTAATTTAATACAGTCTCTAAAAACCATAATAATGTAAATAACATGAGTTTGTTTCATTCGCTCTGATTCCATAGCTGTTCATTAATCTCTGCTCTCCTTACATTGCAAAGGTGTATTCAGATCACTGCAGTCTCCGTCACTTATGGCTACTGCATCACTACACAAACACAGTGTCAGGCAACACTCAGCTCGGTTTTCAGACTCGCTGCACCACAGTTTAAGATGCAAGTCTTTTGGCCGAGTTAGGTGTGCTTCATAAAGATATAGCACAGCTCTGAAAGCCAATCCCTGCACTCGCCTCTCTTCACAGCACACAGGCTGCCATTATCCGCAGCAAGTGGCTTCCACAGGTAGATCTGCCACCCTTTGAAATAAAGTGGGTGGGTTGTACACCCTTAGGCGTCTGTCTGTCTCTCGCCAGAAAGCCAATCTCTCAATGTCTCATTGCTGTTTATAATGTAGCTTACACTGCTGTCTCTCTCTCTCTTGCTCTCTCGCACACACACACTTTCCTCTGGTTCTTGTTGTTAAAGAGCAAAACAAAGAGTTATCTGTTTGGGTGTGCGGTATCACTTTGGCTGCTCCAGCTGCCATCTCTTTTACTGTGACAATTTAAAAGAAACAACTCTTTTTTAGTAGTAAAACAGCTTCTGATTTTGCACAGCAGTCTTCTGACACCTGCCTGTAGCGTGGAATAGGTATTTTACTTCTAATATCCCCAAAAATTGTAATTATGTTGGCCTACATAATTTTATTAGTTACAAACATGAAATTGAAGTGAAATATGAACTATGCAGCATGGTCTTGTAAAGGGTTTCTGTGTTAAATCTACTTTTTAAGCTTAATTACTTTTTGATTGGGGCCATTTGTTGTCAAGTCAAGTTTGTTTTTTTTAACACTAATCTAGGTATTATTGAAATAGAGTCAGTAGGGAGGAAACAACAAGTGTTTGCTTTTAGGTGAAGTAAAAAATAAAAATGAAAAGTTGCATTGCCAGAAGTTAAAAATACAACACGTATTGCACTTTAGAACATGTTTGATATATAAAGTTGATCCACTGCATTGACCATGTGATCACAGATTGTTGCAGCAGTAAAAAGATGTTTTATTGATTGATTGATTGATTTTTAATTTAATTATTGATGCACATTTTCTCTCCTTTTCGTAATAACCCGGTTGTTATTGCAACATTTTGAAGCGCGGCTCTCTCTCACCCGGAAGTCGTCGAGTCCACGCTGTGGAGCAGAATCGTTCCAGAAACGGAGGCGTCCGGAGAAGACGAGCGGGATACGACCTGAGGAAATTGTTTATATAAATCAGCAACCATGTAAGTATCACTGATGATCAGCCAGTATTTGGGAGAATGTTCAGTTCCAGTATGAGAGTTTGGACTATGAATTGTAACAGTCTGTAGCTGCGATGCTAATCGTGTTAGCATTTTGTGGCGTTAACGTTAGCAGCGCTGCGGAGGCCGGTTCACTGTAACATCAGCCTATAAACCATTAAACCTGTAGTATGTATGTCGTTGTTGTGTATCTCCAGCCCCAGATATGTCTGTAGATGTTCGTACGAAATACGAGCCTAGTAAATAGTTTTTAAACTGCTTTCGTTTAATAGCTACGACTCCGCAGTCACACAATGGCAGTGAGGTAGTTTAGCTAACTAGTTAGTTAGCTAGCTAGATGCTAACAGGCAAAAAACAGTTAAATGTATTTATGAATGTAAAGAGAAACGATTCACATTTCCCCAGGTGTTAAGGAGGTTTTTATACAGGTCTGTGTGTTTGTGTTTTCTTGCAGAGGTTTGTATTTGTAAATACAACTTTCAATGAGCTAAGGTGTTGTGCTCCTAGAATGTATACAGTATGGTAAACCTTTTAAACTGTGGCAACACAATCTGTGTTATTAAAATTTGAAGTCAACTGTATATTGTTATGCAGGACATAGTGACTTTAATTGTGAATTTTTCCTGCTGGATCCATACACCAATGTCGTTTTATTTCAATACATTAATAATGAAAGAAACAAAAACATTAGCAGGCAATGAATGGCAGTGATCAAACTGGCACATTAAAAATGAAAGTTAATTGTTTCACATAATTAAAGGTTTTCTAATGGAAAAGGTATAGCAACAAGTCTGTTCATTTAAACTGTATTAGTCAGTCTATCAACAAGTAGCTGAATTAGTAATTCATCATATTTTAAGGTTTGTCTTTAATTTGAGTTTGGGAGTTAGGGACTGCTAGTTGGATAAACTCAGACATTTGAAGATGCTGTGGTGGATTCTGAGAAGCTGGCATGTGTAGACCTTTTATATTTATTTATATACATAAATTGGCTAAAATGTCCTACCTTTCCAATACAATCCTTCCTTTCTGATCATACTTATAATAACATTTTAATTTGTATTGTTTCATGTGGTTTTCAGGAGTCTGTTAACAAAGCCTAAGTCAGAGATGACACCTGAGGAGCTGCAGAAACGAGAGGAAGAGGAGTTTAACACCGGACCTCTGTCCGTGCTCACTCAATCTGTCAAGAACAACACACAGGTTCTCATCAACTGTCGCAACAACAAGAAGCTGCTCGGAAGAGTCAAAGCTTTTGACAGGTACCAACACCAGTCACTAATTACCTGAATTTAAGAATATTATATGAGAGTGACAATTGTTTTGCATAGTCATGAAGTTCTTTTTGAAGTTCTAGGCATGTGTGTCCCCATTGTTTAGTTGGGTTAAGAAAAATTTTACTGTGCCTTATTTACTGAGAAATTGTCTTTATATGAGTATCACAGAGTAACTTGTTAAGTTACAGTTTTTTTTTCTTTTTCATTTAATGTGTTGCATCCTCGTTGTTGTTGCAGGCACTGCAACATGGTCTTAGAGAATGTGAAGGAGATGTGGACAGAAGTTCCCAAAAGTGGGAAGGGAAAGAAGAAGTCTAAGCCTGTGAATAAGGATCGCTACATTTCTAAAATGTTCCTCAGGGGGGACTCTGTCATCGTCGTCCTGAGAAATCCTCTTATCACAGGAAAATGAACTTGAACCAGTCGGTTTTTTGTTTTGTTTTGTTTTTCCTGTTTTTTTTCTAAAGGTTTTGAAAGCGGTGGCTTTTCAGTAAACTTGTGTTTTTGCTGGGTCACTGTTCCTCACTGAAAAACAGAAACACAGTGTTGACTAAATGTTTCCAATATTTTGAGAGTTGATGAGGCACAACAGCCTGATTTTGCTTGTCTACAGACGTCTTCTGTGTTTTTCATTTTAATAATAAAAGCGATTCATAGATCCAGTTGACTTTTTAATGTTTTTACTTGCTTTTACCTTCATATAATTACTATTTGGAGAGCCAGTGCTCTTCTGTTTCTCGTCTCTGTATCTTCTTGTCTTGCTTTCAGAGCACAGTCGCACTACATCAGATGTGTCAGAGTTAAAAGTTATTTTTTCCTCCCTTTTTCTTGGGCATCCTTCCCCCCACTGTCACCCTTTCACTATCCCCTGACAGCATCTAAGGTGTCGGGCTTGATTTCAGTCGGCAGCGCTCAATATGCGACAAACTGCCGTTTAAAGGCCCACTGCATTATTGATGAGACCAGATGTGCTGACTGTCACTTCACACCCTCATCTCTCTCCATTTCAGGCTGTTCATCTCTGCTGCTCAGCCTCTCCTGACCACTTTGTTAATTGTCTTAATAGCTTTACAGCTAGTCTCGCCTTACCCCTCGCTAACAGTTGGCACCTAATCCTCTGCTCTTTGGTGCTCTCAGATTTAGTGGTCAAGTGTACAGGATTTTGATTGTGGGAGTAAATAAAATTAGTGTGTGTGTATTTTACATTACTAAGCTAAATTTCATCAATTAGTGTTGAATTGCTCTGCTACAGATAGCCTACATGCTAAAATATAAAATTAAAAATATGACTTTCTGAAAGCTTTTGTATCCAAAAGCCTTGTGTGGGTAAAGAGGCTTCACTGAATTACAGCGCCCAGGTGAAGATTGCTTGGTCAGAAGGACAACTCAGTCACCAGGAGGAAACAATTTGAGTTAATTCAGTGAACCTTTCCTATTAACGTGACAGTACCTATTGCACTCCTGCTTCAGGCAAATCTTTACTCTGAATAAAGATTTGAGTGAGTTTAAGTTGCGGGGAATAGAAAGTGGACAAGTTTTTGCAAAGGTTGCCCGCAGCGTGCGGAAATACAGCAGCTGGTTAAGTGCCTGTGGTCACCAGGAGGCCCCTAAATGAGTCGTCCAGCCCCCAATATTCCCAACACCTGAATACAGAAGATCATTATTTATGATGGGAACATGCTGCAGGAGGAAAAGAAAATGTTATCAAGGCTTGGTTTACTTTTTTTTTTAATGTCTTACTTTAGTTCTAATACTTCTGAGCATATTGGGCATAACACTGATGCTCTGTTTCATGTTGCAGATGTCAGTTTTCACATTTTACAGTCATGTAATATTTGAACAAATGGGGCCAATACTTTTTACTGTCCAAGAAAATTTGGTTTGCTGAAATCACATGAAACGCTATAGTTATTACAACTCTGTGTACAACAGAGGTGAAACCAGTCTTCCATAAGATTGTCTTTCCCTTAGTGCTGGTGATGGAGTTTCCTTATAAGTTCTCATTGGATCAAGATCTGTTGACTGTGAAGTATATATTCCACATAATTTAGATAATCCTTGAACCATTCAGCCAGTTCTCATAGAAATATTGAGGACAGACAAAGTCTCATTATATTGTCAAACAGGTTGAACCACATGAAACTGCTTAGTGGCACAACTTGATTTCCCACTGCTGTGTTTGTGCTGCACCTTTCAGGCAGGGTCAAAGTCTGTCTGTCATCCAGTCAGAGCCTATTTATGCTCAGATAGCCAACTCAAAATCCATAGTTGGTATTACAGGCCTGGTAGCCACTAGAGGACTCCAAAATACATCTACATGAGCCCTCAAAAGGTCTTGGACCGGTTTTGAACTGTGCAGCATTGATTCATGGCTGCACCACCAAGCAGTGTCTGGAGCCAGTCAGTAACTTTATTCAGTTAATCCATCATGACTGTGAATCTGTTGCAGCATCCTCTGACAAAATCCCGTCAAATAGCTGCTGGGTCTATTTGGAGATGATGCCTGAGATAAAAACAACTTTGGGGACCTATCATCGTGCGCTTTTCTCGTGTTACTTCACTCATCTCAGAGACATTTCCAGATTTTTTGGAGGCGGTGAGCGATCCATGAGCAGGAAGGCAGATGTTTTATTCAGTAGGTGAGCGATAAGAGGGGGGAAGTGTGATTATGATAGCGATCGGCCATCCATCGATACCTCCAAGCAACGCGACACCCTGCAGCGCATCGATCGGGCCCGGTAACCGGAGCCGCCGCCGCAGTTTGTTTTCAAGCAGAGCCACGGTCGGAGTGTCAGAGCCGCCCGGCCAGGTGGAGCGAGGGGAGGTGGAGGAGAGAGGGATCGGCTCTGTAAACACACGGACACCACCTCCACTGATCTCTCTATGAGTGTGAATGACAGAAACTGTAAGAACACGTTGAGTGACAGCCAAAACATGAGGGATCAGGTGCGTCGAGCCGCTGCATGTGGACCCGGACCCGGACCCAGTTACAAACAAGACCCGCTGCAGTGAGAAAGACCTGGCAAAGTTATCATGGGCAAACTTTGTGGATACAACATAATCATCAGTCAACTCTCTGTTCATGATCCGTGGTGCAGTCAGTGGGATGAACAATTCTTACTACAGAGAATATGATTAAACATTTTATATAATATAAAAACAGCTTAGTACAGAATATATAGATATATACATATATAAAATTCATCTTTTTCTTTAAAGTCAACTGTATCCAAGAAATATTCCAAGAAAAACACACCTGGCATTTCTATGAAGTACATTATTTTATTTTCAATCTGATATTTTCTACCTCAGTCATATATTTTCAAGAGCGTCAAAACTCAATAACACCTGCATGTTTAACGTACATCTGTAATGTGCTTATATTGCCATCTAGTGGATCTAGTGGAGCACACACTTTAGTTTGTCTGACATATGCCATGATAATTGAATTACACAGCCTGAAAACTGACACCAATACTGGTGGGATGCTTTATTAATTTTGAGATTTATGAGAAATCTGTCCGTCACTTTGCAGGTTTAATTTACAGTATCAGCGGCACAACCTTCAGATATTAACATTAAAACAAACGTTTTTAGTTGTGTACTTATAAAAGATAGCGACCTGGCATTCACCGTCAGTGTGTTTTGGTCCCAGCTCTCCTTTTGAGGAGTTCAGGGCCCACATTTCAGGACATGTCATTTAGACTTTTCTCTACAGTCCTTGTTCTGCCCTTTACTGAACTGGCCTCCAGCCCAGAGCTCTCAGTACACAGTTGCAGGTTTTACCCTCCTCCAGTCACATTCCTAACCTGTCAAAAGGAGACGGAGTGAACATTAAAATACTTTAACGCACATTCTCCTTGTGCATTGTAGTTCCTAGAAAACACAACCAAAGTCTGGAATGGTTAACACTGAATGAACCCTTGTGCAGTCTCAGGATCCAGACTGGCACTTTATTTCTTTGGGTTGAGTTCAGTTGTGTAATTCTCTTTTTATTAGTCTGCTATTCAAGCAACAATGGAGAGTGAGGCTTTCAGAGGGTGCCTCAGGACTGGATGCTTCAACAAGTCTTGGACTCTCTGATGTAAGATGTAGTAAATGTAGTCTGTTTACATAATAGGCTCTCCACAGATAGAGGGATAGAGGGATGCATAGAAGTGTAATTTAGCCTGGTTGACCAAGCACATCCACTTCTTCTCCAGCTTCTTTTCTCCCCAGTGTTTCAGTTTCTCTTTCCATCTCACACTCCCTCGTATCTCTAACTTAGTTACAACCTTTTAACACTTGCCTCTGAACATCAGTTAGTGCTCCATGTCCCAGAGGGGCCTCCTCGCTACTGTCTTCTGTCAGGCGGCCAGCTGTAGATGATGTTAACCGACTGACGTCAAGCTGTGGAAATAAAGCTGTGGTAAAGAGGAGGAGCACAGGAGAAACCTACATTTACAGCGTGGCTCTTTCTAAATCTTCACAGGCTACTTTCTGGGAAGTGGACCAACATTTTGAGCCTGAATAAACAGAAATGACAGAAACACCTTAAACAGGATCTGGGCTTAATAGCTGCAAAATTGCAAACTATATGAGATGGAAAAGAAATTAGGGGTTTTCTCTGGGTTTCATTAGACACCAGAGTTAACAGGGGACACACGGCTAAATAAATACCAGACCAGCAGTTGCTCAGAGCAGTCAGCTTGTATGTCTAAGAGTGTGTGTGTAGTGAGACTAAAGGCATATTAGCTTTCTGGATGTTTACACATGCCATGCAGACGTAATGCATTCCTTTCTCATCCTCTCTTTTTCTTCTGTCCCCATTAGGAATACAGAGGGCTTTTAGTGTGTACAGTATCTCCGTGCTGAAAGCCCAACCACATTCATTGTTAACAGAACTGGAAAGTATTATTGGCATCTCACACATTGTAGGTTATTTCGTTTTCGTGTCCTCTACTTTAAAACAAAGCTGCAGTTTTTTATCTATTAATTTATTCCAGACGCACTCACTGTTAGAGGTGACACAACAATTACAAAAGCCACAGCTGCTAGTGAAAATAATAAGTTATCCTGACAGCCAGTAGGGTGAGGAGGAAGGCTGGGGTATATGTGCCTGACTTGGATGAAATGCTACCTTCAAGTGTAGCTGGAAAATTATAACACCGACAGACAAAAGCATACCCAGCTGGTCTGGGTTTTATTTTTAATACTTATTCATAGTATTCATGGTATAAAGTTTGTTACCCATTTTTTTATCTCTTATCTCAATTTATCAACGTATTTATTCCTGCATATCTTATGACACTAGTACAAATTATGTGTTTATTTCTAACCAGAATTTAGAGTTCAGACAACCACCTACATGATATATTTACTACAGCAGACATCCATGCCTTTTTGTCCTATAAAATGAGCCCAGTCCCTTTTTTTTAGTTGTAAATTAGTTTTCTTACACTAGTATGTCATCTTAATACCTGTAGATGTATTTGTATTTTTACAAATACCATAACTTTGAAACTCTGTACCACAATGTAACAATACTAAATCTATAATTCTTCTAAATCTACAGCATGGTAAGTCCGATTTTTTAAATATATTTATTAGAAATATGTTTTTATTGTACTATGTTAGTATCATAATACTATCTTATTGTGGAGAGGTGCTACTGACACCTCCCATGAAGTCAGACTTGAAGAACGGCCTGTTAGCACTGGGTTAAGTTGTTAAGTATTACCAGCAATATATACTCAAACCATTATAAGAGAAAGTATTGTTAGGCACTACAATGGCCCTGATCAGTGTTCAATCATCTATTACTAGTGTTTTGCGTTACAGATAGCAGAGGTGAAGCTCATATTCTTATATAGTTTAGTTAAAACGTCTCTTACCTCTTTATTTATTAGTAATGGGTAACTATGGCTGTCAAATACTGTAATAAAGAGTAGTAGACTGCATTTACTTTAGGAGATACGAATGCAAGTACAAATACGTCTAAAAGTAAAGCATAACACTGAACTTTCCAACACTTGTCTTAATTTCTAAGATAAATAAAAACAAGTCACTGAGAGTAACAATCTGCTACTGCTGCGATGCGCTTTTTCCGAGGCGCCCCTGAACGCCTCCTGGGATAGTAGCCTACTTTGAAGCGGGGGGGGGGGGCAGGGAGGGGGGCCGAGCTCCAATGAATTAACACAGAACAACGACCGACGGAGACTCGCTGCTTCAGCCTGCACAAACTCGTGTGAGAGGAGAAGTTCTGGTTCCGGTGTTGGTGGTCGTCCTGGTCGTCTCCCCCCCCCCCTCTTGAGCTTGTAGAAACCGGTGTGGGATAGTGATTGGAGTTGACAAGCCCGCTCCACTACTGTATCTGCTCCCCCCCCCTCCTCCTCTCCCGCTGCACACAACCAGGAAATCGTCGAGGTGTGCTTCTTCATCCCGCTTGTGGCTACCCCGTTTGCGGGTGTAGATGCGCCTTTTTCCCCTCGTGTTTTAATCCGACTAGTGGGACTTTTAAAGCCGGGCTTCGCCTCTGAAGTCGGACTAAGTTGCCTGCGAGGAGAGGATCTCCGCTCTGGCCGAACAATGAGGTTGGTAAAGCGGCTCAAATCTCTTCATCTTCATTGTGTTTCCAGGCTACATTTGGTGTTTCGGCTACTTTCACAAAGGCCACTGTTGCGCGCTGACCCCCCCGAAAACACCGTTTATTGTCCTCAGCAGCGGTTCCTGACGCGTTAAATCGTGTTTCCCACTCAGACGTGACCTCGGGTAACTCGCTGTCGAGGTGTTGTTCCAACTACAGGCTTACACACGATACTGTGTGGCAAGTTCTGGTGACCATTTCCAGCGAATAGCCTGGTGTGTCTGTTAACACGTACCCGTGTTTGGATGGCTGTAGTGGAAGCCCAGTCCTACCTGTTCAATATATCGAAAAACTACATGTGCAAGTTGTGGGAGTTGAGCTGCTCAGATGACAACGACACAGTTTGTATTTGGGTGAAAACCTCCCCACTTTGACTCTTTTGTGTGCCTGCGCCAGATTAGCATTATGAGGCATCTGAGTTAAACCACTACAAGGTGAAATAATCGATGGTATAAGAATCATAAATCACCCGCTTCGTGTTTTATAACCAAGGTCAGAGATCAGGATCCTTTGAAGTGTCAATGTCTTTCTTAAAGGAACTTTGAGCAGGGTGGATTCCTCTCTTTGCAGGGGGTGTCTTCAGCTGCACAATGACTACTTGGCCACTCTGTTGCATGTGCACTTCACGTCATGTCATGCATTCCTCAGCCACACATTAAACCTGTGCCCTGTCTACTAGTTTTCTCCCTCTGGGAGCACAGAAGTTTGCACTGGGAACAAAACTGCTGTGTAGAAAGCTCATGTCCACAAATTCCACATCCTGTCACAGCCTGTGCAGTTGGTAATTACATGCTTTGAACCCACCGCTGTTGGTTGGAGCTTCTCTTTGCTGATTTTTTTTTTTTTTCTTATTCTTTCCTCCTTCACACTCAGAGGAAAACTCCGCTCATGTTGAGGAGTGACGTTTGTCATTTGAATGCTTTTCAGATGCAAGTGTAATTCTGGGTCACAATGTGCTGCAGAGCATGGTGGTGCAGGGCTGATAACCTGTGTGACTAGTTCTTTATCTCAGGCTGATTGCGCTGCCCTTTCTGTAACAATATATCTCACTTCAGGAGGATGGGTTGGTCCTGGGTATGTATTTGTTTTGCACATATTTCTGTACAGTAACTGTGATTGCAGCAGGTACAGGAGGCACTTGAGCTGCCTGAAATCTGCTCACAGTCACACTAATACATTAAACCTACCCTGCCTATGAGGCTGTTAATTAAGGTAATGCAGTAATCAGCAAAGATTATTTCACATACTAATACACGGGTAGTAATAGTTTAGAATTTTTGTTAGCTAAATTATCCATAAGACAAAGGCAAATATACACGAGATGTAAGAGTCATTGTCCAACCGCACAACACTGATTACACATGACACAATAAGTTAAATATTTTATAGTCAAATTGCTCAGCTGCACACAGTAAACAGTCCCTCAATCATAAACCACTGCTGCAATTAGGCTGCACCAAAAACAAGCAATCAAGTGTACAGCACAGTTGTCAACATTCATCCTGCTCCTGAAGATAGTGTTTCCTTGTAGTTGGTAGGTGACATTTGACTTGATGACTGATAGTTCCTACTCTAAATAGCTTTTTGTGGGTTCATGTCACCTGAAATGGCACAAACTGTGAGGCAGCTGCTGCACTCATGTCCATTGTCATTAGTTGCTGTAAATTGTAAATGTTGACTCACAGGGGCAGTGAGTTGATCAAAGTTGGTCAACAGTTTGACCCAGTTGAGCAACCTATTCCATAATGTATCCTGATTTGTATCATAGTGAACAATAACATGAATGTTTGTATCCCCAAATCAGCATTTCAGTCTTATCCTTGGATGAGGTGTCCCAGGAAGTACTTCCATCTATGTAATGATTCACTGATACTGTCAAAGAGGTGACTCCTGTCTCCCATTGTGACTCACTGACTGAATTTCTGTGACTAAAAGACCTGTCCCATCTGACACCAGGCGTATGGCTGCCTCAGGCTCAAGAATTAAAAAGCACGAGACATGAGCAAGCACAAAGACGGATGAAATGCATCTGTTTAACACAGTTTGCAAGTTCCCTGTGCTGAGTTTGGAAGCTCTACATGCCTGGAAAGGATGCCAAACTGGGCTCCTTCAATGTTCTCCTTACACTGTTTCATGAGCTTATTATTGATCAGCCCTAAAAGCAGGGTAATGGCCTCCCCCTCAGTCTCCTTTGTGTCTCGGCTACAGCGTTTTTGTGCTGCAGCAGTAACTGGAAAGGAATGCAGCTTTAACGATGATTTCTGCAGTTTTGCTGTCAACCGTTCTTCTTCTTCTTGACCTAATGTCCCAATAGATGAGTGGCCGTTATTTAAGGAATTAGCAATATTATTGCATATGTCCATGTAAGGACTCGTTGGTGTTGCGAATAATGGTGTGTTCATGCCACAGTGTTGTGTAATGTTCATTACAATGTGTGTGTGGACATATTTCATGTCTCCACTTGTTCTTTTAATTCCCTTGCACAGTCAGTTTTTGTTTTTCTTTAGCACTGATATTTGTGGTACAAGCTTAACTTTTTTAGCCCATTAATAATCAGTGTTACTTTCTAAAATCAATTTTACCAGTCAAAATGGATCTATTCAGTTTTAACTTTAATGCCAGTACTTTTTTGTTAAAGCTCTGTAAAGCTACATTGGTTTAGCTTTACACCAATTTTGGTGAAAGTAAACAACCTTATTTAAATTGTTTTTCACCAGCGACCCCAACTCAATGAGGTTATTAGGGTGTGCTTGTGGAAACTTTTACAAATGAAGAACAATGGCTTTATTTTATATGCCATAAAGATTTGCATGTTGACACAGACCTCCAAAAAATCATCAGTGCATCACTTCACGGTTGACGTGACAGTATGTCTAAATGATCACAAAGCCTGTATGCCTCATCACTCCACATGCACCGTTATTAAAATAGACCTGCCTCGTAAGTTGGTCTCCCACTGCACCCGATCACGCCTACACCCCACCCCTGAAACAATTTACCCCCTTGGTCCTTCCACCGCTTTTACTCATAAATAGGCCATTATGCCGGCCTGCCTCTTGGATTAGACACTTTGCTACAGGAGTTGCTAAACATACAAAACCTTCCATTGTACACTTGGTGACAAATCTAGTTTCCTCGGTAGTGACCTATGTTTTTCTTTCTTTAATTGTGCCTCTGGGCTGTTTTTAGTTTCTCTCTATGTTGAATCTATTGTTACAGACAATTGTTAAGTGTTTCCAGTTAAAACATTTTTCATGTGGGGGGATGAGAGGATTTATCCTAACCCCCTAACTTTAGTATCTATTAGTTTTGGATTGTTGGTCAGACAAAACAAGCCATTTGCAAACATTTCCTTGGACTCAAGGACATTCGGATGTGTGTGAGTGTGTTTCATTAATGAGTAAATGGTACATAAATGAAAACACTTCTACTAAACTCATTTATATTCCACTGATATGTATACCTTGCTAAATAAATCTGAGGTGTTGGTGACAGTTCAGATGTCTGAAACCAGAATAAGCATTTACGTGTGTGTATTTTAGTGTTAACAGCTTCTGTTCTGTTAAAGCCATCATCGGTGTTAAACGGAGCATCTAGACACATCGACAAACCCTGTGGTCTTTTTGCAGCAGCCAAACAGAGCTGATGTAGACCCTTGGTCTAACATCATATAGTGAAACCAAAGCTGGCTGTGGGCAGAAATGCAGTGATGTATTGTATGGCCAGCACTGCTAATGGGAACAAAGATACATTGAGTTCATCTGGAGGTTTAGTGTTTAATGGAGTGTAATGGATTCCAGTTAGTTTAAAATCTGCTTTATACTGTTGGCCATTGTAACATTTCCTATCTCTCAAGATCCTAGCTTCTCTGTAATGATTGTGATTGCTTTAGAAGGAGGCAGAGAGACAGATGTATGGGAGTCAAACCTGTACCTGCTTTACTAAGTAGCCTGCTGACCAGCAGTTTTCTTACATTATCATTAGGCCCCACCTAAACTCTGAGATACAAGGCCTGTTATTGGTTTATATCTAAACAAAGAAAGACGGGCTTAAAGGGAGAAGCTGTTTTGACTTCTGTTGGAGACCAAACATTTTTCTGCATGGGTAACATTTTTGTGCATAAATAGCGTTGCACATTATCTTTTTTAAAACAGTTTTCACCATCCTGGTCACTGCACAAAGGTCCCACTCCCACTTATAGGCTGTTTAGTTAGGGAAGTGTATCTGGTTGCAAATGTAGTTACTTAAAGTGGACTGTTTTTGCTAAAGATAAGAATGAACTGTGTGTTAAATTTGTTTATGTTTAACATTCAGTCATGGGTGAATATTGGCCTGAATGTTAATTGTGATGTTTGTTCATAGTTTTAGTCAGTTACACAATAAACATGTTGGTAACTGAAAGGCCTATAAAGTACTATGTAGATGTTTTAGGCTCTAAAAGAGAAGTGAGGCGACTTTAAAGCAAGTGTAGTAAACAGAATAAGGACTACATTTGAATTAATATTTGTTGTAACCACCCATTGTCTTTAAGACAGCGCCACTTCTCTTTTTTAAATGTACTTTACAGGTAGGCTGTTTCAGGCATCAACTTCCCAGAGTTCATCTGTGGATTTAGTCTGTCTTGGTGTCTCTTTGTTTAATCCCAGACTGACTCCATGATGCTGAGATCATGGCTCCGTGGGGGCCAAACCATCTGTTGCAAAACTACAGGTAGTTGTTTATGACTGTGTCTGAATCTTAGGCCTCATTGTCATGCTGCTAAAATCACAAACTCTTTATTTTCTTGTGAGAAACTTGGTGTTGTGTTTATAGCTGGACAGTCAGCTTTGTCGTTGTTGTCATCCTGCATCGTGTTGTAGGTGGGTTTTAAAGGGCGGTGCATGCAGAGTGCAGTAGGGCCAGCCGAACAGTTAGCAGGTCCAGCGTGAGGATTATGTAGCCACTATCTGTGAAGTAGACCAGTGTAAGATCAAAGTCTAGACACTCACGCCTTAGTGAAAACGAGGAAAATATGACTCAGGTGTTGTCTTTTTTCCTTGACTCTTCTAAACTTTGTACTCATTCATAACTGAGAAAACACATTTCTCATGTACGCGTTAGAGCAGGTGAGAAGAAGGGAGGTTTTATCTGGATTGTTCTTCTCCAGAGGAGTAAGTCTGCCTATTCCTTGGCCTGAGTCGGGAAGGATGTGCTCTAACCTGTAAAGGGAATTGAGCTCAGTGAGGAGGACAGAGGTGAAACGGTTCCAAATATGGGCATTGAGCGTGCCAGCTGCAGCCCCCTCCTACACACACACACACACACACACACACACACACACACACACACACACACACACACACACACACACTGTCTCACAAGCAGGAAGGAATTCATCTCTGCTCTCAAACAAAGTGGTCAAACAACAAAATGAAAGTTTGTGGCCAAACATCTATTCAGTTTTTCCACAATGCTCCATAAACGGTGCCAGGCAAATGAGTCAGCAGCCGAAGAACGCCGAAGGGTTGTCTTGGTAGATTAACCTCAGCTGAAGATGTCTGACTACATTCACACAGAAGAGAAATAATTTGCAAGAATATCTGAGGTAGCCTGGATGATTGTTTGTTTGTGGCTGGCTCATGGAGGCAGAAAGCAGTAGCCTGCAGCCAGTGTCTGTTTTGGTGTACACCTGTAGCAGCATGCTAAGACCTGTGTGAGAAGAAACAGGCATGATGAAAATGACTAAGGAAGAGGAAGACTAGCATGGATCTACTTTCAGCCCTGTCCCTCGTCTAAAGGCTAAAAGGCTCTCTGAGATACATATGAAAAGTCTTTGACCCCATCCTCGGAAAAGTGATTAAGACTTTTTCCCAAAACAGTTCTTCTGTAATTTCCTTTTTTACATCATACTTTCATATTCATTTCTGTACTTGTTAGGGTCGTATCTGGAGAAAAAAAGAAGCTGACTCAGCGGTAAGTTTATTCTCCAGTCTGGGTGTTGAACTATATATTAACATTTATGGAGCAGCCGGTCTGTCACAACAGGAACTGTACTTTGCAGTTTGAAAGCTTATCTTGCGCCAGCTTTTACTGTCAGTGATAGTCACTGAATATTGACACGAGTCACAAACTAAGAGAGCCAAACTAAATTTCATTCATCTTTTAGATATCATCAAAGGTAAGGTCCTTTACCACCACCGTGACCTCAGCTCATTGTGTGTGATCAGGCATTGCCGCAATAACTGGGTTAAATTGAGTCTCTCTATTTAGAAATGACTGTCAACTGTACAACCTGGATTTCAGAGTAGTCGGGGAGTGTGTTGTATAAAGAGGGGCATTCACATGTTGCCTCTGTACAACTAGAGCAACACTTCCTTTTTTCATTTCTGTCTGCAGTTCTCTTTCTGGAATGTGACTTTCCCAGCTTTGTCTCGTGTCAGTCATTCAGGTGCTGCTGGATAGTGTAGTGGTAAGATCATCGCCATCCATGCGGGAGACTGTGGCCTTCCTCCAGTGGGGGTCCTTAGGCAAGACCTCCTTACGCTTACCCTGCCTTTGCCTTGTACCTTGTAAGTCGCTTTGGATAAAAGCGTCTGCTAAATAACTAAATTTCAATGTACTGTGTCCCTCTTCTTGTTGTCTCACTATTTTCAACCACTGTAATATCATTTATTCTCGATTTCGCTTTCTTAAATTAATTGCAGACAGAAATAGCATCAAACCATAACATTTAGAGAGACCTGTGAATGGTATCCGGAAAAACATGTAGAAATATATTCTTATTCATGTCATATAAGCCCTTTTAAATTGAGTTTTTTTTTTTCACAATATCAATATTTATCATGTGTGACAATCTTTGAAATGTGGTTTCTACTTTTATCAGAACGTGAAGGATAGAGCGGAAGTGGTTTAGTTACACATAGTCACTATAGAGTGACTTGTTATCTTTCCCTGTTTGTTTTAAATGTGACTATAGGAAAAAAAGAACATAAAAAAAGAATCACCATTTCCTTATACATAGTGCAGCACAGCAACTTACTAATCCAAATGTGACACCTGTTTCTCATGTTGTATTACATATTTGGCCCTGGGCCATCATTTGATTGCAGTAGCTTATCAAACGTTGTGCAGGCTTCTTTGTCGTGTATTTACCAAAGAGAAAGAGACGCTTCTCACAAGTCTTGAAGGCAAGAATAACCGGAAAAGCCTGAGCTTCATTAAAAAATGATAGCTGGATGTAGTTGTGAGGGCAAGAGGCTTTTCATGGTGGTATTAATAAGTCTTGAGAAGAACGAAGCCAGGCGAGTTTGGAGGCAAAGTGAGCCAGGAATGGATGCAGAGACAAATGCTACTACTCTGCTGAGCATCTTGACAATGCTCTGTAACTTCAGTTTGTATTGTCTCCGCCTCAGGACTGACACACCATGTGTGTAATTTGTCTGTGTAAAACTATCTCATGCGCATGATTACATATGGGAAGTCAACTCTGCTTATCCCCACTGCCATAATACTGCAGTATTATGTAAGACCGATCTTTGCATGGATGTCACCAAGAAGCGTCTCTATAGAGATGTTATGCTTGATGAAAATATTTGATTGGGAGAGAAAGGCGAAGGAAAGAGTAAGAATAGGAGAAGCATGAGTGGGAGGGTCAGGTAAAAGGAGGAGGGAAGATACGTAGCCACTGGGCTTGACTGTACTTGCAGCACATTTGGGGAAAAGCTCTGAGAGCACAGCCTTATACAGACATTTCCAAGAGAGCATGTGCCCCAGCCTTGCACTGCTGTTTCCTGTTAACCCTTCATTCACCAAGAAACCACACACTGCCTGTAATAATGACTAGCAGAGATGGGATGGGTTTTTCTAAATATATGAGACTTTTACATATGACCATGTTGGTTATTTCATGGACTGACTCATTGTAGTCCTTTCCCTGTAGTAATTTAAAGGTTGGTGCCACAAATCCCTCTCAGGACATCAGCCAGTGACCTATTTATGCGTAAGAGAAAACCTCTTAAGTCAACCAGTCACTTCTAAGCTAAGTTAGCTTAGCTCGACGGCCAGCCTTCGTGTCCTCAAAGGCGGACTGGTCGTCTTCATCCTAGGAAGAACAGAAATAGATTTATAGCTGTGCCAGTCGTCGTTTATTCCAGTACTTAAAGTCCAGTCAAACCCAGCCATGAGCCTCCTGCAGCCTATTATGCCCAGTGGACTGGGTCAACACATGGACACGTGTGTTGCCAGGTTGACAGGTGTGAGGGTGTGTGCAAGTTCTGTCTTAAATGCGTCTCAGTGTCCTTAGTTCTATCAATAATGCAGCTGTTCACTCTCACTACTGAGCCCTTGCTTTCTTTACCATTAAATATGCATCCATTTCCCAGTCCCAAGTCTCTGTCCCATTCCAATTCCCTCAAGCCCTCTCTGCTGCGAACATCTACAGCATGCTTAATGCTGATTGGGTCAGAGAACGCTGCAGTCCTGTTTGATGTAGACTCCAACCAGCTGTAGGTGGTTTTAACCTGCTTCTGACCACTGGGCAGGCCACGGCTAAATAAAGGATTTCAGGCTGCACTAAAAGCTTCGATAGTTGCCAATGTGCCTTCTCTCCCTCAAAATACATCAGCGATCCAGATATTTGCATTTGTGTAGCATTTATTTATTATTATTTATTTATTTGAACTACCTGTAATTCTCCAATATACTGGTGTAGCAACAAATGACAGATGTGTAGGCTACACACACAGAGGCTGTGATAGTCTGTTTGAATAAGAATTTAAAAAAATAAGATTTTTTGGTCCTAGTGTAACAAATAACACAAACAATCACAGGAAGATGTTTGAAGTTTATGTAATACACTTTTCTATGATTGACAGAAAACCCCAAGTTGATGTAATGTGTACTGATCTGTTACAGAGACGGGGTACACCTGAAATTAAAATACCTGATCAGCTTGTGAGGATATTTGTAGGATTGAAACTTGAGTACTTCCTGGTTGGAGATGATTGTACATCTGATAATTTTCTCCTTTCTTTCATTCAGCTGGTAGCAGTACATAAAAAGCCACAATTTCTAGTCAACTTGGAATCAACAATAATGTTATCTGCTTGCAGGAAAATGCAGGACCTGTGTGGACATGGATTGTTCTGGGTGAGGCAGTCCTTGTTAGGCAGTGTTAGCAGCAGGAAGTGGGTTGTGGCTTTGGTCCTGTGTCACAGGAAGTAGCAGATTGTATCACGGGCGGGACAGATGGAGGGAAAGGGGGAGAAATGGAGGAGATGGATTAGGGGACTATAGGGAGAGCATGGGGAGCAAATAAGTAGAGGAGGGGTAGGAATGGGGAGGGATTGGAAATGACAGTGAGCCACCTTTGTTCTTCTCTGTTCACACATTCTGTGCTCGCTATATTTTTATTCAGAATGTACTTGTTGTTTTCCTGTTTTGTTAGAGGCAGATCTTCCGGCCCATACCCCTGAATATTATAATGTACGTGCAGCTTTTGTTGCTGTACAAAACAGTGGTATTCATCTCTACAGTGGAAGATTTGTTTCTCTTTAGCTCTCTCTCAGAAATGCAAACAATCACACGCTCTGCAGCCTCTATTGCTGTTAACTAAACTTGCATTTGTGCCAACATTCCTCGGTGTTCTGTAACTTGCGTTTCCTGTCTGCCTGCGACTAGAAATTTGTTGTCACCGATCTTAAAGCACATGTGGCTGTTTTCTTACAAAGTGTGTGGAGATGGAGGTTGATGTAGAGCAGGTGGAGGATTCCATAATCATGTCTTGGGTTAGGGTTAGTATTCAATGACAATGACAATCATCATCAAGTCCACTATCAGCAGTGAATGTCACTGAATGTGAATTGTGGCAAAGTGAGTTAGACAAGATGAAGCCAGGCTTATCTATAAGGACTGATGCTGATCTCTAAAATGGTTTGTTTATAATGGAGTGTTTTTGGTCTGTTTGTCCATCCGGTGTCTCCGCTTCCTCCTCACCTCCCCTAGCGTTTATTTCTTCCCTTGCAGCTGTGGTCCACACTTCACACTTTTAGATGGCATTTTTTTATTGATATAAAATAATTATATAAGATTGTCCATTAAACCAAATGTTACCATAACCATATGTTTTCACTCTAAAAGTCTTAAATAGGTCAACATGACAATCTGCCAATTGGCATAGCTCGTCAGTGCCTTAAAGAGAAAATTTCAGACAAAATGTTTGTGACAGGTGCCTAATAGATTCTTTGGTCATACATACGTTAGCTGGGTCTAACTAGTCTGTAGTTTAATTTGTGACTATATTTAGATCCTGCAGTTGCCTTCTGTTGTCATTTCTATTCTGAATTTCCTGCTTTACACCAAGCTTCTACATGTCTGCAAGTTGGACTTGTTGTGTTGTAGAGGCTTGGACGAACAAAGGAAATTATGCTTTTATACACCCCTTAAAGCCTTTAAACATAAAATTCGATTTGTTCATACTGCCTTTGTCATAAACATGAATCTTCATTGCCAGTTTTTTGAAAGTATCAAATTATAAGTTTTACTAACTTCATCCCGAGCGAGATGCTCATTTTCTCACCCCCACTGAGCTGTAAATTAATTTAATCTCTTCCTGTCTTGCCATCTCTCTTTCAGTGAGTCGAGTATTTGCCAGGCTCGGGCCACTGTGATGATCTATGACGATGGCAGTAAGAAGTGGCTACCAGCAGGCACCGGAGCTCAGACCTTCAGCAGAGTCCAGATCTATCACAACCCCTCCAACAATGCCTTCAGGGTAGTAGGACGCAAGATGCAGACAGACCAGCAGGTACATCCAATGTTTGTGGGTCTACTGTGTGAGTAGCAGACCTGGTGTGTTAGTGTGTGTGGCTGTATTTGTATGGCTATTGTGAGGACCAGCATGAATTTTTAATTGTTGGACATTTTTACAAAGTGAGGATATGTTAGCCGCTTGTCACAATGACAAGGGTGTTTAAAGAGCAACTTCGGGGTTAAGACTAGATTTTAGGGTTAGGGTTAGAATTGAGTTTTGGTTAGGGTAAGTTATAGTCCGCTTTCTCGAGAAAACTGATTTATTAATATTGCCATATAAATGGGAAATCTGGTTATTGTAATCGGGGTAGGGGATTAGAGAAATCTGATTTCCCGAGGTTGATTTCTCCTGGAGAACTCTGATTACTCTGCCATGCAAATGCTTAACCGGGTTTCTAATCGGCTTTCTGCAAGAGCCCATGTGCATAACAAAGGCTGCTGACACACACCACTCTGTTACTATCAGCTGAATGAATGGAGAGATCATTACACAGAGAAGCAATCTTGTTTTTAAATCAAGTTCGCTCGAAATTATAATAAAACTGAAACTAACACAAAGTTCCCAGAAGACTTCTAAATAAGTCACTTTTTACTGTGCATTTCTTTTATTCAGGCAGTTTGCTCTTTAAATTGGAGTGCTGTGATTGTCTGACTGTTGCTGTGTCTCTCTCTCACAGCGCTGTCAGTCACCTCCCTGCCACAAGTATTAAAAAATGCATGTATACTCTGTATATTTCCAGTAACCTGGTTTCTTGAGTGCATGTAAACGCGTTCCCTGATTACTTGAGAAACCTGGTTTCTCTCAGTAACCTCGTTGCTTGAGTCCTTCATTGTCTCTGAAAGTGTGAGGTGTGTAAAGGTCATCGATCTGTCTGTGGGCATTTGATGTAAAGCTGACAGCCTGGACTGTACCAACATGATGTATGGTCTCCTGACACTGTTGTTATTTTGGCGAACTGGTGACCTACTGAACTACACCAGAGTTCACCACTTAACTGTTTCAGCAGAGGCAAGAGCACATCTCACCTCTGTGGTTTAATTATATTACATTTAATGATTTTAAAAATAGAAGTGTGAGGGAAGGAATGTGCATTGAATTTATTGTCCAGCTCTTGCTCTACTTGTCTGTACATTTTTTATGTTATGTTTCATTGCCCAAGTCAAAAACGACGATGATTTAGGAACCTTGAAGTAGTGGTACTAGTAGCTATGGTCAATAACATGCACTCACATGCTGCTGGACGCTGCTGAATGGTTTTGTGCTTGTTTTTAAAGTAATTGCTTAAACCCTTATGTGGACTGGTAGGACATACACATGACCACACCATGAGAATTGAATCTGAAGTTTTGAGGAACATGTGGTGTGGTGTTCATTGTAGGCATGATGTCAGCATAATGATTGGAAACTTTCCTTAGAAAAGAAGAACAAAGAGGTTTCCTTGTCGTTATCAGACGATAATGACTCACCAGACATCAGCAGATAAAGGTGGGCAGAGTCGAAGTTAAAAAAAAAAAAAAAACTCTGGGTAAACTTGGGTGGGTCTATTCTTGACTACAGCACTGCTCAGTGTCTCTCTTCTTTAAACATTAAGAGGTCTGAAATGTTCCCTAGAGACAGGTCTTAAAGTGGATGATGTTTCCTGTGCGATAGTAACCCTGTTCAGCCATTTCCTGTGACAGTTTAGGGAGAGGCCTGATACTCAATAAGGACTCTATATTTGTGTCGTGATGGAGGCACGCAACTTGGTTTAGGATGACAGTGGATAAAAGCCGCAGGGAACTAATAACAGAAAATATAGGGTGGCTTAATTTTCTCTCTTATTCCTTATTTCCCCTTGTTTCTTCACATTCTCTGGTTGTCTGCATATAGAGTAACATTTTGCTTTAATGCTTGTCTTTTCAATTTCTCTTATGCATCATGGTGTGATTAGATGATTAAATTGTACCGAAGGCACAAGTGGAACAATAGCTTTAAGGATTTTCTGCAGGCCTTTAGGATTTTTTTGAACATGTTGTCTTTTATCCTGATTTTTAATATTTTTATGTCAGTCTTCAGTCTGTCCCTGTTGCTTTTCTTGCCTTTTGGCACGATTGCAGCGAATTTAGGAGTACTACTGTCTACAGTGGTACCTGATCTTGCTACTTTCTCTTTTCAGTGCATGTCACCCACTATGATATTCACTCTGACAGGGTCCCCTCTCCTACTAACTGCTCTGTGGAATTCAGAGTCTGTTAAACAAATAGTGAAATGGTGTGTCAGCACATTCAGGCAATGCTCAAACCTAGAACATTTTTTTTCTTTGTGGATCATGGGCTTCACGCCACCTGCTGGGTGGAAAATAAATCTGGATAATCGGGCACAAGAAAATACAGCACACTATAATTTTTTGCATATTTGGGTTTGTGGTTTTCTTTAATAGGTTTTCCAGTTTTCTAGTGAGGAAGCCATCTCCTAGGGGTTGTGCTTTGGTATTTAGTGTTTATATTCCAACTCAGTTTAAACACTTTAAATTCTGATCTTTAGAACTGACACCATTTGTTTGAACACAGACAGACAAACAAACACAAACACTTTGCTCATCAGGTCATTTTATTGATCACCTGTCCCTCTCCCTTCTTCAGGTAGTTATAAATTGTCCTATCACAAGAGGTCTCAAATATAACCAGGCCACACCCAATTTCCACCAGTGGCGGGATGCCCGACAGGTGTGGGGCCTCAACTTTGGAAGCAAGGAAGATGCTACTCTATTTGCCAATGGCATGGCTCATGCTTTGGATGTGCTCAACTCCATGGGAGATGCAGGTAAACAAGTTGCTTCTTACATCAGCATATAACCAGGATATCACTTCATAAAAGTATCATAACATATAACTAAGTTTGGCTGACATGTTGCATTATCAAGTCCTCTCTTGGTCTATCTCACCTTTGTGCTTATTTTGAGTAGGATAAAACCATTTGGTTTCTGTTTTCCACACAGTTTGCTCTCTGAGAGCTTTGCCCCATGCATAGTTGATGTCCTCTCTTTGAGCTCCTTCTAGAGGATAAATTTGATAACATAACAAATGTTTCTGTTGTAAACTTGGGTACTTTTTGCAAAACTATTAATATTTCATTGTTCAAAGATTTTATTGTATGTTCTACTTCTATAGTTTGTTAGTCATTTTTTTCTTAATTGTCCAAAGCTTCTGTTTTAATTTTCTGTGTTTGATTTTGTTTTGAGCTGCTAGTTAATAAAATGTGATCTGCTGCATATCTTGTGCTGCCACATACGAAATAGACTATGCTAGTAGTCACAAAGCTAAGCCAATTAAGTAATATAAAATGCCTTTGGGGTCCTATTCTGTGCTGGTTTACATCAACATTTTCGGTCTCTTTGTCTAATGACATTGTCCTCAGACTTTGTACACTCACCAGCGAAAAGGTGTGTACACAAAGGGTTAGATATAGTTCACAATCAGAATCGGAAGAGGCGGATAGTTCAAGAGCAACTGATTTGTAACATTATCTGATTGACTTTTAATTTTTGTATTAATCATGTATTCTGTGTTTTGTTTTGCAGGTTATGCAACCCTTCCCCGCCCAGTGTCAAATGGCCCGTCTCCAGAAGAGGTTGAACAGCAGCGGAGGTACCTTCAAACGTCTTCTAAATAAAATCCATCTTTACAATTCTAACTCTAATAAACTACTGTCCAGTTTGTTTGAATCCCCTTCTATGTCCTCTGGGCACGGTTCTGCTAAAATAAGTAATGTGCCCAGCTGATGTATCAATATCAGTGGTGGTTCTTTGAAACATAGCAGGTTTACCCATTTAGACAAGTTAGCTGTTCTGTGAGGTCATATTACGTTTATGTCCCTAACAGAAGCAAACTACCATCTGGGTTTAGTTGCATAACAATTAATACAACGTCAAGCTGTCTTGGCTTTGCATTAGTCCTGTTGGCACGGTTTTTGCACACACGCATATGTAGAGGATTTGATGGCATTAGCCCGACACTGCTAAAGCTTCTGTCAGCTCCTGTAGGTTAAAGGTTAACAAAACAGCAGAACAATGCAGAACCCCCTGACATCATCCCAACCTTCTCCCCATCAATTTGTTAGTTTGTTTTCCTCCAGTGAGACCTAATGTGCTGATACCATGCATACTTGCATAGACTAGAACTTAACCTTTTAATCTCATTTAGACTAAAAGGCAATATGCTAACACAGTCAGAAAGGCTTGTGATTGGCTACAGGGACTGTCTGTCAAGTTACTAGTGGTTTGAGCAGCTGGCTACATGCTGTGGCTTAGAGACAGCCATTAAAACCTTTGAAATCCAGCATATACACAGGTGCTTTTCATGGTGATAAACATAAATTCACTGTATACTTCAATATGTAAAAATATTTTTTTAAAAAGCCCAAGCTTTAAATCATTCTGTCTTCAAATGTGTGGATCTGTGCATTATTGAGTGGGTATTTGTGCATGTTGTGTGATGTTCTGTAAACAGCTGGCAGATGTGTTGGGGGAGATGGGAGGGAGCAGTAGGCAACTGAGGCAGCTCAAATTAGGCCACAGTGTCCAGCTGTGGACATTTTAGTGGTAGACTAATCAGAAGCTGTGAAATCCATCTTTCATCTGTTAACAAAAATTATTAACATATATTGAACACAATTAACCCACATTTAAACTCTCCACACAAGTGCCAAATATTATAATTAAGACAAAAACTATGGAAATTATGGCTCTTGCATAAATATTCTAATAATCTACATAACATGTACACATGAAATTGTGTATAGCTGAAAGGAAACATTGGCCACTATGGTTTACCTAATGGTTAGCCTGTCTTTATAGCTACATTAACGTTTAATCCACATTTTCTGTGTGTGTGTTTGTCTGCAGGTTGGAGCAACAGAGGCTGGAACAGCAGGAATGGGAGCGACAGGAGAGAGAAAGACAAGAGCGAGAAAGGCAGGAAAGAGAGAGGCAGGAGAGAGAGAGACTGGAGAGAGAAAGGCTGGAGAGAGAAAGACAAGCTGCAGCAGGTCAGGAAACACCTGGGCTAGTCAACATTACTGCACCATAAAGAAGTCCAGTCTTAGTAGTTCCTCATATTTTAGTCTTTTTTTGGTCTTAAGTGAACATAGTGATCACAGATTTTTAAGGCCCCTGTAATAAATCTAATATATATTCTAGGTCATAAATCTATGTTGGTGAACGTGAGCTTCCAATTTCAAAGTGGATATAAACCTGCTTATTTGTAGTGATGTAATGTGAATAGGATATAAATATGCATTATCAGCCATTAAACAACAACAAAAAATGCATTTCTCCCAAAACTGTCGCCTTATATTTTACCTGCATACTCTTGTTGGTTTGCATCTTGATTCACGTCTCTAAATGGTTGTGAGTGATCACTGATGGCCCTCTCTCTCTGGTTTTAGTCCCTATTCCTCCGGCTCCACCATTGGCCTCTGGAGGCCCCCCTCCTCCACCAGCCCCTCCTCCACCCCCTGGACCTCCTCCAGCAGCTGGCATTCCGCCACCTCCTGGACCACCTCCCACAGGACCCCCACCAGCCCCACCTTTGCCTGCTGCAGGAGGAGGAGGTGGCATTGGTGGTGGGCCAGGTGGAGGAGGTGGTGGACTGGCAGCTGCCCTAGCAGGCGCTAAACTCCGCAAAGTGTCAAAGGTAAGTTTGTAACAAAACAATTTTCCTTCTTTCCTGTTACATTTTAGTCCAAGCTACGATATCTGCACCTGTCAGTGATGATTGAGTTATCAGACCAACACAATGTTTCCCTGACTCTTCTTTTGTTTTACTATTTGCTGCCCTCAGCAGGAAGATGCAGCCCCTGCAGCCGCTGCAGCCGCTGCAGCCCCTGCAGCTCCAATGGGCAGGGCTGACGCCAGCCGCAGCAGCAATTCATCTATTGGTGGAGGGGGAGGTGATCTGATGGGTGAGATGAGTGCCATCCTGGCACGAAGGTGGGTAACACCAGTCACATTACACAAGTAGACAATAAGACTTACTATTATGATTTACTAATTAGCTTTTAATTTAATTTTGAGCTTATTTATCTAACTAATAATAATAATAATAATTATTATTATTATTATGAAAATAATAATTTTAAAATGCAATACATTGAATCTTTCTACATCAGGAGAAAAGCTGCAAACACTGGAGAGAAGCCACCTGTGAAGACACAAGATAATGTAAGGATTACATTGTTTTTAAAAACCCCAAACAAATAATTGTGTTTTATATGTGACCAAACACTGTAGGTGATGAATAGTTAACAGATGTAAGTTGAGAATGTCTAACTCTAAACAGAAGGCTTTGTTCTATTTATACAGGATGATTCAGAGCCTCAAGGTCAAAGTGGTAAGAATTTTTTGTATCTGTAGAATGCCACCTACATTTATTCTCATATTCATTTTACATCATATGCAAAATCAATATTAACAACACATGTTTTTATACCTTTTTCCTCTCAGATACAATGAGAAGACCATGGGAGAAGTCATCTATGGTCAGGTAATCAGAATTCACTTATATCTGAATATTTCAGAAAGTCTGACCTCTCTCTAGGTGTCTGGTGCCACACGTTGCCTCATTCTGGGATTAGTTTCCGTCAGTGTGACTGTGGTTGGGTGAACATATGTGCATCTGTCTTTGCTCGTGGAAAAGCGTGCTTTTGTGTGTGACCGTCTTCCATTTTCATTCTAAGCGAAGAGTATGTGTGTCTCACTAACAGGAATAACTCCATCACCAAGAACATGGACTCCACTTCCTCATTGTCCCAAGGTCCCAGGTATACATGTACATGCTGTCCACTCATGACCTTAGCTCCCCTTTCTTTTCTTTTCTCTTGAGGTTAGCGCAGCACCACTGCAACCTGTGAGCTAGAATGTCTTATTTTACAGCTGATAGCACCATCTAATGGATCAGAGTATAGCTTGCACCCAAGGGACTCATAGGTCCACCAGCTGAGTGTGTTATTTACAAAAAACACAATGAGATAGAAGCCTGACAATGTGATTAACGTCAGTTCTGAATACTGGGGTCGGTGCTGGCTGTTTGTGGTGAACTTTCTGATGTCCGTATACTAGAGTTGAGGCATGTGTATGCAGCTGAGGTGGGGATAAACTTTAATCAGCACATTTATGTATGGGGAAAATAAGTATGTTTTCAGCAATAGCACCATTTATTTATGAATTATTGCCACATTAAGGTTTGAATTTGTAAGGTAGATTGATGAACTTTGATAAGATAGGTTAACTTGAATTCCCTCTCTGGGTGAGTGGACATCTCTCCAGGTGATTATTTCTTCATGCTCCACTGGTAGTTTGGTGATGTGCTTGATTGATAGTCGGCCTGTGAATGCGGTGCCCTGGACCTTTTTGGCTTTTCTTTTGTTTTTTGTGTATATGTAAAAGAAGCTAATTTGTTTCTGTATTTGCCTGTTTATTTTCTTACAGGGTGAAGTCTGCAGGCAACAGTAATGATACAGGTGGAATGGATGATTCAGATTTAGAAAAGATGAAACAAGTAAGTTTGCCATAAGCCCAGGGACAATATCGACCAAAAGAGCTTAGCCCAAATGAGGTTCAGCTTTGATCATCTGCATAATCTTAGTAAAGTGAAATTACTGTATCGCTATCACTGATAGTCTATTTGTCAAATACATTTTCTGCAGGAGATCCTGGAGGAGGTGCGGAAAGAACTACAAAAAGTCAAGGAGGAAATTATCGGAGGTGAGATGAGTTTCTACTCTTATGAAAATAAAAGCAAAAGAAGTATGTTTTGTACTAAATGCTTTTTTCTCTTCTCTTCTTTCATAGCCTTTATTCAGGAGCTGCAAAAAAGAAGCACATAGTTCTGCTGAGTGTCAGGTGTAATGGAGGGATTGGAGAGTATGATAGGTGGAGGTGGTCTAGGTCTGGTGGGACCTCTCCTCCCATTGCACCCTCCCATGAAGCCCAGGGATTTCTCCTTTTTTCCTACACATTTTCTTTTTTTTTCCTCTTTCTCTTACACAAACATGTCAGGATATTTGCTTATGTGTAAAACATGCATTCACTTCATGTAGACTATAAACCAGGGAACCTTCTCACATCGTTTTGATGATCATACACACTAAGATTGCATCTGTAATCGTCTATCCCAACTCTGCCCAATTCATTCATTTTATTCCATCCCCTTGTGTCCTCTGTGTGTTCTGTTCATCTGAACCAATTCAGAGCACATAATTACAGCCACAGTTGCTCTTCCAATTTGTCACCATATCCTTTCTTTCTGCAGAAATCCTGCTACTTGTGTCTTCTCCCTACTGCTGTCAGATGCAACATTTACTGATAGAGCAGTCTTCAGTATTCAGGGACAACATGTTAGTCACATTTTTACTGTAATAGCAAGATGCTGGCATGCTGGGATCATTTTCCCTGACAGTTGACAAACAATTGTCCAACCTCAAACACTGCAACAGTTACTTGACCTCAATTATCCTCTAGTAGTCAACTGTCTCTAATGTTAGTTGGAGATAGAGAACATAACAAACTGAGGATGAATCAGAGACCCCAAATCCCTGACTACTGCAGTGTTTCTCTGTCAAGTGGACTTTTCAGCTTCCGGCAATGGCTAAGACCTAAAACAGTGCAACACAAGCCTTCACTGCTGCAAAATAAAGGCATTAAAGGAAGAGGAGACAAGCAAAGGGAATCTGGACCACCTGAGTGCTGTGAAAGAGGAGTGTGTTGTAATTTTATGATGTGCGAGAAATTAATTCTCTTTGCTTTGCACTTGTTTTGGAGGAAGTGTGTCTGTGTGCCACACTGCCTTGACAGACTTTTCCCTCTCAGTCAAAATGAGACATTTGTTGGCCAGTGTAGTGGTCCTGCACTGTGCTTCTGTTAGTTTTACTTCCATTAGAGCTGTTTTCTAACTTCGAAACAAGAAAAATGGCCATGATGAGGTCAATTAATTTGGCCATGACAAACTGCCTTGAGAATAAATATATAAATATATACATAAATATATATATAAGGAAAAATATATATTTGTTTAGAGGGAAAATGTTAGCAAAAATGAAATGGTGTTTCTATTTTAATTGAAATGACTGGTGAATGGGGATTTTGTTTTCTTTTTTCAGTGATTGTTTTCTAATGAAATGTTATTTTGGGTTTACTGTTTCTTTTTTCTAATAGAATCTAGGCTTTTTACACTGAAATACAAATAAAACAGCTTAGACACTGGATTAGCAATGCCTTTATAGTCAAATACAGCTGCTTTATAAAATGCATTACTTTGTCTTGAGTCGTTTTTTTGCAACCCAAGATGTATTCAAATTCTGGCTAGTGACATTTTATTGGTTGTGTTATCTTACACTGAAATGCACACCTGTTTACAAGAAACATTTGACTAAATAATCATTTGCTGCTTTAAATTGGCAATTTCAGCTATGCAATCCAATATTGAATTTGAAGAAAAACCTGTGCACTGCTGTATCTTAATATTAAAACAGATTTTTTTTTTCACTTATTGTGCCCGTTTTCTTGTATGTATTTTACAAACTAATACTTTCGTCAGGGTCACTAGTTATTCTGCAGCTTTACATGTTATGGACCTGACGTACGTACGTGCACTGTGAGTTGCTTTATGCAGAACACACTTCATTTCGATCTGTCATAACAAAAACAAAAATGAAAAGAAACAAAAACATTTTTATTATTTTCTTGATTAAAAAACAAATATACAAACTTAGAATTGCTCCTATCCATCCTCAGCTTAAGGCCAGAGCCTTTCCACAGCTCCTTGGATGCTTCCGGATTGGGAAGGCTCTGAGCCGTTTCCGCCGCCATTGCGGATTTTGGACAGAAGATCAGCCAC
This sequence comes from Anabas testudineus, assembly GCF_900324465.2. NCBI lineage: Eukaryota > Metazoa > Chordata > Actinopteri > Anabantiformes > Anabantidae > Anabas > Anabas testudineus. Next base: position 12,114,480 of record NC_046622.1, read on the forward strand.
TGCTATCCATCGATGCAGTGTGGAAAGCTTATTCAAAAGAGGGGCGTAATTAACATTTTTTGACTGACTCCGGCTTGAGGAAACACGATTGACAACACTGCATATTACCTTTCTTGTGTTTTTTTTCGTTTTCACTGTCTGGCTCCGACCTACACATATAGTGAAGAGGTCGTAGCTAGCGCGGTGCTACTGCCTAGCTAGCTAGCTAGAAATTCAGGACTCCGGAGAAGCTTAAGGCAACCACCATGGCTCAGATTCTACCTATTCGCTTCCAGGAGCACCTACAGGTATGCGGTGAACCCAATAGCAAAGTGTTGTTAAGTCTCGTTTGACAGACGTTGAGGTTTGACAGCTCGTTAGCTAAGCTACCGTTAAACGTCAATACCCGCAGCAAATGAATGACCTCCCATCCCCCGTTTAGCCAGCAGCTAACAGCTAGCTTTTCAGACTAGCAGCTCTCATTCATTCACTGATGCTCTTTCCTAGTCGATTCCGCGTCAGCCGATATTAGCTGTCATCGCCGACCAAGTGGAGAAATTGGTTAACATTACACACATCTGTGTCCAGTTCTAAATGCTATTTTATTGACTCGTGTAACGTTATTAGTAGATTTAGACTAAATATTTAGGTTAGCTAGCTAGCTAATAGACGTTGGTTTAGCTAACGTTAGTTTGTGTCGTGAGTGATGTTGCAATCGCGTCATCTAATCGTAGCTATGTAAGATATCTAGTCGTCTCTTCATTAACATTAAAATCTGTCGTTAGGATGGCTGCTTTCATCCAACTGTAATGTTATCATCACGCTGATCCTTTGATGTGTCAAGTCATATACTACAGCTAGCTAGTACCTGTTAAACTATGGTCAGCTGCAGTCTGCTCGCATCATCTTGTAGCGTTACAGTAAAAGGTTATGTCACGACCGGCCAGTTTTACAGCAGAATAGTTTGTGAAATGTAAAATATAGTCTCCTCAGAGTTGAAGCAGGTAGGTCACCCACATGCTGAGAGATGCAGACAGTCAAAATGGCATTATTTTACTCTCAGACATAGACGACATTAACAAATACAACAGGCAAATACACCTGGGAAAGGATTAAAGTCGGTTCAGTCCAGTTCAAGCTCAGCTGGTACATCTTGGTTTCAGACTGCATTAATCTTTAGTTTTGTGTTCTCACTTAATTCAGGATGAATCCTCACAGGAAACAGGTTTTCCGTGACCATGCACCTGATGGGCAATGTAGACTCAGTTGCCAGTTTCCTGGGTGCACCAAATGCATCTAGTTTAATACCTTAATTAAGAAATTTAGAAAAAAATCCTACCTTCATTAAGTTATAAATATTTCAGACAGATGTCGGTTCAACTGTACAGTTATTTTATTTTTTTAAACTGCAGTTTGTTGTTCTATGAAACTGTATTTTCTCATTTAAAGAGGTCTTGGTTACTTAGCGTATCCTCATTAATGTAGTAGTAGTAGTATTAGGCTAAATTATCTAAATTCTTGTCAGTACAATACAGTTTAACACATCCCAACAATGACCATAGATTGAATTAACACATATACCAAATAAAGAAATATTGAACATGTTTAATGTCATGAACGCTAAATTTATTGCAAAACTTTTGTATTAAATTGCACTTTTAACTTGTAGGTTAAAAGTGCATGGTGTACCTAAGGTTGGTAACTGAGACAGTTACATAGTCCTTTACCAGGGTGGTTAACCTTCAAGAATGGTGCTGTCACCACAGCTGAGTGCAGCAGTTAATAGCTATATAAATACAACCCCTGTGAATTTCCTTCATAGTGAAGGAGAATTTATACAAACCAGAGTAAAACAGAAACAATATGGTCATTGGTCACATCAGCAAATTTACCATTTCTCCAAAAAGCACCACAATGTCTTGCATTTTATTATATCATCCTGAAATTGTTTGTAAAAAAAAAAAAAAAAAAAATCACAACAATGTAGACTGTACTGCTACTAAAACAGGTCATGTATTCTTATCTCAGCTCCAGAATCTGGGAGTAAACCCAGCCAACATTGGATTCAGCACTCTGACCATGGAGTCTGACAAATTCATCTGTATCAGGGAGAAAGTGGGTGAGCAGGCCCAGGTTGTCATCATAGATATGGCCGACCCCAACAATCCCATCCGCAGGCCCATCTCTGCAGACAGTGCCATCATGAACCCTGCCAGCAAAGTTATTGCCCTTAAAGGTAAGTTTTTAAATTTATATCTAGTGCTGTTCACACACAGCTGCACTACTAGAGAGGAGTGCACTAGGTTTCTCAAAGCACACAGACAAAAAAAAAAACTAACAATATAAATTTTTGCCACTCACATAGCTTGCTAAGTTGTTTTTCTAAAACATTGAACCATTTGTGTAAATTGTGTTTGTGTTGTCAGTCAGTTATTTAGCTTTCACAGTCTGCTTTTCATTTTGATGTTCATATGTAGACCACCCCATTTCTGTTTGTCAAAAAATGTGTTGACTAGCTAAATTGTAGTGTAACAAATTTAAGATATTGATAAGAAAAGTTGCCATATTACTGCTAGGAAAATGTCATGCTGTCATGGATGCCTTGTGTATTTTGCTTGTTTTTGTTCTTTTTTTCATTTCTTACTGCTTTCTTATGTTTGCAGACGGTGAGTTGAATTTTACATGTCAAAGTGTAATCCTGTATGCACTGTCTTGAAATGTTTGCACAGTACAATGATATACACAAGCAGAGCATAGCAAAAATAAAAGGGCAGCTTAAAGGGCTATATCTTTTTTTCTTTGTTTGTTTGTGTATGTGTGTGTTTTTGTCCCATTTGCTACAATGTGTATATATATTTTATATTACAGCTGACCATTTTCCAAAACACATTGTACTTCAGTTTTACTGAACAATGCTGTTTAATTTTAACTTTACCACAGTATCAAATTAAGCACTTAAAAGCTTGAAACTACCATAAAAAACTAATTAATTACAATGTCTGTTCTGCCCACATGTTATTGTCTAATGTACATCATAGTTGTGGGGAAATCATAGTTAGTACAGTGATTTAGAATGAATACATTGAGTTAGTGTTAGAAAACTTTTAACAAGCTGACCCAAAAATGGCAAACCTGACATCTAACATAGGCAGCATATGTAAATCTGGGTGCTTCAGCATTTAAAAAAAATGGCAACATACAGTAGTATGAATAATTCCAATTTATCTTTTAATTTGACAGTAACAACATAGCAAAATGATTATCTGTCAGAAATTGCTGTCTTTGGATGGAAAAATAAGTTAATTGAATTAAAACTTTAATTATAATGAGGACTAACCCTGGTATAAATAGTAAATATTTATGAGTGAATATTTGAAAATGTAATTATGTGCCTTGGAAAATGGTTGGTCGTATGTATAGAACATATGTATGTAGTAAAAGGGCTAAAACATGCAGAAAAAATGATATGGTCATTTAAACTGTAGAAATCAAGCAAGCAGTGACATGTAGGTCAATCTTAAATAAGGAGGACACCAATATGGATGGGCTGTCTTAAGACTCATTCCTATGATGTAGACCTCATTCTTGTAAGGATTAAATGGTTTGTGATGGAATAAACAAATTTATTCTGAATATTTATACATAATGTCAGCTAGCTGAGGGGTTGTCTGGGCGGTCACTTAAAATGTGCCATAGATGGGTATAAATTGATCTAACATGATAAGGAATGAAAACTACTACATGATAAATTGGAAAATTTCCCCATTTGTGCCCCCATCAAAGCTAACGCTCATTTAGCTAAACACAGAATAATGATAATGGACAATATCCAATTACTGATAAACAAATGCACAACACATAAATTGTCATACATTCATTTATTGATTTAAAAAAAAAAAATTGCTCTGCTAAAAATTAGCAAAGCCCATTAGGTCTATTCCAGATCCAGTAAGAGAGCCATTATTTAGCTGAAACAAAACCAATTCTGTGGTTTTGTGATGTCAACTTTGTGACAACAATGATGAACATGGGTTAAACTGTAACACAAGTCTTTGCAGTTTTACCTGATCAGCTACTGCACATTGCAGAGATTTAGCACAAATGTGGTGCTCTCTGTTGGTTACTTTCCTCATTCAGGTCTGTGTTTGGACTAGCTTCATCTTATATGGCAAATACTGGCATATCTTTTTATTCCATATTGTGACTGTGTCTGCTGACCCCTCAGTTTATGTGAGAGGATTAGTGCTAAGTGGCTTATAAAACCTAAGCTTCAGTATGTATGGGATAACTTTGGTTTTAGGTGCAGTTTAAACACAATTTGATCGAAGGACTACGTCTGAATTACTCTAGTACTTCCTTCTTACCATTTTATGGTGTTTGTGCTTCACATTGATTCAAAGTCCTTATGTCAACTCTTCTGTCTGTATTTTATGCAGGCATTGCATTATTTATGTACTACTGTATACACACAGTATAACAAAGCTTTTGATCAGAAATTTCATTGTACATCACAGTTTAGTGTGTGAGGAATCCCTATTAATGTGCTATATTAACAGCTATTAGTTGAATTTAGTTCAGGCTTGCTTGGATGTGAGTGAATCTAAAATATGTCTTTGCCCCAAAGAATTGAGCATCTTCCTCCAGTTTAGTCTCGCTGGAGGAAGAAATCAGAATGGGTGTGAGTGCATCCATCCAGCATCCTTCCCATCATCACATCTGTTTGTGTGCTTTGTGGACTTCTTTTGCTAATCTGCATTCAGACCCAACCCAAATTCCCACATCCCTCATTTTAGGATTAAATTTCCATGTGAATCTCTTAATAACTATAACGACATGGCTGGAGTTTCATTTCTCTGGTAGGTGGTGTGGGCGGAGGGATGGACACAGGCCATAAAACCCCATTTTGACTTGCAATAAGCACCATGTTTTCTGTAGACACTGGCTACAAATTTATCTAGTTTTGGTTGAAAAGATCAAAGAAGTGAACTGCAGTACCAAAGTGTAAAGTCATTCATTATGTAGTTTAGAACCACAGGAATCGTAGTAACAGTAATATCTCGAAGTACTTTTAAGAGATACAGAAAAACAAGTTTGAGCAGTAGATCCTAGGTAATAGAGCTAAATAATTAATAAATTATTTTGTCATTCATTATGACATTGGCAAAGTCAACAGTAACAATTCACATTGTAGATAAATCTCCTTTGAGCTCACTTTCACATATTGGGCACAGTTTTTTTTTCAATGCAGTGCTAATGTCGGTCTGAACACAGTCTAGTCTGTTTGTTTCCCAAATTAATTGGTTTCATAGACAAATGATGACTTCAAATCTTCTTTTCACATTACCAGGTTTGAATGTGTTTTGTATTAACAATATATTGCATCAGACCGAACTGAATGCAGATCCACCACTTAAGTGATTGCCCTTTTGTTGGTCTTGCCTTGTTTTGACACTGGTACTGGCTTTTTGTATGTCCCTTTGCTGTTATTCAAACCAAACCAACTACCAGCTTTTCTCCAGAAATTGGAATTTGGTATGCCCAAATGGTCCCAAAGTCTGCTGTGGTTTGTGTGTGGTAGTTTTAGTCAGTGAAGTAATTTTAATATATTTTTTTAATTATTAGAATAACTGGGGAAGGGGGGTCAAATCATTCACCTTGTCACTGTACGTTAACTTCAGATGTGAATATTTTCAGCGGCAAAGACTTTGCAGATCTTCAACATTGAGATGAAGAGCAAGATGAAGGCCCACACAATGACGGATGACGTGACCTTCTGGAAGTGGATCTCCCTCAACACTGTTGCCCTCGTCACAGACAACGCAGTCTACCACTGGAGCATGGAGGGTGATTCTCAGCCAATCAAAGTGTTTGACCGTCACTCCAGTCTTGCAGGCTGTCAGATCATCAACTACCGCACCGATGCCAAACAGAAGTGGTTGCTGCTCATCGGTATTTCAGCACAGGTAAATGACTGCTGGAAGTGTAGGTGTCAAAGAATAAATGAAACAAATAAAACTTAATGCAGTATAAATCACAGACAGCCTTGGCCTAACTTGTGGGTGTCCTCTCTTCTTCAGCAAAACCGTGTTGTCGGAGCCATGCAACTGTACTCAGTAGACAGGAAGGTGTCTCAGCCAATTGAAGGACATGCTGCTGGGTTTGCGCAGTTCAAGATGGAGGGTAACGCTGAGGAGTCAACTCTGTTCTGCTTTGCTGTACGAGGACAAGCAGGAGGAAAAGTAAGAAATTTACTGGTTCAATGAGTCATTTGAAAAATAGAAATCGGTAACACCTGGAAAAATGTTTGGGAAAATGCAGAATTCAAATCAGTTGTAATGCATCTAGAAAGACTTTAGAGACCCTTGAAACCTGACTTTGTGTCCCTTTGCGTATTTGTTTCTAGCTGCATATTATTGAAGTGGGGACTCCACCAACTGGGAATCAGCCATTTCCAAAGAAAGCTGTGGATGTGTTCTTTCCTCCAGAAGCCCAGAATGACTTCCCTGTTGCAATGCAGGTAAAACGGCAAAAAACTGCTCAATGAGAAGGCTTGTAGTGCCTGTACTTGACAATGTCGAGTCTTTTTTTCTGTTCTGACTGATCTGCTTTTATGCATCTAGATCAGTTCCAAGCAAGATGTAGTCTTTCTCATCACTAAATATGGCTACATCCACCTCTACGACCTGGAGACTGGAACTTGTATCTACATGAACAGGATTAGTGGGGAGACCATTTTTGTCACTGCCCCGCATGAGCCTACAGCTGGGATCATTGGGGTTAACAGGAAAGGACAGGTATATACTCAGGCCGTGTGTCTAATAGAGTGAAATGTGACTGTACTGTATCACAAACACATACATAATCCCACACACATACAGTGACTTGTCTAAAATGATATATTGGCAAAATAAGTTATGTTGCAAGTTAGGCCTCGCTGATAAAACAAATGTAATTTTTTAATAAAATAAAAAATGGCGTTTTATTTGAATTGACTGAGGAAATTGCATCATATGTTAAGCTGTTAATATTTCTAGTAGCCAACTGTACTGAGTCAGCTGCTTGATAAAAGCCAGTAAAGTAGTTAGGCATAGACTGCTGCACATACATATGGCCAATTATCATGATCAACATTAAGTTTTTATGAAGGTTTGATATTGGACAGAAATACAATCAATGAAAACCCTAATTAACTCAAGTACAATAAGATGTAAATTTGTACAGATATAAATATATACTGATTATTTCTGCCACAATGAGAAAAAGAGCATGCATTTCATACTCACCACTTATTCTTTGTCTTGGTCTGTTGATTTGCTGATGTTAGTTAGTGAATCACTTTCCCTGTGGTGTTGTGTGACCTTGACTAAGGAAATCTCAAACAGCAGCAGCATCTTCAGTGTCAGGCAGCATGTGACAGTCACAGCGGGAGATCTAAGCTTGGCTGGGCAAACTGCACAGTCTAATCCTGTTATTGCTCTTGGCTCTCACCTACAGGTCTACCATACACAGCTGATTGTATTGCACGCACAAACAAAATATAAGACAAGGCAAAATAACGTGGATTAATCCCTTGAAATTGAACAATGTGGCAAGTACACATGAGGATGTAATTAACTTAAATATATTTATACATTGAGAGGTGTGTAGAGAGATCTTGAACTTGGTTTGGAAGTATTTCAATATTTCACTGTGAAATGTTCACCGGTAATACAGGCAGTGTGAGTTCACTTGCATGGAACATGTAACATGTGTGCATTAATTACCATAGGTGGTAGGGGTAAAGAATAACTAAGTTGATAAAAATTAACTTTAAGATGTATTGTTTATTTGCTGTAGTGGTAAATGTTTTTGAACAAAGTGAATACAAAAAAAAATAACACCAGCACTTCATGTCATTTTAACTAACAATTCCCATCTGTTAGGCATCAATTATTGTATAAACGTTATAAAACATGCAAACATTCTTTTCCAGGTGTTGTCAGTGTGCGTGGAGGAGGAGAACATAATACCCTACATCACTAACGTACTCCAGAACCCTGACCTGGCTCTCCGCATGGCTGTACGCAACAACCTCGCCGGCGCCGAAGAGCTGTTTGCCCGCAAGTTCAACACCCTGTTTGCAGCAGGAAATTACTCAGAAGCTGCTAAAGTGGCAGCCAATGCACCTAAGGTACCATCATGGTCACACTTGAAACAGATATGCAAAGCTCAACTAATCCAATCTCAGATTGTTCAGGCTTAGTAGTTTTCTGTAACTTAGTATGACAAACAACCAAAAGTTTATGTAAAACAAGTGTACATAACATATACAGACCAAAATAGTAGAAAGCCAATAGATTTACTAGGGATGCAGTGTTGAGTGTGTCTCAGTGTTGAGTGACTTTTTCCTTTTTATTTAAGTTTCTAAAAGTAAAAACATAAATCTTATGTTAATATATTTCATCATCATCATTCTACTTTGCACCATCAGTTTAACACTTATAAATATTTTTCTTTTTTCAGGGTATTCTGCGGACTCCAGAGACTATCCGTCGCTTCCAGAGTGTTCCAGCTCAACCAGGCCAGACTTCTCCTTTGCTCCAGTACTTTGGCATCCTGCTGGATCAAGGCCAGCTTAACAAGTTTGAGTCTCTGGAGCTGTGCAGACCTGTTCTCCAGCAGGGCCGCAAGCAGCTGTTAGAGAAATGGCTGAAGGAAGACAAGGTATGTGCTTATTGGCTGTTTTATTTTTTTATATTGGATAGTCTTTAGGTTATTTTCAGAGGAATTCTTTTCACAGGATCATATTACATCAGAGCAAACATAACTGATATTTGTAAACCGTCAAGAGTGAGTTCTGGACTGATTAAGCAAAAACTATAGTCCAAAGCAAACATCATTTGGGGAGAAGAAACACAATTGTTCTGCCTAAACCTTTGGTTTAAACACATTGCGTTTTCTGTTATTATACTTAGTTGATTCCTTCTATTGTACAAATATCACATTACTGGTAATTGTATATAAATACAAGTTTGGTCAGTTTGTGTACTTGTCTTTAAGTGCATCTACGTATTTTCTCTGATTGACTTAATTTGGTTCCTCAGTTGCTTTGTCCTGCACAATTATGTCCTCTAAAATCCTAGATTGTTTTTTCAGTAATGCTGTGTGTGTTTGTATCTGTGTGTGTTCTTGTGTGTTAACAGCTGGAGTGCTCTGAGGAGCTTGGAGACTTGGTGAAGTCGGTAGACCCTACTCTTGCCCTCAGTGTCTACCTCAGAGCCAATGTTCCCAACAAGGTCATTCAGTGCTTTGCAGAGACTGGCCAGTTTCAAAAGATCGTTCTTTATGCCAAGAAGGTTTGTGTTGTTGCCTGTGTTTTTGTTTTCTCAGTTTATGTGGATTCATCAGGGCTGGGACCCACCTCAGATGTAGGGCTATTAGGCTTAAAAATCTGTTGTTCCTTTAGGTGGGTTACACTCCAGATTGGATCTTCCTGCTGAGAAACGTAATGCGGATCAGTCCAGAGCAGGGCCTTCAGTTCTCGCAGATGCTGGTTCAAGATGAAGAGCCACTTGCTGACATTACACAGGTAAGAAACATGTGAACCGTGTATTTGAACCGCATCCACTTGTCAGATTGGCCACAAATTGATTTCATTGCATCAAGTTGTTTTCACCAAGGAGTTTGCACTGGTTATTCTTGTATACTAAAAAAAAAAGAAAAGCATACCATTTATTTATTTACTTATTTTGAGACGGGTCTGTAATTACTTCTGTCTTTTGTGTCTCCAGATTGTTGATGTGTTCATGGAGTACAACCTGATTCAGCAGTGCACATCCTTCCTACTAGATGCCCTGAAGAACAACAGACCCATGGAGGGACCACTGCAGACACGCCTTCTGGAAATGAATTTGGTCCATGCACCACAGGTACACCAACCTGTGAATACATTGGATCTGAATATGGAAATGTATTAGTTGTAAATTAATCCAGATCGCAAGGTACAGATCTTTTAAAATTGGAAAGCTTACTTTTTGAAACCTACCTGTGAGGGTTTTTTGTCTTTTAAAATGTTTCTCAGTGTGTTTGTTTTTATCAAAAATCATTTTACTGTTAATGAAGTTTCAAATAGTGTTGAAATGTCTTTGTTCCTCTTTGTCATATCTTGCAGGTTGCAGACGCCATTCTGGGCAATCAGATGTTCACCCATTATGACCGTGCTCATGTGGCACAGCTGTGTGAGAAGGCAGGTCTACTGCAGAGGGCACTGGAGCATTATACCGACTTGTATGACATCAAGCGTGCTGTGGTGCACACACACCTTCTCAACCCAGAGGTACAATACAAAGAACACACAGAATACTTATACTAACAAAGATGGATAAAACATCAGTTGTCCCTTTTTTTTATTTAAAAAACTATATTAATATATTACATTTATTGTTTTGTGGTTTACATTTGCTTTTGTATTTTTCTATATCTGATTGTTTTGTGTTTGTTTCTGTAGTGGTTGGTGAATTTCTTTGGCTCCTTGTCAGTGGAGGACTCTCTGGAGTGTTTAAGGGCAATGCTGTCTGCAAACATTCGCCAGAACCTGCAGATCTGTGTGCAGGTGGCTTCCAAGTACCATGAGCAGCTCACTACTCAGGCTCTTACTGAGCTTTTTGAGTCATTCAAGAGCTTTGAAGGTGAGCTGTGAATAAGCAAAATCCTGAGCAAGCGCTTCTTTCTTGTTCATTGTACAAAAACAGCAAGGTTTAGATGACAGCTGCAGATAACTCTCTTGGTAATTTTACATTTTTTTTGTCTTCTAGGTTTGTTCTATTTCTTGGGTTCCATTGTGAACTTCAGCCAGGATCCAGAGGTCCACTTCAAATATATCCAGGCAGCCTGCAAGACAGGACAGATCAAAGAGGTGGAGAGAATTTGCAGAGAGAGTAACTGCTATGATCCTGAACGTGTGAAGAACTTCCTTAAGGTCAGAAATGGTCCAGTGCAGAAAAATCCTTTTACCATAAAATAATCACCAGACACTAAGCCTTGCATTTTTTTTTTTTTTACAGGAAGCAAAGCTGACTGACCAGCTACCTTTAATCATCGTGTGTGACCGCTTTGATTTCGTCCACGATCTGGTGTTGTACCTGTACCGCAACAGCCTGCAGAAATACATTGAGATCTATGTGCAGAAGGTACATTACTAGGATCTTGGCTTGAGGACAGACTACAGTCTTTTGCACTCAGAACAGTAAATGCTGTACTTAGATTTTATTAGTCCTGACTAAATAGAAACTGCGTCCTGTAACTTGTTTCTTCCCCTCCAGTCTTACAAATTATGACAAGTAAATTTTATAATGTCTCACTGAAGCAAGAAATAGACTGGTGGTCTGGCTGACCCAGATTTGATGTATTGTTGTGCATTCGTCTTTCCTAAATAGAAGCATGTTTGTAACATCTTGGTTGTTAATTCCAGGTAAACCCAAGCCGTTTGCCAGTAGTGATTGGAGGGTTACTAGATGTAGACTGTGCTGAGGATGTGATTAAGAACCTGATCATGGTTGTTAGAGGACAGTTCTCCACAGATGAACTGGTTGCTGAAGTGGAGAAAAGAAATCGGTAAGAAGAAAGAAACTAATTGAACTGCATAGCTGGAAGCCAAGTTTATCATTTGCATTTTAATCTTATATCTTAAAACAAATATTTGAGTACTCTGTCAATTAAAAACAATTCAAGTTGAAAAATAATGAGAAAATTAATATTGTGCATCTTTCTTCAGTCTGAAGCTGCTGCTGCCTTGGTTGGAGGCTCGTATTCATGAAGGCTGTGAGGAGCCTGCAACTCACAACGCCCTGGCCAAGATCTACATCGACAGCAACAACAACCCTGAGCGGTTCCTGAGAGAGAACCCCTACTACGACAGCCGAGTGGTGGGCAAGTACTGTGAGAAGAGAGATCCCCATCTTGCCTGTGTGGCCTATGAAAGAGGACAGTGTGATCAGGAACTGATTAATGTGAGTTTAAATGGGAATCATGTTTCCTTTGAAAGCAGAAACAAATGGACAGATTGTGTGCATTGTACCCTTTTCTATTCTTTTCTGTTTGCCTGGCTGATTAACTGAATAAGTAAATTATTCTAATAACTATATGCTATGATATAAAAACACTTGATGGTTTATTTCTGAGCAGTTTTACTTGTTAACGCGTTTTGTAAATTGTCCTTTAGGTGTGCAATGAGAACTCGCTGTTTAAGAGTCTGTCGCGCTACCTTGTACGTCGCAAAAACCCTGAGTTGTGGGCGAGTGTCCTGCTGGAGACCAACAATTACAGAAGACCACTTATCGATCAGGTCTGACCCTTTTTGTATTTAATATCTCTAACATATGCTACATGAGCTAGTTTACTTAGGTTTGTGAGTTTTCAAGGTTTGTAACAACATCCATTTTTGGAATTTTTTTCATTTGCTTATTATCCACCTTTTTATGTTAAATCATAGTAAGTAATAAAATAAAAGAGACCTAAAATACCAGATATTTTGTATCTAGCATTTTGTCTGTCTGTGCTGCAGGTTGTTCAAACAGCCTTGTCAGAGACGCAAGATCCAGAGGAGGTATCTGTCACAGTCAAGGCCTTCATGACTGCCGACCTTCCAAATGAGCTCATTGAACTTCTTGAGAAGATTGTTCTGGATAACTCTGTCTTTAGTGAGCACAGGTGAGAGAGACTTGATGCTTCCTATGATGTATCTGGAATCTCTAAAGCAAAAGATATTTGTAAGGCAAAGTAGTAAACCATAAATCTTTTGCTCACTGAAAATCTTCTCTCTCATTCAGAAACCTCCAGAACCTGCTCATCCTGACGGCCATTAAAGCTGATCGGACACGTGTAATGGAGTACATCAACCGTCTGGACAACTATGATGCCCCAGATATCGCAAACATTGCCATCAGCAATGAGCTGTTTGAGGAGGCCTTTGCAATTTTTAGGAAATTTGATGTCAACACCTCTGCTGTGCAGGTGAGTGCAATGTTTCTTTACATGGTATTTTCTTATTAATCTTGATATTGAGTTATGTGAATGTTTTCAAATGTTTTTTTTTTGTTGTTGTTGTCCCCAGGTTCTGATTGAGCATATCGGTAACTTGGACAGAGCTTATGAGTTTGCTGAGCGCTGCAATGAGCCACCAGTGTGGAGTCAGCTGGCAAAAGCCCAGCTTCAAAAGGGCCTGGTCAAAGAAGCCATTGATTCCTACATCAAGGCTGATGACCCCTCTGCTTACATGGAAGTGGGACAAGCTGCAGCTCAAAGCGGTAAGTATGAGCTCATCGGGTGCTTAGATCTGTAGAATTTTGTGTATACACTAAAATCAGCATGGTTTGTCATATATTGTTTTATTTATTGAAAATACTTGAGCTATAAAAGTGTGTGTATATACAGTATATGGAGGCTTGAAGTTAAGAAACTGATGTTATGTGATTATTTTGTGCAGGAAACTGGGAAGACCTGGTGAAGTTTCTTCAGATGGCCCGTAAGAAGGCTCGAGAGTCCTACGTTGAAACAGAGCTGATCTTTGCCCTGGCCAAGACCAACCGCCTTGCAGAACTGGAAGAGTTCATCAATGGACCCAACAATGCTCATATTCAACAAGTATGTCCTGGGACACAAATAGCATACACAGCATACACGTTACCACTTTATGGTCTTGCACTTTGCGGATGATGCTTTTGTTTCCGTCCTGCAGGTGGGTGATCGTTGCTATGATGACAAGATGTATGAGGCAGCTAAACTGCTTTACAACAATGTGTCCAACTTTGGCCGTCTGGCCTCCACACTGGTTCACCTGGGAGAGTACCAGGCAGCCGTGGACGGAGCCCGCAAAGCCAACAGCACTCGCACCTGGAAGGAGGTGAAGAATGACTTTAATTTATTTTAACTCATAATAAGAAAAGAACCAGAAGTGTCTATATTGGTTTAAAATAGAAGATTCTTTTCTGCCACTGTTGTCCACCACTAAGCCATGCAATGTGTATTTTTATATATAATGCATTGTTTGATTAGATTTTCTGCTTTTGCAGGTGTGTTTTGCGTGTGTAGATGGGAAGGAGTTCCGTCTTGCCCAAATGTGTGGCCTGCATATTGTGGTCCATGCCGATGAACTCGAGGAACTCATCAACTACTATCAGGTATGAGTTGGTGTTAAACTAACGTGTCACATTTAGTATCAGTGCTAAATAAGTACGTAACATACTAAGTATTTGACATCAGACATATAGTTTAAAAAAAGTAAAGCATTTTGAGTTTTACATAAACATGAAATTTTACTTTGAAACAGCACTGAAGATTTCTTTTTTTTAAAAATAGCTTTGTAATGTACATTTTGCTCTGCTTATGAAATGTCTCTATTCTCCAGGACCGTGGTTACTTTGAGGAGCTTATCACCATGCTGGAGGCTGCTCTCGGCCTGGAGCGTGCTCACATGGGTATGTTCACTGAGCTGGCCATCCTCTACTCCAAATTCAAACCCCAAAAGATGAGAGAGCACTTGGAGCTCTTCTGGTCTCGTGTCAACATTCCAAAGGTAGGAACTTCTTCAAATGTATTAATGATGTAATAACAGCTTTATAACATCTATATGTAACATCACTTTTGTAGAAGTATGACTTTGTTAAGAACAAATGTAACAACTGTTAGATCTGAACTGGACTAAGACACCTCTCTTGATCAGCACATGACGCTAAACATGAATTTGTTAACTAATCTGTGTATGTCTGTGTGTGTTTCATCAGGTTCTCAGAGCAGCAGAACAGGCCCACCTCTGGGCAGAGCTGGTCTTCCTCTACGACAAGTATGAGGAATATGATAATGCCATTATCACCATGATGAACCATCCAGCTGATGCCTGGAAGGAGGGCCAGTTCAAAGACATTGTCACCAAGGTAATACAACTAATTAGTGAATTATGGCACCAAATCATAATTCTGGCCCTTGTTGTGGTGGAATATATTTGTAGTTGTTCAACTGAGTGTATATGTGTGTTTCATTGTAGGTGGCAAATGTAGAGCTGTACTACAAGGCCATCCAGTTTTATCTGGAGTTCAAACCATTGTTATTGAACGACCTGCTTATCGTCCTCTCTCCAAGGCTGGACCATACACGTGCTGTCAACTTCTTCAGCAAGGTCCTCCACCATTGTTGCACTGTATAAATGGTTCTCGAAGTGCCATTTTATATTTTAATTGAAAAATTAAACTAATTTGATATGTAAATGCATGTGTTAAATGATTTTTTGGATTCTTTGTGTAGGTGAAACAGCTGCCACTGGTGAAACCTTACCTAAGATCTGTCCAGAATCACAACAACAAGTCAGTGAATGAGGCACTCAACAACCTGTTCATCATTGAGGAAGACTATGCGGTATGATGGGTTCATGTTGTGATATCAGATATTATGATCATCTATTTTTACATGAGAGAACATTAGATTTGTTAGTTTTAGCACAGCACAGTAAATAAGTATTAATTTTTCAGTTTTAGTTTTCATTTACTCTATCTTATAATGATATTTTCTTTCTTACCAGGCACTGCGTACTTCCATTGATGCCTATGACAATTTTGACAACATCTCACTGGCCCAGGGCCTGGAGAAGCATGAGCTGATTGAGTTTAGGAGGATCGCAGCCTACCTTTTCAAGGGCAACAACCGCTGGAAACAGAGTGTTGAGCTTTGCAAGAAGGACAAACTCTACAAGGTGCATGGCCACTAAAACAAATAACCTACACTTCAGTTCTTCTAAATTAATATGAATCGTGGTTTTACATTTCACCCAGAAAAAACAGCTGACTGCACTGAATTGCAAAATGGCCAATTTGGTTATTTTGGCCAAATCAATTTATTTGACTGGAAATGCTCTCTCCTCTCTGCAGGATGCGATGCAGTACGCATCCGAGTCCAAAGACACTGAACTGGCAGAGGAGCTTCTTGCTTGGTTCCTTAAAGAAGATAAGAAGGAGTGTTTTGCCGCCTGCCTGTTTACCTGCTATGACCTGCTGCGGCCCGATGTTGTGCTGGAGACTGCCTGGCGGCACAACATCATGGACTTCTCTATGCCATACTTCATCCAAGTCATGAGGGAGTATCTCTCTAAGGTGGGTTGGTCAGAGGTAACGTGGGTGTGTGGTCTGTCAAAGTAGATGGTTTTGTGAGAAGGCTTCTTAAGAGAGGCATTGTATTAAGACATGTTAGCAGTAAATTTTGCAATTTTAACAACAGCTACAACAACAGGTAATTTGAAGCTAGCTTGAAAAAGTTTTCACAATGTCGACTGTGTTATCTTTCCTTTTAGTTGTTAAAACCTAGTATTTGCAAACTAATGCCTACCTGTGGAAACCTACATTTTTCACGTTAGACCTGCTCCGATGATGAACCACAGAGATAAACTAAATATTAAACTCGATTTTTTTTTTTATACTTTTTTTTTACTGATTTGTAATTTTCATCCATAAGTGATGCAATAGAAGACGTGTTTGCAAATACTATTCAATTACAGGCAGTGTCACACACTTTCCCCCAGACAATATCAAAAAGTACCCCTCAGTACTGCCTATCCTTTCCTCCATTCATGCTCATATTCCTGTGCTTCTGTCAGTCACATGTCATCACTAGTGTTTTCATTTTCATTTGGGTTCCTATTCGTTCAAGCTACTTTTCTATACAAATGTGTTCCAGACGAGATTCAAGTGCTATTGTTGCTTGTCATGACATTTGTATCTCTGTTTCATGGCAAAACAAATTACCCATCTATTACTTTCATAAAAAAAATAACGGCTGAGTTTATTGCATCAAACTAATTCAGTTTGTCATATAAACTATTAGTAACATAAAGATTATGGAGCTAGTAGGTCATCTGAAACAAGTTAAAACAAGGAACTATTTTACATGGTCACAATTTTGGTCATGGTCAGTCTTTTTATGATATATTGAAATGTGTACAGCATATAAAAGTTCTTATTTTTGAGGGTTTAAATATATAATGTAGTCAACATTTTTATTTCATTTTTACAGTGTTATAGCAATTAGGAAAAAGTCACAGTACCTTAGTAATCTCAAGTCTGCATTTGTATCAAAAGCGGCATTGTTATGCATTTCTCCCTCTGGAGTTTTGTTTTCTTTAAGTGACAAGTGCTGTTTGCTCTTTTCTCTTTGTCAGTTTCTATTTTGGGAGACTTCTGTTTGTTTTTTTCCTCCTTAAGTTGCCTCTCTTAATTTCCTTTCCAGGTTGATGCGATAAAGGAAAAGGTGAAAGTCGAATCCATTTTCTAATCATTCTTTTTGACCCCTCTCCCTTGTCCTTGTAGCCTGTAGTTTGGAGGAGTGAAGTTAGCAGAAACTGCATGTCCCCTCTCCCCCCATGTCACTCTGCTGCTTCTGAATGTAAAGTCCACATTTCCACTTGACCACCTACCAATCCACAGACCTCCAGAGCGGGGCTCTTCATACCCATCCCTCGGGGCGCTGTGGTGTTCTGGTGTCAGGGACAGCTCTGGATCAATCAGAGTTTGATAATTCATCATTCATAATTGTTGCATGTTGCTGTCAGGTGCCCGTATTTGCTGAGGATTGTCACTGTATGATACTGTAGAATTTATTACTTCAGCTAGCCGGCTTCGGCTCAAGATCTATATTGTTGAAAGATTACAGTGGATGACTTACTGTATGTAAAGTGTAGTTGTGCTGTGCTAGCAGTGGAAACGTACAGATGAGGTCATTGATGTGTTGTTTTTGTTTGTTCCAAGCTTCAGTTGGAACAATCTACAATGGCAGATTTTATTTTGGAGGGCAGCATGAAACATGCAGTACACCACATACCTGACATATTATAAACTCCAAGGTGACATGACAGCAATACTTTTAGAGTTTTTCCACTGCATAGTACTGCCTCAATCTACTTGCTTCACTTTTGGTATCAAGTACTTTCTTTTCACTGTAAATAATACCACCTACATAATAATACATAAAAATAATACACTGCATGAAACTGCTAACGCACATGCGAATAATGCAAAGGCATCAAGGGACTGCTTTTCATGCTGTGCAGTGTATAAAAAAAATTGTGTTTGAGAAATACTTTACATTTCAGATGACTGTTATTATGACCCACATAACATGTTTGGAAACATGTTTATTTATTAGCTTGTTTGGAACCTCAGCAGAAGTGTTAACACAAAATGCACCAGGTACTATACAACTTTTGCTTGATGGAAAACCCAAAAAAGGGGAGGCGAGTCAAGTTGAGCCAGTATCTTATGGTGGAAAAGCATTGTTTTCTGAACCAGACTTTGAAAACACCAACCTGTTATAAAGCTCCACAGAGCTGAGAGAAACTGCAGATTTGGATAATAACTCTCTGTGGGTTCATCACTAAAAGTGACCCATTTTAAATCTTTCTGTCAAATGTTCTCTACAAACACACTGAGCCATCTCCTTAAGCCAGTAGCTCTCTGTAGATATGGGTGAAGAGTGCCGCTCTGGATAACTACCTCACCTGCTGTGGTCAGGTCCTTTTCTCACAGACTAGTAGATGATTTCTAATGTTAAACTGTGTTGTAACACCACTCAGCTGCAGTCTGCTGTTAACTATCATACTGTCTTAGTTCAGGATGATTTCACTCTGTAGAGAAATGGGGGAATGTGACATTAATAATTGTTCATTATAGCTGTATGTTGAGTGGGGCCTGGAAATATTTGTGTATTTGAATAGTAATGTAGACTGCAGCTAAGTGGAAGACCTAATTGCAGTAATAAAAGAGCCAGTTAGGTATTCATTTAATGAAGTGACCATTCTTTTAGAGATCTTTCCATCATTTTTTCCATGTCAATCTATACTACAGAATTGATGTCCCTATTGCAGAAAAACACAGATGACTTTAAAAGGGGAGGGTATTTTTCCTACTAGTGTCTTGAGTAGTCCTTGCTACTGTAAAGTATGGTCTCTTCAAGTGACAAACAACTTAAGTCAATGGGAACAAATATGTAGTTTGAGTGTGTTCTTTGAAAAAAAATACAAAACATGTAGAGCAACAAGCATGCTTTTACCCCCGTCCTTGGTAGCATCAGCAGCACTCAGGCCAGGCTAGGAGACATCGTTGTTGGCTGTGCCTGCTTCTGGAAACCTTGAACTGGCTGTATAACCATCCTCTCCACCCTCTTTCACGCTCCCTCCACTATGGCTCTCTGCTTTTCGGTCTTTCTTATGCACTTTTCAAGAAGAAAATAACTAAACTGCTGCTTCAGCATGTCTCTCAACCCCTCTCTTCTGAATCAAAACAACAGCCTCAGCCTGTTTTCTCTTAAACCAGCCTGCTTAACAAGACTGTCTTGACTGTAGAGGGAACATAGAGTATGTAGAGAACTGAACCAAAACCACCACACGACTACATCAATTATCACTGTTCTGCACTGTTTTTTAGTTTTTAATCTGCACACTATCATAGCAGAAGCTAATTCTGAAGGCTTTCTATATCTTTAAACTGTTTTATCTCTGTCTTGCGTTGTTTCCCCATCACCTTCAGACCTCTAAGCTGCTTAGCAAATACTAAAGCATAGAAGAAACACACAGTTTTAGCAAAATTATTCTCAAAGCTGCTATGTGCTTCTTGTAGCTGTTTGCATGCAGGCATTCACTTAACTGAGCGTGAAGTTTAGGAGCATGCCAGTGCAGTTTTAACTAAAATGAAAACAGTAGTACATAGTCAGAAAGTCTTCACCTCAGTTAGACTCACAGTTACAAATTAAAGATTAGTATATTTAACATAAATTTCATATTGTTACTTAAGACAAGTCGGTTTATGTCTTGGTCTGATTCTCAATTCAATCTCAAGTGTGGCCATATCCGGATAAATGTTGGACAAACTAACGGTGAAAAACATACTGTTGATGTTAGTATCTCCATTTGTACTGGTGAGCGGTTGGTTCTCTACATACTCTACATTTCCAACATGATAGAGTAGAGTAGATGAATTAGGTGGCTGGATGGTGGGACCATTATTGCCCAGTAGATGTCTGTGTCTCTTCCTCTAATCCTTAATACTTTCCACAAATAAGTGGATATGTATTTGTTAGACTGCTGTAGCCAAACATTCTAGACTAGCCAGTGTCTGTCACTGTAGGTACTTGTTTTGCTGTAGAGGCTGTTCAACACATTAGCATGGCCTGTTTTTATTTAATTCTGGACTGTATTCGTCTTCGCCTGTCAGGAATGGTCCCATCCGTCAGCCAGTGAAATAACCCAGAGGTCAGTTTTTACAAACCCGGCGTCTTAGCCCTTGCTCTTCAAGAGCCCCATCGTCCAGTGTGTCTGATGTTTGACGCTCTCACTGTTGTTGTGTTTTTCACAGGTGGACAAACTCGAAGCCTCAGAGTCTTTGAGGAAACAGGAGGAGCAGGCCACAGAGTCTCAACCCATTGTTTACGGTGATAATTGTCTTACTGTAATGCAGCATTACAATTTGTTAAGGACACTTAAAAAAAACGTAGAGTATTTTTTTTTACAGCAGCCCCAATCAGGCTTGTTTTTAACTTGTTGTTTTTGTGGTTTTGTTGCAGGCACCCCACAGCTCATGCTCACAGCAGGACCCAACGTGGCTGTGCCTCCCCAGCAGCCCTATGGCTATGGCTACACAGCAGCACCAGGCTACGGCCAGCCGCCACAGCCCACCTTCGGTTATGGCATTTGAACGCCCAACAACCCCAGCCCCCCCACCATAATTTGACCCAATACCTTCCTTCTGTCCTTCTCTCTTTGTGTTCCTCACCAGCTTCCCATGGTCTTCTACTCACAACAGGGGCCACAAGCAAGCAACAGACCACTCTCATTTTGAGTACTATTTTTTTATTATGTTGTCCTGTTATACAGTAAGACGAAACATTTAACTGCATTGAAGGACTTTTATTTGTATTGTTTGAAAAGAAATTGGACCATGTTTCTTTGTATTTCCACATTCCATATTTATGACTACTTATTTAGATTATTTTTTTGTGTTTATTTTAATGTCTTTTTTTTTTATTGTTATGGTTTGTGCGGAAGTGGACTTGCTAAAGCTCAGCAATGAACCTTTGAAGTAGGTGGAGGAGCATTGGATTTTGCACTCGTGAACAAATTAATGTAGAGAAGCTCTTACTTTTGATGTACTGAACATGTGAACAGCTTACATTGTCTTGTTTGTCTGTATAATGCATTTCATCATTGTATATTCTGAGGAGAAAAAAAGGTTACATATAATATTTGAACATATATTGCCATTTCAGTGGCTATAGCTAGCAACACTAAGTAATGATAGTATATTCTGCACAGGCGTGTAGCTTTATGGAGTTTTAAATGCATACAGATGTATGTCACTGTGTGAATGAAGGTGTGTTTGTGCGTGAGTGTGACCTGATGGTCTAAATAAGAATTTTAACTCCCTCTCAGCCTGTACTGGGCTATCAATCCACCCTCCTAGATGTTAGCGCTCCTTCATTGGCTCCTTGTATTTAGGTGACCTCTTGTGCCGTGTACAGTGCTTGTGTGAGACTGTATCTGTGTATGTGCAAGGATGGGACCACGGCTACCAAATCCCAGGGCCCTTAACTGTACCGTGTGTGTGTATTTACTCTGAACCTTCCTCGTACTGAGGTCCGTGTATGCCAGGTGTTGTGGTGTTTCCCTCCGTCACCTTTACTTTTCTTTCTTTTTTTGCGTGTACAGATGTGAAAAATGACGAATTGAAAACTTTTAGGCGAAGACCCCATCCATCTGTCCTCCACCCACTTCCCTGTCCTGTTTCCTAATGGCAAGAACAAACGAGGAGACAAAACAAGACAGGCTGGTGGAACTGTTGGTGTCCTAATGACAACTTGATTAGATCCATAAACACTCCTGTAGGTTGTGTGTTTAAATGGTTATGATGAAGAAATTAGGTCTCAGTACATCCAGTTCTTTGTCAAGAATGGTCTGAAATAAGAGCCTGTATTTACCTAGATGTACTTAACTTCCTTACATGCTTTGAGCTGTGTGTGTAAAGTGTCATCCTAACCTTACCATAAGTTGAATTCCTTTCTGTTGTCATGCATATTGATTAAAAAGGGATCTGTCATTGGAAAGTGGAAGAATACGACTTAACAGAAAGGGAAATACTAGCCTAAATAAAAACTAAAAATTGTATCCAGTCTCCTGTGGGAGTCGGTTTGTGTTACTTAGGTTTATTTTTTTCACAATGCTTCCACGCAAAGAGCTGCCCTAAAACACTGTAAACTGCTGCAAATGTGTGCACACGGTATCAGTGATCAAAAGCACAATCATAAAAGTGCAACAGAAACCTTTATTGAGACATTCTTGTGTATGTTCAAGTTGAATTAGTACTTCAAACATCATCTGCTATGACGGAGCTCATCCTCCCAAATACAAAAATGCCCTCAGACCAGTTGTGAGCGAATCACACTATGCAGCTCCTGGCCTTCCTCTCCACTTCACTGCAGTATTTTTCAGAGAGCCCTGTAGCCCTTAACATTGATAAACACATTTTAGGTTAATACAGTCAATACAACCAACAATACTGGAAGCTTGTTATTTAATATATTTTTACGATGACGAGATGTCGACAGAGAAAAGGGCTATTAACCCACAAATACTCACTTGAGCTCCTTCAGCTTCTTCTCTTTGATCTCATCAAGACGCATTCGTCTCTGCCGAGCTTCCTCAATCAGCTGGTCAGCCTCCTTGAAGATGTCCCTGCGCTTGGCTATGGCTGAGAATTCCCGTTCCTTCATTTGCTGCCGGATGGCATCTGAATAACGGAGAGCTTTATGATGCTGCTTCTCCTCTTCCTCCTTCTGTCTGACTACTGCTTCCTGCTGAACTCTGGAGGAAATAAATGCAACAGGGGAAATCGATATTGAAACATCTGTAAAATCTGTACGCATACAATAGTATGAATAAATAGAAGTAAGCATTAACATCTCATTTCTTACTTCAGCACCCTCTCAAATTCAGCCTTCTCCCGTCCAGCCTCAATCGACAGCAAGTGCTCTTTGTGGTGAACCTGCTCCAAGCGAGCTGCCCTCAGCATAGCTTCTTCCTGCGCTTTCTTTTCAGCCAGCTCTTTCTCTTTCATCCTCCATTTTCTGTCATTAATTTCTTGGTTTCTCCGAGCACGGAGCTCATCCTGCCAAATGCACAGATACACACATTTAGGACGTGCGCAATGCATCAATGCCAATGAACCTTTGAGCATGTGATGAAAGTTAAAATACCTGCTCCGCCTTGTAGTCTTTTGCTTTTTCTTGCCTCGCTCTCAGCCTGGCTATCTCCAGCTCCTTCTCTTTCTTGATTCGTCTCTGTTCTGCTTCATATTCAGCATCACGCTCCTGAACAAGTCATGTCATGTTAATAGGCAAAAAAAAAAACAAAACAGTTTTTTAATGATGAGATAAAGTGTGGGGGTTGCGTGTGTGAAGGTAATTTGCTTTCATCTGACCATTTTCTTCTGGATGTATTCCATATCTCTCATGTCAACCAGCTTCTCCTCTTCTCTTCTTTGCAGCTTTGCCAACATGGTCTCAGCATTGATACGCATGACCTCTTCCTGCAGCTGCTGTTGTTCTGTCCTCTTTTTCTCAAGCGCCTAAAACCCAAGAGTCAGACTTTAAATTTCTTATAAATATTTTGGTTTGTCTGCATTGTCTCTGCATGGGCTGTGTCTCCCCCTTGTGTTCACACCTTGAGGTCTTCTAGGTTCATTCTCTCCTGGTTCTCTCTTATCTGCTGTCTCTCCTGCTCTTTCATCTCCTCTTGTAGTTGCTTCTCCTCCAGACGTTGCTGGATCTGGTCATAAATTTGCTGCATTCCACTGAAATATAACACGAGGACAAGACAGACTTGACGACTGTGCTAATCTGGAGGCCGTTTGTCTTTACTGCTCACCAACATCCTGATGATCTTATGACATGAATGGTTTTATTGAGCCAAATAAATTAAAAACAAATATTCTACCCTGCCTACAAAGAGATGCCATCAGTTTAAAAAGGTTAAACACATTTCCTACCTGATCCTCTGTTGCTTGCGCAGCTCATCAATCTGTTCCACAGTCTCCAAGGCCTTCCGGCGCTCCACCTCCATCATAGCATCCAGACGCTTCTCCTCCTCTAACAACTCTACCTGAATCTGTTTCTTTTCCTGGATCTGGGCATCACGTGTAGCTTGACATTGAGCACTCAGAATCAGCTGAACAGACAAAGCAACACACAGAAATGTTAATGTTCACGTGAATGTTGCTTATAAAACCTTTAGTACTTCTGCCATTATAGACAGGTCCACATCCACACACATTTTTACCTGGTTTAGCTTTTTGACCTCGTCCTCTTGCTCCATTCTCAAGGTGTTGGCTCGCTCCAGTAAACGCTGTGTTCGGTCCCGGGCCTCTAGCTCTAGCTCAGTCAGTATTTGGTTCTCTTTACGGGACATGTCTGCCACGCAAATCTGACGCTTCTTTTCTTCTGCGGCTTTCTAGAGAGGTCATATTTTAAGATAAGAGACGGGATGTTGCTATAGTTTTGTTATCTATTGAACCAGTTTTGTTTCTTACAATTTCCTCCTGTTTCTTCCTTTGGTAAGCATCCTTCAAGGCCTCCCTCTCCTCCTTAGTGAGAACCCGGGATGCTGAGGTGATGCGCTCAAACTCAGCTGATGGAAGAATTATAGACTCTCCTGAAGGATCCGTCCAAGGGATCCTGACAGAACATGTGAAGGGATTGTTTGTTAGGTCTCAGTACATCATAATATAATATAATAAGTATTTTTATGTTAATCTGACATTCATTTTTTAGCTGTATAATATATTAAGTTTTATGTCCAGTACACTATACCAAGTTCATGTTAATAGCTTAAAATAGTATCTAATTTCCAATTTACATAATGTTATTTTGATTTGTATCTGTATAATGTCAATTATGCTTTTCACGACCACAGACTCTCTTTGGGGTTTATCAGTGAGCGGGTTTATTAGAGTCTACCTGAGATTGCGAATGAGGTCTTTGGTGATAATTTGAACAGTCTCTCCTTCTGGGTTCTTTGGTGATTTATCCTTCACTTTTGAGGTTGGTTTTTCACGTCGGTCCGATGGCATCTGGACAGAGTCATTCAGCAACATAACATAAGTCCACACATGACCTTTGCACTTACGTACATTACACTTCATAAAAAGAAATCCAAGAAAAGGTAGAACACTGTAGAACTGATATGCTGAGCAAAGCTATGAGCTCATGTTACATACCCCCAAACATTAGGATTTTAAAACAGAAGGTTACAACATGTGCCAAACTCACTCACTGGCTTTGGGCTCCCAAACAGGGTTTCATCTACCTCAGAAGTGGGGGCCCGTGTGCGGTACCGCCGAGTATGAGAGCTGCTCCTTGAATTTGTAGAGCTGGATGCCAGTCTCTACAAGGATTGGCATTAACATTACTGGGTGTCAACACATAACTTCCTATCCAATATAAAACAAAACAAACTGATATAAAAAATTATATATGATAAATTACATGGTGATTGATTCTTTTTTTTTGACTTAAAACGTACCATTCTTTACTACTTCTGACCGAGTGTTATTATAAAAACCTCTTCTCGCTCTGATGCTACGAGCTAATGCTAACACGTATTGCTTGTTGTCTGTTGCCATGGCAACGGATGTGAGGGTCAGATATGTACCTTATAATATAATTTTACCCAGGTACAAATAAGTTGCGTTAATTAAGCTGTCGAAGTCACACATTTAGTTTAACATCTAAAAATCACAGAACAGTGGTTTGATCGTCTCAGGTAGGCTAACGCGGTGGTGTAACGCTAGCTATCTGTAACGCTAGCTATCTGTAACGCAGTCCTGTCTAACCTTACAGATACTGACATTATCACCACGTGTAAATACTCAGCTGTCCGCTATTAACTACAACGATCTGAAATGGCTTTTAAAACAAACATTAACGCTAGAATTAATACAAGTTGCTTAATTAAACTCGAAACTTACCATGGTCTTCGATTATTGCTGCCCAGAGCAACACAGATTTGGAGTTATTAGTCTAAATAAGTTTACAAAACAGTAGATTTTATACTTTCCAAGTTCCTACGCGTCAGAATAATGTTTTTATAGCTAAATGTTATTAGCTAGCTTACCCTTCAACCTAGCTTCAATTTAGAGGCCGTTGACATTTTGGAAATGTTTGTCTGTTGCCATGGGAACAAATGTGCGGGCTCAAAGGAGGAGGGACAAGGTAATTTAAGTTATATGTGATTTTCTATAATTAACAATATAGGCTGTCAGAAACATTCATTTAGCATTGTAAATACATTTTAGGAAGGTTATATTCCATATTTATTCCAACGCAATCAAAATGCGTTAACGTGGGATAGTGCCCTCACTCGCCTAACAGCTAACGTTAGCTTAAAATACTGTTTTAGCTCAGTTAGGTTAGTTCCAACCAGTTGCATCAAGCTAATATTCTTTAGTAATATAACTTTAACGCTTTGCAGCTAACGTTTAGTATCACAGTTAATGTTATTAATACGTTTGTAAGACTGGAGGGATTGTTACCCAGTCGTCGCTGGGCGGCGCCATTTAAAGTGAATCCACATGATACGGAAACTTTACTTCTCTCCCACTTCCTCGTACAGCTTCAATGAAAATACATGATTTTGCAGGTTCGGCACGTAAACAGCCACCGGGTCCTCATCACTGCACAGAAAAGCCGAGTTGGACATACAGAGGTATTTAGCTGCATGTGTCTTTTAGTTGTAGATTATTGGGCTTATTGAGATTTACTTGCTCGCTAAACGCTCAGCCCTTATTTACAATGGAAACTAAAGGTTTACAGTTCGCATTGATACTGTATTCATCTCTTTTAGGTTCTGCTAAAGATCCCCACCATTCACACACCCCCTCACTTTCCCCTGCATGGACTGCTGTAACAAACTATTGGACTCCCCCCGGTGAATTATTAACCACATTAATCCGAGGATCCCTTCCATAACATCCACAGATGGACAAACAGCCAAGTCACCAGTGTCACTGTTCCAGTAGAGGGATCATTTTTGTGTGCCTGAAAGAGAGAACAGATCGTTTACAGCTCTGTTGGTAACAACACAGATTAAATCAGCTCAACTCATAGAGAAGTTGACCATTAACCTCACCGACTGATTGCAGACACTTGCCAGCAGCTGCTTCTGTACTGTGGATCAAGAATCAAAGTTCAGTGTCACACAGAGCTGAGGTCTGTCACACGCCAGGAGCTTTCTCCCTCCTCTGGACTCTCCTTCACTTTTCACTATTTTTGTAGGACAAACTTTACAATCATGGCCAGAGCAGGTTATGGATACTACAGAGGAACTATATTCCTGGCCATGTTTGTGGGCTACACGCTGTACTACTTTAACAGAAAGACTTTCTCCTTTGTGATGCCGTCTGTAATGGAAGAAATTGAGCTGGACAAGGATGACCTGGGTATGTGACAGTTGGACATGCATTGACTTCATGCATCATCAAGTTTAACAAGTTCTGTAGCATTCATTAAAATGTCAAAACTCCTACGTACATCTTAAACTATTTAACCCTAATATGTCAACATCTAAAGCATGCTGCTATGTCACATACACTATAAATTTACTTTTTCGTTAGTTTCTTACGTATTACAAGTACTGAATTGAACGTTAGCTGTGTGCTGTATGACTGAGAGACCAAAATATTTTCTTCTCTGCGCACACTGCTTCACTGCTGTCTCTCTGTTCAGGGATGATCACCAGCAGTCAGTCTTTGGCCTATGCAATCAGTAAGTTCATCAGTGGTGTGCTTTCGGATCAAATCAGTGCCCGCTGGCTCTTCTCTGTTGGCTTGTTTATGGTGGGAGGCATCAATGTGGTCTTCTCCTGGTCCTCCACTGTTGCTGTCTTCTCTGCCCTGTGGTTTCTCAACGGTCTGGGCCAAGGCCTCGGCTGGCCTCCCTGTGGCAGGGTGCTGCGCAAGGTACCAGTAGCCACATGCCAATATATCAGTGCTACAGTGTACTGATGTCTAATTTGACATATTTATCTTTCTTCTTCATTTGTGTGATATTAGGAATAGACAAGATAATAATAATCTTTAAACAAACAGTAGTGTCTATGTTCACTTACAGGCAAAAAGGCAATCCACATCAAACAGTATAACAAAAAAATAACAACTCAAAATATAAACATGTCACTACACCAAGAATAGTTATCTTAATGTCAAAATGGTTCTTTTAGAAGTTAATAGGGATGAATATTTTATTGTTTGAATATTTACATAGTTTTTTTTTTTACATTAGTTATAATATAATTGAAATACTTCACTATTAGCATCAGTTACTAATTTTTATTTAATTTAGTTTTTAATTATTTATTTATTTTCAAATACAAAATTAAGATATTATGTTAAAACAGAGAACAGAGTAGTTAGAATATAAGGCACAGTAGGTACATACTCAACAATACGTTGTTTGACTTCAGTACAATACAGTCTCTGTGTTCTTCACTATTTTTTTGTTGTCACTTGGATGTTTTCAGTACATGGAAGTCTAAAAGATGAATGGAACCAGTGTTATGATGTATATGTGCAATATAAGTGAACAGTTCTTCACAGACCTCACTGATTTTAAAACTTGTCCCATCATGCAGTTTTCAAACTGTCAAATGATTGAAATTCAGTTAATACCAGCTGTCACTTCGGGATCTTATTTTGTCCCTCCTGTACATCAAAGGTGATATATTGATACTACATATCAGTGATTTCATTAATTAATATCTTTATTTTCTCCTTTTGGCTGTCAGTGGTTTGAACCCTCTCAGTTCGGGACATGGTGGGCAGTTCTCTCCTGCAGCATGAATCTGGCTGGCAGTTTGGGTCCTATTATTGCCACAGTCCTGGCTGAAAGTTACAGCTGGAGGACAATAATGTCGGTCTCTGGAATTACTTGTGTGGTGGTCTCCTTTTTCTGCCTTCTCATCATCAAGAATGAGCCCAAAGATGTGGGGCTGCCCAATATAGAGCCAGCCAAAAAGAGCAAAGGAGGTGAGGCTGACTTTTACTCATTGAGTTCTAATAATCCTTCAGTTTGAGTCAAAAAACAACTTTTCTGCCACTATTCTTCTCATACAGTGATGAAATTGTGGACACTATAAGCAGTTCTCAGTAAACACACAGCTGAGTATTATCCAGATATGTGTGTTTTCGTACACCATGTGCCTCATGTGTTGTGACTAAAGGTCATTGACTTGGCGGACTTTGTATTCAAGGTGCCCCTCACGTGCAACGTGTGTAAGCTGTGTCTGTACATGCAAAGTGACAATATGTGGTAAACACATGTTTTATGTAAGTTTGATTGTGCCCAGGATCATTATGTTTCAAATACATATGGAAAGGCATACAAAAATGCTAAACTTGCAAATAATACTTATTTTTCGGCCTGCTACCTGTTCAGGATCTTCTAGTGATGAAAGCACCCTGTCTGAGTTCCTGCTGTCTCCCTACCTGTGGCTGCTGTCTGTGTCCTACTTGGTGGTGTTCGGGGTGAAGACGGCCTGCACAGACTGGGGCCAGTTGTTTCTCATTCAGGACAAGGGCCAGTCAACACTGATGGGTATGAAAGAGGAATAGAGTGGACACCTCCTGTTTCTGTTGAGAAGTCACTGTGGTTAGCATCATGTTTCTTGTGAATCACGGTTTTCTTCTTCATAGGTAGCTCATACATGAGTGCCCTGGAGGTCGGAGGTCTGTTGGGCAGTCTTGCAGCAGGTTACCTCTCTGACAAGGCCGTGGCCAAAGTGAGTTAGCATGTAGTTCAAATTGTAATGTCACATTTGATCATTTATTTGCTTTTGTCTTGTGGAAACCAGAGTCTGGTGCACTTATCCAGTTACAGTATATACTGTATGCAAATGTAATATCATGAATATCAAATGAAGTGGCCAGTATGTTACAGAAATCATTAAAAGTTTGTTCTAGGGCAAATTACTGATAGCAACAGCCCTGTAAAATGTAGTTTGCTCCTTACGTCACAGACATAAGCCTCTCAGCATTTCATCACTGTGTCATTTTTAGCATCCACCTATTGTTCTATATTTTTAGCTCCTTCTATTCCAGGTCCTTTTCATCCAGATTATTTACATATTGCTCATTAAAACAACACCAATTCAAATGAATGTGCAATTTTTTTTTTTTTACTATTTTACAATATTCAATTGAATTATTAATAACATTCT
Source organism: Anabas testudineus (assembly GCF_900324465.2). NCBI lineage: Eukaryota > Metazoa > Chordata > Actinopteri > Anabantiformes > Anabantidae > Anabas > Anabas testudineus. The sequence goes on from NC_046622.1 coordinate 12,144,730, forward strand.
GAGTAATTGTTTCATTAAAAACAGTCCTCAGTGGTCTTCCTTCTTATAGAACGTCTTGTAAGATTCTACATATTTCATTTTTGTGTACAGCAAGGCACGAGAATCTATGGAAATCCTCGCCATTTCATCCTGATCTGCATGATGGCTGGAATGTTTGTGTCTATGTACCTGTTCAGGGTCACAGTTGCTTCAGACAGTTCAAAGGTAACATTGAACAAAAATTAATTTCTAAGATGCTTTTAAATGCAGCTCTATTCAAGTCAAGCTTGTCATCCTCATGGGTGTTGTGTCTTATCCGTACTTTCAGTTGTGGATACTTAGCTTGGGTGCTGCTTTTGGCTTCTCTTCTTATGGACCAATAGCCCTATTTGGAGTTATAGCCAATGAAAGTGCTCCATCCAACTACTGTGGGACATCACATGCCATTGTTGCTCTGATGGCCAACAGTAAGTTGACCTGTTTTCATTTCAGAATCACATTGTGCATAAATTGTACATTTGAAATCTGAATCTATCACCTGTAACCTGTAGTTTCTTAGTGACTCTGTTAACTTGGTAAGATACTTAGCCCACAGTGTCCCACCACTCTGACCATGGTGTAGCAAATTAAGCCTTAAATAACTGAAGAGGAAACTGTGTGCATTACATTGTTTTATAACCTTTGGAGTAAACTCACCTGTTTGTGTTCTGCTTAGTTGGTGGCTTCCTGTCTGGACTACCATTCAGCACTATTGCCAAGCACCACGGCTGGGAAATGGCCTTCTGGGTGGCAGAGATCACCTGTGGTGTCATGACTGTTGGATTCTTCTTGCTGCGTAACATTCGAACCAAGATGGGTCATGTGTCCAAGAAGGCAGAATAAAACATCACAACACCTCAACCTCCGTCCAGAGGAAAGCTAAATATTTTGAGCCAGAAAGTATTTTCTTGGTATTTTTTTATACCAAAGTATTTTCTCATCAGTGATACAGGGCATATGTGTAAATGTAAATTTAGACTTTTTCTTCTTGTTTTTTTTTTCCAAGGTGCTTCTCTACATACAGTTTTTACTCTGTAAACATAACTTCACTAATTCGACAAAGGGAATGTCAGTTACTACACATTATGGATGTAATTTAATAAAACGATTTTCTCTCTTAAAACTGAAATATTACAGTGGTATGAGTACAAACTGAAACCTTTTTAAAAGTTCTGCAATTATGAATTAATTTAATTATACGACCTGTATAACTTACAAATCACAATGTCTGTAGTTTAGACTTCATTCTTATAGATAAAAACAAACAATGCGGCACATTAACACACATTAGTTTAATCTTAAAGTATTTACAAAACATTATTTATTTACAGTCCCACTCCAAATAACTAAGGAAATCCAGGTAATCTCTCTTATAAGGGTCCACAGTCATAGAAATTTAGTAGTTGTGATTAGCTTGTTCAAGATCCAGCTCCAAAGTTCCCAGCTTTCTCTGCTACCTCCAGTGCACCTTTCAGATTCTGATCAAAGAGTTCACACCTGAAAATCACAAAATCGGACATCAGCGACATCAGAGGACATGAGGAACTGAATGTGTTTATGTTAAGCACTGGTTCCTTGATATGTAACAAGTGCTAATTTTAAGACATAACACCACAAGGTGGGAAACAATATCACTCTTTCCTCAGACTTGACAATCACCTGATTGGCATTTCCAGAGAATAGAACGGGTTCTTCAGGGCAAAATCTGAATAGATCTCATAAATCTTCCTCAACAGCGCATCGATACCAGATTGTCGAGGGTCTGCCAGCACAATAAATTTGATACCTGAAACAAAAGAGATGAAGCAAAATGAGAAAAAGCCGTTGTTAAAAGTGCTGGTATGCATGTAGTCTCTCTTTCACCTGCAGTAACATCTGTTTTCATCACTCACCTGTGAGAGTCTGGAAACAGTGGAGTTTAAAGACATCTGTTTCTAGCATCTCTATCCCTGAACTGCCAACTTCAGGGGACAACTGTGAACCTATCGCGAATAACCTAGGTATAAAAAACACAAAAAGACAGACAAGATTGAGACACTACTGTCTGCTGTTTACTTTGGACTAACCTTTCACTGAGAAGGGGAGACATGGCCGATCTACTGTAAATGTTAAACACTATTATAACTTACGAGTGGAACATGGACGCCAGCATCAGCTTTTCGTTGGAGCTCAGACGGGCTCGACCAAAACGAATAGACACTGGATAGTTGGAGGAATCCTTCAAGTATTCAAGGATGTCCTTTCCATCTGCTGTGTTTTTTCCAAACACGTCAACTCCATTGATGGACAGCACTGCGTGTCCCACTGGAGAATAACAACACAAAACCTTGGGTGTGGTAGAAAGTCAGATTTATAAAAAACATGCAAACTAATGTCTGCACCAGGCAACGGGTTTGGAGCAGATGGCCTATTATTGGTAAATGTCACCAGATTCAACACATAAAACACTTAAGGCGTCAAATCCTGGACAGACAGCCCCACTGTAGCTAATGTTAGCTAGCTAGTTGAATAAGCTAACAACGTTACCTCTGATTCCGTCCCGCTGTCCAAACGACACGACGACCTTTTCATCGTGATGTTTGAGCACCACATCCAAAGGATAGCTAAATGTTTTCTCGACCTCTGCTCTTGGAACATAGTTATCATATTGGTAAATTAAACCCCCAGCCTTATTGACTACATACACACTGAAGATCACCATCTTGGCCAAGTCCTGCCCAGCTGACTAAACTGTCATGTGATCTCAACTGGGGCAAAACTAACGACTGGAAAAATCTTCGTCAGCTCCACTGTGAGTTATTATTTTTGATTTGATGTCAAATGTACATGTTTATCAGTTTGATGTGCTGAAATAAAAACTGCAACGAAAACTGTGAAGCACAGAAAAACTCAATTTCCCAGGATTCCAAACGCCATTTCCGCATGTACAGGTTGTCTAAGGGGCTGTTGCACGGGTGGACTTCCTTTCGCTCCGACATCTTGACGAGGAAACATGGTGAGGATCGTTTTAACACGTTTTGTTGCTCTTAATAAATGTATTTACATGTATCTGGACCTCATAGTAACCTGCAGTTATTCGAAATATATTACAATAGGAATGCGCTTTTGAACACAGTGATAACGTTGCGTTGAGGAGGCTAAAAATAGCTAAATTTGACTTCTTTAGCGGCGGGGTAGCTAGCTAGCTAGCTAGCTAGTGTGCTAATTCCACCACGCTTTCATGGTACAGGACGCATACAGATAATTATACGGGCAAAGTTGTCACTCATGGCGCCGCATAAGTATGTTTAGATACGTATGCATAACGCTGCTACTAAAAAACTACTCCACTGACGCTTATTGTAATGAATTTGAGCATTAGTAATGTGGCCATGAAGCGGTTTACGTAGACGCAGACAAGGCCGTCACATGCCGGCCATCCGAGCTAACCTGGCTGCTTTTCCTCTTCATTGGTCATTTAATCTCCCTCATTGTTGTACTCCAAAGTAATCCTTTTCATTGAATATATAAAATCGGAGCATTTGCTGACAAGCCCTACGTGTAGGCCTACTCTTGGCGTTAGAGCTCATGAAGATTAAAAGTTTATTTGTTGTTTTCTGATTTCAGCCTCCCAAGCAAGACAAGAAGAAGGATACTGGGAAGTCCAAAAAGGACAAGGACCCAGTCAACAAGTCTGGAGGCAAAGCCAAGAAGAAGGTATGCCGCGTTGAGTGTTAATCCAGAATTGACCTGTCATATGTGGTGTGACTGAATAACTGTCTGTTCAGGTGCACTGTTCAGTTTTCTCCATCTAAAACAATATCTGTGTTTCTGAGCAGAAGTGGTCCAAGGGAAAAGTGAGGGACAAGCTCAATAACCTGGTCCTCTTCGACAAGGCTACCTATGACAAGCTGTACAAAGAGGTTCCCAACTACAAGCTCATCACCCCCGCTGTTGTGTCAGAGAGGTTGAAGATCCGTGGTTCCCTTGCCAGGAACGCCCTCCAGGAGCTTCTTGCCAAAGGTGAACTTCACCACTTGGGTTTACGATGAAAAGCCTAATGAGTTATATGAAGATAGGATTTTTTTTTTTTTTTTGGATCACTACAAATGGTCTTAGTGATGTTAGTCCAGCTGTCATAGGTAAAGGTATGGCATGCTGGATGATGACTTTAAATATCCTATTTTGTGAAGTATACCATGTTAAATATATCCATGAGAACACTTGCAGAGTACAGTAGTTACATCTATTTACAAGTAAAATCTTAAGTTTATGCAAAGTACAGAGTAAGTTACTGTTTCTAGTTTCTGGGAAGTTCAGCAGAATGGCTGTTTGATTTTATGTCCAGCAAAACTGTGGTGGTGAGAAGTTTTGTTCTAGCTGAAGAAACAAGAAGAATGGGATGTTTACAAATAATGATTTGTTACCTTGAGTAAATGGATCCGGGAAGAAATCCATTACACATAATAAATGAGAGCTTGGTTGAGTGTTTCTACGACCTTTGGGGTAATCTCATCCACCAGAATGTTTTGTTAGAGGCAGAGGTGGATATGGTTCCAGCTTCAACTCTACAAAATTGCAGCAGTGATAAGTCTGTGAAAATTCGCAGTCATCCGGTGCATGGTTATCAACAATGCTATGTTTTGCCATCTATGATATTGTGATGCAACATTGAGCTCATCCCATGAATATGCCTCACAGTCATCAGCACTGCTCATTGGCTCTGCCTAACATTTACACGCTGCGCACCCTAGCAGAATGTGTTAGCAGCATTTCCATTAGTACCTACAAAATGACAGTGATGTGAATGGTTTATATTCAGAATGACAACTGCTAATGTCTATAAGACCTCCTTAACATCAATGCACTGAAGTGAAGTTTAAACTATTTTAATTATGTACCTCCTTTCATCACATCTGATGTCAAGTTTGAATAATTGATTATGAACTGGCTTTATAGTGTATGCATATTCAGCAAGATTGTTTGTTCTTTATATATTTAACAGGACATACCACTCTGATCTATTTTACTTAACAGGTTTTTACCACACTGCAGCTTTGGTCTGAAAGATTAACTGGTATCACTCGTCCCACATAGGGGGCAGTCTCACCTGCAGGTAGTCTGCACTAATGATGTGGAACATTGTCTGCATCGTAGGATATTAAATGAATTTGAGTATAATTGGTTATTTTGAACAGTCCCCTTTAAAAATGCTAAAACCAACAATACATTGACTCGATTTACATATTATTCATGTGTGCTGTAGACCTCAGTTGTTATCCAAAAACACAAAATACATCAGACACGCTGCTACCCTGGGTTGAATGTTTCCTCATTTGATAAAACTTGGTTGAGATATTACTAAGAACACAGAGATGCTTGTGGAAAAAGGAGATCCTGTGTTACAGTCCCCAGTCATGTTACAAAGTGGAGGGGCATATCTGACTATTATTGTACAGCACAGGCAAATGAAGTTAATGCTGGTTGCAGACTGATGGACTATTCCTTTAAGGCAATTAATTGTTTTGTGTTTGTATGGTGTTTGTTAAATTTACATTGAAAGTTAAAATATCCAGTTATCCATTCAACATAAAATAATCTTTTGCAAAAATCCACAGTTCAATTAAGTGGTTGTAGTAGTAAAAGGGTGGATGTAAGAATATACTGACAGAGAATGTGATCTTGTTTTGTCTTCCAGGCATGATCAAACTGGTGTCCAAACACAGAGCACAGCTGATTTACACACGTAACACCAAGGGTGGTGATGAGGAGGCAGCAGCAGAGAAAGCATAATCAGGTACCATTACAAAATCTAAATCTACATCTATGTTGTGGTTTGTTTTTGGATGCATTCACTGACCTGCTGTATTTTTTTTGTCTTGCAGGTTGCCCTGTTTGTTTCCTATTTGTAATGAGAGATGAATAAAATAGTAAAAACCAAATGTCACCTGTGTATTTTGTCATTAATTGTTTTTTCTTAATTTGCAAAGTGTGAAACATCAGATTATCAAACTATAGAAAGCAATAAGCTGTGATAGGGAAACACTAAAAAGCAGCACAGACATTTAGCATGGGCAGTTCCCTCTGTCTTCAGTCAGGAGCCTTTCGATCTACGGACATATTCAATGTTTTACTCCTAACACCTACGGTAATGAGCCATTTTAGCCTATGTAGGTGTGTAGACACTGGTTGGTTTGGGGTATTGATAAAGTGGATCTAACTCATGCAGCAGCCATCCTGTTCAGTGTCACATTTGGGATGAAGATTGTGCCATCTCAAGAGCATCTGCTGCTGGATGCCTTCACACCTCATTAGTGGGCATTAAATTACTTTTCCGTGTCCTTGGAAATTAAACTCCGTTCTGCACCTACACTGTGTGCAGACTGTTGTCATCCAGCAAATTCAAAAGCACGACACGACTCAACTGATCTTGTTTTTAGTTTGAGATGGATCATTCCTACGTTGGTGTGTGTGATATTCATCATTTATATCTTCCATTTGTCTGTTGAGAGCCACAGGCAGTGAAAGGTTATGAGCTATTGATAAGAAATGGCCTCAAATGAAGAAGCTATATCTACTGTCAGTTGTTTGCTCCAGGCATGAAAGTGGAGGAGTCTTGTGATGGATGCTGTCGGATGTCCCTTTGTGACTGCACAGCGCTACCTCAAGCAGCAACTGGAAAACAAACAGCAGGATGTACGCCACTGACAGATGTACCATCTATCGGCTCCTCCAGCATCTGCCAGCGAGGATTCAAAGACATTACTCTTATTGTTTTTCAATGGTAGTGAAGAGGCTTTTTAAGAGACTAAATGAAATATTGAGCTGAATGTTAATTTATTAGACATGTTTTTATTCACTTTATTAGAGAAAATTCATTCAGTTTCACAAATTTGTTTACTTATGATGGAATATTTATAGATTCAGGCCTATTCTCAGCATCCAGCCATCGTCAGCCTGAGAAAATGTTTATTAGCAAGTAGGTTCTGAGTTTGTTTAACATGGTAGAATCAGTTGTATTTATCCTTGAACATAATATTTTTACAGCATCTGTTTTTGAACATATGGGGATGGAGATGGGATTTTATAGGACCCAGTTTTATCAGGTAGCTTAAAGTGTCTTTAACCTGTCAATCAAGTTGATAAGTAGTTTTAATTTTCTTCTATAAATGTTATGGAAAGCTGAAACAAGTCACAATGACTATATTTATGACTTTTCTTTGTAAAAATGTTCTGTATGTCTAATCTAAGATTAAATCTTTGTATCAGTGGCTCTGAAAAAGCTAAATAAATAAATATATTCTAAAAGTGATGGTTAATTCACTAAGGTCACAGGAGCCCTGTCCTTGATTGTATTCAAACGTCTTTCATTTCGTCAGCCTGTACGGGACCGGGCTAAATGTTCTCTTGCTTTCTAAAATCCATTTGAGAGTCTGTCAGTTAAGTGTACACACAAACTATGCAAATAGAAATGTTGTCTAACACAACAAAATATGCTCCAGAACTTATCTTTATGTGGGCAGGTGCTCCTTCTCTGATCCAACCTGGCAGCAGGCCAGAGATATTTCCCTCTAAAGGTTTCTACCTTATAACTCACTCTTATTTATTGGACCTTCTTGAACCACTGTCATCCTACCACTAGCTGGATTCCCAAAAGACGTAAATTGGGGCTTTAATTTGATAATTAATTTAATTTAAAAATCAAAATGTGAGTAATATTGAAGGATTTCTTTAGGTTGTTGATCATTATTTAAATAACATAGTTCAAACATTTATTTATGTGACTTAAATAATTCAAACCATTTCCATATCAGCAGCTGCAACACTCGCTCCTCTCCGGTCTATTTGCTGCTCATCTCTTCTGACACTGTGACTTACTAACCACCTTCTTCAGGGTCCGCCCTTCCTGCTGCCAGTCACCTGGCACCGATATCTGAAAGACCAACTTAACTTCACGTTGAGAGCCATGACTAAAGTCTCAAATTAGATGGGACTGCCCTGAGCCTCGGGTTGGGCAGTCACAGTGATTCACCAGTATGCATGACAAACAGTTGCCTCTGTTCATTATGCCTGTCTTTCTCTGAACCTGCACACTGATGGTTAAGTCTCCTCCTGTCCCTCTCTGTCTTTGTTCCTCCCTAATCACGCACACTGATGATATTTAAATGACTGCAGGAGGACTGAAAAGGCAGAGGGACTCAGAGGGACAGAGCTTGCAGGGGGAGTGGGAGCGCCGTCTTGTGGTGATCAGCCAGGGCTGAGCTCCGAGCTGGATTTATGGCACGCAGCTGTTGAGAGGCTGACAGACGTGTGAGGAGCTCAAGCGCTGCTGCTGCTCATACCAGCTCCAGCTCTGCTTACTGTTGCCTATAGGAAAGAGGACTGCTCTGCCTCAAACACACAGCGGTGAGTACTCTGCCCTTCTTCATACAGAAATGCTGTCATTTGTTTGTCTTTGCACAGCCTCCTCTAAGGAGAAAGTTAAAGTGTCTGGTTAAGTGCCTAAAACCTTTCACCCACTGCACAGTATTTCCACTCTCTTGTAACTCGTGCTGTTTTACTTTGTAGTCCTCAGAGGTAGTTTGGGGTTGGGAAACAATGTCTTAGTTGCCAGCTGTCAGCAGTTTTACCATACATGGACGGAAATATGGAAATACAGAAATAACTCTGCAAAAGAGCCCTTCATTAATTTATTATGTGCGTTAGGAGCAATACCCCCCTGTGTTTATCATTTTTCATTAGTGATATCTATTCTGTGTGTGTCTCTGTGTGGGCCCCATGGGGCTTTTTTTAAATTTAGTTCACAATGCTGAGTCCTATTTTTAGAAGTTAAAGCATCACAGCACAGTGGAGACATGACGCCGGCCACTTACTAGACACACAGAAACTTCAGCCCTGTGCTCAGCTTTCGGTCGCTTCCTGCTCCTCGGAGTTCTCCCCTGCCAAATCCCCCCCTCCAGTTAAACAATTTCACATAACTAGCTCACTGAAACGTCTGGCGCCCGGTCGGGTCAGGCCGTGGTTAAAAGGGAAGCCTGGATTCTCATTTACAGCGAGTTTAGCCGACCCAACCTTCACTCCCATGCAGAGGTCAGAAACACAGGGAACAAGCTGTGCAGAGGGAATCACTGGTTTAAGGTTAGTTGAGAGGGTTCCCTGGGATATATAGCCCATCTAATAGTGGATCTAGTAGTGAGCCATGTACTCCTCATCTATAGAGCCTGTGAAACCCGTAATTAGTTGTCCCTTGGTATAAGCTTCATATTTGTTTTTCTCAGTTTCTCACTGAGAATCTTCTTCCACACTCTCCTAAATATCTGTTGCAGCAACAGTCTACTACCAGGAACTTAAAAAACTAAAGCATGGACCTGATTAAAAGCTACTTTCTCTTAAGGCTCTATGGTTGAACTGCATTTCCGATCATAACGTCCCATAAATTGAGCATTCCTGGCGCTTGAGTAGCGAGGCTGTTCAGGGACTGTTTATTTGGGTTGCTATGGAAGGATCAGTCTGTGGCTGAAGGGCTGCTGGTAAAACTGAAACTGGAGCTGGAAGACGCCTTAAAGGATCCAGCCCTCAGAGCTGCTTCCTCCTCCAAAATGCTGCTGAAGTAAGGAAGCCTCTTAATGCTTTCATTTAAAGTAATTAGAATGTATTAGCTGAAATCCATTAACATCATAATGAACAAATCTCCAGCTCTTTTCATCTCCACTACTCATTTGCCTAAAGTGCAGAATTGGGCTGATCAACATGTTAACACGCAAATGATCTGTGGTTGTTAATAGGTGTAGTACGAGGATATTGGAATCAGTCAATTTAACAGACCTTGATTCTCGACGGAGAACTCCCTTGAAAAAGCGCAAAAAAATTAAAAACTCATCCGAATTTGGGTAAAAACTTGCAGAATAAAGCATTCACGGTCACTCCGAGTTGCTCTTGCTCTGCAGCATTGCTGAGATTCAATTCGTCATTATGACTCATTCTCACAAGTATGATTAATAAATATAAATGTGTTGAGATATGGGGGGGGGCATTTCACATAACTTGCTCCTTATCAACATTTGCTCTCCTCTCCCCTGTGCAAATAATACCAAGCCATCTTTTTTCCACCTCTTTCTGGCAACTTTAATTTATTTGGTTGGGAAATAAGGGCTATTTATCACAGCTGGGCTTGTAGGCCATGTGACAGGTCCCATGGAGAAGCCGATTTGGTCATAGACACACTCTCAGCCTTTTGTGTCCTCCCCGTGTTTACTGCAAACAGCAAGAAATGAGCCGTGGAGGCTATGGGCCTTTATCATTGTCTCTGTGAAAAAAATCTCTTCCAGAACCTCAGAGCGCTCAGACCCCAGCATTGAGAGTGTTGGCTTTCATCCATCGTCTCTTGCTGTGAGGGCGAAACAATATTTACCTCCGCTATTTACAGAGACACAACTTATTTGCATACAGCATGTCGCTGTATGCAGAGTCTGTCAGCGCTCATCATCGTCCTCACATACTGCCGGAGTCGCAATGGGATGATTTGCCCAGCTGAAAAAGTACTTTCTGGCTTTGTTAACGTGATTGAAAAGCCTCTTACTGTGGCAGTAAGACGCAACATCTGTCCAACATCAGCCTGGCTGGAGTCTGGGCTCTGTCAAGTTAAAAAAAAAAGAAAGTCCACAGAGACGCTAGATACATCTCTGTCCTTTAAAGTTGGCCTGTGATGCCTCTGGAGAACGGATGAAGGGCTGTGTTGCTTGGAGAAAGCTACCGCTTGTTTATGTTCTGTTTATTCGACCCATTATGATGACGGCGTTCTCGTGAAAACAGCTTTCCCTGCAGCCTGCGTCTGGTTATTAATGAAGATTCATCAATAGAAAGTGACACACCGCTCCTGTGAGGCCGGGCGGTCCTTGGCACCACTTTGCTCAGACACACACTTCCTGCGTACTTGTCCCTGAGGTTCCCTGTTGTCACAGTGTCAGAAGGTACAAATGTGCTGACTTGGGGGGGGGGGCGTGCCTGCAGGTTTTGCAGTCTTGCAGTTGGAGCTCTGTCACATACTGAATGCAGAAAACTATTCTTGCACCATAACTTATAATACTTGCTGCCATTTGAAATGTGCTGACATTCACCACCTTGGTTTGATTTCCCCGTCAATTGAAGGCCTGCTGCTACGTGGCCAGAAAGTATCGGCCCAGCTCTGTAATAAGTGCCATTTTCCTTTTGCCTTCGCCCTTTTTTTAAAAAGCTGCTGGAAACTCAGTCAAGTTTTCCACTGGTGCCACGTGCCAGATATCCACTGGGTCTGTGAATGAGCTCTGCTCTCATGAATGGCACACTGTATGCATATGCACTGTGTGATGGAGCCATTGTGTGTCAACAGTACTACAGGACTACACTGATAGTAAATGGATCCAAGTATTGCTGCTTTGCGTGACCTGTCTCCTCTGATCCCTGTCACACTCCCCCCCTGACTCTGTGGCGTGTCATGTCCACCACTAATGTCTGTCTGTGTTTCCTCTTTTTAACATGTGCTTCTCTCGCCCGTGTACCTGTCCTTGTGTGTTGCGCCCAGGCAGCAGATGGTGCGGGAGCAGTATGTCACCACCACCCAGGGCAGCAGCTCGCCCACGCCGGTGCCCGACCACGTCTACAAGATCGGCATCTATGGCTGGAGGAAGCGCTGCCTCTACCTGTTTGTCCTGCTGCTCATCGTCATCCTGGTGGTCAACTTTGCCCTCACCATCTGGATCCTCAGGGTGATGTGGTTCAACACGGTGCGCATGACTCACTTTGGCAGTTTGTGTTTTCAGCTGGGGATGGTTTTCACTCCCTTCTTTCCTCCTTCCACACTCTCCTAAATATCTGTTGTATAATATGTCAGTAATCATATAGTATTGTTATAGTACTGTCCGTGTATTATCCAAGCTGTAGTAGTATTGTCCATCATTACATGATGCTTGTGCAGGCTGAACAGGAAGGTTCATGTCTGCTTGTCAGCTCAGTACAGATGGCAACTGTGGATTTATGCAGAAGCAAAAAAGAGCAAAACATAAGACACACACACACACTGTTGTGAAGTGCCTGCACAGCTAAAGCTTGTTAGCTTCTAAGACACCCCTAAGTCCTGCAGGGAACGTTGCTGCATGTGTTTCATACTTGTGAATCCTGTGAAGTGGATGAATGATGAAACCCAAATATCTCACCTCGCTCCCAAACTGCCGTATTTTAAATTCTCCCCTCGAGGACAAAGCATTTTTTAATTGATTTACTGATAAATGATTTTCTTGTTGAACCCACTTTTGCAGTGTGCTTTTGCGTGATTGCATAACTTTGAGTCCACATTTCGGCTGCCGTTATAGGAAGGGATGGGATTCCTGCAAGTGCACTCAGATGGGGTCAAGCTGGAAGAGGGCGAGTCTGAGTTTCTGTTCCCTGTCTACGCTCAGGAGATCCACTCCAGAGAAGTAAGATAATCAGTAACACACACTTCTCTCGCTCTTCTTCCCACATTCTTCCTCACGCTCTATCCCTCTTTCTGCTCCCCCCCCCCAGCTCATCTGTCTTCTTACCAGCTAGTTGTTTGTTTAGTGAAGTAGCCGGACAGTAGCCGTTATTCCATCTCATTACTTACTAAACTCTAACACGAATGTGTGTGATGGATCCGTCTGAATATAAGAATATAACATCAGAAATTTGAGCAGTTTTTATTAAAGTGCAGAGAGTAAAAGTAAATTATTTTAGGAGGGGGGGGGGGCGTGTCAGAACAAACTGGATTTGGCAGTTTCACATAGTGCACGTGGTGGTGCAGTGAGCTTCCCATTAACCTCAGGGATATTTGTGGTGGAAAGTAGTTTATAGCCTGCCTGCTAGCAGCAGATGGGAACACTTTGCTGCAGTTGTTTACATGTTATGGCTTTTCTTGCTCATAGCAGCAATTTTATAGCATTTTTCTTACTTTATAGGCCCCATTAAAATAGGCAGTGTTTCTGTTGTTTATAGATGGACACTTTGTCTAATGTATTCTATGGATTTCTAATGAGATTGAGGATTTAGTGGTCCTCTGTTTTGCCTCTAAAATGAAAAGTTTGTTTCTAAGATCATATTTTTTTTACAGAGTTTCTTTTACAGCTGCATGTTTGCCATGTTTGCTGACATAAATTCAGTTTCACTGTGTCATATAACATGTCTTGTATTTTTTTTAAGGACTCTCCACTTCTAGTGCACTCATTGGAAAATGTTTCCCTTAGTGCCCGCAATGAAGATGGTGATGTCACGGGGAGAGTATCCGTGGGTAAGAGGCCTGAAGAAGACAGGACACATGTTCACACACACACACACACAGAAAAACGCACGCAGTCCTCATGCATAACAAAGTATCCCACTGATGTATGAAGACAGTAGTAAAGACATTCATGAACCTGTCCTGCAGCAATTTCTCATCCAGCATTAAGTGTGACAAGGAGCCATCTCTTCATGTATAATATCTTAAATTTCCATTTAAAACCCATTAAGTGCAACATTCCTCTCTCTACCGTTGCTCCTGGATCATTCTATATTACACAAAGCACCTGAGGCCTGTGGAGGATCATATTTGTGTGTCTTTTATGGTTTGCCAGCGGCTACATTGGGGTATTTTGTCATAATTAAAAGGCCAACGAATGACCCAACTAATTGCAGTGATCCACTGGGACGTTACATGTCCTTGGTCATTAAGCGATAAAAACCCATAGCCTGCCTCCTCTCAGCCCTCTGTGAATGAAACCGAAATGCTTGTTAGGTTGGATTGCCTGCCAGTTCACAGTCGCAGGTGCTGAAGTGGGTTTAATATTCCACATTTGTCGTGATTCTTAACAAGGCTCTGAACACTGATGTAATGAAGGGTAAAGTTTGACTACTTCCCATTTTTTATCTATTAATTTAATTCCACTAGAGCCTCGTTGTCGTTGTCTCGTTGCATCCTCTAATCACCGCACAGCAGTAAAAGAAAGATTCGATTTGGATGCTTTTAATATGTTTATGTAATGTTGCCAAAGCCCTTCAGGTATTCTTGTTGTTGCTGTTGCCGTTGCAGGTCCAAAAGAGGCTCAGGGACATGCTCGAAATCTGCTCATTAACTCCCACAATGACAACATGCTGTTCAAGGCAGATGGCAGCCAAGCTGAGATTGGACCAGACAAACTCCGAGTCACAGGTATACCAAAGGCTGCCCCCTGCTGTTTCACTGGGAATATCACACACTTCCTGGAGAAAATGTATTTTTCCCATGTGGGGGAAAAAAATATTAATATTGACGACAGATGTGAGCTCAACAGGAGCTGTTTGGTTTTGAAGGCAGGTACCTGTGCAGCCGAGGACGAAGACAGATGTCGTCATTTTCATAATGAGTCATGTGATACAGCTGAGAGCAGAGATACTTTATCTCTGCCTTAAACCAATACGAATGTGCCAGCTTGTTAATACGAGCATTAAGTGTTGAAGTCAGACCTGTCCTGTTTCCTCAGTGTCTCAGTGTCCACTGTGTGCATTGATGGACATGCAGTTCACTGTCCACGCTCAGTGATGGCTGATAAATGTTGAAGGCAGTGTCAGGAGACGGCTTCATTATGCCTGGGGTTGTTTGATCCACAGAGAGCAGCAGGCGGCTACAACCGTTGAGAAGATGTTTTTTAAAGTAACTGAAAAAACAATCTTCTGCACCCACCGTGATTGTATCCGCACCATGTGGATCCACATTCTGTGCTGTATGTTGAGGTTTTTGGATTCAGATTTGTTTGTTGGTCTTTTCTGGCATTGCCTGATGTGCAAATAAGAATGAGCAGAGAGCCCGATCTTACTTTTTAAATATAGTTAAGTGTCGAGCCTGCAGCCTTTGTGAGAGTCTGCCCGGGCACAACACTGAGCTAACGTTCTCACACTAACAGGAGCTCGTGAGAACAAAACACAGTGTGATATATTTCACTGAAAGTCAGAAACCGTCGACCTGCTGATGATTCGGTGTAATAGCTGTTGAAATGTTTCTATCTGGGATGTACATGATGATTAGTTTACTTACTGATTTTATCGTTCAGCCTATGAAATGGTGAAAAGTCTTCACACCAGTCTTTGAATCCATGGTTTAAAATATCTTGAAGCCAAAAAACACACGTTTTTTATTTAAAGAGATGAACAAAAATAGAACAGAAAAGGAGAACCTCTTGACATGTAAAGGATAAATTTTCAAAGAGCTTTTTTTTATTTTTATAAAATGACTTATTGTGTTTTATTAGTTGCTGATAACTAAATGTTGCGGTCAGACAGACCGGCTGCTACAAAGAGCTCAAATGCTACAGATTCAATAATTAGATAAGCAGTGAGCGGTAGTGTGTGCACGGAAATCACAGGAACTCTGCAAAGATCAGCATTGTATTAAAATGTAAAGCACACACGTTTTGAGTATGTTACTCTGTGTGTGTGTGTGTGTGTGTGTGTGTGTGTGTGTGTGTGTCATCAGGTCCTGAAGGAGCACTGTTCCAGCATTCAGTGGAGGTGCCTGTGCTGAGATCTGAGCTGTTCAAAGACTTGAGGTGAGCTCTTATAATAGTATGGTACAGCAGACAGTAAATAATCAGTTCAAAGCATCAAATTGATTTAAAGGGAAGGTGCAGTAACTATTTTCCATAACATCCATTAGAAAACTATGAAATGCAACATTAACCCTTCATTAGTAGATTTTAAAGAGCAGAGTTCAATAGAAATGAAAGAGCTGTCGGATGATGTTGATAAAAGCTGTATTGAAAATGCTGACATGTTTCTCTTCAGGTTGGAATCTCCCACTCGTTCTCTCACGATGGACGCACCAAAAGGAGTTCATATCAAAGCGCTGGCTGGAAACATCGAAGCTGCTTCCAACATGGATGTGATTCTGCAGTCGAGTGTAGGATTGGTAAGAAAAACACTGTCCAACCTCTGACGTCTGTCACAACATCTTCCGGTCTGTTTTTTCGTCTTATGATCACCAAAGTGATGTAAACAGTAGATTTTTTCCTCTACGTTAGTTAAAATAACACATCTACTGTTGGTGTAAGGTACCGACAGTGAAAAGTGGTGCTGTACCACTACACACTGATTTATCTCTATTAGTCTCTGTTGGAACATGAGGAGTTCTTATGAAAACGGAGCATTTAAAATAAAAAGAGCACATACATACTTGCCTGTAAGCTACTGTATAATGAGATATGAGCCTTTTGAACCTCCAAACCATTTGTGCTCTGTAGGCCTGTGATGTAGTGGTTTACAGTCTCTAGGTTACAGATTATTGTTTCAGTGATTGATTCGGGCTGAATCAACGTTGTGGTGCAGCCTTCAGGCTGAACTACACAGATGATTTGTATCATAGACAATTCTTTGACCTTTTTGAATTCATTCCCACTAGAACAGCACATTCTTATGACAATGTCATTGCAAGATGAAACCCTCTTCTCCATTCCTTGCTATGGGGAAGAAAACTGCATAAACTGTTTAAGACACTTACTGGCCTCTACAGCTCCCACTACACTGTGTGTCCTGATGCACATGTGTGCACTCAGCTAAGTGGAAAGGATGAAGCGGAGTGACGTTTCCTTGTGGATTCAGTGTAACTCTGTTATTCTCCTTTAATCGTCCTTGCTCTCCATGCTGTCTGCCGTGCAGCTGGTGCTGGATGCTGAGACGGTGCGCATGCCGAGGCTGCCTCTGGGCGAAGGAGGGCTTCCCGGAAATGCTCAGGGTCTCTACGAGGTCTGTGTCTGTCCCAGTGGCAAGCTCTTCCTGTCCAAGGCAGGGGTCACCTCCACTTGCAGTGAGAATCAGGAGTGCTAGATAGACTCTGACAAGGTAATCAATTTCCTATCTCTCAGTAGATGCATCTTCTGGGAGGCAACAAGCACAACAGTGTTTTTTTTTATCTTTATAACCACAGTGGATCTACAATGACCTTGTACTAAGATCCCACTGGCACTTTGAGGCCTGTAAAAATACAAATGCCTGCTGGCGTACATGTTGGAGATGTCATGAAATGCATCCTTTTAGTTGCATTTATGCCCTTCTAACTATTCAGCTGAAACAAACTGGCATGCAGTACCAAATGTATCTCCATCAGAGCTTTGTGGAAAATGTCCTTACACACACACACACACACACACACAGTATCATGGCTGGGCAATGAGGAGCTGGTAACAGCTTACATCCTATGCAATATTATCTTGTGGTGCAATAAATTGACAAGACAGTGAGGCAGAAAGTCTGAGACTACTTAACCAATCTGTGACATTGACTTGTAAATGTGTGAACAAACAAAAGTTTGAGGATTTAGAAACACAAGAGGTTTTGGGAAGAAGAAATAGTTCAGAATCTGCACTATTTGTATTCAAATGTCCTGCAGTTGTACCTTTTCCACGACAGTCAGCATCAGCAGTCTTCCACTGACCATTTGAGGTGAGCTTTTATAGACTGCAACTTCTCGTGTATCTAAATAATCAAACCTTTTGATTACTCACAGGTTTCCATGAAGCTATCCCAGACTTTCTGTGGTCTCAGACTTGCGGCTCACTGTATATCAAGGGTTTCTTCAAAGCCCTTGATATGTTTCTATAAAAATGAATAAATAAATATAATAAAAAGAATTAGTTTCACATGGCTGCATTGACAGAATGTTAGTAAAAATATTTATTTTGGTTTATGTGTGCCCTTCTGGTTCCAAGCCCCTGGTGTGTAGTGTTTTTGTGTGTGCTTAGCATGTTTTTATTTAAATGGGGGGAAAAAGAAAAATAGAGGAATGCTGGTATACATTTTATTATTGTCACGGTGAGTTCAGAGGTTCAGAGACGGCCTTTATCGCTCTGCTTACTCAACTCTTCTACTTCATTACAGTAGAAGTATGGTATCATGTCATTACGTTTTCTTTTACAGCTGAAGCCACGTACTGTATGTTTGACTTGTGTTTTTTTCTAAGACCTTTTTAAGCATGTACCAATTCTAGTTTATCAATAACCTAATCTGCACCCAGGGGTTTATAACTAATAAAACATTTGACTGCACAAACAAACCCTGTCTAATAAAGGGACTGTATTTTCGGTGGTTCATGAGTCTGAGTCTGAGAGACGGTATCAGTTTTGCTTCTGCCTCGATGGTTCGAAGATTCCCTGGTGTTGTTTTCTTTTTAGGCAATATTGATGCCAGTTATTTCACATTTGTCTTTATTGTAAGATTTTGTCAGTTCACCACATAAAAAATGTTATGTGATCATGTTACATAGGCATCAGCATGAATTCATTTCCACAACTGTTTTTAGCATTATGAACATCTCAGTGTTGTGTTACCGCTGTCTGCATTGATAGGAGCTAAATTGCAGTTCTTAACTATGTACTGGCACATTTTGATAAAGTGTGTAGTGTATATTTATTAATTTTGTATGTTGAATAAACTTAGTGCTATTCTTCTATGATGTGTCTGTCAGACCTATTCATTCTCATTCATTCATGTACAGTATATTTTGTAGGCTCATCACATTTATCTAATGAAATGTAATGGACAAAAAGAAAATCACCAAACATTTGACACATATTGTGCACTAAAGCTGCAGAGCAGAGATGGATAGCTTTGACAACTTCCTTACGTTGTTGACTCTCTGCAGCACTCTAGTGGAAAAGCTCAGCAGTACCACCACATTGTACTACAGATGGTGGAACCATCAGCAAAAAAAAAAGAAAACATTTTCTTATCTTATTAATTTAATCACAATATGTATTTGTTGCAGTGAAGATACATATCAGCTACCCTGGCCACAGGCAAAAAATGCAAATAATTTGAATAATTTGAAGTTCCAAACTTGTTTAAATCATAGACAGACAAGTAACATTTTTAATGTGGTTTCTTTAATAAACCTAAAAACAAAAACTGACAAAAATGTACTTTATTGAAGGGGATTTTATTAGGCTTCCTATGGCACAAGACGCATGAGACGCAGCAAAATGACATGAAGAAGCACATTTGAAATTATTTCAAATGTTTCAAAACTTTCAATAGTTTTAAAATGACATTTATAACAAGTGGTCAGTGTGTGTATAGTCCTTTAAATAAAAGGCAACGTGAAACTGTATAAACACATGAGCCCAACAGCCTGGTGCTGTTAAAATCTATCAAAAATATATGAACATGACTAAATTAACACGTCAAGGGTTGTGCCCAAATTATAGCGTATATATATGGCTTTCTTTTAGCACACTGTCCCCAAACAGCCAATTACTGAAACACACACACACCACAAAAAAAAAAAAAAAAAAAAATTCAGATGACTATTTAAGCAAAGTCTTAGCTACAGTAGTAATCACTGTCCCATCTAGCAGTTAGCAGGAGTTATCAAAGCAAAACTGGTTTCATAGTTACATGTTCATGTGAACAAGTAATTATGCTGGTAAGTAGATTAACTGCTAGTAAATCGAGTACAACAATCATTAAACATAGCTATATTTAAACAAAACATATCCCCAGTAAGAAAAGAAAATGTATTTACAATAACAGTTTTCCATTCACAGTTGCTGGGGAGACACAAGCGCTTTCAGTGCAAGTGTAAATACATGAGGAGGAGTTCCAAAATAAGTGACTGGCTATGTTACAGAAAATGTACAACTTTTACAGAAATGATATGAAATCAACCATAAAAATACAAAAAAGAACATCATTTACAAACATGATTGTATTTTCTGGACTTGCTGAGATCTTGCATTACTGACATTTTGAGTTTTCTTCTTTAAAAGCGCATCCTTTAATTGCACTCAACTGGTTTCTGGAGCAAGAAAAAATATATATATTTATATATTCATTTATAAAACAAAGTAAAAAAAGCAGCATATTCTTAATATAACTTAGAGATACAGGTTCAATTGGGGGCTTTGGTGAGCAAAACGTATTGCTGAAACATTTGCATGTACAGCATATGCACTTTTTTCACATATTACAGCAAATGCATATTGACACAGGCTAATAGTTTATGGGAGCCATACATTTATTTACTGTGCATGAGCCACAGCACCACCATAACAGGTAGAAACTGCATACCGTAGCACCATAAGCTGCCAGCAGGACACTTTACAATTTTGTTCAGTGTTTTTTTCAGTGATAAATGTGATCTGTATTGCACACAGCCACAGGTGCCCTCTATCTTTACATACTTAGCATTTCATTGTAATACTTCACAAGAGTATTATATTTTTTGCTGCACAAAGGTTTCAAGCTTTATGATAATCCGTGCAGTACACTCCATCACTCTCATTGCTACTTCAGATGTGTATCTGTCGTTGGGAATCTGAGGAAATGGAAGGATATCAGGGTACCGAGTTCTCAAACTGTCCACACCATATCCTTCCAGGATCTGAACATCATTGGCAAGACCTGTTAACTGGGAGTTGTACTCCTCTACTTTCTGAGCCAAAGCAGTTGGTTTTACATCTTTGTCTGACTTTCCTCTGACTGCATAGTCAGCAGCTATCAGTGCAAGCTTCGTGGCCAGGTAGCACTTGAAACAAACCCACTCGTTAGCATTTTTATGAAGATCGTTGCGAGCAGCAGAGTAGTTTGCTCGAGCTTGCCTCAGCCACCTGCGGGCTTCAACAGGGTTTCCAACTGTCTTGAAGGTTGGGGGAACGAAGAAACGGTTAGAGTGTGATGAGCCTGCATAGCTAGTATAATGTTCCCTGAACTGTTGCCTTTCTGACTTGTGACTTGTTGCCTCTTGGTTCCACGATGAATAAAATCTTTGAAATGAAAACTTCTCTGATTGAAAACGACTTGACGATGTGGAGAATGATCTCCTTGAAGCTCTGTCTGAATTTTGTTGATCAGCCAAAGACTGTTTCTCCAACCTGTTGATCTCGTTCTGTAAGTGCTTGAAGACTTCTGTTGCAATGTCGAGATTCTCTGCGTTTTTGTCTGGATGCCACTTGAGATACAATCGCCGGATTATCTTCTTTCTCTCTGTCTCAGGAAGCTTCCAAGCTTGTTCAACTACCAAGGTCACTTCTTTCAGAATTTCAGGCAGTGCATGAATCTTGATCTTTTTTGGGGATTGTTTTTGAGGAGGAGGTCTGAGGTCTTCCTTGCCAGCAAACAGTGGAGGGACCATTTTTAGACCAGTGGAACGACTGTCAGGGCTTGTAGGGGTTGATGGGGCACTGGTGTCTCGCACATGTGTATTTTCATCTTGTCTGGAGAATTTGTACAAGTCAAGGGAACTTACAATTTTGTATTCACTGTAACCGATGTCAATTTGGAAACATTTTCCAAGGAAACTTGTGTTGTCATCCTCTTCTCTTACTACTTCTTGAACAATGATTGCATATGTATAGGTTGGCTGGTAGGATCCATATATGTCTCCACCCTCAGAGTCAACAAGGTAACCCACATATTCCCCTGGATAGAATACATTCATTGGATCCATGAGGAGTGTGTGATGTATCTCAGCGGGTATAGGGGTTCCAGGAAGGGGAAGCTCAAGTTTTGAAGGCTCTGTTGAGTCATATTTAACACCAAGGTTGTCAAGCTTCTCTGTGATTCGATAAATGTCATTGCAGCCAAGCATGGCAATCAGATAGGATGTGTCAGAAATCAAATTGTCTGTAGCAGACTTTAATGTCATGGCAAGTGCCAAGAGAAAATTTATGTCTTTACTGTCTGAATGCTGAATATAAAGGTGAATTACAGATGTCCCATACCTCTTGAGGAAAGCAAGGGTTTCACTGCGGCTGTGAGGGATGGGACTACATCCTTTCACTCTTAATGTAGTCTGAAGCTTCTCAAAACAGGATACTTTTAATCCTTCACAAAGTGCTTTGCAGAGGCGTATGGCTTTTTCCTCATTCACGAGGTACGCATTGTCATTCTCGTGTTTCATTATTCTAATCAGTCCTGTGATGAACTGCTCTGATGACAGCAGCAACTGAAGGCGACCTTGAAGTGAGCAAAGAGCTCCAAATTGGCACATTTTTGGCGAATCCTCATCAAGTTGTTCTTCAAGAATGCTACTTAGCAGTCTAGGCCTTAGCTTCTGTGGAAGTAGCATGATCAGCTTTGTGTGGAAGGCGTGATCTTTGCCTAGATAACACTGACTCATGTCCACAAGCATCTGAACTCCAACGTTACCCTGAATTCTGCTCTTGTAATGTGGGGCATCATCAAACACCAAGCTACTGGATTTTGCTAATCTGCCATCATGGCTAGGCAGATAAAATGTCAAATCTCTGAGACTCTCAAGATCTTTGCGGATTTCAACTGGTTCATTATGGAGAGACTTGAACAATCCTGAAACAACCCTTTTTACAGTTCTCATTTCGTTTGGGTCAAGCTGCTTTCCCTCTGAACTTCTGTAAATTCGCCACAACACTTCAACATATTGTTTGGTTGACACAACATCTTCTGTGCCAAGAAGTTTGAACAGCTGATGAAAGGTACCAAGTTCTAGGGGCAATTTGTACAAGTAAGGTTTGAAGTCAGATTCATTGTCTAAATTAATGACAACTTCCTCAGGTTTCAGCAATTTCCAGCCATCTTCAACCATAACAAAAGCTACCCCACGGAGTTGGTAACGGAAATCTCTTTTGTCTGCATTGAGAAACTCATAAGTGGACCTTAAAACCTTGTTCCTGGTTTTCACCATTTCATCATCTGGATTGGATATGTTGCAGATGTTTTTGCAGTTGCTTATGACTTTGTCTAATGGCGGGTCCAAGTTCACACCTAACATGTTAAGCACTTGGTCAAGTTGTTCCTGTCCAGTGAGAGTACTCTCCTCCTGGTCCTTTATACTTGATGGTGTAGCCTTTTCAGGTAGAATTGGGCAAGAAGTCCAAAGCAAATGAATTACGTCTGTTTGCTTAAATTTTGGATTTACTTGAGAACCACTAAAACGAATTAGTGGAAGTGTGCCACTCATCTCTTGATACTGTGAATGAAGCTTGATGAGTTCTTTAGGGGCTCTCTCTGGACACAGAAAGGGTATCATTGAGAGCTCTTTGAGAAAAGTACCCTGAAACAGGTCCATCCTCTCCTTGAAAATGTGATTCAAGAGAACATCAACAATAGTTTGTACTTTTTCCTTTGTCCAGCTCTCTGTTTGTGCTTTGATGCTGACCTCCTTCGCAAACTGAAGAACTTGCTGCTGAGTCACTTCATGCTTGAGGCCAATATTTCTCAGAAAGGTAATCCATGAGGTGAGCAACAATGTGCCATTCTTTGGTTTTGACACTTGCTCAACTTTCTTAAAAAAGTCACAAGGTATGAATGACTTGGCAGGTAGCATAACTTCAAACACCCTCACTGTCTCATCGTAGAAAAACTTAGTTGGCCTTAGTCTGTTTGAATAGTCATAGATGAATGACAGTCCCTCCAGTTTCTCATAGAGTTG
Organism: Anabas testudineus; assembly: GCF_900324465.2. Taxonomy (NCBI): domain Eukaryota; kingdom Metazoa; phylum Chordata; class Actinopteri; order Anabantiformes; family Anabantidae; genus Anabas; species Anabas testudineus. The sequence continues at coordinate 12,168,128 of NC_046622.1, forward strand.
ATCCTTCATCTCACTCGATTCTTCCATTGACAAAAGTCTCTCCTTTAAGTAGACAATGTGCTCGACTTTGGCATCAAAGGAAAAACTCTCAAACTTTGGCAGCAGATATTGATTGTAGATTTCCAAGTCATCAATTGGAAGGCAACCAAGAAAGGTATACAGTTCTTTCAGCTGTGGACTGTCATCAAGAAAGGAAAATGAGGCTGTCTGAGCCCATTTGTCTATGTCTGCAGTAGGAATGTTTTTGGCAAGGACATAGTTTGCCCCATAGTTTGCAATGCTGATGTATCTCCCACTAACAGATTTAAAGCATGGGAGAAGTTTTAGGCTCTGTGCATCTTGTTGTGTAAGGTTGGCTAGGTTGCAGTTGAAATACAACAGAAGAGCCTCAAAATCCTTGTCAGTCAGGTTTGCTGTTTTGAATGCAGATGTCTGAATCATGTACTCTACAGCTTTCAAAACACTTGATGGATTTTCAATGTTTGCTGTGTGTTGTGCCAGAAAAGGCATTATGGGATTCTCTTTGACACAGATTTTGTTTACTGCAAGCTGAATGCACCCTGCTTTCATTAGGGTGTGAAAGACTTTGTCATTTTGGCCATGTGGAAATATGGCCACGTTCATCAAACTCAGAGGTAAAAGCACATCATGTTCAGGGACAACTATCTTTTCTCTTGCCATGAATTTGATTCCAGGTAGCAAAGCCCAGTCTTTCAAAATGTCTAGGACTGTGTTGAAACTGGGCTTGATGTCCACCTGATCCTCCTTAAAGGCAATGTTCTCACTGATAAAATGCCACACATTCTTCAGCCAAGATTCACTTGCAAAGTTGTCTTTCCACTTGACAGGTGTTCTTGTTCGATACTCTCTTGGAAGAACGGATCCAAGCAGGTCACTAAAGCTGCTGATGTCAAAGGTCTTTGCAGTTCCTGCTTTCAAAAGGATGTTGCTGTACCTGATGTATAATGTATTCATGAACATGTCCTTTCTTGATGGGATTAGTTCATGATGTGTTGTCAGAAACTTTGGTCTCTTGGAATCAAACACCTGAAGCATGTTGTCCATTGTTATCAGCAGAGGCAAACCCTCAAGTTTAACCTCGTCCACTTCTATATCTTTAAAGCAGTAGTCGACTAGAAGTTTCAAGTTATGAACTACCTTGTAGTTGGACTGTTGTAGACGACAGGGTAGTTTTCCAACATGACAACATGTGTCTGGTGAGGAGAAGGTGTGAAGGAAGTTGCGGACATCCTCTGGTGTCACATAATGGACTGCTATCCCTGCATCTTCCAAAGAGAAGTACAGATTTGCAGTCTCATCACAACTATGAACAAGGTTGAAACCAATATCCAGAAGCAGGGTTTTCAGCCTGTAGACATTTTCAGCCACAGATTTCCTTGACGTGATGTTGTATTCTGTGTTTTTCAAGTGCTGAAGCTCATCTTGTAGCAGATTATCAAAAAAGGCTCTGCCTTTGTTTGCAGTGGATGTATTCACCCATGAAATGTAAATGGCAGAGTGCATGTCAGAGTTGTCAATTTGTGCTGCTCTGACTACAGGAAGGAAACGCTTCAGGTCAACATGGATACAGTTATACACTGCTTTAACAAGGCAGTACCAATCTGGCTGTACATCAAGTCTGTTGACTGGAAAGAAGAACAAATATTTCCGCAATGTATCTTTAACAGCATGAAGTGGTGTCCCTTGTAGTACTGTCATAGTGGGATCAGGACCTGGGAAGTATCTACGTTTGAGCTGAATCAGCAGTTCCACACAGGCCGTTGCTATCACAGATGTCATCAAATTGTTGTTCCAATCACTCCTTACCCCCACTCCATTATCATCTCTCCACAGATTTCTTCTAGCAGAGTCTAGGGCAAAATGCCCATTCACATGGAAAGGTAAACCAGTCTCTAATGAAAGGGGCAGAAAGCAGAAGGCTCTATGGGGTCTTTTGTAGTTGTGGCTTACACATGCAGCTACCCCTCCACGTGGAAATAACGTTATGTCTTCATTTTTGTGAGCTGAGATCACACTTTTTGAGACATCTTCAATGTTAGGGAAGCCAGATCGGTTGCAGATCACCCATGTAGTCAAATTTCCATCAGAGTCCTTTATGTCCATGGTATATGTTATCTGTTGGACAGGGATAGCACTGAGTTGCTTTTTTTTAGTCACACTATCAATTACTGAAGCATGAAACTGTTTGCGCTTAAGCCGGTCACCATCTGTTATTTTAGCGATCACAGAATAAAGCACTTTAAGTTCTCCAGTCGCACTATCAATCTCACAGATTGATATTTTCTCCATGTGGTTGAGGAACATCAGAAGCTCTGCACCATCCGATTTAAGCTTATCAAGAAGGTTTTGCACCATTCTGTCTGATGCAGGGACTGAACTGATCTCTGATGTCTTTGCCATATCAGTAGAACGAATAGGGAATCTGAACATTGTGCTGCGTTCTAACTTAAAATGAGCACCCAAGTAAAGATTTAGCACATCTGAAAACTGAGACCGGAAGTCAGAGTCCAAGTCTCTAAACATTCGTCCAGGACTAACAGATGTAGCCCCAGGCGCATACTGTGCATGTGGGTCAAAGATGCACAGGATGTCATTGTTTGAGATGAAGGACGGGCAGTCAGTAATGTGATAGACAGAGTTGAATCCTATGCCGTACTGACCAGTTTTGCCTGGATTGGCTTCTTTTGTTCCTCTCCCAAGGTTCTGTATACCTCTAATATCATCTTCTGTGAAAGGCTGGTTGTTATATACACAAAGTGCAGGCCCTTGCATTGGGATCCACTTATCATCAAATATTCTATCTGTGGGGTGTGTTCTTGGGTCAAAAACAAAGAAAATTTCAGTGGCTTTGGCATCATCTGCATTTTGAAGCAGCTCTTTTAGCATTTCTTTTTCTGATGGATAAGCATTGAGAATGCTTTTAATTCTGCTTGTAAGTTTTTCTTTCTGTCCAAACTCACTTCCAAGGGGCGTGAAGCAAACATTCGAGGCATACCTCTCCAAGGCTTTGTGACGTTTTGGGACTGCTCCCAGCTTCACAGCAACTTCTCTTGGAATATCCCCATGGCAATATTTCACAGAGGAGTCTCTGACTTTGATCCAAGGGCAGTCATTGTAGCACAGTGATTTTGATGGCTGCAGTGTCAAATTAGAGTCAGGTAACAGAATCCCACCGTAGTTAGCTTGGCAGTATTCTTGGTTCTTGTCCCGTATCAAGCTCCATATTCCTTCACTAATAATTCTGCGAGACAACTGGAAGTTCTCCTCTGTAAGTGTCCTTCGCCCACATTCATGCTTTACAGTTTCAAGAACTACTGAGAAATCCTCAACTTTGAAGCTGGGCTGCACACCAACATTTTCAAAGAGCTCACGACAACTGTTTCTGTATTTGTTGGGAAGCTGATAGAGATGGGGAGCTGCATCAAAATTCAGGTGGAATGCAACTTTTGAGGGATTGACATATGTGTTCTCCACTAGAATGGAGCTGAAGGCTTTCAGTTCCTCAGTTATTTGTACTTTAGCATTCTCATCCTGTAGCATTTCCTCATGTAGATACTTGTAACAGGCATTTGTTATGTTTTCCTGATACAGTGTAACACCATCAAATGACTGAGACAGTTTATTGAGTTGGTTGATCACCAGTCCAACTGAGGGTTTCCTTATTAGACCAAGGTAGTCTTTCACAGCCAATGACATTGCACCACAGCCTTTGAAAGAGGGAGAATTCTCATTCAGGATTGGCTTCATTAGACATACTGTGTCCTGGTGCTCAGTTGTGAAGACCTCTCTAGCAGAGAACATTGTTGCTGGGGAAAAGGTGTTCCCATGCCATGGCAGTGAGAACCCTGCAGGTCTAGTAAGAAATGGAAGGAACTTGATATTCTGCAGCTTTTCTACGAGCTCAGCTGTTGCCTGATCTCTCATTTTCAGTTTCTCATCGATGAGACTGAGTAGTATACTGCTACGAAAGCATGCAGCCGTGTGATCATTTTCATTAAGATTGATAACAGACTGAGCCCGTTCAATAAGGTCCTCCCACAACAGATCATCTTTGACCATGCCCAACTGCACTAGCTTCACTAAGCACACAGGATTCTGGTAGTCTTTAGAGGTCCCTGCAGGAAATCTTCCATCATCAGTATTGTACAGTTTAGCAACTCTACCCTCCGGGTGAATGAGTCTGGAGGGCACAACAAGCTCTTTACTTGGGCCAGAGCATGGAACACAAGGAGTAACTCTGAGGATTGACGCAAAGTCTTCCAGTTTCTCATTTAAAACGTAATGCATTAGGGGATCACGGAGCTCTTTGTCAATTTCCTGGATGTGCGGGAAAAAGACTTCTGTAAAGAACTGCTTCTCTGTCAGAGTGTTTTCCATCAACTTCCCTTTACATCCAGCATCATCAAAGCCCTCCTTTACCCAGTCGGGTAGCTCAACAGCACAGAGGTTTTGGGAACCGCTTTTTTTGAGGTATTTTAAAAATATCTTGAAAGCAGCAGGTCCAATGTCTGGCCTACAGAGTAAGGCATCATCAAGGAATCTGACATATTTGATTGTCACCCAGGTTTTGCCGTCTGAAAAAACCTTTGCATGATCGCTGTCACCACCTTTGGCAATTTCCTGATAGACACCCTGGCTGATCAGTGTGAAGTCATCATGCACCTGACTTGGGTCTGGCCATGCAGCATAATAGCTGTAATCAAGCAGTTCTCCATTTTCAGCCATGGTACGTAGCATTGTGAGAGCTGCTAGATAGGCCTGGACAATGACGTGTCTCATAAACACAGAATTCCACTGTCCTTTGGTGTCTGTCTTCCAGATCTCTTTGCGGTTTGAAGTCACAGCAAAGCAGCCATTAATATGGACTGGTAGGCCTGTTTTGATTTTGAGAGGCAAGTAACAAAATACCTCTCCAATTGGTATCGCATTTGTTTTTACTGTCCATTTGCGATTGTCTTCTTCCGAGAGCAGAACAGCCACTCCTCCACAAGGCACGAGTCCAAGTCTTTTTCCACTATCACTGAGGGAAAATTTGAGTGCCTCAGTTGCATCCATGCATGAGCAGATGAGCCAGTTGGTGACCTCGACAGCCTTCTGGGGCATTTCATCTGTGAGTCGTCTTGTCTGAACACCTTTAGCAGCCATCTCAAAGTACTGGTTAGGATCTTCCTCTGATCCTCTGAACAGTGGGGAGTGGAGATCCACAATCCGTTTGAAAACATTATGAAACTCCTCCACCACAACACGTATGATACAGCCAGACCTGGGAACATCAGCTGGCACCTTGTTGGTGTTTGCGACTTTCTTCATAACCTTTGCAGCAGATTTTAGGATACTGAGAGGTCCGTATGAGGCTCTAGATGACCATACACTTTTATTGATGGTGACAACATCTTGTGCTCCGGCTGGATTTGGCTCCTCATATTTCAGGTATTTCAAGACCATACTGCCAACATGCTGAGTGAACAGAATGAACCGATGACCACATATGCTGAACTCATCAACCAGTGAATAGATGTCTGTGGTGTTGTAGTAGAGACTACTGATTTCACTTGCTGAAGCTTCCTGCTCTGTTCTGAATGGGAGTCTGAATAGTGTGCCATTGTATTTGTATGGGGAGTCCTGAGCTAGGGGAAGCTGGCAGTTGAAGACATTAATGAAAGGTCTGAACTGGTTGGGAAACTTTCTCAACCTTTTCTGTTGTTTGCTCCAGTTGATTTTGATTCCCGGATTAGACCTGTCTCTGATGTGCTTGCTAATATGATTGATGTTTGGATCAAACATGATCATGAACTCTCTGCTCAATATGATGGGGATATCAGTAATATGATAAACTGAGTTGAAGCCCAAGCCAAACTTGCCAACTTTGTCTGCCTCACATCTCTTCACTGATCCACCCAATCTTGTAATGTTTAGGAAATCTGTGTCAGAGAATACAGAGTTGTTGAAAGACCACAAAGAGGGGCCGTGGCAAACGATCATGCCAGGGTCCAGGAGATTTTCTCGAATGTCAATATTCTTTCTCATGTCAATGAGGAAACTGCATTCTGTTGCACTTGCATCATCAGCATTTTGGAGAAGCTCTTTAAAAATGTCTGCTACAGAAGGATATTCCTCCAAGATGTTCTTTATTCTCACTGTCAGAGGTTCTCTTTGACCTGACTGCTCAAAGCCAAGGTTCTCTGGGTTTATCAATCTTGTGCTCAAACATGGCACTTTCAGCCACTCAGCAGTTTTCATGGGAATGTCATCATGAACCAATATAATTGGTTCTGATGAATCTTCAAGTAGGTCATTCAAATCGTCAACCTTTATGTCACAGTAGGTGCACTCATGAATGGGCTTCATCGCTAATTTGGTTGGGTCCTTGTAACAAAGAACTGGCACATACATGTTAGTGTCCACAGCTATCTGATTGTTATACAGCCATCTCAGTATGTTGATTAAAAGCAGGATGTCATGTTTGCTTTCCTCCTTTGTAATCTCTCCTTCACATCTTTGTCGGATAGTACTGATCACTTCAAACACATGACTTGGGACAACCTCTTCAACTGAACCACAAAACTTGAAAAGCCTGTGAAACTTTCTTATCGTCTTCGGCAGGGAGTATAGATAAGGCTGCAGGTCTAAATCGGGCAGATGTTTTAGGACTGTCTGGCCAGGTGATGAAAATGTCTTCCCTGTCCACACCCAATCAAACGGCAGTGATTTCATTGCTTCTCTTGCATCCTCAAGATGGGCCTGCATGAAGCCATATATTTCAAACAAGATCTGCTGGAACTGATACCAATCCTCTGTAGTGAATGCTTGTGACTTATGCCAGTCGTTCACTGCTTTCAGGTGCTGTAATACTTGATCCACCTGTGGCTCTACAGTCAGTTTCAGTGCTTTCTTCATACCTGCAGATGTGTGTTCAACCAGTGCTACTGATGATCCTACAAGCACTGCATGGGATATGTCACACATCTCAGATAGCGAGCATATATTGAGGGCATCTCCAACCCAGGCAAGAGATTTAGGATAAGTTAGTGGTCGTTCCTTGCAGACAGGAACCCATTTCAGTTTCAGCAGTGATGACTGAGCATCAGCTGATTTTACTAGCTTGGTTTGTCTGTTAAGTATTCGCAGCAGTGTATTTGCCTTTTTGATTATGAGGTCCCAGTCTGGTTTGTCACTGCTTTGTAACTCCTCTATCTTCTTTGCCACATTGAGTACATCTTTTTCACTAAGCTGTACTTCATTTCTCAGTCCCAGTTGTCTGAGTGAATGTAGAATATCAGGAGAAGATGTGAATGTACTTGTGGGGAACCTGGTTTTCTCTTCCATGTAGAACAGGTTCTGCAAAACCTCAAGTTCAGGATCAAAAAGTTCTGAAGCTTTGACTGACTTCCCACAAGGCAACTTAATAAATCTAAGAGTAGAAAGCCACCCTATTACAGCTGAGTTTTCATTCTTGAGAAATGCCAAATGTTTGAGTGCCCAAAGCATGATTTGGGTTATCTCATCAGTTGTGTAGAACCCACTCTCAATATCCTGAACAATCACCTTCAAACATTCTGTTGTTTTCACTTGTTCTACATTTAGCATCTTGATGAGGCGAATTGACTCCTCATCACAGCAACCCACAAGTTTTATGGATAATTTCACATCTGGTGGATACTTGGCCCTATGATGTAAAGCTCTAGCTCCTCTCAGTGATATAAATGCTGAGGTGCCTTCAGGGCAGGTCCCCACTTTCTCAAAGATGGAAAGCTCAAGTAGAGTATGCTTTTCCTTCTCTGTAATATCAGACAGTCCTGCAAGAAAGTTTCTGAGGGCAATTTTGTCTTTCACTGAGAAAGACGAGACTTGACTGGATAATCGCTGTATTGACAATCTATCCATAATTTGAAGTAGCATACCAGGAGAGGAAAGATGGATGTAATTCTTTAGCAATGGGTGCTGCAAACATGAATCCAGCTTTTTTAACACCACTCCTCCAAGCTTTTCCATTATATCCACAAGGTCTTCAGAAATATGTGCATCTTCCTCATCAACAAGCATTATGGGGGATGGTGTTTTGAGACGCAGAAGTTTAACTGAATTCATGCTTTCCTCAAGTGGTACAAGCGGTATTAAAGGCATGTCTTCAAAAGTATTTAGATCATCAGCAAAATGGATATAGAGGTGCTTCCAAATCATCTTCAGCCAGGAAACAGTAGGATGTTTGAACTCCCTGTTTCCAGGTTCCCACTGAACAATGAAGTCCCTCGTTGGCCAGGCTGTTGATAGAATCTCCTTGATAAGTCGAGCTGATCGTTCAGGGTTCAGCACTTGCAACTGAGTGCAGGGTCTCCCTATTTAAATAACAAGAAAACAAATTTAGCCTCAGTTATTATTATAAAGAGTTAACTATCAAAGCTAAAAAAGATATGTTTGTTGTTATTGCAAGATGCAGTAATTACAAAGCTTGATCTTGTAAATGCAAAACTGAAGTATACTGCTATTATATATTATATTGTATTTTATTTGATATTCTTAGACTCTGACTGTATTCTTCTTCCAGCCCTGCTATAAATGCAAAAAATAAAAATGTCATGCAACTTAATTGTCATTTTAAATCATTTTTACTATAAGATTATTGATGATGGTTGTAGAAAAAAAATAATTAGTATATTCATACTCAATATTTAATACAATAGGCAAGCAACACATACACACAATTTGTTAAACAGTCCTATCAATTTAACCCAATATGATAATTTCAGCTTAAGGAAACCATACAGTATTTAAAACACTGCAAGTCATTAAATGCACCATTAAACACTGCATGAAAGAGCACTTAAGACACATGATTTTACAGAATTTATTCATGCAAAGGGTTTAATATTTTCTTCTCATATTTGTGAGAATTGTCTGACTGCAGTGGCAATGGTGGTCTTGCATTAGTACTGGTTAATATTAAGAGGTTTGATGTCTAACACTTTGAAATACCTACCTGAGCAGCCCCAACAATACTGTTGCACTGTAATTCAAGTACAAAATTTCAGCAAAAGGAATTAATTTTAACAATTTCCCTAATAACTGCTTTTAAGAGTCACCTTTAACTGGTCCTTACAATGCAGGTGTTTCTAAGATTTACAGCTGTTTTCCAGTGAAGAATCTGTGAATAACAATTGTATCAGCCCTTCTCAACCTGATAGGCAATTTAGAGGTACAGTAGCTGCAAAAGTATATACGTTAAATTACAATCACTTTGAATTTACAGAACAAATGCTAAGCATATTCCCTCTATCTGGTTTATGTCCCACTTTTCATAGTCATGGATCAGTATGGCAGGGGGTACAGTCTGGACAAAGTGGAATGTGTGGCACAAAAACAACTATTCTATGAAACAGCATGCTCACTCTCTTTCCCTTTCTATCTGCCACTGCTAAATCATCTCTCATTATCAGCAATGTATCACATTTAATGCCCAGCTTGGACTGCAGGAGAGTAAGATGACCTAGTGTTACTACTACATGATTGAACCCACATAACCTATATAATCATCATAGACTGTGTTAATTTTTCTTTTTCAGTTTTTGATACAGTTCTGCCAGACATCTTACATGTTATACTCTACTAAAAATTCTATGGATAGATTCACAAACTTACTGTCAGATGTCAGATTATAAAATAAAATTAATAAAATACCAATACCGTAAGTCTTCTGGTCACTATTTGGGACCAGATACATTTATATACACATATATTTATATAGAATAGGTTATATTAAAATTAGATATGTTACATTACCTCTGCTTTTGGCTGCTTTCTTCAAACTCTCCATCACAGAAGGTTTAATGTTCTCCAATACAAACCTACCCTCAAGTCCTGGATATAGAGACCTTAGGACAAAGCAGAAGAACAAAAAACAAAAAAAAAAAAGAAAAAGAAAAGAAATGTTCACAATAAAACAATATGTGCATGTGCTTTATTGTTAAATCCACACACAAAGACTAGACTGATGCTGTCACATTACTGCCCTTGAAAAAATTGAAAATATGCAATTTTGCTTTATCTCTACCTGGGGTAATCTTCAGATGCAATATAAATGGCATCCTTTTCACTGACAGAAGATGAAAATGTAGTAAATGTCTCATCTTGCAGTGGCAGGAGCTCCAGTCCTAAGAGATCACTATAATTGGCGTCACTAAGGCCGAACTCCAGCAGTAGCAGCTTCTCCTGAGACAGACCCTTGTGTTTACACTTCCTTATCACCTGCCGCAACAAAGATGGAGTCACCTTCCTCACTTCAGTAGACCCAGCCATGTAGGTAGTCAACACAGAGTCCACAGCAATGGGCACTTTTGCCACCTGCATTCCTGAGCTTTGGAGGTAGTTGATCACAGTCTCTGAAATGTCTGTGTCTGTGTCCAGCTCTGAGAACACAGCCTGGTCCACCCTGATCCAAGTCTCACTGAGAGAAAAGATGACTTCCTGCTGTAGCAAGTCATGAAATAGTGGCTGGAGGATGGGTTTCCAACGGGACTTGACCTGCTTAGGGTCTGGCCATGCCCCATAGGTCCCTGCAGGCGACAGTGGAAAGTCTTGGTCCTTTTTTGTCTGTACCCTTTTTACAGCCTCAGTTATGAGGGTGAAGTAAGCCCTAGGGATGACAGTTATTATAAGCAGCTCATTCCACAAAGCAGCTGGATCCCTCCACTGGTCCACTTCCCGCCACTTAATACTCCTACGGTTGTCTGTGAGACCAAAAAAGCCACTGACATGAACTGGAAGCCCTGTCTCGCTCTCCTCCCCAGGTGGAAGAGGAAGGAAGCAAAACGCTCGTCCTGAGAAACCAGATGTGGCACCTTCGTCCTCTCTGTTGATTAGGGTAAGAGGCAGGGCAATGCCAATGGTGGGAATGAACTTCAAATCATCTGCCAGAGAATCCAATTCTGTACACATGCTTCTGCCGCCAACTCCATTACAAACCAGCCAAGTTGTTCTCTGAGTCTCTTTAGCTTTTTCATCCTGAGTCTCTATGTTGACCTGGTAAGTGACACATGTTATGGTAGAACTGGGAACACCATTGCTGTAGCTGTCTATTGCCTGGCCCAGAGTCTTCAGTGCATTTGGTCTTTCTAACTTATCATCAGTATTCTCTGTTGCTGTTACCTGAAACAACATGCGTTCGGTACCATCAGACTCACGCACATGCAAGGAGATCTTCTGCACACTCTTGAGGAAAAGGAGCACCGTGTCTGCGTCGGCTTTGAAAGACTCAAAGAGCTCTAAAACCTTTTCTTTGTTGTAAATGTTGCCACTGAGCTGCGAGGGTTTCATGCGTAGTGGGAAGCGGAAGAGCGTTCCAGGAAAGCTGCCATCTTTAATTGTTTTTTCAGAGCTCCCAAACATGCCAATAAAGGGAGCAAATTGGTCTGTCAGTTCTGTAATCTCCTTAATGTCTGTCCTCAGGTTCCAACACTGTCCAGACTCATTCACTCCAAACAGAGTCTGATGAGGGTCCAGCATGGCAATCTGGTCTCCACTGAATATACTGGGAACATCTGAAACAATGTGAAGTAGAACATAGGAACTGTCAATATCCCATCACATCATATAAAACAAAAGCCGGCTTTGTTAGCTCCTGGGTCATAATAGCTAGCAAAGCAGTATCATTGGTTGGATATATGTGTCTGGATATCAAAAACTTTAACATATTTGAAAGAAAAAAAAAAATCTGCTTGTGAGTGGAGGCAAACAGTCCTCTACCAGTGAGTGGTATTCAGTTACATACTGTATATTCATGTGTCCAGCCACACCATGCTTGCCAATTTACAACCACTACTAAGCAATCATATCACTCTTGAAATTATATCCTGTCATATTATGCTTCATTATACTACAACTTAGGTTTCATTTGATTGGCTGTAGACCAGTTGATACAGGATGTCACACAAATACCCTAAATTAATGTGTGCAAAAACACTCAAACATTTAGTAATACACTACATAAAATATTTCATTTCAGAGAATACTTAACTTTCTAAAGACTGATCCCACAGGAGGATAGCAACTATAATGAAACATTTGTTAACATACATTGTAATTTGCATTTCAGAAAGACCCTCACCTGTTATGTGGTAGACCGAATTGAAACCAATCCCAAATCGTCCAACTTTCAAAGGATCCTCTCTCTTCCTGCTCCTCGCAATCTCTTGAATGCCATTCCAGTCCTCCGCAGTAAACACTGCATCATTGTAGACATACAATGCCGTACCTGCAATTCAGCGTGTTATATCCAGATCAAACACTGGTTAAGACAAACACATACACAGTAAATGTACTAAAGAATAATGCCTTATTCTCATAATCAGTGTAACAAACATACACTGCTAACAATAATTAAGGGATCACTTTAATGGCAAATCAGCTCCTTACTAATGTTCAATGTATAATTAGGGCTATGACATGGAGATCTGTCCTGACCCAGACCATCACAGTTGCACCACCAAACCAGTCATCTCAGCTTAATGATGTTACAGGTGGCATAATTAATAGTCTTAATTACCTGCCTTCCTAAATAGACAGATTGATATCCGACTTGATGTTACACTGTGATGATTAAGTGATCCCTTAATGTTTTGAGCAGTGTATTACTGATTTTCCTTTCATCATCATCATTAGATCATTAGGTTGTCCTGTTTGTAACTTGAATTACAAACCTTGATGCTGAGCCATGTCAGGTGACCACAGTGACTCCACTCCATACTCAGTCTCATCGAACATGAACTTGACTTCTGTTGCTCCAGCATCTTCAGCATTTTGAATCAACTCCTTAAAAATAAATTGAATGTATTTACCAATGCAATTTTAATCAAAAGTCATCTCAAGGCATTTTCCAGTGTAAGGTTTAAGACCTTGATAAATATAACTGAAGTGGTGAAGGCAGAACCATTACAGTGAATGTGCACGATGAACATCAGCATATTTGGTGGATGCTTTTATCCAAAAAATCTTACACTCAAAAAGAAAAAGCATTACAAGAGAGGATGACCCCAATAGGACTTCAATCTTTGTCCTGGCAATAGTGCCGCTACATATGGTAATATAGCTGACGTCAGCAAATAAAGCCAAAATAAAACTATGCAGAAACACATTTTTCGGTTTCCTCCTACAATCCCAAGACAAGCAGTTAGGTTTATTGGTAACTCCAAATTGCTCATTTGTGAGAACATTAGCATAACTGGTTCTGCCATGAATGGTTGTAAATGCTAACTGTATACCAGCCAATAAACTGTAAAAGCAAAACACTTACTTTCAGAATCTGCCCACCTTCAGGATACCTTCTCAGTATATCTTTTAAAAATTCGACTAGCGGTGGGGTACTCTGTCCAAACCTGCCTGTAAAAGCCAAGACACATAAGTTTTGGATTATTACTGCTGTAACAATTAGTTTCTTGCAGAGATGTAATGGTATTATTCCTACCTCCCCCTTTAAGTCCTCTTCCCTCCAGGCTGAACGACACCTCAGGGCTTCCAGCAGGCACCAATGTCTCGATCTGCACACTATCATCCAGCTATGGAGGATTAATATTCAAATATCAAAAAGTTCTCAATTAAATAAAAACTACTTTCTCTCTCTCTTTTGTAAAACAAAATGCTCTTGCTTTTATTACTCAATGCACTCATAAAAACAGTTTAAAATCCGACTAGAACTAATTTTTTATGAAAACTATTAACAAATTTATACCTATCCTACAATTCATGTCATCATCCATTGGTCAGCTACTGTTTAATTTTCTGGGCACTGTTATTGCAAACGTTATCGTGATTGACAATCTTTTCCTGCTACATCTTTCAGAATCAATGCTGAGTGCACTGGGCCTGATAGTGCTGCTGCTGTTTGTGGCTTTTCAAGGTGACAGTGTGACCCACTGCACTCAGCAGTCTTTGCACATCAACATGTTGTTTGGCAAACTGCTCTGAACAAGCAAAACCCTCAGTCATCATCCTTACTGCACCACACAGTAATTATTTGTCCTGCTCAGAATAAGGGATTTTAAGTCTTTAATGCCATATTTCTATATGGATCATATAATATAGGAGCAGTATACAGTGATTACAGTTTAAGTACAGTTAAAGTGATAAATGTCCTTATACTGAACACCATGAGACCTTGTAATTAAATTAAATTAGTAGTTTGATAAAACAAATAGGAAATACAGAAATGTAGTGATCAGTATTAACTAATGTCTGGTGCATTCACCATTATCTATGGAATAAAATTCTTTAGTATATATTTCACTCTTCAGAAAGAAGCAATTGTTTTTTTCATATGGTTTTGGAAATTAATGTTTACTACATTTAAGAGTACCAACCGACTCATGTTTATAATGAATAATGTTTATAAAACTAAAGCTAAACTTGCTTAATAGTTTGTCCTAAAAAGCATACTGCTACTCTGGTAAGTACCAGTGCCTCATCCATCAGTATGTATGAGCTCTGATAGCTGGTTCCATTTTTGCCATATTTTGTGGCAAGTTCGATTGTGTTACCTGTGGCAGAGTATAAAGTTTACGTCTAGCAACAACGAAGTAGTAGTAAAGTAGTAAGCCTTCAACCCTTCATAACAGCAGAATGTCCATGGTTAAGGTTTTTTTTTATTTAATTACCTTAGCTTTTATCACAGTGTCATACTTATCTGGTGATTGGCCCTGACAACACAACCCAAATATTGTATGACTAATTGTGGAAAGACCTATGATATATTTTTAAATATTACATTTTAACCACAATCTGATACAGGAAAGTTTTATTTGAAACTACTACACTCAGTGACATAAAACACTTCTTAAAGAACAAACAACTTAAACTGATTTTCTAAAGAAGTTAGATTTAATAAGTACATTTGGGACTTGTTTCCGATAATAATAAAATGCTATTAAACCACATCCTTATCCATCGCACTGCAACACATTTTTAATTGCATCAGGCCAGGAATACAATAATGGAAGATGCAATCATTATTATTTGTTTTACTTGTAATTGCAATACTCAGCATAGATTTCACTGTTTAAAATCTTTTTCTGAATTATAGTATCTGGCCCTGTGGAGTTTCTGGTATTAGTCTGTAGGTGTGGCTTGCAGCTAATTTCTGCTATGAGATCTGGGGAGCTGCCAAGCACAAACCAGCACCTGGTGCTTTCATTCAACCGAGCAACGAGACACAGGGTCAACTGCAGTCATGTTAGTACATACACAGAGGGAACTAAAAACTACCATAGAAGAGCCATGTTGTAGATTAAACTGCCAAATGAGTGATTATTTGTAGTTTTAATTGTCAAATGAACATCTGTTTTATCCCACAAAAGCAATCATAAGATCTTAATTCACAAAACTGTATTATTAAATTATAAATTAATAATGTGGCATTTCACATAATTTTACATTGTAAAAATACAATTCTTATAAGGCTAAAAATGCAGTAGGTGAAATGATGCCTTTTGTTCAATACAGTGGGATGACGAGGTGCCAGGTCATGTTGCGCTCAAAGCATGAGTCAGATCATTTGACTGCAGTCATCTGCAGCTCACATTATTCTGTAAGCTTACAGACAGACACACGGATAGATACATCACTATACTCAATTTAGTCATAAGATCAATAACAAAACAGAAAGGAATCAATTAATTGCTTACTGAAATAACCTACTAAACCTGTGAGGCAGACTTGTATCACCTCTAACAATAAAGGAACTGTTAGTAGCTTAGACCAGTGCAGTGTCACAACATTTGTCCTGCAGTTATGGGATGGAGTTACTGAAATAGGGTTGTTTTCTACTCTAGGCAATCATTCATCATTACAGAAAAAACTCTGTTCTTCTTTTCATCTTTATGTAATATTTGAGCAGGCAAAGTAACCAAAATAACTATAACTAAATGTTCAATATTGAGACAACCAAGCAGAATACACTGAAACTAGCTGAACACAGGAAAAGTAATAGAATAAAAAAATACTCTAGCAACAAAATTATTTTTGCATTCATTCATTCATTCATTGAATGCAAATGAAAATGAATACTCACCACTCTGCCATTGTAGGTCAGCCTCTGCTCTTTGACCGGGAGATTTGTATCCTCATACAGAAGCTGTTTGACATCTTGAACAGATGTGATGGGAGAAACCTGGTAGGACCTGAGCCCAATGTATTCATGACGGACTGTCACCCATGGAGACCTAAACAACGTAAACAAATTGGTATTAGAGGTCTGACAACAACAGACTCATTATATAGGAAACATTTAATTGTTAATTAAGACTTTTGCATGTGAAAGTTGTTAGTTTATGATGGTGTCAACTGTACATATGCAACATTAAACTGTACATATGCAACATTAAAATATGACTTATTTAAAGATAAAGATTTTAATCCTCCCCTTACGAGCGCTCTGACAAGACTGCAGAATCCCTGTATTTTAACTGCAGACAAATCACGTTAAATTTGATCTCTCCTATGGAGGACATAAGAGTCAGTATTGATCAAGGTTTAGGTTTAGAAGAAACATGAGAATGGGTACCTCACCAGCGCCATCTGTTAATGCACCATTAGCACCATTTAGACATCTGTATTAAGCTCTAGATTTTAGTTTTGAGAACATAGGCTTGTATACCTTTACATACTCGCTCCAGCCTTACAGGGCTGACGTGCTGCAGAGTGATATACAATCCTTACAAAAGTAAAACCATCAGAAATATTCTAACAGAGATCAACACATGACCATTAATCGCCCCCTTTCAAGACGGTTGTGCAGTTTCCCAGTGGGCACACTATCCCAGACATTTTGTTGCTGCTCAGCTTTGCCTCCTAGACTATTACATTGACTACTACCACACTGCTGCTGCTTTTCAAGGGAACTGTTAAAAAGGCCAATGCCACTTGGACTATTCCGCTCCCCCTCTGGGAATGGTATGTTCCGATCGGACCAGCTCCGTGCATGAGGAGCTCACGGAGCGAGGACTGTTTCGCTGAGTTCCAGCAAGTTAATTGAGTTTATTGCAACTGTTAATGTTTATGCAGTGTGTGCGTCCATTGAACTAAACACACACACACACGCACGCATATAAAAGCACAAATGTGAATATGATTGGAATAAGGAATGCCGGAATAAAGCTTTCCTAAAGGAAAAGAGGAACTCCAAGTTTTTTTGAGTGATCTAACAGTCACTTCAGTGGTGGGCAGTAAAGTATCCGAACCCAAGTACAAGGGAGAAGCCAGTGTCAGCCAACTCCATTTTTTCATGGTCCTTCGAGCCAGATATTTGTTCACCACTGATAAGGATGTCCAAGTTATTGGAAGAACAGCATAGTGTGCGTGTCAGGAGGCAGTCATACCTTCCCGCACACTTTGAAGATTATGAGCTCTCTGGATTTCATCAGAGGAGCCATCGTTCACAGGCGCATCCTACTCCTGCTCACCAGAATGAAGAGGATACTGTGGAACATGAGGGTGCAGTGGGTGGTGAACGTTCAGTATCACCCATCAGTCAGGACAATTGTCTCTCATCACAGTGGGTCATTAAGGAACAGTGGCCACTCAAGGGAGAGTTTGAGAACAGCGACAAGCGTGAAGAACATGTGGAGAAAGGCGCTCTGCTTAAAGAATTGAAGGAGCTAAGACAGCAGAATGATAGACTACGCTATCAGAATGAGCACAGTCAGTTAAAGTTGGAGAAACTCACCCATCAGAGTTCCATGGACACTCACCAGCTTCGTAAACAGGTAGAGCATCTGGGAGTTCTGGTCCAGCAATTGCAAGTGAGTAGTCCACCTGTACAGCCCACATCAGCCATGACAGAGCTGCAGTTATCAGTTAAGCCAAAGCACTCTTCTCCACTAAAGGATCCTAGTCTCTCACATAGCAGTCATGCAGGTCACCAAACAACGAGGGAATCGTCTGAGACATCCCATCATAGCTCATCAGAGAGTGATCCTGATGAATACCATTACAGGTCAGGTTCACACAGACATTCTCCCAGGGCACATGAGTATGATGCATTCAAGAGACAGGAGAAACATACTAGACACTGTCACTCTCGTCACCAAACACCAAGCCCCATAGGTGGACGTGAGCAGTTCTATAGGGGCCCAGCGCCCACAATCCCAGCCATGATTCACCCAAATCCTCGAGAGTTCAATCGCCTAAAGATTGCTTTAGACAACCTCCTCCCTCATGATGCATCAGAGATGTTCAAATATCAAATACTTGTTGATCATCTGAAGTCAGAAGAGGCTCTACTGATTGCTGACTCATACAGCAACTCTAGGTTTCCCTTCACTGACACTATGGCAGCTCTTAACCAACAATATGGACAGCCCCACCAGTTAGCTTTACAGCGGATAGCAGAACTCATGGATGGGCCCAATGTTGTAAGTGGTGACACCAAAGCTTTCAGGATGTTTGCACTTCGTGTGCGGTCTTTGGTCAGCATGCTAGAGCAACTTGGAGGAAAGGGCAAAATAGAATTAGAGTGTGGCTCACATGTTTCCCGTCTGTTAGGAAAGCTCCCTCATGATCTGCGCTCTAGTTTCCGCCGTTTCATTCATCCTCTCAGGGTTCCCATACCCACACTTCTTGACCTTGCTGACTGGCTGGAGTATGAGCTGCAAGTGCAAGAAGATAATCTCAGGTTCATCGTCAGTTCGAAGAGGGATAAGGAAATAAAGCCCAAAAAACCAATCAGAACCTTCAGCACAAGGGGGCCCTCTGCAGTGTTAATGAGCACAACAGCCCAGAAGGAGTTGGCTCCACCTCTAACATCAGAAGAGACTGGTAAGAGATACTGCCCTTTTTGTGACAATAATAAGCACTCACTGAATAACTGTGCTAATTTCAAGATGCTTAGCACCACACAGAAGCATATTTGGACTAAAACTAACAATCGCTGTTGGCGTTGTGGCCGAGGTCATCGTGCAGCTGAATGTAACTTGAAGATGAGGTGCAAGACATGTAGTAGCCGTCACCTCCTTGCACTGCATGACATTAATCACAGGGCTGGTAATGCTACAGACCAAGTAACAACAAAGCCAGAGCACAATGAAGTCCATTCAAACTGCACTACGGAGGAGGTGTTGTATATTGACAGACCACTAGAGCAGAGAAAGGTGCTGCTAAAAGTCAGCAAAGTGGTGTTGAGAAATGGAGATCGAACTATGGATGGATACGCTATTCTGGATGATGGGTCTGAACGAACCATCCTTCTCCACCCTGCAGCTGAGCAACTAGGCCTGAAAGGGGAACCGGAGGATTTGCCCCTGCGAACTGTCAGACAAGAGCTGCAGATGCTACACGGTGCCATGGTTTCTTTCACTATTTCACCAGCAGCTGAACCTAACCGTGTGTTTAATATCAATCGAGCATTTACTGCAAAACGCCTAGGATTAGCAGAACACACACATCCAGTGGAGGCTCTACAGAAGAAGTATTGGCACCTGAGAGATCTACCTCTGCAATCCTTGCACTGTGTCCGTCCTGTGTTGCTGATTGGATCAGATCATCCTCATCTGATTACCCCGATTGAACCAGTACGCCTGGGACCTCCTGGAGGCCCCGCAGCAGTGAAGACTCGCCTTGGCTGGACTCTCCAAGGCCCAGCACAAGGACTAAGATACCGCCTATCAGAGCAGCAGTGTCTTTTCACCTCCACTCTGTCACCTTCAGCAGACATATACAACCATGTTGAGAAGCTGTGGCAAATGGACATTCTGCCCTGGCGGAGTGAAAAAGCCTGCACCCGATCACGCCAGGACAAAGAGGCCCTAGCCCTCCTGGAACAGAGAACAGTGAGGAAAGAGATAGAAGGCACTCAGAGATATGCTACACCGCTCTTACGTGTACAGCAGATGCCCCAACTCAAAGCTCCAAAGGATGCAGTTCTTCCCCAGCTGAGAGCTACAGAGAAGAGGTTGGTAAAGGACCCAGAGAAAGCAGCAGCTTACCGAGTAGAAATACAAAAGCCGATCAACGCTGGCTATGTCCAGAAGTTGGAACCTGGTGACGAAGACACGCCCACCAGTTGGTATATTCCTCATCATATGGTGACACACAATGGAAAGAACAGAGTGGTTTTTAATTGTTCATTTGAGTTTCGAGGTGAGAATCTTAACAAGCTCCTGCTGCCTGGACCAATCCTAGGCCCCTCCCTGCTCGCTGTACTGCTGAGATTCCGGGAGCATGCTGTGGCTGTCAGCAGCGACATTCGCAGTATGTTTCACCAAGTTAGACTTCTTCCAGAGGACCAGCCTCTCCTCAGATTCTTGTGGAGAGATGGGAAACGAGAGGAACCACCCAGCATATATGAATGGCGAGTGCTTCCCTTTGGCACCACATGTTCTCCCTGCTGTGCCATATTCGCCCTCCAGAAACACATTATCGAGCACAGCCGTGAGGGTGAGGACATCAGACAAGCAGTACTACAGTCATTCTATGTTGACAATTGTTTGCGTAGTCTAACATCAGAGAATGAGGCCAGAGTGCTTGTGGACAAATTGCAGGACATATTAGGCAGTGGTGGGTTTGAGCTGAGACAGTGGGCAAGTAACAAAATCTCTGTCATCTCCCACCTTCCACCTGAGATCAGATCAGACAGTGCAGAGCTTGTGATTAACAAAGGTCAAGAAGATGCCTCTGAACCAGCTCTTGGGCTGCGCTGGCATTGTTCCTCAGATACTCTGACCTATAACCACCACTCAGTCACACACTCAACTGTAACCCTCCACACCATATATCAGGTGCTTGCCAGTCAGTACGACCCCTTAGGGTTCATTGTGCCTTATACCACACGAGCTAAAGTGATAGTGCAGAGATTGTGGGATAAGAAAAGGGACTGGGATGACCCCTCCCTCCCAGAGGGTCTTCTTCACATGTGGCAAGAGTGGGAGAGTGAGCTTTCCTCCCTGAAGAACATTGTCTTGCCAAGATGCTACACCAGTGAGGAAATGGACTCTGACACTAACCACAGAGAAATACACATCTTCTGTGATGCTTCAGAGCGGGCATATGGCTCAGTGGCATATATTCGTACAAAGAACACAGAAGGCAAAGTCGAAACCGCCTTTCTCACCGCCAGATCTCGTGTGGCACCTAAACGGCAACAGTCCATTCCACGCCTTGAATTGTGTGCAGCACTAACAGGGGCCCAGCTGGCAAATGTGCTAAAGAAAGAACTTACACTCCTCATTCACCAGATAATATTATGGACAGACTCAACCACTGTGCTCACATGGCTGTCCTCAGAATCCTGTAGGTTCAAAGTGTTTGTAGGAACTCGTGTGGCAGAGATTCAGGATTTGACTGACAGAGAAGCATGGAGGTATGTAGATTCAGCAAACAACCCTGCAGATGATATTACCAGAGGTAAGCACCTTCAGGAGTTGACAGCAGACAGCCGCTGGTTTCAAGGTCCTGCTTTCTTGAAACACAGCTCCGATAAGTGGCCACAACTGCATCAGATACCATCTATCTCTGCAGATTGTGAGGAGGTAAAAAAGACTGCCTTTTGTGGGCTCATAGCAGCTCTCCCAGCTGTTCCAGACATTGAGCAATTAGAGACTTGGCCTCAGGTTGTTGCAGCCATTGCCCAGTGCCTACACGGGGCGGCTAACACGCCACCTACTGCAGACAATTATCGAGAAGCAGAAAATAGCTTACTTCAGCGAGTACAGCAGGAATGTTTTCCTGATGACTATCAGAGGTTGATGATGGGGAAGTCCATCTCAAGCAGCAGTCGCATCATCACTCTAGCCCCAGAGTTTGATAACGTGGCACATCTCATTCGAGTCGGTGGCCGACTCCGCCATACTACTGCCATTGAGGAGGAGACCCTCCATCCAATCATTCTTGATCCAAAACATAAGATCACACAACTCCTTATCCAGCACTGTGATGACCAACTTCACCATCCAGGATGTGAACGTGTATTCGCTGAGCTGAGGAGGAAGTATTGGATTCTAAGGGGAAGAGAGGCTGTCAGACGACATCAGCATCATTGCACTGAGTGCAGGAAGTGGCGTGGAAACCCAAAACAGCCTCGAATGGCAGATCTTCCACCAGCGAGGCTACGCCTCCACAAACCAGCATTTTATTCAACAGGTGTTGATTGTTTTGGTCCATACCATATAAAGATTGGACGAAGAACCGAGAAAAGGTGGGGGATCATCTTCAAGTGTATGACAACCAGGGCTGTTCACTTGGATCTCCTCCCCAGTATTGATGGAGATTCATTCCTTATGTCTCTGAGACGGTTTGTGGCCCGCCGTGGCAAACCTTTTGAGCTACTCTCTGACCAAGGCACAAATTTCAGAGGTGGAGAGCGAGAACTGCAGGAAGCATTCTCTTCACTACATCCAGATTTTCAAGTTCAGCTGGCCTCTCAACAGATCAAATTCACTTTCAACCCACCAAGCGCTCCCCATTTTGGTGGATGTTGGGAGAGGGAGATAAGGTCCCTCAAACAAGCACTTCAAGTCACCATTGGCACACAGTCAGTCACTGAAGAGGTCCTTCAGACTGTGCTTGTGGAAATTGAGGGTATCCTTAATTCTAAACCATTGGGCTACACCTCATCCGATGTGGCAGACCCTGATCCTATTACACCTAACATCCTTCTTATGGGGCGGCTGGATGCATCATTACCTCAGGTGGTATATCCAGAGTCGGAGATCCTCAGCAGACGGCGGTGGCGTCACAGCCAACTATTGGCAGATCAGTTCTGGAGGAGCTTCATCCGATTCTACTTACCTGGTCTCCAGACACGCCAGAAGTGGTGTTCAGAATCTGCAAATCTCCAAGCTGGGGACGTAGTAATGATAATCGATCCACAGCTGCCTCGGGCTTCATGGCCCATTGGACAAATTATTCAGACATTTCCTGCATCTGATGGCAGAGTGAGGACTGTGGAAGTGAAAGTAGGAGATCGCTCTTACACCCGACCAGTATCCAGAATTATCAGTCTTCCAAAACTGCCAGACTGTTAAATGTCCCAGTAGTGGCAATAGGTTTTCTTGTTGTTGTGCAGATTTCTTAAAGAAATCTGGGGGCGGCTGTTAAAAAGGCCAATGCCACTTGGACTATTCCGCTCCCCCTCTGGGAATGGTATGTTCCGATCGGACCAGCTCCGTGCATGAGGAGCTCACGGAGCGAGGACTGTTTCGCTGAGTTCCAGCAAGTTAATTGAGTTTATTGCAACTGTTAATGTTTATGCAGTGTGTGCGTCCATTGAACTAAACACACACACACACGCACGCATATAAAAGCACAAATGTGAATATGATTGGAATAAGGAATGCCGGAATAAAGCTTTCCTAAAGGAAAAGAGGAACTCCAAGTTTTTTTGAGTGATCTAACAGTCACTTCAGTGGTGGGCAGTAAAGTATCCGAACCCAAGTACAAGGGAGAAGCCAGTGTCAGCCAACTCCATTTTTTCAGGAACAATAGGGGTATTTTATATGTCTTAGACGACCCAATAAGTCAGCCGGTCAACACATTAACACCAGTAAAGACAAATATTCTTGCTTATCTGGCAGCAAAGCACTGGACCCATGCAGCAAAGTCTAAATGGTGCATTCACTGAAGAAAGTAGTGGGTGTGGCAGCCAAGCTCCTCAGTCCAAACTAAACTATATTAGACTGGTAGAAGCTTAAAATATGAAAATACACAAATGACACATTATATGAAGACAGTGTGATTTATTCGTGCCTCTTTCAGCCGACTTCACCTGATCAGTGACAGCTAGCGGCGTGTTACTGGATGGTGCATCAGCTGCTAACATTACGCACGCGTTAACGTATTCAGGAACATGTGAGAGTTCATATTAAACATTAAACTTAAACTCACCACGGGTCTGGACATTTGGCCATTTCGCTGCTGCTTTTTGTCCCGGCACACACACACAGTCATTGGACTATCTTCTGCACGCAGCGTAGGAATACTCCACCCGGAGAACGGCTGTCACAAAGGATGGACACCAGACACCAAACTGTTCAGTACACTTAACTACGAGATGAAAACATGACAACACCACACAAGGAGACACATTAATGCTAAACGTTGTGGCTAAGAGGCTTTTCTTTGACCGTGTGCCGCCGGTGCCGGTGTGTCGTTTAGCCTCTTTAGCAGCGTGATCCCGACAAACCCCGACTCACTTGTAACTGTCCGGTGCGCGCCGTTAACGGTCCTCTCGGAAAGCTCCCACATTTCACGACAAGCCGAGTTCCTGGAAAGAAGAAGAACAACAACAATAGCAGGTGACATGACTATTTTACCTCCAACAACATAGCGACTCCTTCAAAGGCGATGTTCTAATAATAATGAATTACACTGCGTGTCAGAGCGAAAACTGAGGAGACGGATTGAGAGGATTCACTTCCTGTTACTTCCGCGTCGTCTTCAATCCCGTCAGACAGATTTAATAGTCTGTGCTGCTTCTTGCCTTTAGCTGGTAATCGTCGAGGGTGATTCAGTGAACATATTTAATCTGTATTTTGTGAGCGAGGTCTTTTTTTGTATCTTATAAACGCCTGGTACATATTTTAAATAGTTTTAAAATCACTGTTAAAGTTGAGTTGATATCTGCGCATGCGTACCAGCGTAAAACTATATAATATCTAAAAATATAAAAATGACTTCTGTCATTTTTATATTTACACAGTTTAGCTAACTTTCTTTGCCATCTATATTTTAACACTACAAATCTGTAGCAACAGTACGGTGCGATTTATCTGTGGACCAGCTAAAGTCCCAAGGTCTGCAGAGACCATAAGAAATCAAAGAGCTCTCGCTCTGTCGCAGATTAAATAAAGTAAAGTAAAGTAAAGTAAAGTAAAGTAAAGTAAAGTAAAGTAAAGCTGTTCATATTGTGCACAGACAATGACTGTGACTTTCAGTTGGAGTTTTTGGGATTGACATCAAACTATAAGTTCAAACAATATGCATGTGTGTTTATAATGCTGAAAGCTTTTAAAGCTGCATAGCGGGATTTTTTTTAATTTTATATTCTATATTTTTATTTATATAAATACACATTTTGTTTATTTATCAAACTCAGATCCAATATTCAAATGTCAAATGTTAACATATGGTGCCCAATTGTATTTCACTCTAAATAGGGAAGCTCTCCACATACAGCTTTCAGTAGCTGCTGTTGACATAACATTATGGATCAGAAGACACCTGTCCTCTTATCTATGTGGGTGGTAAGGCAAGTTGTGATACTGACAGTATAACTAAGTATATCTAGTCAAGAACTGCATGTAAGTACAATGTAAAGGTTTGCACTTGTACTTTAACTATCGTAGTCTACTTTTTATACCATCTGTTGTTCTGCATTGTCACTTTTTGCAGGTGTCAATTCTAAATAAATGATATAAGTAATACAATAAATATACTATAATCCATATTTATGAATTAACCACCTGTCAGTACATAAAGTGGCTAACATCAGCTCCACCCTTACCATTTGTACTGTTTTTGTTCACTAAGTCTCTTTTTTTATTTTCTAATTCACCGTTTGTTAATTTACTTTACTGAGCACTGGGTACTTCCTCTACTGAGTAGGGACTGCTTCCATGATGACGCTGAATTCTGGGATTCGTAGTCAATCAGACGCCAGCACACTGCAGTCAGAGATGCCATCAACTTTGTAGACTGGAATCACTGAATGTGATGATGGTCCTTTATCTCCAGTGGATTTTTTTTAAAGACCAGGTTCAAATGACGCTTTTATATGACATTAAACATACTCTATATATTAAGAAGATCTACTGTCTGGTGTGGATAATCTTGCAGAATATCTGTATTTTCATCAACCTTGACCCTTGCAAAATCCCTGTAATGTTTTGAAAACATGTTGCACTGTGGTGCAATGCATTTTGCTACGTTGCAAAGTGACATCATCACCTCAAAGTCAAGGACTCCCAGCAGTCTCGGTGTTGTGTTTGTTTTTTTTGTGGTTCCTTGCACCCAGTCTACTGAACACAGTACATGCACATCATCTAGCATATGACCACTAATCAGCCCTGCTGGTCAGTGCGCAGTGAGACCCAACCGGTGATGGAAAAGACGTCAAACTTACCAGAGTAATGAGATTTCGACCGCCCACGGCCATGTTAGAGGGCTTCTTTCCAAGACTCATTTCCAGTCAGTTAATACAAATATGCATGGTATTGCAATTTTAAAATGTCTTTATAGCTAAAACACATCGCTAGTGCCACATCGCCCCAGCAGACTCCATCCTAATGCCGCATTGAAGAGAGAGAGAGAGAGAGAGAGACAGACTCACGTTAGGGAACCAGCGGGCTGGCAGCAGCATCAGTGCAGCAGCAGCAGCATCTCCGTCCTGTCCTCTGCACCGCAGGGCAGGGCACAAGTTCCTCTGCAAAACCCCACAGATGGCATGGTACCCGGCCCGAACTCTTCAGAGATGATGTGAACTCTTATATGATCCTGCCGTAACATGCGATATATCTCAGAGCCTTGAGCACCTCTGCACAGTCTGGTGCAGGTTTCAGAGCTTCCAGGTCTCTTAAAGCGACAGCTGCTGTGTAAAGCTCCGATGGGACGCACCAATATGATAGAGCAGAATAAAATAAATATCCACTTGGATATATGACTTTGGATATATCAGTAGATTAAAGTAGAATAAAATAGATTTACAAATAAATACGACATATTATGCGATAGTTAGAATTAATCATTTGTGGATGTACATTCACATTTAGTATAGCCTTTAGGCATAAACATACAAATAATTCATTATGCTCATAACACTCCAATAATACTCCAGAATAGAAATTTGGACGTTTTAGAGCAGGCTACAGTAGAGACACATTAAAGTAACTTTTAGATTTTACCAGTATTTAATTCCCTCCAACAAACTATGAGACCAGCAGCCCAGTAGATGGAGACACCAGCATATCTGAAGCTCCTGCTGGATGTGGGTGATGCTTCAGCTGCAGCACCACCCTCTCACAGCTAGATGGCTCATGACACATCAACAATAGAGATCTGACCTCAACACAGTGGAAAAATGAGAACACAATTACAGCCACAAATATGCATTTGTGTGGCTGCTACAGGGAGTAAACTGGTGATCTACATAATTTCATAAAAAAAGATCAAACGTTATGGTGACGAAAGTATAATGACTCTAACTATAAATGATGAGTAAATCATGGAAGAATGAGAATAACAGATGTGTTGCATGCTGCGTTCGACACGTTAAGCAACTGAAATATTACTAATCCACAGTGGGCTCGGTTACAGATAAATACATTTCCAAGTGTAGACCGTGATTTTCTGGAATTCATACACAACATGTCCAGACATGTACAGTAATTGGCCACTTTTACTGGCAGTGTTGAACTTTTGTCCTCTGTGTCTTTGCCTTGGTTCACACACACACACACACACACACACACACACACACACCACCGTGCACCCAGGTGGATATGATATGATTATGTACATTTTGTGTCAACATGGCCTTTGTCAGGTTCGTTGACGCTGCTGCACTTGTTGCCATAATCTTCACAAATTAGCTTTTTGTCAGAAAAAAAAGTTTTTAGCAAAACTTTAGCTAAATCAACTCAAGTCTGCAGCGACCATATGAAAAGATATAATTTTCTATTTAAATAAAGGAAATAAGACCAAGTAGGATAAAAAAAAATCTAACTTTTACTAGACTGTTCATGGTTAACACTCGTTTATAAAAGGTGAGTTTTACTCAGTGGGATTCAATTTGCTCTCAGTGTTTCAGTAGGTGTGAAGTGACCTTTTAACTTTAGGGTACAAAACCAATTCCCTACTACAGACACTGGCTGATCTATTTGAATAGGAATGAATACGTCCATATGCTTTGCAGCTTTTTCCTACAACCAGTAACTTGACGTTGAACCGTGCTCTTCGCCAGCAGATGAAGTTAAAGAGTCAGCTCTAGATTCAACTCATGAGTGAAGTAATTCCCTGATGTCACGACATCTGCAGCTCATGAGAGATGAAAGTTTGTCAAGCAGACAGACCATCTTACATTTACACACAACATAAATGTCTAATAAACACCATTACTTTAAAATGTAATGCTGATGTCTTCTGTAACTTCCGCTCATTGCTGACACTGTGTTAGGGACCAACTGAGGTCCCTGGACCATAGTTTGGGAGCCACTTGGCTGGTGTTCAATAATCAGAGCACTGACTGCAAACAAAGCCAAATAAACAGAGAGAGAGAGAGAGAGAGAGAGAGAGGGCGGGGAGCGGTCTAAAGTGTCCCCCTTTCTGTCTGACAGCACTTCTCAGTGTCACTGCATGTCTTCCACACCGACGTCCATAAATCCACCGCTGGGATCGATCACACTCCGGGACCGGGTCTTTGATGTAGTCTGGCTGATCACAGATCAGATACGTGCGCTTCAGTAACACCCCCACCCACCCTCTCTCCCTCTCTCTCTCTCTCTCTCTCTCTCTCTCTCAGCATTTGATCTCTGGGCTTGTCCTCGATCAGCAGCCGCGGCTCTGCGTCGTGCTGGGCTGGGGCTGCAGACCGGTGCGGGACACACAGCACCACACCTCTCACCGGTCTGCTGGCGACTTTTCACGAGCGATACTGTGATCAACGGGCTTCAGTTCATAGCAGGTAAGAAGAGCTTTTAGCGACAAGTGGGACAAGCAACAGTAATCATGTAGTACTTAAATTCCTCTTAGCAGTACTACTGCAGTAGTATTACAGTATTAGTATTATGGGGCCACAGCGTTAAAGTTAAAGTGACTAGATCCTCTGCTGCACACAGGCTGCTCACTGCCTGTTGTTGGACACTTAGTCACAATATCACGACTTTGAGGCTTTTTATTCAATAAAAACTCCACTTAAACTTCCTTATGGAAGCTGTGGAGGTGATTTGCACATGCACTTGGTTCTATTTTAAATGAGTGCTTTATTGCATACACGTGTTTTATTATAGGACAAGGTGTTTTTAATGTCTTTATTACATTCAAACTACTGTAGTGGAATAATCATATTCCACATTACAGTGACAGTATCAAAGTCTAGGTGTTGCGATTCATTATTGAAGCCACATGATGTTTATTGTGAGTGATCTGTGAGTTTATCTTTGTTAAAACAGAAAATATATGGTTATGTTTGGTGATACAATTTGGTTTCTCTATGTCTTGAATTTTTTTTTGAATTTTTGATTTTTTACTTTTAAACATCCAGTGTGGCATTTTTTATTTCTGTGGAAATAAGATTTGAATTCAGACTGATTAAAAAGTATGTTTGTGTTTATTGGGAAGTGAACTTGGGAACAGTAATCAAAGTGTTTTATTCTCACATAACACCTGACTTACCCATACTTTGTCTGTTTCTCTTCTTGGTAAAGTAGGAAGCATGTGTCCTACAGCTTAAACAATATAATAAACTTCTTATTTCTGTCATTTTTCTCCAGCTGCAAGCAACAAGTGGATCATCAACATGGTGTGGATGCTACAGTACACCTTCTCCTTTCTAGTTACTGTACATGTCATATATTCAGCTCTGGTGAGTCGTTTATTAGGCGATTTTGTAAATGACATTGCTTTCATCATATCACAGCTTTGTGTCTTTATGTACTGTGAAAGGAAACAAATGCAGAAAATGGTGAATCAGCGCTGTTTCACATCCAGTAAATGTAGTTTAATTCTACACTGTTCTATATGAGCAAACAGTCTCAACAAATATATAGACAGCTGTAACTGTTTAATTTAATTTGTGATTAAATTCTTGTTCTAGTGCTACATTTCATTTAGCCTCCATCCACTGCACTGTCTTCACTAATTGTGTTTGCTATGTTGGTTTTTGTTTTATGGTTTTGGTTTGTGATCAGTGTATTGTTTCCTTTGCCTTGGACTCTGGTGCTGCAGTTTTCCCACAGGGCTCATTAAAGTTTTTCATCCCATCTCGACTGTATCAGACTTGTTTTCAGGAAGAGTCAAAGGTGGAGATTGATCCCTTTCAACTAGCACAAGACAGATGATGCATAGTTCTGCATTCAGTCTGGTTTATCTGTTATGAATGAATGCGGTGATGAAATGCAGGAATCCCTAACTTTCCCCTAAAAACTGTTCCTCTCAGATTCCTGCGAGGGCTGAGGAGGAGACCAGAGAATGCAGAGAACAGGAGTACAAGGACCGGTTTGGAAACTGCAAACTCTGCAAGCAGTGTGATGCAGGACAGGAGCTTTCAAAGGTCGGAACACCTCCTTACCTGTATGAACAGAAACTTTTGTTTTAGGCAGGTCTGTGTTCACTCAGTAGCATTTTCCTTTCAAATGGAAAAAAGCATGATCACCTGTTTATTTAGCAAAAGAAGAATGTAGCAACACAAGGGATCCACCAGATCAGATGAATCAGCTTCCTGATTCTGAAAAGAGCTGAAAGAAAAATGGGATGGATTATTCGCATGCTTTAAAAAAAACTTACTGTTGAATGGACACCACTGTTTAGCAAAGTGTATCTTATCCAGGGAACAAACATTATTTATTACTTCCTCTCTTTCATGCAGAGAACAGCCAAGCCGTTATTAGCTTTTGTAGAACACCGACCCTCTTTAATCAGTCACACCCATACTTTTGACCTTCAGCAGCTGAATGGCTCCCATTGTTTTT
Organism: Anabas testudineus; assembly: GCF_900324465.2. NCBI lineage: Eukaryota > Metazoa > Chordata > Actinopteri > Anabantiformes > Anabantidae > Anabas > Anabas testudineus. The sequence continues at coordinate 12,198,805 of NC_046622.1, forward strand.
CCCCATTGCACCCAGTCCAACTTATTGTCTTCACTGTTTGAAGCAAGCCATGCCTAAGCTTGCTGCTCTCTCGGCTGGGAATACAGTTTTTTCCACCACCTTAGCCACAGGTTTTTGTGTGCTTTGTACAAACAGGCCTCTATAGTGTCAGTTACACTCGGTAAGCAAAGGCTTTCCTCTCTGGCAACAGCTACAGTATGCAAGTGTAGGCACAGATGTAAAGCTGAGTAAACTATAAATAATAAAGTAAACAAGTTTGTTGCAACCTTACTTTTTTGATGAGCAGAACGTGTGTAACTAACACCACATGGCAGAACCTTTACGTTTTCATATGTAATTTCTTCAGATGCCCCCTCACAAACTATTATTACATAAATATTGATATTATTCTGTGTTCCAGGTGCAGTTTTTCTTGGCAAAAGCCAGATTGTTTCCCCAGCAAAAGCCAGATAGCTGCAGGAGTATCAACAAGACACACAATGGTATATGATACTCCATGCAGGATAAAGCTAGCGAGATGTTCACAACCAAGCATAAGAGTTGTTTCTTTGTTTAAAGGCACAGTTTGGAAAAAAGGAGCAGTCACCACCCCCTACCAATATTGTGACAGCTCATGCAGTTTATGTCAGTGATGGTCACCTAGATTTTACAAAGAAGTATACATAAATTAACATGAAAGTAAAAAGGTATGCATTAGGATATTCATGAGGCGTGATTTATTACAGGACAGTTTAGTCCTTAGACCGGCTCAGTGTGCCTAATAAACTGGATGTACTGTGTATGAAAATATACTCATGGGGCCTAGGATAACAAACTCCAACTCAGCTGTGACTAAATGACTTCAGAAGCAGGATTTCCCTCCATTACTTAATTTCAGTTTATTTTATTACACTTCAGGTTCATAAAAATGAATGTCAGCCTTAAGTAAACAATGTCTTGCAAAAGAAAAAAAAAAAAAAAAAAGGCTGGTAAATGGACTTTAGGGGGTTTTACACTCCGCTACATCTTTGAGCACCGGTGAAAAAACTCTGTATCACCCTTGACATCTGTTGCACACATGCATTCAAGCCCAGTTGCCTTTAATCTCAGTACACACAGACATGCACTCTGTGGTTGGTAATACGCTTCAGTAGTCCTCTGCCAGCTCAACAGGCTTGAATACTGCTAGCCACCCTGGGGTCTTAGTTAATAATTGGCTGCCTCATTCTTTCTCTGAAGGTAGCGGGATGTCGGCTCACAGTAGAGACCTAGGCCAACGCTCGGAGAAAGTTTCCCAGCGAAACAACTTGTGATCTGAGCTCTGTGTAACCGAGTCTGTTCATATCCTGAAAGGCAGGACTGGCTGTTGGGAGAGAAGCAGACTTTTGGAGTCCCTCTGTGCAGCTGCCATAGAGATCCCAAAGGAATGTGGCCCAGTTTGCTCTGGAAGTTTGCCTCTGGAAGCTGCTCTGAAGCAGGCTGACAAACATCAATTAGTCCCTCCACACTGACTGTAGCTAAGAGCACCACCCACACAGAGGGAACATCCATTTAAACCACTTATTCTTTTTCCCTCTGACATACTGTATTTCATTCTAGGTTTCATTCATAGTAAGTTGCTTAGTCTCTTGTGTCGTGCACAAAGAAACTGGGATAAACTGCTTTCCAGGGCATGCTGGACAGCTGCCAGTGGCAAAAAAGGCCGGGACACAACTTTTATGTGTCAACATTTTGCAGTATGTAGCAATAGTGTAACATTTCCTTTGGACACACTGCCAGGACAAACCACTTCTGGATAGTATTGGCTGAATAAAGAGAAAATGATTTACATGGAGTGCATAAAGGGCATAAAGGTCAAAATCAGACACTGGCTTCAAATGTTCTTGTGTTAATAGAAGTCATGTAGTATTACTGTTAATGTTTCAGAAAGTGTAACGTGCATGGCATCGCATTTGTTGGACACTTCTTCTTGCCTCTTTGCCATTTTCAGAAACTTTACAGTTCTCAGTGCTGTTTCATTACCAGATCAGATGATCTGGCCGTCCCCCTCGTGATTCCCTCTTAATCTCCGAAATATCTCCGCGTCTGAACATGTTTCAGGTTCCAGCCAGCTCACCCCCTCACTGCTGTTGTGTTTGGCAGTCTCACCCGAACTAGATCAGGAGATAGGACATGAAAATGGGATGTTAGCATCTGCTTTTGTGGATGGCTAAAGTACAAAATGAGAAAAAGTGCAATATCTATGTACAACCGTGGTTGTCGTCTTCGCAATTGCTTTGTTTTATTTTGCAGATTTCGCTAGTAGACATCATAAGATCAAACCTGCCTAGGAACATAAAAATATACAGTCTCTGCCAGCAGAGGTACAATAGAGTTAACTTGCCTCTGTTTGTTTTTTTTGTGTGTGTATTTTGCGGTATTTATTCTATTATTTAAACATGTACACACCCTTAAAATACGGCCTTTTCAGGGAGGTTTAACAGATTCTTCTGTTGATACTGGTAGATGCTTTATGGTTATTTATTATTGGAAAAGGCTTACACTTTGTGCATTCACCTTTTCATTTAGTAAGAACTCCAACATCACAGATTACCACAGAGCACAGCCTTTGTTTTCGCTGCTAAACTAGTCACATTGTCTGTTCTGCTGAGCTTTGTAAGTGGAGATAAAAGAAGAAGATCACTCCTTGATGTTCTGCGCTGCCTGGATCAGAGGCCAGAAGTGAGCTCCATTGTTTTGGTGCTCTGACCTGCTTGTGTCTACAGTATGTTGCATCAGCCCCCCGTCCTACCATGTGGTGCCCCAGGGACAGTGCTTATGCTAGTGCCAAGCTCAGCTGAGGTGAATCATCTCTGGGCCTCTTTCTTCATGTGGAATTGGTTCACAGAACCACTGTGAGTTACTCTGTGGTGCAGAGCTTCATCAAGTCATTTTTATTCTAGCTCTCCTCTCTTTATCACTCATCAACCTCCCCCCTCTCTGCTTCTCACTCTCTTTCTCTGTCTCTTCCCTTCCCTTCCTCCACTGATCCCTGCCCTTCTCTGCTGGAGAGCAAGGCCTTATATGGAGAGTTCGTAACAACAGCTGCAATAGTCCAGCCCCAGTGGGTCCACCTCTGTCCAGACCTGGCCCAAGAGTTCAGCGTCAGGCTCGTATGTGTTTGGCTGGAAGGACTGAATTCCTCGTCTTCTAGCCCCGACTCTGCGGTGCCATCACACGATCGCATTTTTGCCTCCAACCTCCCTTTTCATTTCTTGCCAGTCTGCTTCCCCAAACCCAACACCCGTATCAGACTCTTGTGCCCACATTCCAGCAAGACTGCATGCCCGGGCAGTGAAATGAGACACGGGTGAAGAGAGAAGAGAAGAGAGACGCCCCGTTTGAAGCTGACCTTCACTTTAATGATATATGAGCAACACTGGACAACAGGAGGACAGCTGCTGTGGAGCTGATGATGAATGATAAATGTATGATGTCATCCCTGCAGGGTCCTTTCACTTAGTGTGGGGTACAGTAATATCAGCTGTCATTTAAATGTCAGCTTGACATTGAGGTCACCAACCCGGGGATGTGACAGAGATCCAATTAGGAAAGAAACAAAACAAGACTAAGAATTAGCAGATGGAAAGGAGCAGCTGGAGTTATTTTCTATTAATATTTGGGGGGTTGAGTCATTGTTGAGATCTGGTTCCTTTCACCAAAAATATAAAACTTTGCTTTTAAACTTTGCCAGATTTCTGTGTTTCTGCATTACCAGCTGCTGCAAGGAAAAGGAACTCCATGATATTTTTGTCAGAGAAGATAACCTACATTTCATGTCCTTTTTAAAAAATACTTTCATCGTTTTTTCTTGGTTCTCAAAAGGTGGTTGAGCATTAGATCATTCACACAGTAGTAAGAAGCTGTGCTTTTTAAGTGGCATTTTCAATTGCTAAACACAAAGCGTATTCATCTTATTTTCTCCAGATACCACTCCATAATCCTCACTCCCTTCCTGAAGCTTCCCTTTGCTTGCCGGCCTCTCAATTAACAGGACATTTACTGAGTCTGCTTCAAGAAGGAGTCACACAAAAACACAGCAATAAACGTGCAATAATACAACAGTGGGTGTCCCCCCTTTATTATTCAAATGCCTCGGCTTTCTGGGTCTTGCAGCGGAAGGCAGCTCATTCAAACTGAAAGAGTCAGGGAGATTATTACCAGTGTAAGATGGACTCTGAAAAGAGGCGTGCTATTGTTCTCTTCTGATCCTGTGAGCCAAGATCATTCCCGATAGTCCACATTCAAGCCCTCCTTTCACCAGCTGCACATCATCCCAACCCACCAACCACCTCTTACCCGGTGTGTTTCTCCCATTAATCCCCCCAGGAATGTGGCTTTGGTTATGGAGAGGATGCCCGGTGTGTACCCTGCCGGAGCAGTCGCTTCAAGGAGGACCGCAGCCTGCAGAAGTGCAAGCCCTGTCTGGACTGCGGACTCATCAACCGTTTCCAGAAGGGCAACTGCTCCACCACCAGCAACGCAGTGTGTGGCGACTGTCTGCCAGGGTGAGACACACATACAATCTTTTACGAAGAAGAGACGAGAGAAACGTGTTACAACACACCGTTATCAGTGCATGTTGGCGGCTCCCATGTTCATGACAGCTTTGAAGGTTAAAAGATGTAATTTTGTGTCTTCCACAGATATTACAGGAAGACTAAATTAAGTGGTTTCCAAGACATGGAGTGTATACCCTGTGGGAACCCACCACCTCCTTATGAGCCTCACTGTAAGCACCTTTCCTTTTTTTTTTACTTCTTCTAACAGTTGGCCTCACATCAGTGGGACATTTTGTTAAACGTTCCCATGAATACAGTCTATTCATCGCATCCCACAATAGCTGATATTTTAAGATGAAACAGCATCATGCAGTACTCTAAAAGCAAACATCACCAGCTACAGCACACTTTTGAACTCCTGGCCAAAATGCTACTAGAACCAAAACTCAGGCAGCAGTGCCACAACAAAGCCTGTACATGCACAACATGCCAGCACAAAGTCGGTAGACTAACCAGAACCACAGCCTTCACAGAGTGTAGCGAGCCATAGTTTTTCACCGAATGTGCAAACAAATACTTAGATTTACATACGACAGCAGTTACATGCAGTCAACAGCAGATGAAATGGACACACAGTATATTCTTACATGGATATAGAACATAGTGGTGGATTATAAAGCACTGGATAATGATCAGCAAACACATCAGGGAGTAAACTGGTGCAAAGAGTGTAATCTTTAACCTATTGTACAGATCCAATATGCAAAAGAAGACAGGAGGTGTGTTACAGTATGTTCACAAGAAACAGGGCTCACATTCCAGTAGGCTACAGATCCAATTAACTTCTCTCCTCTGGCCATTATAAGTAGTTAAATACAACCTCATGATTTCAGGTTTCCACATAAAACCACCAGGCAAGTCAACTTATACCTTTGGTAATTGAGTGTGACTTCCTGATCGTAGGCAAGGCTGCAGCTGTGTCGGGGGGTGGGGGGGATCTTTTGGCAGCATGAGCATCAGAGCAGACACAGCCAGGGTTAGCAGCCCTAAATAAAAAAAGCAGAACTAAATAAAAAAGTGTTTGCTCTTTGCTCACAAGCCCTTAATGTCAGGAACCACGATTTCATCACCTCATCCACCGATTGTTTGCTTTTCTTTTAATGTCTCTGCTATTTTTGAAAAGTATTGTTGTGAGCAGCGCTGTGGTTTGGGTAGTAAGGCCGGACTCGGGACAACACGCCTCACGCTGCACATTTGTCCATCCGTGCAGAGAAGGCCTGTGAAACAAAATGTTCATTGTGTCTGAGAACATAGATGGTAGTTAGCTCCTACAGGGACTCTCAGTGGAGCATTTCCAAATGTTTGAAAGTCTCGCTCCCTCCCTCCAGTGTTATCTTCAGGAGGGTGGTGAAAACTTAAAGGGCAGATCATTCTAATAGGCCATACCGGCCCCGGGGCAATGGTGCAGCTGTGCAGGGGAGGTAGCCACAGACTGGGGTGGACTGTAAATCTTAAACCAGCCCCTCCTTTCTTCTTCTTCTTCTCCTTTTCCCGAGTGGCTTTTTAGAGCTGAGAAAAAACGAGATTGTGTTTTATGGATCTCTTTAGACTCTTTAATGTGTTTCATCTGCTGGAGTTTTTCTCTGTCGTGGTAGATCTCTCGGAGAGCTGACTAGACCATGCTAACACATACAGGCATGCAGAAAGATGCATGCGCCCCAGCGGCTTTGCCAGCCAACAATTCAGGCAGCAGAACAGTTTTCCCTTACTGCCGTCTTAATCAAGTTACCAGGCAATGGTCAAATCAAAACCTCACAGCAATATGATGTTTGGTGTTGCCACATGATAAGATGTGATGAATGTAAAATGTTTTGCCACAAACAACACCTACGCTTTCGGATGTCATAAGTCACTCCAGCCGACATCTCCGGCTTCGGCTTGGAAGAATGCAAGCTGAGGATTTACTATGTTGTTCAAAATGAACTCTTGAAAATGGTGTTTTGCATAGAATATACTTTAATCTGTAGTTGCTATTCAGGGAGAAGAAACCGAATTCCCAGTCTAACTTTCTTTCTTCTCCTGTTCCCTGTTTAGCGAGAGATCTGTCCAAGAAAATCCACTTATGCTGGTTCTTCTCTTTGCAAAATAGCTCTCCACTTTTCTCTTTTTTTTTTTGTCATGCTAGCCAAACAAAACCTTCATTGTATCTCAAATGACTTCTGGGCTGAACCATTATAAATCAGAAAAATGTTTATTTGATCTTGTAAAATGGTTCATACAGGCAAAAGTCAAATGTTTTTCAGAGGTGCTTCTTTTATTGGAAGTATGTGTTGTTCCATGAAGTCAACAGGCAGCGAGTCTATAAAAAGCTGTGGTTTGTTGGTCTGGATTGTGCGGAGACAATATCAGCAGGTGAAGTCTCTGTAATGGACCGGTGTTCGTGTGGGTTAACTGCAGCTGCCGGTGCCTCTGATAACAAGCTGCCTTTGTGTTTGTGGGACAGATGGTGCTCACCTTGGATGAGTTCTGTGGGATTAAATGCAAATAAGAATTATCTTTATGAATTAAATCAGTCATTGATTGCAAATAGAGCCATTGACCATTACCTTCACATAAACTGCAGATGTTGCAGTGACTTTATTTGTATGTTGTCGACATGTGGAACATCTTTCACTGCAGTGTGGCAGTATTTTGAATAACTAACAAGTTGTTTCTTTGACAATGATGAACATCTCTGTGCTCATATCGAATTGCTTCTTCATTGTGCTCTGTGGGTCAAACTAAGTTTTGGAGCGCCGCTTTGAGGTTTTCTTTGTTTTTTCAATGAAGGAATGTTAAAATACCCTTATCCCCTATCTAGCTGAATAAAAAACAGCCCAAAGCTAAAGTAATGTTTACATTGCATAACAAAGAACTCGTGGTTGTGAAAAGGTTGAAACCACTTCCTTTTATAAGAAACTCACTGGAAAGCAAACAGCAAATCTCAGTTAAAAAATATTTTCTCAGTCTTTATATTTGCCAAATTTATAAAACAGTCTTTCACATTTATTTTTCCCCTGCATGTTGTTAACTGGTCAATCTTGTTCACAGCGACATGACAGCATATGTTGGCTCTGCATTAACCCACTCCCTCCCTATCATGCACACATCGATCAGGAACATTATTTTTGATTACTGGTAATAATCAGAAGCAATTATGTTGAGGTCTGTGTACATGGCCTCAGAGAGAACTGTCACTCAAATGTAGATTCTCACACTACAGACATCAGTCTCTATATTATGGGAAAAATCAGTTTTTCTCATACATGCCGTTTAATTACACACATATAAAACGCTTGCACATGAAATGCTCGCAAACATTCATATGAAATCTAAGTGTGTCTGGAAAGTTGTCAACTGTCAGTCACATCAAAAAGATGATGACAGATTAGTCCAGGACGTCCGGTTACTTCACCTTCTTCTCCATCCAGACTTATTACATGTCAAAATGTTTTTTTACTAACTAAAAGTGTTTTTTCTTTATTATGCAGACATATTTTAAGGTGCTCATAAGAAACATTTAGCAACGCAAAACAACTTTTTCAGTCCATAATCTTTGTAAAACCGAGGTATAACTGAGAAAGGATTGTAATCTCATTGCTCCCATACTTTATCTGTTAAATAATAGCAGTAATAAATAGTGTTACTATTAGTCAAGGTAATCAGAACTGGAGCAGTTTTATTCCTACACACATTCAACACTTCTGTTGAACTAAACTAAACGTTTTCATTTGATTGACAGCTGACAACCTTCTAGTTACACGGGAATGCCTTTTGGCTATACTGAGATTGCACATGTACGTATGCAGTTGTTTTATATGTATTAATGCGAGTACTTGTTTCACAAGTATGTTTGTGAGTGTTTCACAGGTTTGTATGTGCGAAACTCCAAAGCTAATTTACTTCTTAAAGGGCCCCCTGTACTATACAGTATTTGTAGTCACACTATGCCTGTAAAGTTGTGGACTGCTTATACTTTGCTGACAATATCAGTGCATGTGCGGAGAATCAGTACAATTGTGCTATTTTAGGTTTTTCTTATATCCCAATTTCTTCAAGACAAATTATTAATATTACCACCACAGTTCAGTGTCAACCTGCAGTCAAAAACATATGAGTTGCATATCCCCACAAATCTGATTGTCCAGAAACTCCAGCACCAAGAACAAGTGAACTAAATGTCCTAACTAACTAATCAGAGTTTTTATATAAACAGTAACTTTAATGCCTTCATCCATATGGATAAATCCATAATTCCATATAATTAATCCATATTAATCTCCCAACACCGCAGTTCCTCTCAGCTCTACAGAACCTGTCAACATCTTGCAGCTCATTGTTTTAACTTCATAGCTCATAATCCAAACTGATTTAGTTCTGTCTGGAGGCACTTGACCCCAATTCATACCGCCCACCCAACTTGTTCTACATGTACAAAGAAGCAATTTACAGCTGTTTCTAATCCCCTCACTCTGTCATCTAACTACTCAAGAAGTACCTGCATTTTGTTCATGGATACAACAAATCTGGTTTCTGGTACGGAGCACTGTCATTACGGCTAGTGACAGTGCTCATTAAGCATTTGCAGCAGGGAACTTGTTTTCTGCACTCATGAACCAGCTTTTTGATACCTGCCCATCACCAAACTGCAATGAAGTCATGGCTGGTGATCAGAGCAAAACATTTACAGTAGCAGCCAAGATCCAGAAATGTCCCTTAGGAATTAGTGGAGACCAGATTGGAACTTAAAGAAGAGTGAATAATTCAACATTCATTAGTTGTCTTAAAAAATGATATGTAACAAGACGTTCACTCAAAGTGGGCAAAAAATAATTGACTTAAACAGTATTAAAAACTAGCTGTTTACATACATGTTTGTACTGAAGTGAGACAGTGAGAGAAAATTCCAGTCGTGTTTGGAGTTTTACATTTGGCTCACACATTGTGCTTTTATATCTTTATTTAGTATTTGACAGGATAATTACACGTAGCAGGAGCCAGTTTTAATGATACCGCCTATCTGTCTTACGCTGTGATATGTAGCATTGAGTCATATTAAACCCTGTTGTCCTGCATTTGTGAGACGTTGTATATTGAGCAGCATTCAAACGTCCTTACATGTGAGAGTGTCTGTCAAGGATCCTGAAGGCAAACAAAGTTGTAAAATCATTGCATATGGACACAACTCTGACACGCTCAGTTTGCTGAGTATTTTTTCCTGCTTCATAGTTTACACTCTCACTTCCAACCTATTTAAAAAGAACACACCTGACCAGTGCGTCTCGTGATTTCAACAGTGTGAATACTTGTGAGGGAACCCAGGGGCAAAGGAGAAGGGGGGAGGGCTTATGTCTGTAAATCATCTTCTGTGAGGAACAAGACAGAGGCAGATAAAGAGGGAATCTACCACGGGCGTTTTTTGCTTTGAACTCCTCTGCTTATTTCATTAGACTTCAGCAAACAGATGACTGGCTCGAGGCACAAAGGAACCATTTGCCACACGCTGTTCTGATTGGATGAGACGTGTTGGATAGTATGAAGTAGCTGCACTTAGATTGTTTTACATTTTCTGTTTGTAAAACTCTCAACCTAGGTTATTATATATTAATATCACTGCTGTACACAAAACTGCAAACATCTACTGTGTTCACCATTCTTTCTCTCACCACGTTCCCCCACAGGCAGCGGGCGTGTCAATCTGGTGCCGCTGCCCTCGGTGGTGACCAGCCCCCGGGATGTGGCCCTTGCTGTGGTCATCTGCAGTGCTCTGGCCACGGTGATGCTGGCGCTGCTGGTCCTGTGTGTCATCTATTGTAAGAGACAGCTTCTGGAGAAGAAGCCTAGTGGTGAGTCACAGCACCTGGATGAAGCGTGTCTCTTAAGCTAAACGTGAAAAAAAAAAAAAAAGGTTTTTAGGAACTAACACATATTTATTTAGTGTCGAGCTTTTAAATAAGCAATGATCAGATGAATTACAGAATGCAGCTAAGGTTATGTGAACCTAAAGTTCAACACTCACAAATCAGGCTTGCATGTAGGCAGTGAACTTTGCACCCCCTCTGCAGGTGTCAGTGAATTCTCTGTACAACATGTACTCTAGTCAGGATTTCCAAAATAAAAGCACACACTACGTGTTCCAAAACGCCACAATGTTTTTAACCTTTGATGCAATTTATGCAAGGCAGGAGCTAAATATATAAGGAATTATATAGCCCTTAATTATGCAAATAAAAAGAGTATCTATAGCCAAATGAGCATTATTTCATCACTCTCAACTACACAAACAGCCAGTTCATCTGTCAGTTGTGATCTCCAGTGTTAAGCCTTATTAAACCCTGATGTTGCATATTTGTGGGAACTTGTATAATGAGCAGCATTCTCGAGGCCAAAAGTGTTTTAGTATGTGAATTGTCCCGAGGGGAAGAATTAATGACATCATGTTTCCCTGGTAAGCTCACCTAAAACAAAGAGTGTGGTAGAAGTTACCAAGGTGATATTTTGTCGGTAGTTTAACGCAGTCCAAATATGCACCACACCCGTCACCCAAAACGCTAGCACAGTTGTTTTTTTTAATTATACAAAGGAATTTTAATCAGGATCATTTCCCAACACATGAGAGCATGTAAGTTCAGTCAGATAAATCCCACAGCTGAAGTCACCTGGCAACCTCAAGTTTTGTGATATTGTTCTAAAACGTAGAAGCCAACACCATTACTATGATTATCAAAGATGTAAATGCATTTTGGCTGAGAAGACAAATAGTGTTTACTGATATATGCAGATATATAAAGGTTTAGTAGACAACATAATAAACCTTAAAATATACAGTGTTATTGTTGTGGTACCAGTAGAAGATCTCTGCTGTACGGGGCTATCTGCAGGTGCTGACTGTGTCCAACATGTTTTCTCAGCAGCCTCTCTCAGGTCCCAGGACTGTCCCTATAGTGGGGCGGAGCTGTCCTGTCTGGACCCCCGCTGGCTCCATGACTTTCCCCAGAGACCTTGCTGCCAGTGTCACCTGGGGCCCGGACATACCTGTGGTGAGTCGTTGCTCAGACTGAAGAGATTTTATTCCACAGCTGTGATTTATCTAGACGGGTTCAAATTCATTCAAGCTGCAGTACAGTACGGCAGGTTACTATCAGGTGGTGTAACCACCCCTTCAGATTGCAGAACTCCTACTTTTGATGGTGTTGAGAACACATAAAGTGAAACTTCTGTGTATGATGTCTAGGTCCAGTCCATCTGATCCCATCTCTGTGCTGTGATGAGAGCTACAGCCTGGGTCGAAGCCACAACAACAGTCCCTTCCAGTCCCAGATGAGCCTCAGTGACAGGTAAGACCAACAGGATCACAACATAGTCATGTTTTTACTGTTGTCTTTATTGAAGGGCAGGAGGGAGGACATACTGTAAACTCTATAACGTGCTGTTTTGTGTGCACACCTTTATCTAAACTTCTGGGTAACACAATGACTGCATACATTTTTCACCTGTGGGAGAAATGACTATAAAACTCTGCAATGTTTGCACCACACTCTGCTGACTGAGCTAAACCTTTGCAGCTGGTTAATGGCTAAACTCAACATTAAACTTTCAGCAAACACTACAAAACTACAAGCATACACACAGCTGCATGTCTTGGCAATGTAAATAAGCCGTAGATTACATATGACGCAGTATGCAAATGCCTGGAATAATCAAGTTTATGCATTAAAACTTGTAAACTAAGGGACATACGTGTGTTTATACACTGGGAAAAATAAAGATACAAGAACCAGATACAGCGTCACTCTGTTTGGTGTGCCTTCAGTAAACCTGGAAACAATAGGCAGATAAACACCCGCGGCAGTGGAGCAGTTTCTATCACTACTGTTTCTATCTCTACTGTAGACATAACTTAATGTGGTTAATTAAAGCAGCTTCTTTGAAGTACTGAGAACAAACAGAGGCATCCTGCATAAAAGTGAAACACCACAGGGTGTGGCTGTGAACAGAGATTTGTGGTAATAATAACCACCAGCTTTATCGCGCTCCTGTAGGAATCTAAACCTGGATGAAGAGGGCATCTCCACAGAGCTCGGGGGACATCCGACATCTGTCCGTGAAGAGGGTGGTGGGATGATGAGGACTTCAGAGCCTGCAGACAGTTTCAGGATGCCACAGTGTAACACACACCCTGCAGTGGCACGGGAGGTGGAAGGAGGGGAAGAAGAGCATGAGGGTGACGCTGACGTAGAAGGTCAAGGGAGAAGTCACCCGAGAGAGCCCGACAGAGACGCAGTGAAGCCGTGACAGATGCATTTCTTCCCAAACAGCACTCATCGTCTCAGGAAGGTGAGGCGACTGTGAATGTTACTACGTCCTACAGACATGAACAGACTAAATCTGTGACATAGGTTTTAACTGTGGCGATGAGCCGCAGCTGGTAAAAGACACAGGATAGCACGTGTTATTTGATGTAGATAAGACTCTGCTGTTTTGACTAATCACTACACGCCTATGTTCCTCTTCCCCCTCTCTTTCTAGGATGACAAGGATTTCTTTGGCTCGTGTCCCACCCTTGAACCACCCTGGACTTAACAGCAGCCGGAGTCAGATCCCGTTTCAGATTACTCACCAGCCCCCCTCACACACACACACACACACACACACACAGATCTGCAGCAGTCACTCTTAAGTGCGGTTGCACCACCTCTTTGAGGCCTGCTGCTGACCTCAGAGCCCCCCGTCACAGGGTGCACAAGGAAAATGTATACATAAATGCAAACAAAAGCACTGCCGATGCCATCAAATCATAGGCAGACAGACAAATGCACACAACACACACAGAATGTGAACTCACTGGCCCAGAAGGTGAAATTGTATGAAGTTGAAGCGCTGAGGAGTATTGACTTACTACCGTGAATCTAAGTGAGCCTCTGCTCTGCCTCGAGAATGTCTCACATCTTCACATGTAGGAGAACAAAACCTGCACCACTGATCTAGCAGCTGGTGTTATGAAGCTTTTGTGTGTAAAGGTCACAGTTGTAAAAAAAAAAATTGAGGTGTGAAGAAAAAGTGTCAAAAAGTGAATATGTTGCACATTGAAGACAATCTTGATGATATGGAACAAGTGAAAATGAGAAATGTTTAAGTGATAAATGTGTTGTAGATACTGTAAAATAGAAAATAGTTCAATATTTTTGTAACAGACATGGTATTACGCTTGCTTTGCTTCCCCAGCTATAGTGTTGATGGTTGTGAAAGGTCACTTCCTGTATCATTTTTGTAAATAAAACACTTGAATAAGTTTACATACTAAAGGAAGTTGTTTTGATTCAGTCTTTAATGTCCTAATTGATTTTGTACCGATGTACTGAGATGATGCAACTGTAGATCTAAAACAGTTGGAGCCTTAATAAAAAAATAAGCTGCCAACTATTTTAATAAGTGACTTAACTCATCAACAAATGTTCACATTTTATAGAAAAACAACAGATGATTTAGAAAACATATTCTAAATTATAAACCTGTGATGAAAGTAATCGTTATTCGCAGCTGTACAAGTCAGCTATGTCTTTTCAGATCTGCCCATTAAAACTTTTAAAGCTGTTTTCACCGGCTCCTTGTGAGAGTTGAAGGGGTTTTAATGTGTAAAATTAAGTCTAATGGATCACTTTAGGAACCTTTAGATTGTTTCTGAATTCAACTGAAGTGCAGCCACAGAGTCTCTGATAATAAAATTTGCCTGAGGCTCAGCTGGAAATAGTTCACAGAGGTAAAAAAGCATCTGAAATGACAAAAAAGCCATGTTGGAGAGACATTATATCCAAACAATCAGTCAAACTGCGGTTGTAGCTTCAGTGTGGTTACAGCCACCCAGCACGCTGCGTCTCTCTCCGATGGCGTGTTCACACCTTCAGTACTCTCCTCACCACCTGCCTCAGGTCAGATATCCGACCTAGGCAAGCAGGGACACTGTATCAGGGAGTAGCTGCAGTCCCAGTTCAGCTGATAATTAGTGTGTTGAAATAGATGTAAATAGACACTTTGTTGGGCAGATTAGACAGTGGCAAGAAAAACTAGGTGAACCTTTTTGAATTTCACGGTTTTCTGCATTAATTTGTCATAAAATGTGATCTGATCTTCATCTAAGTTAAGAGTAATAAATATGATGTGCATAAAGTAGCAACACAAAAAAATCTTTCAAGTCGTTATTGAAAACAACCATAAAAAACTCACAGTGCGAGTGGAAAAACTATACTCTACAGTAGGTAGAACGTTGAACTAGCAGGGTGTCTATGGTAAGACACCATGAAGGAAGCTGCTGCTTACTAAAAAGAACATATGTGCAAATCTGAAATTTGCCAAGGAGCACATTGACACTCCACAGCAGTATTGGCAAAAGGTTCGGTGGACTGATGAAACTTAGATTGAACTATTTGGAAAGAACACACAGCTCTACATCTGGCATAAAAAGGCCACTGCATATCATGAAAACATCATCCCAATCAACCTGACCAGCTTGCAGAGATTGGGGGGAAGATGAATTTCCAAGTGTATCAAAAAATTCTTCTGGATAATTTGAGAATGTCTGTATGTCAGCTGAAACTCTGGTGAAGTTGTGTGGAGCACGTCCACAACAGTAGGGCTTCAGAAAAACTAAATTCACCTTTTGGAGTGGCCGAGTCAGAGCCCAGAGCTCAACTCAATAGAGTTCCTATGAAAAGACTTGAAGAGAGCCACACACGAGACGTCCAAAGAATATGACAGAGCTAAAACAGGTCTGCAGGAAGAATAGGCTAAAATTCTTCCTGACTGATATTCAGGTCTGATCAACAGCTACAGGAAGCACCTGGTAGAGCGTATCACTACTAAGTAGGGGTCGACCAGTTATTAATTTCAAGGGTTCACATACTTCCACTAGCACTATGAGGTTTTTATGATTGTTCTCTGTAAGTATTTCTCTGCATGAAATTATTATTATTATTAACATCAATTATTTTGTGTTTCTACTTTTTAACAAATATGAAGTATCCACTCTTGACTTAGATAAAGATCAGATCACATTTTATGAAAGATTAATGCAGAAAACCATAAAATTCCAAAAGGTTCACATACTTTTTCCTGCCACTGTTCTGGAGCATCAATCTACACATATTTCTACACTAATCGACAACAGATATGAATGAATGAAACCACCTGAACCAAAACTGGTCTCAAAGTAAAACTTCATAATACAAAGGGCTGAACTTTTCTCTTTCCTTCCAAAACCAGTCCTGACAGACAAACCAGATGGAGTGGTACTAACCTAAAACCTAAACAACTGACCATGTACCAATGAAAGCAGGTTGGGTATTCTTCCTCAAAAACTATTTTCTGCTAATTATAAAGCAGTACTTTGTTATCTCATAAGGGGAAATTAGCTGTGGACTTGAATTAACAAATGAAGAAATAAAGATAACGCACACAAAAAATACAAACTTTGAAATTTCTTGTGATACATTACAACATTTTTCAATGTTCAGTGCAGAAATAAATGAAAAAATGTGTGTACAAACATTATTAAATGGATAATCAGTGGTTTACAGTTAACAGTCTGTTTGAAGATACCATTAATGGTGACACAAGAGTGAGAGTCCAGAGAATAATCCATAATCTACAACAATTGATATTTATAGATAATCATAGTTTTTCAGGGTTAATTTACTGTGTAACTGTATGTTGACAACAGAAAGTGACTTTAAGTCTTCTAAGTTTGTTTCCATACCGACGCACACATCTTTCAGCTTTCAGAGTCCATGATGAAGGTCTCAAAGTTTGGGTTGAGCTCAGACACAAGAGCATCCACAAAGTCCTCGATGGTGGGCCGTCTCTTCAGCATCCCTGTCACACAGAAAAACAGAGCAGCAGCTTTTAAAACTGTGTGTCGGCTGAAGGAGAATCAAAGCTCTAGTGAGGTACTGTGATGAACTGGATTTTCTATTTTCCATCTGTCCATCTCATCCCATTCTAAGTACAGCTTTTCTGAACTTTTACATATTTTTACCCCAAATCACACAGCACACAGCGCTAAAACAGGATAACAGGGACATTCATTCAAAAGAACTTATATTAATTTATAATGTCCATTCTTTATAAATGATGTGTAGCACACTGCGCCCTCACATTAAACAAACAGAACATTTGGGGAAACGGCATTGTGAAGCTTAAAAAGGCCTCAGATGGTTTGTATGATCCAGCAGACAGTTCTCATTATCAAACAAAACTAAAAGGTGTATTGTATGTTTTATTAAAACTTCCTTTTTAATAGAGCTTTTATAAGGGTGACACTGAGCTCACACACACACAGTCATTACACCATGCTGACATTAAAACCGTACACCAAATATGACTGTGCAGCCCTGAGCAAGTCCTGGGAATGTCTGTCTGTGTTTTGAGAGCCTGTCTGCCAGCTCATGCATGGAGGACTCCCTTGATCGCTTTACAATTCAGCTGCACGGCCGCTTTGAAGTCAGTTCATTTCCCCTTGTGTAAATGCCAATGTAAATAGGCCCCCCCCCCCACCCACCTCTCTTTCCTGCATGGGTCACCTCCGACACACACGCTCAAACACACTCACACACACACTTGCACACAAGCATGTCTGCACAGGCACGCGTGAAGAGAAACGTAAAGAGTTTCACAAAGCGCTCCTGAATGTACGGGCACACATCAAGATACGGACAGCCGAGCTTCCTCACACTCACACACACACACACACACACACACGTGCGCTCTCGGTAGTTTATGCTGCTCTTATCCTGAAACTGTCTCTGCTGGTAGAAACTCAGTGCAGGTTTGACCCAGCCTTCATGAGATCACCAGAGAAGGGATTATTATCTCCTCTTACCAACCTGTCGCACCCTGCCCCTTGGCAACAAAATGATACCAACGTGGAGGGGTCTCTAACACACCGTAACCGCAAGGCCCTTGGATCCCTGAGAACAAGGCAGCCACATGAAAGTGATGATTTACCACCGTAAATGATAAAGAGCTGCTGGATGTTTTTGCTGTGACCACTGTCTAGGACATCTGATGACGGCTTTAAAGTGCAGACCAGAACACCTCAAGTAGCATTAGTTAAATGGCACTACAGAGGATGTTTATTAAGCTTATTAAGTTACACCTCCACCATCTTAGAGAATATTCATAATGAAGGCATGCGATTCTCAGAATAAACAAAAGTGCATATAGGAAAGACTAAAGCCCCATTCAGACGAGATACATTTAACAGAGGGAAGTGGGGGATAAAACATGAATTCATCGTTCCTACAGGATATGGGTTGTAATAGACATGGACATTCAAATATCTGATTGTACTTCTTGTGCTCAGTCAACTCTTAACAACAGACATCAAACATCTTTTAATATCATTTATCTCCCCACTCGCAGCACAAAAAGGAGAAAAAAAAACAAGGCAGGAAACGGCTCACTCATGGCACGACATGACACGTTGACTTTTTTACAGTATGTAAGCAGGCAGAGCTGTGGGCTCGGTTCTGTCTGCAGTATCAACAGCACTTTCTCTAATAGAGCTAATTTCCTTACTGTGGATCCACAGGAGGGATCTGATGTGTGGAGCCTCGCCTCGCCACAGGTTGGTGTGTTAAACAAGCAAAAGTTAACACGACAAGAGTGATGAGAGGGGCAGGGAGAGAGGCGGAGGAAAGAAGAGAGGGAGAATTAGAGACGGAAAGGAAGGTGTGGTCATGAAAGAGGTTCAGCAGGTAAACAATAGCACCCTCACCAGCTTCTCATCACCAGCAGCTCGTGGTGTCAACACCACACAGAGTCTCACACTGCGACCCAGAGCCGCTGAATAAAAGAATCAACAATAAGCAGAGAGGAGAGAGAGTCGTTTCTCAGCCCAGATCCCTGGGAGAGTTTGAGAGGAATGCGCAGATAACCTCCAAGTCATAACAACACTGCGGAGGAGTATCTGATGGGAGATGCTGCTTTTATAGATACACACAAGGAGGTGGGGCTGAGTCTGACAAGACAGACGGGCAGGGTACAGCCGGCATACGAGGAGCTGGTATCGATTACAGAGAGAGCTCCATTGTCTTCAGTCAGGTGTCTAAACAAATCTTACATCAGCAGCCCTCTGTGCATTTGAAAGGCAAACAGTCGCTGCAGCAGTGATTTTCAATGTACTGTCACGTGAGACAAAGAAAGACAGCAAATCCTCTCATTTGAGAAAGTGTAATGAGTAAATATATTATTTTTTTCTTAATTTACTATTAATGTTCCTGTCTCTGGACTAAACATAGCCGCTGCAGTTGACAGTGTGGAACCATCCAGCTACTACTGTTTTAATATTATAATAATATATAATAATAATATATAGCATCTCACCTGAACCGATGCTCTCTCTCTCTCTCTCTCTCACACACACACATTGGGCAGAAGTGTACCCTTGCTCTTGGCTGCACACAGAGGAAGAACCAGAGCCAAACAAAACATTGCCTGTGTTTTGTGTCCATTGTTCGGAGAACCTCAGGACAGAAGCTTTGCCGTGTGAGTCATCTCGTATTTAGGAGTTTCCATTTCCATTCATAATAGCACTGACACAGCCGCTGAGGAGAAAGGCCTCTACCCATTATAGTCAACTCAGGGCCCCTTCGTGAGCCAACCAGCAGAGTTTGCATAAAACAGCAGGTGTTAAAGGACACATTATGAACAACATATTGAAAATAACAGAGGATCTTTCTTAACGACCGACTGCTGATTAAGAATTCGCTTTTTAATCCTGAGCCTGCTTTGCAGTTTGACCACAGAAAAGCCTCACTAGAGCAATTGGCAGTAGAGTACTTTGCTCAAGGGTACTTCATGAGTACCACAAGTGTACTACTCATTTTCTATCCCTGCCCAATTTTTCCAAGCCTGTGTGGGAACGTTCAAAACACGGAGCCTCTTCTTTAGCTCCACTTCTTTTCTCCATACAGAACAGCTCTTATTGAAAAATGGAAACCCATTTCAAATTGATAATGTGCTTAGATGCAGCTCTTGGCTTTTCCTCTAGGAATACATAACAGCATGCACAAAATAACTTGTTTATTTACATTAAGGGTGGTGGGCGACGGTTATCAGTCAGATGAAGACCTTTGTGGCTGGCTAACAGCTCTGAGCCCTGTAATGACAACTCTGGGGACAAGAATCCAGGCAGAATGTTTCAAAATGGCTGCCCAGCCTGCAGCTAATGCTAGTTACCGCCTAGAAAGAGTTTTTGTTATCGCAGATAAAGAACTTTGGAGTAAAGTGTCCGATAACCTACAAAGTACAGTAGCACTTCTCCTTTTCTGCAAAACAGAGATGATTTTCAGTGTCTACTTCAACTTCTACATAAATAATCACGCTGGTTTTTGCACAGTGTCTAAAAACAACTCAGGAACTTCTTGCTTGGCTCCCTGAAAGTACATGAAGCATGCACTTCTATTTTTACCTGTATCTTCCTATTACAGAACTAATTAGCACTGTTGTGTTACTTCTCTTTAACCAATCAGAAGGCTTAGCTGAAACCGGCTGGTGTTCTACAGTATAAAGGAGGTATTGATCCCACTCCCATGGGCTTGGCTGTGTCCTGTTCTTTCACGATTTAATTAGTTACTTTTATGGAGCAATTACACCCATTTGCAAGCTGGAAAGAGCAGCAGTTTTACATTGTATGGTTGTACATTTAAAATGTGAACGCATGCACACACACACACACACACACACACACAGACACACACACACTAGCACGCAGCGTTTAAAGTCAAGTTTTGCATTTCAGAACACATTTCTGGCTGCTTCAGTGGCTGTGTAGCTGCTCCTCACAACCATTCGAAACATGTCAAGGTGTGAAAAGCTGTTACTTCTGTCAGACCTTGAGGCAAACCATCGGCTCACTGCCTCTGTAATTACACCTTTGAAGTTCAGGAAGCTTTTTCTATAAACCACACTTTAGACAGGCCCAGAAAGCAAGCAAGACAAGGGTGATGACAAACATTGCACTGGGAGGCTCTTTGTTGAGTAAGCGCCTTCGCAAAAGAAAGAAGAAAAACCTGCAATGTTAATGAGGGTAAATCCAACCAAACCTATAACTCAGTAATGTAACAACATTTTCCCCAAACTAAACTTGATGTGTGCACAGTTTGAGAGTCTAAGGATGCAGACAATTTGTTGTTTTTTATCATACTAAGGCAAAAGTGCCTACAGCTGCTCTAAAAAGCACATATAGAATAATCAATAGCAACGTTCAGAGTCTACAGTAATAGTGTTTATGGTGTAACAACCACACATGTAATAAATAAACAAGTCAAGCAGAGAGAGAAGTCAAACCCTGCTTACTTTTCTTCTTTCTTTCTTTCTCCACACTGAGAAAGGTGAAGTGTTGCGGTTTCTGAAGAGGTTTAAGCATCTAACCTGTCCTAAAAATGTATACTGATGCCTTAAAATGTCAGAAATCATTGTACCAATGGAAACCTTCAACTGATGCTAGCTTGTGGTGCCTGTGATATGGCACTGTGAGTCTATCGCTCCGCCGGCGGTCTGAAAAATATCAACAAGATATATTTTCAGAGCTTTCATTACCATTTTTTTCCCCATCAGTGTTGTCACTATATAAAATATAAGACAATTCTCTCTGCAGCTATTCTATCTCTTACTGCCACAATGCTGTGGGACTGTGTAGACCACCGGACTCGAGGATTATTTGCAGCTAAGCAAGCAGTAACACACACACACACACACAAAACTAGTAGATTCATTTTCCGTGCTTGCCGATCAGAACTTTGGGAACAGTCTGAGCCATGAAAGCCCTCTCTGTAGCTGCACCCGAGGTTCAGTTCATCCAGTTGATCACCTTTCACTCTCTCTCCACCGTTCTCTCCCTTTTCTGACTCACTCATTCAGTCCCAATGCTGCTCGCCTGGATTTAATACCAGGGTTTACATTTCAACACAGTCTTTCCTGGGAAACATCCAGTAGCGGCAGGGAGTCATGCAGATAAAGACTGGCCTCTGATTAGCCTTACTGGGGCCTGCTCCAGTTCCCAGTGTGCTCTTGCGCCCACTGTACCACCTTGCCAATGAGGATAGCAGGGAAATGTTACACACCTCCATTTACAAGAGTCTTTGTTTGAAAGTATTGTGTGTAAAGGGATCAGGATTCAGTGTCCTTGCTCTAGTCTTCTGGTCTCTTCTGGCCTAAATACTGCTTTAAATAAAAAAGTACCATTATTTTTTACTTAAAATTATTCTTCCATTGCACGATTTCAAGGAATTCAAGATGAACCTCTGGAGCCCACATCGAAGAATAGTGAAAGCTAAATGCTTCGGCACATGCACTGATGTGATTTTATAACTCTTTCATGATGTTAAGGTCAATGACGAATGACGATTATGACAAAATATGTAACCATCAAAATACCGAGGTGCCTGAATGAGTCTCCTTTAAGAGTATGCAGTGTTTTCACTTTAGTTGGAGCATTTCTCCAGACATGGAATAAATTTTATTATGATAAAAAAGAAATAAATGTTCTTCCAGATGATCATAAATGTAATATCATAAATGCAGGCACAAAGATTGGAAACTGTATTATAGGACACTGCCAAAATGTGAGACTGTAACTGACATACACTCACTTAGGCCATTTTATTAGGTACACCTATACAAACTAACGCAATTTTACAAGGTTTTTATTGATCCGTTTGTGCTGAAACTGTTGAAGACAAATGATAATTCTACTATATATGTCCAACTGAGTTCAAATTAGTGGATTATGGAGTCTTATATGTGCATTATATTAAGAGATGTTTCTTTACTATTATTCTCAGTGCACACATTTCTTCCAGAGTTGAACCCTGTACAATGAGTTATGACTGGGAAAGACAACCAGAAGGATAAATATGGCCCTGATAACTATTCTGCTCACAGGGACTTGGCCTATAATTAGAGTAGCACTCAGTTCAAACGGACCCATAAAGGCAAATATTGTCAGTTTAACAACAGTTAATTGGACAGCAGATCTAATAACAAAGATCTGATCTGTTGGTGACTGTAATTTCAGAGGTTGGGTGCAGCCTTGGTTGGAGCTGTCAGAGGACAATCTGATGGAGGAAGGAGGAGTCATCCCTGGGGGAGAGATTTACAGTACACTCCCAAATGTCACCTGATATTAGTCCTCCCTCTCACCTTTTCTTTTGTTGTGCTGTCCAGACATGCCACACCAAGTGCACAAGATGGGGACGTGAGAAGGAAGTAATGGAAGGATGAAGAGTGAAGTGAAGAGGGCAACGAAGGTAAGTAGGAAAAGTAGGAAAGTTTGCCTGTCAAGGTCACAAAAAGATAAACTACTGTCTCAGCTACCGTGACATAATGGACTACAGTTGGATGGTTACAAGCCTGGAGAAAAGAGTGCTACTTTAGCATGTTAGCATACTAACATTTGCTACTTAGAATACAACACACAGTACAGCTGAGCTTGATGGGAATGGCATTAGTGGCTAAATACCTGCGAAAAGTACAAATTAAATATTGACCTGATGACAAACAAATCAATCAAATGATCACCAAAGTTACTACACTCATCCTAAGAGGGACTTTGATGTCTACCACATTTCACAGCAATCTATTGTATAGTGTTTCAGACATTTTAACAATAAATTCAGGGAGCAGCAAAGTCTGAAGAGTTCATGCTGTGGTGACCGTGATTGTCAGTTCAAAATTTAATGACAATCCATTCAGTCACTGTTGAGATATTTCAGTCTGGTTTAGACTGGTAATAGTTGTCCCAACAACAGCACCATCTCTCAAATCCTAACACAAAAGACTAAAAAATTAGTTATGCTTGCATGGTTTGACTGTGTGGAGTGATGTGACTGATGTGAAGCGGTTAAATGCACACAGAAATGTAAGAGTCTTCTCTTATTCCTGCAGAGTCAGCAGTGTTTATCATCAAACCTATAATCATCCATGTCTGCCTTTCGTCCTTCTGGTTTTTGTCTGTGCATAGCAAAAGCAACATGATGTACAGTATAATGTAACTTGCTGAAGATCAAATGACTGAGCCCAGAAAACGGCTGGACGGGGATGAATAGAGTGCGGTTGCCAACGGGAGCTGACTCAGCACACCAGTCTGCTACGGTAGGACTGGCCAAGTCTCTGAGTTGACTAAGCTCCTGTAAACAAAAATAACAAACCAGTTTTGAGGCGTTAAACTGGTAAATATATGCTATTGTTGCTCAAGCACAGAGTGGGCCAAACCACAATGGCAACAGCCGAGAACACCTGAAAAATCTACAACGTGACTAATACACTCACAGCTGCTTCTGTCTGATGACAAACAGAGATTCCCGTCAGGTGATGGATGATGAGTGCGGTTAAAGGACTTGAATGGACAACAGCAAACTTTGTCAGTCTCACTTAATACAGAAATTCCTCAAGTAATCCTGCAAAAATAGGATGTAATAATTTATCTTCTATCTTATTTTCATGCTGAGTAGCTTCTATTTTTAACCAACACACATCAATACGCACAAAGCATTGGTCTTAACAGTATACTATGTGCAGTGTCTATTTACCTGAGTAATAATAATTTATCATTTGTTATGCACAAACTATATTCTGTTGCTACTGAAAACCAGTGGATGGTCACTATAGTTCCTAAACAGGAAAAAAACATGAAAAGGATTTTAACCAATCATAAAATTAAAAATGAAAACTATGGATAAAAAAATAACAAACAAGGAAACATGCCAAGGGTAATCATTTCCAAGTTGGAATGACTGTTCCTTGAATGCTGCCGTGTTGTGTTGCATTCGAGGGAGAACTGAGGCCTTAAGTCTGATGCAAGTCAAACATTTTTCAATTAACTGGTAAAAAACTGAAGCGTTTCAATTACTTGAATGGCTAAATGTGAAACAATCTTTTCTCAGATTTGGGGAAAAAAAGAAGGTCAGACATGTTAAGTTACCTTCTACCATCAGCATTGGCTCCTTGGCTCCTCCATGGGCCAGCATCTCCCGCCGGTAACGCTCACCCATGTCCCTGATGAGGACAAAGAGATAAGGTTACAGAAACTTGTCAGCTCCTCGTACTCTTTCAACCCCCTTCATCACTGCTGCCACCACTCAAAGCCAAGGGCCAAGTCTGTTCACAACAGACAGGTGTCAGGAAGCTGAGATCTGACAACTGCAGGTGGGACTAAAACCATCTCAGAGGGAAAGAGAGGATTGTCTCAGTGCTGCAGGGCTGGAGTCAATGTTTTTCAAAACAGAGCCTTTGTGCTTTGGATGTTGGTATTAGCAGACACCTGCCATGTCGACGTGAGTTTCACATGAATGTCATGTTGATGTAAAAAAAAAAACAGCATCAGTTTGAGGATTTCCCTCTCACGTCTATAAGCTCATTTTTATATTTTGTTTCTTAAACAAAAGCAGCTGCTTCACCTGTTTAAAGGATCCTGAACAAAGCACTGCTTCCACACCATTGATGCAACGGCCCGGGACATGAGGTAGGAGTAGTATTTGGCTCCATAGCCTATCAGGTGGCTGAATCTCAGCTGCCATGCCTATGCCAGAAATAAACAATGTAAAGTTACAACACTGTCACTTTTACTTTAACAAAAACAAAAACAAAAAGACACAGTGACTTAAATAATACATAATAGATATTACGAGGTTTTATGTCACCAGACTGGATGTAGCAGCAAAATAAGAACATTTTCCCTTTACACTTTATATTAATTCTGACAACATGAAAGTGGGTTGTGTTACACACTGAGTAGTGAGGGACCAATGTGACATAGGGAGGGTACTGCATGCTTAAAAAGTTTTTAATGTTTCTGCTTGTAAAACCTATTGAGATGGTTAAATGGTTGCAGCAAAGTCTTCCAGAAAGTCAGCGTTGACTACAACTGAAAACTACAGCAAAGCATAAAAAAAGTGTCAACCTTGTTTCAGTTATACTTCTGACAACTTATGGCAAATATGTTGAACTGTTTTCTCTTTTCATCTTATAGGTTGTTTCCACTGACTTTACTGATATCTATAAACAAAACCTCCAACAACCTGCCAGCTCCTCTTTTCAAGAATAAAACATGGAAATTCCTAAATGGTAGAAAGCCCCCTTCCTTCTCTTCCCCTCTCCCCTGTAGTTGCCTAAGGGGGCCCCACTCCATATCTATGAAGACACGCTCTTTTATGATCTCTGCAAACAGGCACTCTGGGGGAATTCAGCTGGCAAAAACTCAAACATTCAGCCTGTTAGAGACGACAGCAGCAGCCATAGTTGATAAAACCCTAACAGACTGCAGACGCCGCCGACCATCTCACACGTTTAACTTTAAACATGTTGATGATTTATATTCCAACTGCAATATAAGTAAGCATCATTAAAAGGTACCTTTAAAATCCATACAATACATACACTGTTTATATTACAACTTCACAGCTGCTTGAGAGCTTAAAATGAAAGATGCTCATGTTCACCACAGTGGGCGCGAGATCCATGACCTGATGTGATCTGATCTGGTCTTCTGGTGTTCCAACAGCATTAATAATGTTCAAGCTACAAAGTGTCGACCTGACAAGACTCTTCTCAGCCTGACAGACTTTAATAGGAGTAAATAGCACTCCTGAGAGGAAATTATGCCTCAGAAACTGCGGGAAAGTTGAAGCTGACTGAGTTTGCTTTGTCAGCTGAACGCAGCAGTGATGCAGTGCCTCGGGTCATGTAGGTTAGAAGTCTGTTTTAGCTCTTTAGTCCTACTCGTATAAAAGGAAAAGTGTGGGACACAAGCTCTTTTGATAAAAAACAAACACACACTTTTAGATTGTGCTGTATTTTCTTGTTAAACCTATGTGAAAACCAGACTTTTCATTTTCTAATTTTCTAATTGAACCGCATTTCTTTTAAGTCTTTGATGAGAATACAATCACAATCACAACCACATAAATGATTTTCTGACTTCCTATCTGCTTTTTGTTGCTGACCTCTTTGCCATACATCAAATGATTAATGTCTGACTTTTGTGAGAGAGTGCAAGTGGGGCACATGGCAGTGAGATATCCTTTTGATCTTTAAACACAAAGGAGACAAAGTCAGCACAGAGCTTTTACTTTGTTCCTCTTGTACATGAGATAAAAGAGTTTTTGTTCTTTCCAAACTCAACTTGTGGTGATTTATTCATGGTACTGAGGTGCACATTTTATCCAGGAGAATGTGGAACAAAATAAGTTTCCTCATACATAAAAAACACTTAAAAACAGGAACAAACACTCAGTCCTAAAGCATTCAGGCCTCTGAATTTCACATTAAAGAAATGTTAACAGAGCAAGCAGAACATCTTGCTTTGTGCCAATTATTTCCAAATATTATCTTCGGCTCAAGGGTGAGCATGTGGTCTGTGTTACTTACAGCTGATCCTCCCTCTCAATGCACAGCAGGAACTGATAGCACTGCTCTATAAACTATACACATGTCAGCGTCACCCTAATGTTTCTAATCTGTGGATCCCTGTAACCTATTTAACACTCAAACTTTCGCTTCACTCTGGAAACTTTGAGCTCCTGAGCTGCGTTTCGATGAGGAGAGGCAGAGGGTTCATTTAAAAAGAGAACCAATTTTAAGTAGAATCAGTCGCTGAAGGATCTAAACAAATCTGTTTTCACAATGATGATCTAATCCTTGATACTCGAGCGCTGCAATCATTCTCTGTTCAAATAAGGAAAACAATCCTGCCGCAGTTAGCACAGAAGTGAAGTGTCTGTTGGAGCTTTCAGTGTGGTTTGAAAAGCTGAAGAGAAATGATTGCGACAGTGGGAAACTATATAACATAAACCACAATCTCTGGGGAGGCCACTACAAAGCAGGACAAGTAGAAGTGTGGGAGGACTCCTGTGAAGAGAAACGCTGGCCTGGACGCTAAAGTTTGGGAGAATACACAGCAGTTCTATAATCTCTATTCCTGATGGCACCCCACATAATTATAGCCCAGAGTAAATGCTCTCTGAAGGCCATTCCTGGCTAAATTATGACTGTTTTTGATTCCCTTTTCCCTCCTGGCCCTATACCCTCACCACAGCTGCAAAAGTGGGGAAACTAGTGAACTTTTTTCATTAAAGAACTAGGAGGAAGAGTTTCAAATATTTCCCCCAGGGAGGGCTCATTCAAAGTATACTTCTGCTTTGTTATTTTAGCAGGGCTTCAAAAAAAAAAAGGCTTTAATCCCTTAAACTCTGCTGTACCTGGCTAAAAGATATAAAACCTGAGAGAAAGTGAAGAAGGAAAGACAAGGAGACAGAGTAGAAAGCTAAAGGGCTACTTAGGTTTGTGTAGTGTCTGTGCAGTGATAAACTCAGCAGTGAGAGTGTGAAAGCGTCTTGAAGGAAACAGGCGTCAAACAGAAGAACTGTAATTCATCACAAGATACAATATTTAGGAGACCAGCAACTCAAATGAAAGAAAGAAAATAAGTGTGTTCAAAAGTACCGTATTGGGAGTATAAGGCAAGCCGTAGAATTTCTGCTGCGTCTCCTTCAGGATTTCTGTGGTGGAGCGGTCCAGAGGTTTGTCATGGTAGAGCTGGTCCAATGCAGCATAGAAAATCTGCCCAGAATAAAAAATAAAAATAACAAAAAAGGTTCCACTGAGTCAGCACCTCTGCACTTACAGAAAAAGGTTTCAAAATTTTCCATACAGAGTTTGAAACTAATACATATGTAATATGTACATATGATATAATGTAATATCTGTGAATCCAAAGTTGTAGTAGTTTGCCCTAGATGATTTATCTTTTGATAATTTGGCTTAATAACTGAACCAAAAACAAAACTACTAAATGTTATTAAATGTTTATGACCACTTCTGCATACTACACTCTTTGAGGACTAAAGACTTTATACCTGCAGCTGGGTGTCAGCAGCGCCGCACACCTTCTTCGACTCACAGAGGCGAGCCACCATACTCTCAGGCAGAGGCTGAGGAGACAGTGACACAGATATAACCTTCATCTCATTGATGCATCCAAGTCTGTCTTGGTAAAATGATTAATGTTACAGTTATTGCTGCTGCCGTGCATCATACATAAAGAAATGAAAGGCAGGGATGATATCAGCTAGTTTATAACATCCCAAACAGCTAATATTGCTACAATTCAGATGTACTGGTCAATGTTGCTCTACAGTGTTTAAGTACAATTCTGTCTTGATACTAGACCTAAGTCTGGCGGTTTAGGTGTACCTGTCCAGTTTCATAATGGCGTGCAAACTGGCTGATGACTCGAAAGTCAGTGGCAAAGTACTCCATGAGGATAGAAGGGACTTCAGCAAAGTCTGTCGCACATCTGGTTCCTAGAGGAGAGACGACAGATTGAACTAAGAAAGGTACGGTCCATTTCATGCGTCCATGTGCACTCTACACTGACTGACTGGTCAGAATCATGTCCGAACACTGTGCCGAGGTGTCTGTTCACACATGCAGCACTCAGCAGGAGAAAGTCTGGGTGACATGCATTCTCACTTTGGGAGATAGTCCATTTGGTTTCAGGGTAAAGGAGTGTTCACTGTGTAGAGCGTAGAGCTTGCAGGGAAACAACATGACACAAACAATACAACTCAGAAATCACAGTGTTGTTTACATATTGAAGTTGAGCCAGTTACATGATCAGAAACCATGCATTATGCATTTAACCCTGCTTTTGAGAAGGAGAGAAGCATGATACCACACTAGAAAGCATGTTAAATATATCATATCGATTTGGGTGTGTGCTTCCCTTTTAGTCAATCTGTGCTGAGCAGATTGACTAAAAGGGAACACAGACTTGCTTACTGTGAATTCTCTTAATACTCTGTATTCACACACAGACGTTACACAGACTCTGGGGGCTTACATGATAATGTCCGGGCCAACTGAAAGCAGCAAAATACATTTAATCCACCTTGTAGCCTGATATTCAAACTAAGACAAATGGAGGACAGTGCAAAGATAAACACTTACTGTAATTTTGTAGTTCAATGAGAAAATCAGGATGAGGTCTATTATAGCAGCGTATTACTTTTTTATGAAAAATTAAGTACATCATACAAAGATATTAAAGTGCAAAATATAGCATAGCATATCGGATTACTGGTACTGGTAACTGTTGTGAGCTATCAGGCACAATTTCAACTCAACTAGCACGTCTAAACAGGTGTAAACATGGTGTCCACTAAAGAAAGCGCCTACAGTTTAGTTAACTGATACCGTTATTAGTGTAAAATAAATACTTTAGGTATCTTGAATTACCACTGAAGGTATCCATCAACATTATCTGACAAGTGAAACAGTGTCAAATGACAAGTATAATATATAATATATAATGACAGGTATTGCCAAGTTTAGTCTAAACCTCTCCTGGGGGCTTTCACTCGGATTTACCTGCAGGTGTCAATTCACCACACAGTAATGATTAGCTCTGTATTCAATGACATCATTCTGACATTTGGGAACTGCGTAACTGCCATCTCCCACATCACTGCACTGTTTTTACTTTGCTAAATTCACTACTAGGTAAACAATTATGCTAATAGTAACAATTAAATGTGCTGAATAAGACGTGTGCAGATTAGAGTGTCTTCAATTTG